>NC_135314.1:123030642-124234570 GCF_048772815.1 Callospermophilus lateralis | reverse complement strand
TTGGTAGTTCATATTGGTGGCTTTCTCCAAGCCATGGGCAAGTTCAGATCCCCCAATTAGCCAGTCTCCCCCAAGCCCTCCTAGTGCCCAACTTACTGCCCAGTACCACCCATACCCTCCCACACTCTGTTTTCCTCTTGCCCCAGCCCAGAAAGACAGATCTTTGTAGATGCTCCCTGCTTTCCAGGAGCAGACCTCAAAAGTCTGGGGGTGACCTGTGAATAGGTATTGCCACAGCTTATCTCAGGACCTCACAAGTGAACAAACATATTCTTGCTAACCATGGCCCCCAGGAGCCTGTTAGATATTCATTTGGAAAAAGGGTTCAGGGACCAAAAAATCAGGCCAAGAACCAGAAGTGGCCATTGGACATGAAGGTCCACACTCCCAGGCTCCAACTTCAATACTTTAAAATATCAGCTCTGAGATATCCCCCAATTTTTTTCCCCAGACAGAATGTGTTATCCAGTCTACAAGATGTAGCAGGTTAGGAAAGCCAGAAAAGATTGGCAAGTCCAGTCCAAGTGGACTCTCTGGGGTAGCCTATCTAGAGCCTGAAAACATTTCTCTTTCATTTGTTGTTCAGCTTTTATTTAAAGGGAAAAGTCCCCAAATGGAATTGAGAGCGTTCAGGTTGTTTTAAGGGCATCTTTCCTCTCTGTGACACCACGAGTCTGCTCTCCATTTTTTTTCCAAGCTCCAGAGAGAAACTCTGCTTGCCAACAGTTGAGTGATTTCACCTCTAGCGTTTCCATGGTGATGCACATCCCCACGCAGCCTGGAGAAAAGGTGCATCTCCAAGTGAAGATGAATATGAATGAAGCCCAGCAGCCTCTCTGGGCCAAGGGTGGAGCAGGGGCTTCCCAGGAGGAGCGAACCTGAGTACAGTCCTGGGTACACATGACCTCTGCCTTCAGGTAGCCTAATGGACTTTCTTTACCTAGGAGGGAAACCTTAGCTGGTGTGTGTTGGGGGGCGGGGGTGGGGGGTCCAAAGACCAGGGAGGGAAGGAACTAGCTCTCCAGGAAATATGCACAGCATCTGTAACAAAGCAAGCTCCAAGCAGCTTGCTGTCCTGCACTAGACAGGGCCTCCGGGGTCCCCGAAGTCTAGAGAACCGTAGCCTTTCCCCTGACTTACCCAGACCAGGCCACCCATAGGCTGTCATGACGTTGTCCACATTTTGCTATAAAATGAAAGCATAGCAAAATAATTCCTCAAAAAGCTAAAGCTGAACTCTGCTACATGACAAACACTTCAGCCTTAGGGAAGGTTTGGGGTATAGATCCCCACTTCTTCTCCCTCAGACAATAGCTGTAACAAAACTACCATTTATTGAGTATTTGTGTCAGACATAATCTTCACAATAAAGCAACTCTGTGATAAGTAGTAGTATCTCTGTTTCACAAAGGCAGAAACTGGGGCTCAGAGAGCCCCATTGACTTGTTCAAGTTATCCAACAACTTGGTGGTAAACACAGGATTTGAATTCAAGCCGTGTCAATTTAGAGCCTGGGATCTGGCATGCTCCCATATGACTGTGTCTAGGGCCAGGGCTCATCCTAGCCCCAAAATGAAATAACACATTGATTTTCAGAACTCTTTATTTGTTTGGTTTTCCACAGCTTACAATAACACCTATAGTTCCCACTTTTGCATCTTCTATGTGCTAAATCTTTTATTAACTGCACAAGAGTCTTATGAGATAGGTGTCTATACCCTCACATCTTCTTTTTTAATATTTTTTTAGTTGTCAATGGATCTTTTATTTATTTATATGGAATGCTGAGGATTGAACCCAGGGCCTCACACACGCCAGGCAAGTCATCTACCACTGAGCCACAACTCCAGCCCAACCTCACATCTTATTTGAGGAAACTGAGGCACCTGAGTCAGACGGGTGTCAAAGGTTAGATTTGAACCAATTTCTATCTCTGAAGCCAGGGTTTCTACACCTGCCAGAATTTTCCATTATCTCACTTACTCCATATCTGCCAGGTCCTATGTTTGAATGACTTTCCAACCTGAGGAGCCTGGCGGGATGGGGCCACTAAAGTCAAGGCTACTCCCCGATTACTGCTGCCTGCCGGGTCACATTTAACAAACTCTTCCAGGTATAACTCCATCTTATCCCAGTTATTCCTCCCCCTTCCCACCAAAATTAATTGAATACCCACTGTACACAGACCCTGTGCCAAGCACCAAGGACACAAAGAATAAAAGGCCCAGCCTCTGAGTTCCCCTTCAGGGCCAGTCCTGCAGAAAACCCTGACATGCAGGGCTTTATTGAATTCTCACAATAACCCCCTGGGCCAGGTTCTGTGATCATGTCTACTTCATCAGCAAGGACACTGATGCTCAGCATAGTCAATCAATCAATCTACAGGACCATTGTAAATAAGTGGAGAAGCCAGGCTAGGAACTCCAGGGTGCAATCCAAGCCAACTTGATTCCTGAGACTGAGGCCAAATAACCTGTTGTGCTGTGCTTTGCAGTGAGGGCAGCTTGCTACGTAAGCCCCGAGAAGGGAACAATTCTGCCTGGGACTTAAGGACAAATGCTGATGGAAGAGAGTTTGGTGCGGCAAAGACTAGGGGCAGCTAATAGTCGAGATGCCTTATCAGCAGTCTATAAACTCTTGAAGGTTAATAGATAATAAACTTTGGGCATTCCACCAACCATTTAAATTGAGACCAAAAAAATACACCTAAGGGAAACTGTTCCTTTTCAGGGGGGCATAATTATCATTACTCTCCCAGATTCTCAAAATAGTCCTTGACCCCCAAAATGCAGAAAGAACCACTGCCTTAAGGAGATGAAACTGACCTGAGGAGTGACTAATGGAGAAAGCTGTCCCTTTGACAAGTACAATATGGAGATCTGGCCTCACAAAGGATGGACGTGTGCACCGTAGGGATTCAGAGCTTGCTCTTTTGAGCTCAAAACTCTGCCAGTCTGTCTCCTGGACCTCTTCTTGCTGGTGCATCCTGGACGACCGGAAAAGGCTGGAGATTTGGAGACCAGTAGTCTGCCTTTCTCCACTCCATTTTTTGATCTGCATCTACAACCTGGATCATCCTTCCTTTGGGCTCCCAGATTATCTGAAGAGACCAGTGCGCCCCCTCAGCCCTCTCCCTCTGGTTTTGATGCGTCTCCAGCTGCATACCTAGTTTCTGGGCTTCCAAGTCAGACTCATTCGGCAGGGCTTATACCTAGACCACTTAGTGGAACATACCATTGTGAAGACGGACAAAGTAAGGCCTTTTAGGGTTCAACAACCTGGGAGGACAGAACAGCAACAGCAGCCGCTGCCACCTCCTCTACATAGCTGATCTCCAAGGCAGAATCTCATCACCAACACCACAGCAGACCGATGCCAACTTCCCAGGTGTGCAGCAGGGTCAGGCTGCTTAGCTGGGAGAATCAAAGCATTTCCAGAATGATTCTGTTTGAACTGAGCTCAGCTTCCTACCTGTGCACACGTTTACAAGGCCAGTCAGACTCGATGCCATCATCCAATTAGCACATGCCGGTACCCAGCTCCCCAGGGCTAAAATGAAACAGGCAGGAGGAGATCAAACTCTAGCCCCACTACTTCTACAGTAGATGTCCAGAGGCACATCTACTGCTGGAGGAAGCAGGGTACACCTGCTGCAGGCAGCTGACAGTGCCACCATAGCCTAGCAACTCCAGCAAAGTGAGGACTTGATACTATTCCATAAGGATGTCACTATGGTGCCCCATCTCTGGGCCTGGCAGTGAGCCAAGCCCCAGAGAGACAACGATGAAAGACGATCTCTATTCTGAACAACTTCACAGTCTAGCAGGAAATGCAGCCTGGTAAAAAGGCAATTATAAAACAACGAGATAAGGACTCTTGGTAAAGAATAGGGGTGTGTGATAGCACAGAGGAGGGGTACCTGATTCAGCTGGGGATGTGCCAGGGAAGGCTTCCTAGAGGAGGTGACGCATCAATTGATTCTTAAAAACAAACCAGTGATTAGCAGACGGAGCTGTCTATCAAGAGGGAGAGTTATTCAGTGCAATCAGAGCAGGAGGGCCAAAGGGGAAACTAGAGATGTGGATGATTTGCTAAGCCACTGAGAGCTTTGGCATGCATCACCTAGAGAGCTCATTAAACACAGATTGCTCCCCCCCCCCCCCGCCCCCACATTCAGCGCATTCAGGAGGTCTGAGCTGGGGCCTGAGAATTTATGTTTCTAGTATGTTCCCAGGTGATACTGATGCTGGCGATCCAGGGACTGCGCTTTGAGAAACACTTCCCAAAACCACTTTGAGATATTTGGACATCTTGAGAAGTGGGAGAAAACAATGGAAAAGGGTTGATCAGGAAAGGATGCCAGATTTGCATTTTAAGTTCCCTCTGACAACGGATTCAAGGATGTGCTGAACGGGGTAAGGATTGCGGTGGGAAACCAGGCAGGAGGTGGGAGTAGAGATCCAGGACAGAACAAAGACAACTCCAGAAATCACAGGGACATTCGTCACTTGAGAGATGCTGGGGACAGGCCATGGGTGACAGGAAAACAGAGAAACTGTACAGAGATTTAATCCACAATTCAGTCATTCAGTACCACTCCCCAAGGTAGAGAATATGGAAAGATTTTTTTTTTTTTTTTTTCTGTCTGGGAATAAGGAGTTGGGGTTGAGTTCTGATTTCACAGGTTAAGTGTGAAGTGCCTAGTGAACATCCAAACAGAGATCAGGAAAGCAGAGATACACAGACTTGGAGCCTGGGCAGAGGTATCCAAGCTTTGAAGTCACTAGAATGGGACAAAGTGAATGACAGGAGGGGGATAAGACGATGGCCAAGAACAAAGGGTAAGTTGGGAAGAAAAGGGGCCTGGATCAATGCCTTTGAAACACCAGCATTTAAAATGCTGACAAGAAGTAACAGCAACAAAGGAATACGAGGACCGTGTCACTTGGTCCTACAGGTGACAGACACTGAGAAGGTGTTAGGAGAGGGAGAAGTGTACTGAGGAGCAATACCTGGGAAAGGGAAAGGACAGAAGCCAGGCTGGGGAGGGCAGTGATCAACTGCAGGTCACGAGACTTAGCTCCAGAGCAGGGGTCTCTGTTAGAGGGGTCCCATGGGGTGAGAAATGGCTGGGCCCTTCTGCCACTGCCTTGCACAGTCATTGGAGAGGGAACTCAAGAACAGCCAGATTGACCCCGAAAAGGGGACCCCTGAAGGAGTTAAGCAATAAGTCTCTGATTAAAGGGGAATCAGCATGACATCTTCAGAGCTGCCCCCCAGAAGTAAATGAGGGAGCACTCGTTAGATGGACTACGCCAGAAAAGCCAAAGGAGATGTTAAGGGGGGTGGTGGAGGGAGTTTCGGACAATTTCCAGCAGAAGATAAATGGCCTGAATGTCCGTCCGATCTACCTGCAGAGGAGTGAGGTGACCAAGGGGAGACAGAAATCCCCTGACAGAAAGGGAGGTACCCAGGAGGTAGGACTATGGAGAGAGTGGGTAGAGAAATTCCCCTCAAGAAGCTTTGCTGAAAAGAGAAGGACCACACAGGGGCAGAGGGAACTGGAGCTGGATGCAAGGAGAGACTACAAAAAGGGAGACCAATGTTGATCCCACCCTAGGGCTCTCTCTCCCACCTGGAACATCTGGAGACCTGGGGGAGGGGAACTTGGCTGGGCAATGTGCAGAGCTAAAAGTTGGGGGTGGGGTGGGGGACATGGTGCCCTGGAAAGGAAGCAGCAAAAATCCAACCCACAGAAAGGCTCAGATCACTCTCTCTCTCTGCCATTGATTCTCGCTCAAGCCGTTCTGCTCATGCTCCACCTGCATTCCCTGGAGGTCTCACTGAGCTGCACAATCATAAGTCATTGTCCTAATAGCTTTATTAGAAGGGGGGAAAAGGCATTAAAACCTAGCTTAATGAAGCCAGGACTCCAAAAGGCAGAGCAGGCTTGTCATCTCGTTTTCCCTTGGCCTCTTGGGAGTCCACCAGAAAATGCTCAGTCTTCAAGACTGGGGCGATTAACCTCAGACAGAAGTAACTCAAGCCATAAACATGATGTGGGCTTGTTTTCTTCCTTAAAGGCTTTATAATAAGAGCAAGCATCTCACAGTAACATGTCATCACCGGGCAAATAGAGTCAGGTTAGAGCCAGTGCCTGGAGCCTTCCGCCTCCCAAATCTCTGCCTTGATCAATAAAAGATCACAACAAGGCCGCTTAGAGCTTAATTATTTACTATTTCTGTGCTTTTGTATAAGAGAAATTTTCTAAAGAAATCAAACTGCCTGCTCGCTGCCATATGGAGTCAATATCCTGTGCTCTACGAGGTGTTAATGAATTAATTAATCAACTAATGGCAGTGAAGGTCTGCGGAGACCGGGGATGTTCAGCTCCCAACGGGAACACTTTTCACTCATATTCGCAATAATTTTAAATCATTCTGTCCTAAAAATTCTGGATAACTTCTCAGTCAAGCTTCCATTCGATCGTATACATTTTCACTGTCCGTGATGTTAATGGTGTCTCTCTGTTTTCGCTTTCATGTCATTTCCACTTTATAAAGCCAATTCTCAATTATCTGCAAAAATGGAAGAATGGGGGTCCAGCATTGGAAACACCTTCTCTTAGCTAATCAGCTACAAGTGCTTCCCTTGTTCCAAGAGCTGTGTTTTGCCTTCTCCCTTACTTCTTTCTCCCCTTGAGTAAGGAAAACTGAAACGTGATGAAACTGGGGCAGAAATCCAGGAAATAGAAGGGAAGGGAGCAGAAAAACAGGTGCAAGATATTGCATAAGCTAGATGACGAATCCTCAGTTGTAATATTCATAGTAACCAAGGGCAAGAGGATCATTGAAGACCTTCCTGGCCTTCCAGTGAAGGATGCATGACAACAGAGGTACAGGGTAGCAGGAGAAATTAGGAACCTTCTTTTGAGGAAGAGGAGTGGGTTAAAACTTGCTGTCAAGGGAAACTCCAAAACCTAACTGGAAGATTTCTTTTTTTTTAAATAAGAAACCATGACAGCACTTTGGGTGAGATGCAGACCAACTGGAGGCATGGAGACAGCTTGACAGATTTTTACAAGACTCCCAGCCCTTCCAGAAGCACTAAGGAAAGAAGAGACTAACCTGGTGGGGAAAGGATGGCCCGTCAGAGGCAGAGATGAGGCATACAGAAGGCTGTAATGGTCCTCACCCAGAGAGATGCCAACTGGGAGGGAGGAGGGACGAAATCTCACTCTGTTTGTTTTAAAACCACATTTTATTGAATGTTTACAAAGTTAAGTTCTGGTCCAAGCTGGGATTTGAAAAATCACCAAGTCCTTTTATCAAGCCTGTGTCAGTGATTGGGCTGTAGACAGGTGGTAAAAGCAGCAGAGATGTAATGAGGAGTGTGTGCATTATCTCCAGCTCAGTTGCCCGATGGCGCTGGAGCCGCCAGCCGATACAGAAAGCCAGAGATGGACACAAGCTGTCTGGCAAATGATAGTGTGGGTTCATGCCAGGCCAACCCTTCACCCTGAGGCATTCTCTCTCTCTGTCTCTCCCATTTTGCTTCTCTCTATGCACCTATCTCTATCTCTACCTCTCTCTTACTTTTCCTATGCTATTGAGGAGAAAAGCAGAGATATTGGAAGGGAAAGGAGGACTTTGGTTGCCAGGTCTGAGAGATGTGCTCTTGGCATTGAAAACAAAATTTAGAATGCGGTTTTTCCATAGAAACGTTAATGAAGATGGTAATTGAGATCCACCAAGAAAGCCGGGTGAATGTGCAAACATCAACTCTGGGGCCAGGGAGACCACAGAGTCCGGCTTTTACCATTCACATGCTGTGTATCCTTGGGCAAGTTACCCAACCTATCTGAGCTTTGGTTGCCTTTGACATAGAATTAGAATTTAATCATCAACATAAATATCAGATTAGAGTCCAATACAAAGGAGATGCTCAGTAAGCACTAACTTTATTCATATGGGTAGTAAATGACAAGGCTCTAGCATGTTATGGATCATGTGGGCTTTTGTGGGCCATACTTGGAAACCGACCACCATTGTTTCTATAAGAAAAAGTGTTCTGGGTTTAAGTAACTCCCTTAAAAAAGAAGTTACACTCCCAAATTAATTTACAAATTGGGTACTATCTGTTCTTGTTTTTTAGCATCCTTTGCAGATCTAAAAATCACTTGATACATTTAAGAACATAAAATGTATTATGTATAACTTGGTTGCTCAGAAAATTATCATGTTTGATATATTTAGAGATGTGAGGACTAGGGAAGAAAAGAAATTCAGAAATACATAGGGGATTTTATTTTCTTGTGTTTTTTTTTTTTCCTCTGTCTGAGAAAGTAAAAGCAAAAGGCTGTAGGAAATAAACTCAAGTCTTGAGGTCTTGGAGTGACCTCACCCCCACCCCCTAGGCAAGCAGTATCAGCTGAGAAGAGTCCTGCAATCAGAAATACTATGCCCCCACACCCACCAAAACTCCAGACAACTAGACCAGGGAAATGGGCCACCAGGAAGCACTCTGCCCAAGAGTCCAGATCCTTGTGGTGCCTCTGAAATTTCAAGAATGTCTTGCTCCATTAAAAAGGAAGGAACTGACATTTGTCAGTTTGCCAGTTTAAAGGTGTTTCCTTCTGAGCCATCTAGGAGGTTTCAAAGAAGGTTTGAAGAACCCATCTTTTATGTGTCCTCAGAGATTAACCACTGTGGGATTTCGGTGGGTGCTTAAGCTTGCAAAGGCCAAGTGTCTATTAGGAAATGTCTCCCTGTGGGAGGGCAAGATGAGGAAAGGGGGAAAGGGAGGCAAGGATGGTGACTCTAGGTCAGTGTGGAATCCTTGAGGCTGTGTGTAATATAAGACACAACTCAAAAAGCTTTGAGCAATAAGGACATTTATCTCATATAACATGAAGTTTGCAACTGAGACATATTCAGTGTAATTCAGCAGTTCAATCATGTCGTCCAGGATTCAGATCATTCCCACTTTCTTTTTGGTCAAAGATAGGTTGCTCCCCCCCATTGAATTCTCATGGTGGCAAGATAGCTGCAGTAGCTCTGAGCATCTCATCCTCACACAAAAATGCACAAAGACTTAGAGGGAACATTCTTTTCTTGTGCCTTTTTTAGAGGAAGGAAAATTATTCCCAGGAGCACACCCCACCAACACACAGACTTCACCTCTATCTCGTTGGCTAGAATATCTTCATATGTTTATTTCTAAAATAATCACAGATGAGGAAAATGTAATTGACAGGGCTGATTTGTACTAATGGAGATTTACCTCTTGGGACCAGGAAAGGCTCTGTACCTGAAAGCTGGGTACTTGAACAAAATCAGTTCTACTAGGCAGCTCGGGGTATGGCATCAGACCCTAGCAACCCAAGCACACAAGAGAGCCAGGAAGAGAGAGCACGCCTCCTTGGAACATGGCTCCTTCTGTTCTGTCACTGACAGGAATACAGCCCTTTCTGAAATGCTGACTTCAAGACAAGAGAAAAGAGTGAGGTCTGAGTCCTCACAAGCCCACCCCCCAGACACCATCCTAAGATCCTTGTGGTGAAGGTCTCCTTCAGCGGGAAAGATCCAGTTCCTGGGTTGCTCCAGGATCCAAAGGTCAGAGCTTTTGAGGATCAATGGACAACGTTTTCTCTCCTACTTAAAAAATGCAGTAGTTCTTCCCCCCCACATCTTTCAGGGCTGCTCAATCCTTTGAGATGGAACATTAGAGGATCACTACCTTCCCCTGATGATATCTGACGTCACAGCCCTGGACTCCCAGGCACTCTGTCCATTACTCTGATAATTCATTAAGGTTGTATTTCATGTTGCATTACGGAATGGCTCTGTGATCCAAATGTGAAAGCAATGAAGGATTCTCCTCCTCTCTTACCTGTCACCGTGAAGTGAAAGGCCACCTTCGCCCTGTGAAAGGCAATGACCTCATTCACTTTAATAAACTCTGCCCTTCTGCCTTTGATCTGTTCATTCCAGACCAAGGGAGAGGGATTTATGGGAGCATTTATAGGTCCTGGCCAGCCATCACCTTTAGCCATCTTAATTAATCTCTGAGATAATCATTCCCGTTTCTTCAAAAATGGGCCAAGCTAATTAGGATGAAAATTGCTTAAAAATTCTCTCTTCCTTCAGATGTTCTACAAGTTCCTGAAAAGAGCCCCACAGCATGAAAATTAAGATCTGAGGTATTCCAGCCAGTAGAGATTTGCAAAAGATGTTGAAAGGCAGTTTATTCCTAGATTCATTTTCTTTATGGTTTTAGATTTAATGTAACTTTATTTTAAGAGGCCAGGGATTGTTCATAGGAGAACCCAACTGGTAGAGATGCTTCCCTACCAGTCAAGTAGACGAACAGGAGGTGGGGCCTATGATATAGGGGCACCAGGAAATTCTTCTAAATATCTCTGCCTGCATGGAAATGCTGTGAATGTCTTCCAGGTGTGACAGCCACTCCCTCTAAAAATGCAACCAAGAGTCAAAGAATGTACAACAAGAGGAAAAAACACTGATAATTTTAATCAATCCTAGGGTGTAATTAACCAGGAATGGGTTCTTTCTTGAAAATAGGTTTTCATTAGGGGAAAGAGGCACCTGGGAAGGAGAAAGAGACACAAAACAGGGTGGAATAGGTGGTGAGTTTTCCTGAATCCCCTCAAGATAGTCTGGCTAGTCCCTAGCAAGACAGAAGATAGGTTAAAAAGAAAGAAAAAAACTAGTCTTTCTAAATAAGTCAAGAAAAAGTCAGGACTACGTCGTGTTTCATATTAAATGAAAACTTTCAGTGGCAGGCCTAGAGACAAAGTCATCTCCTGTAGTCTCCACCATCATGGCCATACACCAGTATTCTTCTGTCTCCTCATTGTTGTTAACTGCTAATCCAGGCCTTCTCTGATCTATTACATGCCCTTCCCTCTTCACACTATCTAGGCAAAAGACAGAAAATTGGTTTCCTCTGATGTACCAACTCCAACTGTTCAGTAGTGGCTGCTTGAAGTGTATCAAGAACCGAATGCTGTCGGATTTACCCTTCCTGTAAGTTAATAAATTAGCCTTCCGCCACTTTATGGATGCTAATGGAAAACGTGAAACTCCTAGGTTAGAGATGAATGATCATTCACAGCAATAGTAGCCAGAGTACGGGCATTTTGCACTAATTCCCCAAGTTCCAGTTCCCACAGAGTGACATGTCAAATGACCAGCCAGATGGACACTACATACACAGTAAGTTGCATTACAGAAGAGGAATCCTGATCTTAGGGAACCCAAATCTTTTATAATGGATTTGATCAATGCTGCTCTTTGCTCTAGAGAGAGACATTTCTATCTTCTAAATGCTGTATCTTCCAAGACTAGTCTATATACAAGCATCCTTGAAAAAATAATCCAAAATAAAGAGCAATGAGCATCTCATTCATTAGCCCTGTAGAAATGCAAGAGACCATGGAGGATTGTCTCAAAAGACAGCTATCCTTCACTTCTAAGCATCTTGTTATCAAAAAAAAGATCCTTTGGGTTCCCTACACTGTTGGCCATACCAGTGAAACAGATCAGGGCAGACTGAGACCAATTCCATCCAATTTGTATTATATAACATCCAATTAAAGTCAGTACCAACAAATGCCATGTAAATGGATGAAGCCAACCCTCAGTTTTGACCTTAACTCCCCTTCGGAGTCCCAGACTCAGCCAGCTGAGTAAGTTCCACAAACCATTAGGCTTCCTCCTTGAGTTTTTTGTATTGACCTTTTAACTTGACTCAAATATTGATCCAGACAAAGCAGGATATATTAGTGAATAGAGAGACTCCACCTTTTTCTAAAAGGAAGGAGTCTAAGGCACTTCTATGAACCACCACAATGCTGGTCAATGAACTGGCTCTAATCTAAATGCCTTCAAGGACCAGTACAGTGTCACCAGGCACTTCAGCAACACAGGGATAGGCTTCTTACCCCCTTTTCTATTGTTTGACTCCCATGATAAAGAGAAATTCCTTCAACATATGAATTTATGCTACTTTTATGACCTCACTGAATATTAATCACCCTGACTCCAAATACATCACATTGGTGGTTAAGGCTTCAACATATGAATTTTGAGGGGAAACAACCAACCAACAGGACATTACCTGTAGAGAGAAAGCTGTTGATATGAAAGGGTCAAGACACACGAATTAAATCTAGTCCACACCTTGGGAGCAAATGGCAGGGGAGTTTAGGTATGCTAGTTGAGGTCCAGCACAGTAGCTCACACCTGTAATCCCAATGACCCTGGAGGCTGAGGCAAGCAGATCACGAGTTCAAAAGCCAACCTCAGCAACTTAGTGAGGCCCTGAGCACTGAGTCAGACCCTGTCTTTAAATAAAATATTTTTTAAAGGGCTGGGGAATGTCGCTCCATGGTTAAGTGTCCCAGGGTTTAATCCCCAGTACCAAAATAAAAGAAAGAAAAAGGTATACTAGTTGATATGAAATGAAATTAAACTTCAGATGTCAGAGGTATGAAGAAGAAACTACTCACAATGTCCATCACAATATACCAGCTATCATTAGTGTGTGTAATAGACATAATAGGTAAATCTGTGTGCCTTTTCCTTCCACAGATCTGAATAGTATGAGTGCCCAAGTCACTATCCTATGTAGTCATAGGAATTGAGTCCCTCTCCTTCCTGAAATTCCCCAGCGTATATAAATGAGTGTGTATAGCTCTTGTTTTTGAGGGAGGATACCAGGGATTGAACTTGGGCACCACTGAGTCACATCCCCAGCCCTATTTTTTTGTATTTTATTTAGAGAGAGCATATCACTGAGTTGCTTAGTGCCTTGATTTTGCTGAGGCTGCCTTTGAACTCGTGATCCTCCTGCCTCAGCCTCCTGTGCTGCTGGGATTACAGGCGCGTGCCACCACACTCAGCTGTGTGGATAGTTTTTGATCTCTTTTTCAAAAGGTATTTAATCACCTTTCTTCTTGAAGTAACTGAAGGCAGGGTGGATAGGAAGTAGGGTTGGGAGGTGGAGGGGTAGAATGACTCCATGCTATTAATCAAGGGTTTTCATTTACATTTGATTTTGTGTGTTATGGCAGCCATTCATGGCTCTACCAAATGGACTTCCAGTGTTTTTCTGCCCACTTGACACTGTATCAGGCAGCAAAGTCCTCGTAGTGTACACCATCCCTCTCAGTCTTAGGTGTCCCTTCACTGAGCAGCTGTTTTGTTTTATTTTTCCCACATTGCTCTTTGGCTAGAGACATGGGGATTTGTCCTCGGTTACTGACTTAAGCATGGTGTACACAGCGGCAACGTTCTTTGAGGATGCCACCTTCATCCAAGGCATCTGCTGTATTAGGGGTCAACAAATCACAGCCTGTGAAGCAAATCCAGCCGGCTGCCTGCTTTTGTAAATAAGGTCTCATTGGAACAAAGCTGCTTCTGTTCCTTTAGGTGAAGCCTGTGGCTGCTCTCACACTAGAATGGCAAAGTTGTGTAGTTGCAACAGAGACAGCGTGGCCCACAAAGCCTGAAATATTTACTATCTGGCCCTTTGCAGGAAAAGCTTGCTGATCCCTGTGCTACACCATTACTGAGATAACATCCCTTAAGATTTTCCCTGATTTCAACAAAAGAGCTCAGGGGATTTTCCAGGGTAGTGAGGCTGCTCACAATAATTTATCCGGATTTCTTTCGTTTTGTTTCTCATTCACCGATGAGTCATGTTCATTAGCATTATAAATCCAACCAGGAAAGTCACAGCCCAAATGTCTCAATTTTCCACGGGGGGGGGGGGGGGGGGGGTTGCCTTTCTCTGAAAAGTCTCCCCAAGAAGGTAAATGCCCCTCTTGCCAGACTCTCTGCAAAGAAAGAAAAGAAACACTTCTAAGTGTTTTATTCTTGCCCCCCCCCCTTGAATCTAAATTTGACCTAACAGATTACAGGCCAGGTTGAGACAGGAGAGTCTCAACTATTGCTATTCTTTCTTAACATACTCATCCCTCATCTCCTAAGTGTCCAGAAAAGTGTTAATGATTTCCTCCCATAGCAATCCAAAATGTTCCTTCTTTTGTGCTCAGGATAGAGGTGCATCTCTACAACTGTTGTCTTGGAAGAAGTGGAAATATATTCCCACTCAGAGCAACCTTAGTACTAGCAATTCCAATGGAACTGGAGAGAAAGCCCCCCTGCCCGGAGGAGAATTTCCAACAACTAGAGCATCATTTACACTGCTGATGTCTTTAAACTTAATTCCTGGTAATCACTCTGCAACCACTTCCCCAATTCCTCCTCACTAATGGGCGATACAGTGGAGGACCATTTATTGTCCAATTGGCCATACAATTTAGCAAACATGTTCACCACCAATTTCATAGACTTTCCCCAGACACCATGAATAAGCCTGTGAAACCTTCATCTTTTCTCTCCCAGAAAACCATGTTTCTGTCAGCATCCCATCCTCACCACCAAAACTGTCAAGAAAAGAGAGGATCTGACATCTTAATCTACTTGTAAGCTACTGAGTTGGCCTGACATGTTTTGTGGATGCTGGTTGAAGAAATAAGACTCCTGGGTAAGAGATAAAGGATGATATATTACTCACAGTATTAAAAGTAGCCAGATTATCAGCATTTAGGAAACAGTTTCCTGAACCCCAACTCCTACCAGGTGATGTTAAAGAGAACCAAAGGACACAAGCATGTACAATGAGATGTGTTTCAGAAAAACACTGAACTTAAGGTACCAGACTCTTCCCTTTGCTCATGAGGTCGATACCACATCTATCCTTTGAGATTGTTTGCTACACAAACCATCGGAAACAGATAGCTTAGAACAATAGGCAGTGAGAGCCTATCTCAGAACATGTGCATAAATATAACAAGTCCATGGATGATTATCTCCCAATAGAATATAGATTGAGGATTCACTGCACCCAGCCTCCATGGGAAAGATGGGACAATCAACTAGTGATTTTTGCCACTAGAGAAAGTACTTGCAACAATTATGCTACATATTCTATATTATATGATTAGTTACCCCCCCAAAAAAAGATTCAACTATGAGAATTAATAAATGTTCAGTAGTAATTACAAAACAAATATATAAAAGTATCTTTCTAATATAACTGTAAGAACTAGTTAATTAGTTAGAAAATATAATGAAAAAAATTACATTCAAAATAGCATTGAGAAACATGAAATATCCACAAAGCTAATAAGAAATATTCAGGACTAAATAACAAGGACCATAAATTTTCACAAAAAGACATAAAAATAATAATTGAATCAGATGAGAAACATTCTACATTCTTAGGTAGAAGAATTTGCTAGCATAAAGATGTATAACCTGAGGCTGGGCTTGTCGCTCAGTGGTAGGTGCTGGGTTCAATCCTCAGCACCACATAAAAATAAATAAAATAAAGGCATTGTGTCCAACTACAACTAAAAAAAAAATATTTTTTTTTAAAAAAAGATGTACAACCTTCCCAAAATTCACCTACACAGTTAACATAATTCTATTCCCAATGATTTGGGTGCTTGAGTTTGGAAAAGGGTGACACTTGTTTTTTTTTTTTGATTGAACCCAGATCAATGGGTGGTTGTGGTCATCATCAGCTGGTCATCCAACTTTGCAGAATAAAGTCTTGATCTGCAATCCTCTGCGATTTAGCGAGGGCTTTAAAACACCAGACTTGAACTCTGCTTCCTCTTGAACTCCTCCCTTGAACTCTGCTTCCTCTCTCAGGAAGAGCAAGGTCTACTCTTCAGTCCCCAAATCCTTTGCTAAAAGCCCAAAGACAAAGCATGAAGACAAAGCCCTCATTTTTAAGGCTTGAACTATTGGATTCTCCCCCTGTACCCAAAGTCCCACAATTGAGATTTCTGCAGCAGACCATATGTTAATGAATAAGAGAGCAATAGAACTGGAATTAATTATGGTACTGGCACCAATGAATCTCTCGCAAAAGAAGTTCAATGAGGACCTTCTAGTAGCTATTTCAGTGCCCTGTGTTTTGATCTTGAGAGCCAACTAAAATGCATCCAGCTGTTTCTAATGCCCAGCATACACCCATCCTTCAGCCACTCGAGAGTTTTACTGGTCTCACAATGATCAGGAAAATTTTTGAATCTCCTGGTTATTCTCTCACCGGGATATTTTCTCTTTCCTCTACTCCTTTGATTCTATCACAATAGCCACCCATACAATTAATTCCATGCCTGCTTGCTTCTCCCCTGCCTAACAGCTGATGCTAACCCAGCACCTGAGACAGGAAGAAGAGAGCCCTGGGAGGTGAGCCTATCACAGGAAGTAAACATTCTTTCCACCTTTTCCACTCACACAAAGCAGTTTTGGAGAACATTTCCCTGATGCTTCCTAGTTTTCCTGGACATTATTTCATTAAAAAAAAAAAATCACAAATCCATCAAGTTTCAGGAGGCCCCCCCGTGAGAACCTCCTCTCTGTCTGCCCCAGGGCCTAACCAGTTGTACCCAAAAATATACCTCAGGTTTACTGCCGCATGCTGCTCTGCCTCTTCAGGGTTCCCAGCTAAGTTCCTTCCTTCAAAGCCTCAGAATACTGTAGGCCCAAAGAAGCCTTCTAGGCACCTCACCCAGCAGTAAGGAGGCTCACTCAATTCTGTTTCTAGCTCTAACCAGAGTAAGTTTGAGACTCTCCTGCTGAGGCTGTGCTTATGAAATTCTCTGAAAGATTCTTGCTCAAACTCATGCTCTTGGAAACATTTGTGTTTTCAAAGTATAGTTCTAGGTGGGTGAAGGGTCCTTGCTTAGCATCTGGATGGCCATCTTAAATGACAGCGGCCATTTTAAGGAAAAAGTTTCCCTTTCCCACCCAAGGGCGTTTCTGAGAAAGGCTCACACCCCTCCCTCCTACCAACCCTACCCCTAACCTCCCACATTAGGACCCACCCAGCTCTGATTCCTGAGTCTGCCCCATAATAGTCCTGGAACCCAAGCCTGTTTTGCCTCTCTCTGCTGTAGAGAAATGGCCTTCATTTGTCAGCTCTGACAAATAAACTCTCGTGTGTATCTCTGCCTGGACTCTGTCTTTCATTTCTTGCTTATCCGTCTCTCGTTCCTTATTTTCCCTTCAATAGGCATGTGGTTTCTGGAAAAAAAAAAAAAAACAGTCCCTGTTAACTCCCACAGTCCCATAAATAAAAAAAGATTTTGTCTTCTTCAGGTGAGAGCCTCCCAAATGTGGCAGTACCAAAGACTCAAAGCCTAAAAATCAGCTCAGCATCTGAGCAGGTCTTGGATCTCTATCAGTTCCAGCAGAGGTGATCAGGCACTGAGAGATTGAATTGTGGGCATGAAATCACCAGAGAGTGATTGATAGACTAATATCTCATATTAGCTCCCAGCAGGAGGGTCTTCACTAAAAGAACTCTTGCTAGTCATCAGCACTCAGGAGGCCAAATATTTCTGGTGAGCAGAGAACATGAGCTAGGGCAGCTGGATGTTCTTTCAGAGAATTACTTTCCAGCTCTGGTTGCTTGATGAATTGCCTTTTTTCCACTGGAGGGATATTTCAGGCTGAAGTACCAGTACAGTTCATCTGAAGTCAGATCACACTGGATTGGGGCAGCATTTGAGGAAATCTTTGAAATTCTTAGTCTCTTGTGTTCCTTTCTTAATAGTCCTTATTGTTCAAAGGCCGCTGCCATTATGTGATCTCATGTTGCCATTTCCCAAGTTAATACTTGTTCTACATTGGCAACATTTGCAATGGGTGCTTTCTGGAACATGAGCAAGAACACCATGTTCCAATCACAAGGACTTATGACTCACTGCTCTAAACCATTGTGTCTTTATTCTTGTAACTTTAATTTCCCAGAATGGCGTATCTTGATCTTGTTCTCCAGAAGAGGCAGCTGGAAGGTAATGGAAAAAGATCTAGAACCAGAATCGGAAGACCTGAGAAGACAATTTCCCAGAAAAACATCTGTATCTGCCATTGCAAAAGGGATATAGAAATCGCTTGCCTATCTTGTTATCAAATGAAAAGGCTCTTTATAAAACTAAGATGCTCTGAAGTGTTGAGGTTAGGGCTCATCTAGAGAGGTCCAATTAATTCTAGAGCAAGCAGAGACCACAAGTCCCTTGTTCTCACCATTGCTCTTATCTCCATAATAGCCAAAATGCAACATAATCTTCACCATCGTGCTACACTATACTCTGAAAGACAAACAGGCCAGAGGCAGACAGGGATGGGAAGAGGAGTAGAGAGGATCTAGAAATCAAAACCTCAGGGGCTGGTGATGTGGCTCAAGCGGGAGCGCGCTCGCCTGGCATGCATGTGGCCCGGGTTCGATCCTCAACACCACATACAAACAAAGATGTTGTGTCCGCTGAAAACTAAAAAAAAAATATTAAAATTCTCTCTCAAAAAAAAAAAAAAGAAATTAAAACCGCAAACCTGTAACTATTAAGTTCTTCAGTCATGATTTGGAGAAGTGGGCCTCAGAAGTTAGAATCTCTCAAATCTGGGCACCCCAACTTATTAGCTGTGAGATCATGGGAAAGTCACAATAGAGATCAAACACTGACCTACTGGGATTTCCTAAGGTTTAAGTAATTTAAGATTTGTGAAGTTCCCACAAAAGAATCTGGCCTGCAATCGATGTTCAATAGATATTGGCTTCCTTGCTTACAAGTGACACTCACAGGTCAAAAGTGACAGCCTCTCTGTTTCAGCCAGAACTAAAGTCACTACGCCCAGATCACCAGACCAAGTGCTCTAATTCCTATAGGCTCCTGTAGCAGGGTCCAGTTTTTTTGTAGCACTTAAGAACCTTCTGAAATGGCAGCAAAATGTTATGGGACAATGAATGGGTACATTTTTCTGGTGAGAAAGTCTACAGCTTCTACAAGTGTCATTGGCCCATTAAAAGGTCAAAGGTCTCTGCTATAGTGAACGTACCCTTGCAGAAAGCAAACAGTTCAGCCAAGGAAGGGATAGAACTTTCTCTCCAGACCCATAGACCAGTCCACCAGTGAGTTTTGCTTAATATCTGATTTCTATAATTTGAAATGTTCCTTGGGCCAAAATATCCATTTTGAGAGTTTGGGGTTGTTTTATGTTGACTTGCTTTGATTGGGTTCAGTTGCTGCTGTTGCTTTCCAACCTCATGCAAAGATGATGGTCTGTACGAGCACACATTTGTTTATCTGGCGAGCACAGACAACACACACACAAATTCCTTCTGAGAATATTAT
This sequence comes from Callospermophilus lateralis, assembly GCF_048772815.1. Lineage (NCBI taxonomy): Eukaryota > Metazoa > Chordata > Mammalia > Rodentia > Sciuridae > Callospermophilus > Callospermophilus lateralis. The sequence goes on along the minus strand of NC_135314.1, from coordinate 124,215,330 downwards.
ACACTCTCATTTAGAGCAATACGCTTTGGATAAATGGGACACTGAGGTTTAGAGTTCCATCATTTGTCTCTGAAAACTTTTAATGGTAAAGACCATTTATCTAGTGGGTACCTCCTATATGCCAGGTACTTTTCTACAACAACTCTCATCTTCAAAAAAAAAAAAAAAAAACCTTTTAAGGTAGATGTGATTCTCCTCGCATCAAGTCAGCTGAGACTCAGGTGTCAAAGAGAATTGCCAAAGAGGATTCAAATTTAAACCACTTCCAATGAGCTTAAGGAAACTTGTGTTAAAATTTCCAAAAAATATAGTATAGAGGAAGACATTTAAAGATAAAATAGAAAGCAAAAAAAAGCATGGGAATAGGGAAAATGAATTTGAAAATGAATGTGAAAAGGAAAAACTTTCTTCCAATCATTATTGCTACAAAACAAACTAAATGTAATGATATGAAGCAGAGACCATTTTATTATGTTCACAGCTTTTGTGGGCCAAGAATCTGGAAGGAGCACAGCAGAGATGGTCTGCCTCTGCTCCATCATGACTGGGGCCTCAGCTGGAGGAGACTCAAAGGTGGGGTCTGCAACCCTCCTCAGGAATTTTCATTCATGTCTTCTGTTGATGCTGGCGGCTAGCAGAGGTCCCAGCTGCGGTTGTCAACTAGAACCGCCATACATGCTCGCCATGTGGCCTGGGCTTCTTCATGACATGGCAGCCTCAGAGGGTTTGAACATTTTAGGTGGCACCTCAGGGCCACAAAAGTGAGTGTTCCAGTGGACAAGATGGGAATTGTAACGTCTCTTTGGCTTAGCTCCAGTATCACACAACGTCATTTCTGCTGGTTCTGCCCCCCCCCCCCACACACACACACAGGCATGCAGGCATGCACACATTTTACAAAATGGAAGACCACTCTCGCCTAGAAAAGAAGGAAATCCCATCATTTGTGACAACATAAATTGACATGGAGGACATTATGTTAAATGAAATAAGCTAAGCCCAGGAAGATAAACACTGCATGATTTCACATGCATACTGTAAGAGGCAAACTCATAGAAACTGAATCAAGGATATCTGACCAAGGCTGAGTTAGAATGGTAATTACCAGAGATTGGGGGAACTAGGGATATGTTAGTGAAAGAATGCAAAATTTCAATTCAACAGGAGGAAAAAGTTCAAGAACTCTATCATACATCCTGGTGGCTACAATTAATAATAATACATTGTATACTTGAAAATTACTGAGAGTAATAAAACCCCACAAGCTTCTCCATTTTTCTAGAACATGAGATAAGTATGAAAAGTGATGTAGATAGGATATTGACTGATTCAAGTTTACAGAGACACTGGGGTAGGGGCAGAGGGCAGCAATTAATATATATTAATTAATATATAGGAGACTCACAAACATGCCTAATTTACACATAATTTTAAAAAGTATTGACTCAGCAAATCAAAGTACAATAAAATCTCCATCACTAATTCTGAATCAAGGATATCTGACCAAGGCTGAGTTAAAATTTTCTCACATGTTATCTATAAAGAAAGTCTTCTTCAGCAATTTAATCATGTAAACAAGATGCAGGGTCAGGGAGGGTTTGTCTATAACCTACTTAGGAAAAACTGTTCTTAAGAACTTTAGCACTTTAATCACTTTAATTGTTTGCATGCCAATTAATTGGTACTGCTAATTATAAATGAGTTATCTGTTCATTAAAGCAGGCTTAGACGAATGTCAGCTTAAAAGCACTTAGCAGTTAGTGTGGATCTCGGCGTTATCTGCAAGCTGTAAAGCTCCATCCCTTTACAACTGTCTATATTATGAGCAAAAAAAAAAAAAAAGTCCATGATTTATTTTTCAGTAATTCCAATTCATTCCAGTAGGCTGATATAATAAGATTTTAGTAAATAAAACTTGAACTACAAGTGGCAAGAAAGACAAATCAAATGAAATCGCCAGCTTACTTACTATAAGGGGTCACACACTCTGCATGCCCCTGAGAGTGTCTGCCAGCCTAGAACAGCTCTCTCTTTCCCAGATGCAGGATGGCTGGGGAAACACAAAGAAGCCCCACTCTGGTCCAGAATCAAGTGCCCTGGAGGGGACAGCCTATTTCTGGCTTTTCAACACTTACTAATTTTCACCCACAGCTGGCATCTAGAAAGGATACAGAGCAGATCTCATTGATGTTTGAACTCGAACCTCTTGGCACTAATTAATTCTTGTTTGTCATTGGAGTCCAGCCTGCTCTCTCCAACGGAGGGAGGAAAACCTGATTTCGTGTCTTTGTGTGTCTCAGAGATTGTCAGAAATGAGGCTGGGGAGCTGAGCTTCTCTCAACCCACAGCTGGGGACAGCAATGTACAGGCTGCTGTAAAGCCAGGTTAGTTCGGACATGCTGCTATGCTTCTGTAAATGCACGTCGAGCAAATGAATGAATAACTGAATTCATTCAGAGGAGATTTCTAAGGAAGGAGAAAAATAAGAGAGTAGAATATTTTATAGTCAGACATAAAATAGTTCCTAAGATCTGAGAGTAACTACCAAATCTGTCCCATACAACGGACTTGAGACAGAAGCAGGGCTGGCATGTCCAAGGGACAGCAAGAAAGTGAGTATGGCTGGAGCAGAGGAAGACAGGAGGGTAATTGGAGACAGTCGACAGACCACAGACACACAGAGAGCCTTCTAGGTCAGCATAAGGGCTTCCACCCATAAATGGGAGGGTTTTGAGCAAAGAGGAATGTGGTCTCTGGAAAGAAGCAGACAAAATGATATGGTGGTTATAAACAATTGAGGTGCCTTGAACCAGGTGGTGGTAGTGGAAATAATGAGAAGTGGTGAGAGTGTGGACATATTTTTCAAGTAGAGGCATTAGGGTTTCCTGATGAATGTGTGTGCTAGGTTAAAAACACCCACTTGCCCAAAATGCATGTCCTTCCCAGAACCACAGAACATTACCTTCTTTGAGAATAGGATCATTGTAAATGTAATTAATTAATAAGAAAACTTACTGGAGTAGGGCAGATTCTGAATCCAACATGACAGTGTACCCAGAAGAATAGGAAAAGAGACAAGAGACAGGAGACAGGAGCTGGGGATATAGCTCCGTTGGTAGAGTGTTTGCCTCGCATGCCCGAGGCCCTGAATTCAATCCCCAGCACCACAAAAAAAGAGAGAGAGAGAGATATGCACAAACAAGAGAAAACCATCTGCAAATATAGACATACAGAGGACACTTAAGAAAGAGGCAGAGACTGGAGTCACATAGCCATAACCAGACAAACCAAGCACTGCCAACAACCAGGAGCTAAGAAAAATGAGTTGGAACTGAATCTCCTCTGGGCCTCCTGCTAACACCTTGATTCTGGGTTTCTGTCTGCCACAATACTTTCATTGTATGCTGTCATATAACCATTTCCTCTCATTTGTCTATTTATTTCTGCTGTAACTACCCATGTTACTATTTTACAAATTGCTACTTCCTCATCCTACTGTAAGATCCAGAAGATCAAAAGTCATGCAACCCTGGTTGGCTAATGATCACCAGAGTCCAGAAAAAGTGCCTGACATAAAAGAAGTGATCAGGGAATGAGTGAATGAATGAAATGAAATGAATGAATGAATGAAAACTCTTTTCATAATTACAACATTGACAGAAATGATGAGGATGAAGGACATTCCAATAGACTGAGACAGAAGTAAAACCATGGGGAAATGTTTTGAGCTATGTTCTTAACAGAAGGAAAAAAAAGTTTTCACAATGCATAGGAGAGAATTTTAAAAATACTCGAGAAGACAAAGGAAGCCAAGTGGTGATGGAAGGTTCTAGCACAGGGCTCCAGAATCCCTAAAGTGATTAGCCCTTGAAAGAGATGACCTTGTTCTGATTCTCTACTGTTGTGTAGCAAATTGCTCCAAAACCAAGTGGACTAAAACAATCTTATTTTGTTATTATTTGGTACTATGGATGAGAAATACAGGAAGAGTTTAGCGGAGCTCTTAACCTCAGATCAATGTATTCTTAGCAACTAGAGCTGGAGGAGCCTCCTCCAAAATAGTTTCTTCACTCACCTGCCTGGTACTTCTGTGCTTCTTGGACTCTCCAGAGTTGTATCCTCCAGATCCCCTCCTATGGGTTGGGCTTCTTACAGTACGATGACCTTAGTATGATTGGCAAATTTCTTGCAGAGTGACTCTGGGTTCCAGGAGAGCAAGACAGATACTGCCAGTCTTCTTAAACATCAGGACTAGAACTGGCATAGTATGTCTTGTTTCCATATTCAGTTGATCAAGGTTGTCAAAAAGCAGCCCAGATTCAAGAGTAAGAAAAAGAGACCTCATCTCTTCATAAGAGGAATGTCAAAGAATTTTCAGCCACATTTAATCCACCACAAGTCCTCCGTGAGATTGAACAAAGTAAAATGATGTTTAAAGTAGAGAAAGAAAACACTGGGAGATTAGGCAAAGTGATATGATGTTTAAAGTAGAGAAATAAAAAAAAAAAAAAACACTGGAGAAGTTCTCGCTTTATTTTTATTTATTTATTTATTTATTTGGCGCTGGGCATTGAGCCCAGGGCCTTGTGCATGCAAGGCAAATACTCTACCAACTGACCTGTATCCCCATCCCTATTTTTTTCTCTTTTAATATTAGTTCAAAACTTTTTTTATTTTAAAAAAGTTAGAGTAATATAAGTAGACAGTCTAAACAATCTTACATTCATTAAAAAAAAAAAAAACAAGCATTTATGTTATGGGTTCTTAGGAAGTTTGATGTCTTCTCCATCTTGAAGGTTTGCATTAGATATAGCCTCAATGAAAACAATCTCCTTCATGTGAACTAGATTTTGTCTCTCTTTTCATCTCTTGTGTAACCTCCTCCCCATGCAATCTAAATGTGAATACCCATTTTCAGTCCTCTGTCCTCTCTTCTGATCTCTTGGTCTTCTTCTTAGAAGGATGGCTTGATTCCTCTCCATCTTCCATAGACGTTGTTCTCTGGAGATCTAGATCAGCTGCCAGGCATCACCATCTAAATGCATCTCCAAATGTGCGCACTCTCTATCACCACCCCACAAAGTCTGTCCAGCCTCTTGACTTCTGAACTTCTCACCCCCAAGGCTGAGAATCTTGGGATCCCATGTTGGGGATGTGTTTTGCTCCCTTTGTCTCCTCTGCCTACATTCTCTTAGAAGATTAATCCACAGGTCACATCAGTTCTTAATTTGTAGCATTTCCGGAAGCTGTTCCATCCCTTCTCTATTTCCACTGCCCCTGTTCTTATAGAGACTTATCTCTATGTGCCTGGTACACGTCACCAAATTTGTCAAAGATCTGCCTATGTTGTATACCCCCTTCAAACTCTTGCCAGATTAACACCTCTTCTAGTTTTGAAGTTACCTGTTAAATTACATATTTTCGCACTACCCATAAATTTTAATATAATTACTTAACAAAGTTAATCAGTATATCTCCTCTCTTCATGAGTAATAAAAGAATCATAAATGCCTTGAGTTTCCGTTCATCCCCCTCTTTTTGTATATATTATTTTGGCCCAGCAATCTCGTTATCTGATGCCTTCATATTCTCTTAGTTAATATTATTTATTATTTTCATCCAGTCAATATTTAGATTATCTACATTTTAATAATTCACTGTTCCTTTTGGTGTTTAATTTTTTTTAAAGAAAGAGGGAGAGAGAGAGGGAGAGAGAGAGAATTTTTTTAATATTTATTTTTTAGTACTTGGCGGACACGACATCTTTGTTTGTACGTGGTGCTGAGGATCGAACCTGGGCCGCACGCATGCCAGGCGAGCGCGCTTACCACTTGAGCCACATCCCCAGCCCCCTTGGTGTTTAATTTTATTCTTCATCAAGTTCATATTTTTGACACCAATTGTTCTCAAAGTAGACATCACTTAGAGATATTTTTAAAATTTCAATACCTAGTCAGAACAATTAAACATAAATCTCTAGTGGCATCATTATTTTGTAAATATCCTCTGGAGATTTCAGTATACAGTCAAGGCTAAGAGTTTGCCTTCTAGAAAATCCATCAGCAAAGTTCTTTTGGCAGTAAATCTTGTTCACTGTTTTTATCAGAATGTGTTTATAAAAACATTCACCCGCATTACAGATTTATAATGAAACTAGATATAAAATTCTAAATTGGCAATTTCTTTTAGCATGTTGAAGATGTCATTCCACTTCCTCTGTTTCATTCCACTTTTCTTTTAGAAAAGTCTGCTGTCAATCTACTTTCCTTCCTTAGTTGATAATCTTTATTTGCTTTCTGGTATTTTTACAATTTTCTCTTTGTCTTTTAAGGTTTTCAAGCTTCATTAAGATGCATCTGGGGTGACCTCTTTTAGAGGCTGCACAAGAAATACCTGGGTTCTCTGAGAGACCAGCTTTCCTTGATCTTAGAAAACTTGAAATCTGCCAGAAATGGAAAACTTTCAGCCTAAGAACAAGGTGTGTGCTTGATACCTGAGATTGGTGGACTCCTAAAAAGGGTCTCACTAAGTTTCTGAGCTGGCCTAAAACTTGACAATCCTTCTGCCTCAGCCTCCCAGGTCACTGGGATTACAGGTGTGTGCCAGCACACCTGGCATAAATTGTGTTTGTAAAATTTTGGCTTTGGCCACACTGTAGTCTGGAGAACCAGAGGAGAGGCCCGCCTGCCCTGCACCTGGAGATCTGGAGAGTCACCCTGCACCCGGGCAGGGAGCCACCCTGTGCTGGGATTCCTTATTTACCAAAGTGTGGTTCTACAGTCCAACATCAGGGTACATATAGGCTTGAGGCTGCCACCACCACAAAACTGGGATATTGCTGCTTCTATCAAGAGATAACAATAAGGACCTGGTAAGATGTCACCAAGGTCCCTGTGGGCCTGGCTGCACCAGAGGTTTTTCTACTAGGGGGGCTAGCAGTTATCACACTTGTCATATAATCTAATGCCTTCATATTCTCACATCCTACCTCATAAACATCTCAGCCAACCCCCCAGTATCCCCCTCTACCATTAGAAACTGTAAAACATTACGTAAACCTACTGAATATATGGTAGAAGATAACCAGACTCATCATTTCTGATTATAGTGACAAAACTGTAAATGTAAAAATAGAAATATATGGCTGCACATTGGGTACATTGAGTGCTGTAATATTGATCTCTCCCTTAAAAGTGAGGTATTGGTAACTTATAGAGACACTATAAGACAATAAGGGAGAAGCTGTAATACCTTGTATCTACACTGCAAGAGAGGAAGACACATAGAAAAAAAACATAAAAAAACAAGGGAGAAAGGGCCTCAAACAAACCAAGATACTACTGCAATAGAATCCATAGATAACACTGTAGGTGAAATGTCAGAGAAGGAGTAAAGAATATACATAACTAAAATGATTTGGGAATTAAAGAATGACCTAAGTAAGCAGATACAGACAAAAAAATGATCACTCCAACAAAGAGATAAGAGAGCAAATACAGGTTGCAAGAGATTAATTCAAGAAAGAGATAGAGATACTTAAAAAAAAGACAAACAGAAATCCTTGAAATGAAAGAAACAATAAGCCAATTTAAGAACTCAATAGATAGCATCACCCACAGACTAGATCACTTGGAAGTCAGGACCTCAGACAATGAAGACAAAATACACAATCTTGAAAATACAGTTGACCTCACAGTGAAGATGGTAAGAAACCATGAACAGAATATCCAAGCATTATGGGATACCATCCAAAGACCAAATTTCAGATTTATTGGGATAGAGGAAGGTTCAGAGATTCAAACCAAAGGAATGCACAATCTCTTCAATGAAATAATATCAGAAAATTTCCCAAGGGAAAATCAAACACAAGAGGCCTATAGGACACCAAATGTACAAAATTACAACAGATCTACACCAAGACACATTATAATGAAAATGCCTAGAATACAAAATAAGGATAGAATTTTAAAGGCTGCAAGAGAGAAAAATTAGATTACTTATAAGGCAAGACCAATTCAGATCTCAGCAGATTTTTCAACCCAGATTCTCAAAGCCAGGAGATCCTGGAACAACATATACCAAGCTCCAAAAGATAATGGATGCCAACCAGAAATCTTATATCCAGCAAAATTAAGCTTCAAAATTGATGATGAAATAAAAACCTTCCATGATAAACAAAAGCTAAAAGAATTTACAGCAAGAAATCCTGCACAGAGAACATTCTTGGCAAAATATTCCACAAGGAGGAAATGAAAAACAACAATGAAAATCTGCAAAGAGAAGAACTACAATAAAGGAAAAGCCAGCCAAAGTAGAAACCAAGTCAAGCTAAATAACAAAAATAAATGAAAATGACTGGTAATACAATTCATGTGTCTTTCAACCCTTTTTGATAAATTTTTACACATAAATTTTAACTACAATATCATCTAATTTTTCAGGTTTTTGTTTATTATGTATTTTTTGTTTTCCATTTCTCTTCACAAAGTTACATGATATTTTCTTTAAAAGTTTTAGTATTCTGTATTTATATTTTAGTATATAATTAATCTGGTATGTGTATATACATTGCCTATGATATGAGATGGGGTATATTTTACTTTCTTATAATTAAAAAAAACATTATTCAAGATTCAAGGATGAAAAAGATCAATTAGGATAAAAATTGTTTAATAAAGTATGCATAAAGGTAAGGGCAAGGTGGAGGGAAACCAACAAATTTTGTGAAGCACCTTTTCTTCTGTAGACTTGGGAGAGATAGGAGGTAAAAGAAGGAGAAAACCTCGTAGGAGAAGGTGACCTAACTGAAGTTACTCCCACTAAAAGCATGATGAAACCAACTCACAGTCTAATAGAGTCTTATAGGGAGGAATAAAACACCTCGTTCTACTCTTGTATATTCTAAGTTCATCTCTTTGGTGTCCCTTTCTGATGGAACTCAACAAGAAACCACATAACAAGGGGACTTATCATGCAGCCTATATATGTCTCACCAAAAGGTGAAAGATGGAGAAAGGAGTCAATATGGCAGCCCTTGGTTACATGAGGCTACTGAGTATTTGAAATGTGTCTAGTCTGAATTGAGGTGTGCTATGTGTTAAATAGACATTACATTCCAAAAAATTACTAGGACAAACAAAATGAACATGCAATATCTTACTAACAATTATTTTCTTTGCAAATTATGTTGTAATCCATTGGATTAAATGAAAATATATTAAAAACAATTTCTCTATTTGTTTTTTTTAAGAAGTAAAGGAGACCAAGGTAACATTCTGTATCTTAACTGTAGTACTATATATATATATATATATAGTCATTTTTTATATTTGTGTTGTCAAAATTCATATAACTATAAAACTAAATAGGGCAAATCGTACCATATATAAATAATATCTCAATAAACATGACTTTAAAAAGAAATCTAGTTCATGAAGTGTTTTAGCAGTATTGGGCATATAGTAACCACCTGATAAATAATGGCTATTATTACAGTTCATTAAAACAACCAGCATCAGGCTGCTTCATAGTGGGGTAGGGAGGGGGAGCATGGGAGGAATAGACAAACTCTAGATAGGGTAAAGGGATTTGAGGGGAAGGGAGGGGGCAAGGGGGTAGAAATGATGGTGGAATGAGATGGACATCATTATCCAAAGTACATGTATGAAGATACAAATGGTGTGAATATACTTTGTACACAACCAGAGATATGAAAAATTGTGCTCTATATGTGTAATATGAATTGTAATGCACTCCACTGTCATATATAACAAATCAGAATTTTTTAAAAAATAGATACATTTGACAACGGGATTCATTTCATATTTACTTGAAAATAAAAATGGTTGGAATTTATTGTATTTCCTGAATCTGAGGATTTCTGTGTTTTAACATTTTAGAAAATGTTAAGGCATTATCTCTTCAAATATTTTTTCCATCCAATTACTTCTTGTTATGCCCTCACAAAAATCATATTTTATGTATCTCAGACCTTCTCATTCTACTTCCCATGTCTTTTAACCTTGCTTTTATATTTTCCTTCTTTTTATCTCTCTTCAAAATCTTCCAGTTCACTTGTTTGTTCTTAATCTTTGTTTAATCTACTACTTAACCTTTCTTTTGAGTTTTTATCTTCAATTATTTTATGTTTTAACCTCTAAATGTCCTAATTTATTTTTTTCTAAAACCGACTGATAACTTTATAGGCTATATTTTTATCATTTTTTTTAAATCCTTCTAATCACTTTTAACACATTTCATCTAGAGAAAGTATCCAATTATTCTGAAGCTTTAGAGGTTTAATTATTTTGTAATTCTTCTGATTCTCACTTGTGGTGGATTGCTTGTGTCTGCTGTAATTTGGAATTGTGATCTTTGGTTTGGTGAGACTTCAGCTTCAGGAATCCTGTGCAATCTGGATTTAAGGCAGGGCCTCCCATAAAGGTGCTCCATTAGTTTACAAGTCTAGGACCCATTCTATGCCAATTTCTTTGCTTGAATTTCCTAGATCATGCAAGTAAGTATAACAGAATGATGCTCATAAGACCATTTTCTCCATAGGCAAAGCCAGCTAACCATCTTTATAAGGTTTGGTAGGAATTGCTTTGTTTTTTTGCCAAGAAGTAGATATTTTCAGATGCCATTCATCAAGTGCACAGCTCTTGAAAGCTTTACATGCAGAAGGGAAGCAGTTCCAACTTCCTGCTGCAGAAATACCCAAGATCTCAAATTCTTACCATCCTTAAACTGAAGTTTAAGATTAGCTGAAGTAAGTGTCCACTTGCTCTCTAGTTTTCAGCTGCTTGTTCGTGTGTGGGTCACTGGGTCTTTCCTAACTTTCTGAAAACTATACATTTCAAATGACGTTCCCTCCCTTTTATTCAACATTCTGTATTGTTGTTTGGTTTGGTTTTTATCCTCTCAGAAGAGGCTTTTTAGGGTAATTATGGTAACTTACTATAAATGGAACATAAAGAAAAATCCCATGACTATTCCCTCTAGCTTTTTTTGAATAATGAATTGTAATTTGCACTGTGGTTCACGTTTTTAAACAAGCAAATTTTTATTCATTGATATTTGTGTTTTTTTAATTAATTTTTATTGTTGGTTGTTCAAAACATTACATAGTTCTTGATATATCATATTTCACACTTTGATTCAAGTGGGATATGAACTCCCATTTTTACCCCATATACAGATTGCAGAATCACATCAGTTGCACATCCATTGATTTACATATTGCCATACTAGAGTCTGTTGTATTCTGCTGCCTTTCCTATCCTCTACTATCCCCCCTCCCCCCTCCCCTCCCCTCTTCTCTCTCTACCCCCTCTACTGTAATTCATTTCTCCCCCTTATATTTTCCTCCTTTCCCCTCACTTCCTCTTGTATGTAATTTTGTATACCCCTGAGGGTCTCCTTCCATTTACATGCAATTTCCCTTCTCTCTCCCTTTCCCTCCCACCTCTCATCCCTATTTAATGTTAATCTTCTTCTCATGCTCTTCATCCCTACTCTGTTCTTAATTACTTTCCTTATATCAAAGAAGACATTTGGCATTTGTTTTTAAGGGATTGGCTAGCTTCACTTAGCATAATCTGCTCTAATGCCATCCATTTCCCTCCAAATTCTATGATTTTGTCATTTTTTAATGCAGAGTAATACTCCATTGTGTATAAATGCCACATTTTTTTTATCTATTCGTCTATTGAAGGGCATCTAGGTTGGTTCCACAGTCTTGCTATTGTGAATTGTGCTGCTACGAACATGGATGTAGCAGTGTCCCCATAGTGTGCTTTTTTTAGGTCTTTAGGGAATAGACCGAGTAGGGGAATAGCTGGGTCAAATGGTGGTTCCATTCCAAGCTTTCCAAGAAATCTCCATACTGCTTTCCAAATTGGCCGCACCAATTTGCAGTCCCACCAGCAATGTACAAGTGAACCCTTTTCCCCACATCCTCGCCAGCACTTGTTGTTGTTTGACTTCCTAATGGCTGTCAATCTTACTGGAGTGAGATGGTATCTTAGGGTGGTTTTGATTTGCATTTCTCTGACTGCTAGAGATGGTGAGCATTTTTTCATGTACTTGTTGATTGATTGTATGTCCTCCTCTGAGAAATGTCTGTTCAGGTCCTTGGCCCATTTGTTGATTGGGTTATTTGTTATCTTACTGTCTAATTTTTTTAGTTCCTTGTATATTCTGGATATTAGGGCTCTGTCTGAAGTGTGAGGAGTAAAGATTTGTTCCCAGGACGTAGGCTCCCTATTTACCTCTCTTATTGTTTCTTTTGCTGAGAAAAAACTTTTTAGTTTGAGTAAGTCCCATTTGTTGATTCTAGTTATTAACTGTTGTGCTATGGGTGTCCTATTAAGGAATTTGGAGCCCGCCCCCACAGTATGTAGATCATAGCCAACTTTTTCTTCTATCAGACACCATGTCTCTGATTTGATATCCAGTTCCTTGATCCACTTTGAGTTAACTTTTGTGCATGATGAGAGAAAGGGATTCAATTTCATTTTGTTGCATATGGATTTCCAGTTTTTCCCAGCACCATTTGTTGAAGATGCTATCCTTCCTCCATTGCATGCTTTTAGCCCCTTTATCAAATATAAGATAGTTGTAATTTTGTGGATTGGTGTCTGTGTCCTCTATTCTGTACCATTGGTCCACCCTCCTGTTTTGGTACCAGTACCATGCTGTTTTTGTTACTATTGCTCTGTAGTATAGTTTGAAGTCTGGTATAGCTATACCGCCTGATTCACACTTCCTGCTTAGCATTGTTTTTGCTATTCTGGGTCTTTTATTTTTCCATATGAATTTCATGATTGCTTTCTCTATTTCTACAAGAAATGCCGTTGGGATTTTGATTGGCATTGCATTAAACCTATAGAGAACTTTTGGTAATATCGCCATTTTGATGATGTTAGTTCTACCTATCCATGAACAGGGTATATTTTTCCATCTTCTAAGATCTTCTTCTATTTCTCTCTTTAGGGTTCTGTAGTTTTCATTGTATGTCTTTCAACTCTTTTGTTAAGTTGATTCCCAAGTATTTTATTTTTTTTGAGGATATTGTGAATGGAGTGGTTGTCCTCATTTCCATTTCAGAGGATTTGTCGTTGATATACAAGAATGCCTTTGATTTATGTGTGTTGATTTTATATCCTGCCACTTTGCTGAATTCATTTATTAGCTCTAATAGTTTCTTTGTAGATCCTTTTGGGTCTGCTAGGTATATTATCATGTCATCTGCAAATAGTGATAATTTGAGTTCTTCTTTTCCTATTTTTATGCCTTTAATTTCTTTCGTCTGTCCAATTGCTCTGGCCAGTGATTCGAGAACTATGTTGAACAGAAGTGGTGAGAGAGGGCATCCCTGTCTTGTTCCAGATTTTAGAGGGAATGCCTTCAGTTTTTCTCCATTCAGAATGATGCTAGCCTGAGGCTTAGCATAGATTGCTTTTACAATATTGAGGTATGTTCCTGTTATCCCTAGTTTTTCAAGAGTTTTGAACATAAAGGGATGCTGTACTTTGTCAAATGCTTTTTCCGCATCTATCGAGATGATCATATGGTTCTTATTTTTAAGCTTATTGATGTGGTGAATAACATTTATTGATTTCCATATATTGAACCAACCTTGCATCCCAGAGATAAATCCTACCTGATCATGGTGCACAATTTTTTTGATATGTTTTTGTATCCGGTTCACCAGAATTTTATTGAGGATTTTTGCATCTAGGTTCATTAGAGATATTGGTCTATAGTTTTCTTTCTTTGAAGTGTCTTTGTCTGGTTTAGGAATCAGGGTGATGTTGGCCTCGTAGAATGAATTTGGAAGTTCTCCCTCTTTTTCTATTTCCTGAAATAGCTTGAAAAGTATTGGTATTAGTTCCTCTTTAAAGGTTTTGTAAAACTCTGCTGTATACCCATCCGGTCCTGGGCTTTTCTTAGTTGGTAGTCTTTTGATGGTTTCTTCTATTTCCTCAATTAATATTGGTCTGTTTAGGTTGTCAATATCCTCCTGACTCAATCTGGGCAGATCATATGACTTAAGAAATTTATCGATGCCTTCACTATCTTCTATTTTATTGGAGTATAAGGATTCAAAATAATTTCTGATAATCTTCTGTATTTCTGAAGTGTCTGTTGTGATATTGCCTTTTCCATCCCGTATGCTAGTAATTTGAGTTCTCTCTCTTCTTCTCTTCGTTAGCATGGCTAAGGGTCTGTCGATTTTATTTATTTTTTCAAAGAACCAACTTTTAGTTTTGTCAATTTTTTCAATTGTTTCTTTTGTTTTGATTTCATTAATTTCAGCTCTGATTTTAATTATTTCTTGCCTTCTACTTCTTTTGCTGTTGTTTTGCTCTTCTTTTTGTAGGATTTTGAGATGAAGTATTAGATCATTTATTTGTTGGTTTTTTCTTTTTTTAAGGAATGAACTCCAAGCAATAAAATTTCCTCTTAGAACTGCTTTCAATGTGTCCCATAGATTCCGATATGTTGTGTCTGTGTTTTCATTTATCTCTAAGAATTTTTTAATTTCCTCCTTGATGTCTTCTATAACCCATTGATCATTCAGTAACCTATTGTTCATTCTCCAAGTGATGCATGATTTTTCCTTACTTCTTTTATCATTGATTTTCAATTTCATTCCATTATGATCAGATAAGATGCATGGTACTATCTCTACTCCTTTATATTGTCTAAGAGTTGCCCTGTGACATAATATATGATCTATTTTTGAGAAGGATCCATGTGCTGCTGAGAAAAAAGTGTAACTGCTTGATGATGGGTGGTATATTCTATATATGTCAATTAAGTCTAGGTTATTAATTATGTTATTGAGTTCTATAGTTTCCTTATTCAACTTTTGTTTGGAAGATCTGTCCAGTGCTGAGAGAGGTGTGTTGAAGTCTCCCATGATTATTGTACGGTGGTCTATTAGACTCTTGAACTTGAGAAGTGTTTGTTTGATGAACATAGCTGCACCATTGTTTGGGGCATATATATTTATGATTGTTATGTCTTGTTGGTGTATGGTTCCCTTGAGCAGTATGTAGTGTCCCTCTTTATCCCTTTTGATTAACTTTGGCTTGAAATCTATTTTATTTGATATGAGTATGGACACTCCTGCTTGTTTCCGAAGTCCATATGAGTGATATGATTTTTCCCAACCTTTCACCTTCAGTCTATGTATGTCTTTTCCTATCAAATGCGTCTCCTGAAGGCAGCATATTGTTGGGTCTTGTTTTGTGATCCATTCTACTAGCCTGTGTCTCTTAATTGGTGAGTTTAAGCCATTAACATTTAGGGTTATTATTGAGATATGGGTTGTTCTTCCAGACATATTTGTTTATTTATGTTACTAACATGGTTTGTTTTCCTCTTTGATTATTCCCCCCCCTTTACTGTACTACCTCCCACTGTTGGTTTTCATTGATATTTTCCATTTCCTCTTCCTATAATATTTTGCCGAGGATGTTTTGAAGAGATGGTTTTCTGGATGCAAATTCTTTTAACTTTTGTTTATCATGGAAGGTTTTAATTTCATCTTCCATCCTGAAGCTTAATTTCGTGGGATACACAATTCTTGGTTGGAACCCATTTTCTTTCAGTGTGTGAAATATGTTATTCCAGGATCTTCTAGCTTTCAGAGTCTGTGTTGAAAGATCAGCTGTTATCCTGATTGGTTTACCCCTAAATGTAATCTGCTTCCTTTCTCTTGTAGCTTTTAAAATTCTCTCCTTATTCTGTATGTTGGGCATCTTCATTATAATGTGTCTAGGTGTGGATCTCTTATGATTTTGCACATTCGGCGTCCTGTAGGCTTCTAGGATTTGGGATTCTGTCTCATTCTTCAAGTCTGGGAAGTTTTCTCGTATTATTTCATTGAATAGATTGCTCATTCCTTTGGTTTGGACCTCTATACCTTCCTGTATCCCAATGACTCTTAAGTTTGGTCTCTTTATGTTATCCCATATTTCTTGAATGTTCTGCTCATGGTTTCTTAACAGTCTTGCTGAGCTGTCTATGTTCTTCTCCAGTTGAAATACTTTGTCTTCATTGTCTGATGTTCTATCTTCTAAGTGTTCTACTCTGCTGGTAGTATTCGCAATTGAGTTTTTAAGTTGGTTTATTGCTTCCTGCATTTCTAGGATTTCTGTTTGTTTGTTTTTTATAACCTCTATCTCCCTGTATAATTGGTTTTTTGCTTCTTGGATTTCTTTATGTAATTCATTGACGAAGTGGTTGAAGTGGTCTTTCATTGTCTGATTTTGCTGTCTAATGTCTTCCTTGAGACTCCAGATCATCTGAAGCATGTATATTCTGAATTCTTTATCTGACATTCCATCTGCTGCAGATATTACCTCTTCTAAAGTTGAGTTGACCTGCATTGCTTGTGGTCCTTTCTTTCCTTGTCTTTTCATACTGATCGCGTTTCTTTCTGCTTGGTGAAACTGTTGAGTTATTGATTTTTCCCCCTATATATTTATATTGCTCTTGTATAGTTGCAAAGTCTCCCTCGCAGGCTTTGGCGGTGGTTCTGCCCCTCCTCCAATTGGGGCAATGTGCCTACCACCCCGGCAGGCCGCTGGGCCTGTACTTTTGGTGGGCCTATTCTTTCGGTGGTCGCAGGTCCGCCTACCTTGCAGGCGCAGGCGGAGGCTCAGACCCTCTGCAGGCCGCTGGGCCTGTTCTTCCGGTGGGTCGCAGGTCCGCCTACCTTGCAGGTCTGCCTACCTTGCAGGCGCACGGGGGGGTGGCTCTGCCACTCTGTGGATTGCTGTGCCTGTTCTGCTGGTGGGTCGCAGGTCTGCCTACCTTGCAGGCGCGAGCAGCAGCTCTGCCCCTCCGCTGGCCGCTAGGCCTGTTCTGTCTGTCGGTTGCAGGTCTGTCTACCTAGCAGGCACTGGTGGCGGCTCTGCCCCTCCCCCAACCAGGGCGATGTGTCTGGCGGGCCACTGGGCCTGTTCTGTCGGTGGTCACGGTTCCGCCTACCTTTCAGGCGCGTGGGGTAGCTGTGCCCCTCTGCAGGTTGGTGGGCCTGACCTGCCGGTGGGTCGCAGGTCTGCCTACCTTGCAGGCGCAGGGGGGTGGCTCTGCCGCTCTGCGGATTTCTGGGCCTGACCTGCCGGTGGGTGGCCGGTGCACCTACCTTGCAGGTGCGGGGGTGGCTCTGCCGCTCCGAGGGTTGCTGGGCCTGATCTGCTGGTGAGTCGCAGGTCTGCCTACCTTGCAGGCGCGCGGTGGCTCTGCCCCTCCCCCAACCAGGGCAATGTGTCTGGCGGGCTGCTGGGCCTGTTCTGTTGGTGGTCACGGTTCAGCCTACCTTGCAGGCGCGTGGGGCAGCTGTGCCCCTTCGCAGGTTGCTGGGCCTGACCTCGATATTTGTTAAAACGAGTAAAGATTGTGTGTGTGTGGGGGGGGTGATCTCCACATGTGCTGAAAAATCAATCCCAAGGTCTCAAACACACTAGACAATTTCTCTACCACTGTGCCACATCTCCATCCCAGGAAATTTTTTATTCACAAAGAATTTCTGTTTTCAAAGCAGAGAGATAGAAAGAGGAAGAAAGAAAAGGAAAGAAGGAAGAGAGGAAGGGTGGGAAAGAATAAATGGTAGAATGGAAGAAAGAAAGAGTGTTAGAAAGAAAGAGTGTTAGTTTTAATCTAGGCACCAAAAAAAAAAAACTCCTTCAAACTATGTTAAATATTGTCATGTCTTTATTGAGAAGTAAATTGTGAACATTTCTCCTGCATTTTATTCTTTCTTTCTTTTTCGTGGGTGTAGAGGAAGTACTAGGGATTGAACTCAGGGGCACTTGATCACTGAGCCACATCCCCAGCCCTATTTTTTTATTTTATTTAGAGACAGGGTCTCACTGAGTTGCTTAGTGCCTCACTTTTGCTGAGGTTGGCTTTGAACTTGGGATCCTCCTGCCTCAGTCTCCCGAGCCACTGGGATTACAGGCGTTCACCACCCTGCCCATCTGTGTGTTTTATTCTTTAATAATCAAACAAAACATCTGTTGGGCCTTTATTGGTGAAGTCACTCTCAGAATTAAAGCAACCCAGAAAATTCTTTGGGCAGACATTCTGGTCTAGTGTTAAAGACCATAAAACTGAGGGAGGGGGTGTTTTCTTAATAACCCACCACTAATAGCTCAGAAAGAATTTAACTTTACATTCCTGATCGTGAGATATAAATCTAGATAGACTTAATTGGCCTTCCATTTCATAATTCATTTAGTGAAACATCAGAGATGTAGATGAAATTTAATCAGAAAAAAAAAAGTAGAGATGTAGGATAGAATTAGATTTTTGCAATAAAAAACTAGGTTTCAGTTATTCAAATTATTTCTTAACACAAATCATCTTGGCTCATTGAAATCCAAGAAAAGTTTTTCTATCTAGTAAAAGCCATCTTTGGACTATTGGTAGCTTCCACATTTATTCCTGTGCCTCACTATTGCCATCTCTTCTCCATTTGTACTATCACATCTTCAACTTGAAATTCTATGCAGGAGGGACTTTTTCCTTCTGACATATTAAAAAAACAGTCCTACCACTGAATTAATAAACAAGATGAATTGCTTCAGGACTGGAATTTTTACCCTACAGAACCTACACAAAAACACAGTACAATCAATTACCTATTGCTGTCAGTTCCCTGTCCCTCCAACCAAACTCTCAGCTCTGTGAGAGAGGGATTCAAGCTTCTGTGTCCCTCCCAAGTCTCCATGGCAAGCTCTGGGTTTGATTCAGGCTCAAATCTGGGTAAATACTTGATGATAATGATTGTTCTGGTCATTATCATCATTATCATCAAAACTCCTGCTATCAATTGAACACATTCTGATTCCATTTTGAGTCCTCAAAATAACCTAGGAATTATTATTATTGTTATGATTATCATCCTTCTTTTTATACATGAGAGAATATAGAGAGAGAGAATAAGTAATTCAATCAAGGTCACACAGACCATAAATAGTGGCTTATATGGCATCTTTGTAAAATAGTCTGGGCAGAGACAGTATTTACAACATCCCAGTGGAGTAGAAAAATTTTCCCTTCCTCTAGGTGAGTGCAGTCCTATGGATACCCAGCTTGAGAGGGGGCCAGTGGTAGATACTGGCCTCTATTTATCACAGTAGGAAGCTTTTCTGCAGTGTAAACTCGCACAATTATATATTCAAACCTACAAGTCTGATTCCAAAACCCATGATCTTTCCAGCCTCTGTGATTGGCCAGAGATGATTCATGATCCCTCAGTGTTTGTCCTTAAAATAGTTAGGATTTTCCTGTTTGTTCTCAGTCATTTCCAAGCAATTTGGATTTTCCTTTGTGGGTAGTTTGCATTACCTGAGCTTTGGATTATGATGCTTGACTCTCAGCATCTCTACTGCTAAAGAGAACCCGCGATGCTCTCTTTCCTTGAGCCCAGAAGCCACTTTGGTGATGGGAATGGTGCCTTCACCACCACCATGGTCAGTTTTCACACCATTATTACAACTGAGCAACCAGCCCCCATCCCTGTAGCACAAATAGTGACAACATGGCTGCACAACCCTGGCCCTAAACAAGAGCTCGCTAATGGAAACCCTGACAAATTGCAAAGCATAAGCAGCAATAGCAGGCACCAGGGTAATAATTTATTTTTAATGCCATGCTGTCTTTAACAGTGCAATTTCCTCCAGGGTGTTTGCTTTGAGATTGCAAGATAATTACATCTCAGAAACCAGGCTAATTACAGTTAACAGCCTGAAAACCAAAGGAACCCTTCCCTCTATCCCCCCACCTTTCCCCCCTCCCACTAAAATACTACACAAATTCCAGTTAAAACGTGCAGCATCATTTAGAAACCAATTTTACTACAGCTTAGAGGTTCATTCTCCCCTCCGTGGAGCACATGTATAACTCGCAGTGATGTGTATCAGAGGGACCGAGTAACACAGCCTCGGTGATTTGAATAAATAATGGTGCTACAGAAAGGAACAATGACAGTAATTTTCCAATAAAGATGAAAGTCCAAATGTTCCTGGAGGAAAAAAAAAAAACAGGGTGTGAGCATGGATTTGTGCTGCAAAGGTGAGATTACCCGTGACCTCTAAGTACACTTTTGGAGTCCTTTAGAATAAAAAAAAAAAAAAAAAAAAGTCAACCAGTTTGGGTTGTTTGTAGAAGTTAGGGGTTAAAAGGGATAGGAGAGAGGGCTGGGATTGTGGCTCAGCGGTAGAGTTCTTGCCTAGCATGGGCGGGACCCGGGTTCAATTCTCAATACCACATAAAATATAAAGGCATTGTGTTGTATCCATCTACAAAAAAAATTTAAAAATTATCTTTCTCTTTCTCTCTCCTTTAAAAAAAGGGATAGGAGAAAATATCTTGTGAATTTTCATTATTCCTAAATATTCAAAATGCAAAACAATGTTTCCTTGTTATAAAAGTGTCAAAAATGAGACTTCTTTGACTTGGTCATTCACTCAGAAAATGTGCTTCATGAGCCCAGAGCATGGGGCTAGGGATATGCAAGTGGATTTCCTGATTGTTTTTGAATCATTCTTCTATGAAAATGATCTCCCAACCCTAAATTTATCTTAATGCAACCCTCAAACTATAGAAATTAAAATTTCTGCTCAGGCAAGCAATTCGTAACTTCACTTTGGAACTCTATGATAAAACTGAGTAGGAGACACAGGTTAAGTTTGAGGTTAAAGTCATCCTCATCTCCCCATTATCCCTAACCTGAATCTTAGGTTTATCCCAGACATTCATGTGAGGAAGGTTTGGGCTCCAGTGTGGTGGTGCTGATGAGGCCAAGTAGAAGATAATCCCATCATGGGGCACCACCCTCAGAAGGGACTAGTGTAGGTCTTGTGGGACTGGGTTGTTATAAGGGAGCCTGGAATCTCCACTAATCCCTCTTCCATATGGGCTGCTCTCCACTTCCGGACACACTCCTGCCATTGTGGATGCCATCCCCTATGAAGCCCTCACCAAAGTCAAGCTTATGTCAGTGCGGTGCTCTTGAACCACCAGAAGTGTGAGCTAAATAAATGTCTTTTCTTTGTAAAGCACCCTGCCTCTGGCGTTTTACTCTAGCACACGTATCCTCTACTGTATTTTGGCTTAAGATAAAGACTCCCTCCTTTGAATGGCAGAACTCCTACTCCAAGTGCTTTCTAACTTTTTAATAATT
Source organism: Callospermophilus lateralis (assembly GCF_048772815.1). NCBI lineage: Eukaryota > Metazoa > Chordata > Mammalia > Rodentia > Sciuridae > Callospermophilus > Callospermophilus lateralis. Next base: position 124,194,125 of record NC_135314.1, on the reverse strand, counting down.
TACATATTCTTCTTGATTTATTTCCAGTTTCTATTAGCTTTTAAAATTTGGAAGCCAAACATCACAGCTAGCTCTGCTTCAATATTGGCATCTCATAGGAGCTAGGTACATATTTTCTTTTGTCCATTTGTAGGGACTGAGGGACTGAATTGGAAGAGTGAAAACGAAATACAATATTCTGAACTTTCACAGGGAATTCATTCTTGTACCTGTAGTGCATCCAGAACTTACCTATCTGACACCATAGTCAGAAACATAATCTTACGAAAGCCAAACTTCTCCGTCAGGCTGCTGCAGAATGCCAGTGGCCCCCCACTCCATCCAGATTTTACTCTAGCAACCTCCTTGCTAGAGGCTCCTAGTTGCTAATAAAGTAAAATTTGCATGCAAATGGCATTTCTCATAGTAACAACTCCCTAGCAACACAGCCTGGCTTCATTCATTCTTTTAACAAATGCTTACTGAGTGCTCACTGTGGGGGAGGCATGCCACCACCTTGGCTCCTGTTCACCTCGTCCTCTCTTATCAGCTGTCCCTTGAAAGAGGAGGAATTGCTAGTCTTGACTGACGGGAAATTCTGTTCACTGGTGCTTGCTCTAAAATTCAGCACCCAGTTGTAACAAACCCCTGTCCTTTCTGCTGCAGATCCAGGTAGGTGTTGGTGCTGGGTGAGGTCAACCAACCTTATTAGCCTTCCTCCTCTATTCTGAGGTCTGCACTGGAAATATTCTCAGAGCCTCTCTTGGGACGAGCCATGATTCTCTGCTCGTTGTCCCTACCACTTCAGAGCCATGCCTGTGAGCATAATGGTCCTGTGGCTCAGGTTAGGGGGTGCTGGGCCCACTTGATCCTCAAACCTTACCCTTGTCTCCTACCTAGTTTTGTCACAGAGTCCTAAAGTGGAGTTACTGGTTATTTGCCTGAGTAGAACTTTGTAATTTCTATTTTGCTACTCTTTATTATAAACTTAACTTCCCCTGGATGACGTTGGGGAAGTAGGGAAGCTACACGGGACATGATTTACATATCAGGCCGTGAACTCATCACGTAAGCCAAAATCTCACCTCCCATCTCCAATCTTGGCTACATATAGGAAGCAAGCCCCTTCCTGGCAGAGGCTTACCAGCTAGTGGAACAGTTTGCCTGCCTTGGAAATCAAGCTTCCACCATCATTATCTAACAGAAATTGTACCCATCCCAAGAGAATATTTGAAATGAAATCTAGGTGAGGTTTAAAAGGGATTTCATTACAGAAACATGGGAATTTGCCGTAAGAAGGTCAGAGTGACTAGGCTCTGCCTTGATGGGATCCTTTTTTGTTTGGTTGTGCATCAGAAACACTTTACTAACTGGGGATAAAAAGGAGAAAGTAAATGGGCAACTAAACAATAGAATTCAATTAAAAGCCCACAATGTCCAGGCACAGTTCTGGAGAGACAGAAACCACCAGCGGGGGATTGACCTAGCTCAGAGGCAAAGGCCCATGTAGCTAGGAGGGTGTCCTGGCCCCCACCACACATGCGGCGTATTTCCCACTCCCCAACACACTTCTGCCTCAGACAGGAGAGAGGAGTTCCTACTTAAAAGGAAGCTGTCGAGACGGATGACACAATGGATGTTTTAGGCTGCTTCCTTCAGAAGAGTTTTCATTTCTAGTCCCTCATTCTTTGAACAAGTCCTTAGGGCAGGTAAAGGGCAGGTGTTGCTCTGTAACAAGAATACTATTTCTGAATTGTTCTCATAAAATTGGGTCAACAGTCAACCACAGGTAGCCTGCTCTTCCATGAGCTAAGAAAATCCCATTATTGAGGTCTCTGCTGGTCACATGAAGTGGGCAGGCGACCGTGGGTAGCTCCGGCTAAGCAGTCCAACTGCAACCTTTCAAGATTCAAGAGGAGAAAGTGTCTAATAAAACTCTAGGGACAGAATTTGAGCTGGATTAAATTTCAGTTGGTAGCAATGGTGAGAAAGAAAACGGTCTGTATAAAATTCAAAATACTCTCAAAATGTCATATTAGAAATTTTGGTTTTGTTAATTCTCTGAATGCTTAGGCTATTTGAGACAATTTAAAGCAGAAAGACTGCGTTTTAGATGTGTCTCTTTTTGTCCATGTGACTCAGATCATATAACTCAATTGAAAAATCATCCTGTAACAGCTCATTTTAATCACAGGGCAAAAGTACATCAGGAAAGCAGAAAAGAACTATCTTCCCAAATCTATAAAGGAATAACAAATGATACAGTTGCTTTGTTTGTTTTGTTGTTGTTATTGTTTTGTTTTGTGCTTCACCACTGAGCCACAACCCCATCCCTTTTTTCATTTTTTATTTTGAAACAAGCCCTTGCTAAGTTGCTGAGGCTGGCCTTGAACTTGCTGTCCTCCTGCCTTAGCCTCCAGAGTTGCTTTGATTATAAGCATATACAACCATGCCCATCCCATAGTCTTTAAAAATGATCCAGGAACATTTTTAGTAAGGTACAACCTATAGTAATAACTTGTTTTTCCAAAATTTTGTGGAGTTCAGTTATAATCCTCTAAAGCAATGCCCTAGCAAATACATCCTGCTATATGATTTAGTAGAGTGATAAAGCTCTGTCTCTATGAGGTCTCTTTCTGATCACTGTCACTGATGATTTTCTATTTATTCATTCAGTCATTCGAGAAAATTGTTTTTCAGTAATTGGACCTCAGATGCACAGAACTGGCTTCATCATAGTCCTTGATTGATGGCACTCTCTTCATTGGTCATTGCCTGAGCTGCTTTCATTTAGTTATTTTTAATAATATATTAAGCATTCGTGAATGCAACACCCAAAAAATAAAACTAGAAACTTAACAAGGATCTACACCTAATCATATGCTCCTCCTATCTATGCACCTGCCTCCTTTCCCCACCCAAGATAGGCATCTTTTGGAATCCCAGGTTAATTCCTGTGCTTTTTTTGCTTATAGTTTTATGTATACATATATTTTACTGCTTTTAACTTTATTTTGATATTATGTTGTAATATTTGGAGAATTACTTTACTCCATTAACATGATGTTGTTCAGATTTAAGTTGTGGTTTGCTTATTTTTAGATTTTTATATTAATCGGTAATATGAATTTGTAACTATTTATTCTCCCACTCTCCTAGTGTTAGGTCTTTACTTGCTTCTAGTTTTTGGTTTTTGTTTGTTTGTTTGTTTGTTTGTGAACAATGCTGCTACGATGATTGGTGTACATAGACTCTATTGTACACCAATATTGTGCAAGTGTTTCTCTTAGGTATGTAACTAAGAGTCAAAACACTGGACGTGAAGAATATGAATCTTCAAGTCTAGAAGATAATGCTAAACTCTCCCAACTTGATTGTGTGTTCAACTTTAGGAGATAATCTCAAACTCTTCTCTGGAGTTTTTTTGCAGCTAATTAGCATTTTCAGGCTTTTAAACTTTCACCTAATTAAAAAGGTGTAAAATGATCTCTTGTTGAAGTTCTGATTTTCAGTTCCCTGATTACTAATAATGATGAACATCACTTTACAAGTTTATTGGTCATATAGTGATTTTTTTTGTCTATGTATTCTTTCCATATTTTTTCTCCTGGGGCATGCATATGTGTTTTTATTGATTGGTAGGTGTTCTTTACATATTTTGATGTTAACTCTTCACAGTTCTTTATTGTGAATATCTTATTTGAGTGTTAATTTGTTTTTGAACAGTCTTCAAGGTGTCTTTAAATCTTTAATCCATTTGGAATTGATATACTATGAGGCAAGGGTCCAACTTCACCTTTTCTCCATCTATATGGATAATGGGTAGATTTTTTTTATCTCTATTTATTGATCACTCTTTCTTCCTTGCTGATCTGATATGTCACTTTTGTCACATGCCAATTTTCATATGTGATTCTCTATTCTATTCCTCTGGTCTACTTATCTATCCATATCATCCTTCATCTCTATTCTTACTTTTCAGAAACATCCTGGCTATTCTTGGTCCTCCATCCCTTCATATAAATTTTATAATCATTTTGTCAAGTACTGTTTTTAAAACACTGAAATTTTGACTGGAAATACATTGAATCAATAGATCGTTGAAATCTTTAATCTTTTTTTAAAAAAATATTTGTAGCTGTGGATGGACATAATACCATTACTATATCTATTTATTTTTATGTTATGCTGAGGATCAAACCCAGTGCCTCAGACGTGCAAGACAAGCGCTCCATCACTAAGCTACAACCTCAGCCAAAGTCTTTAATATCTCTTAATAAGGTTTTATAATTTTCCCTGTAGAGGTCTTTCATGTCTTTTATTAGATTACTCCTAGATACTTGATACTTGATGATTAGAATGTTGTAGACTTATTTCCTCTTTAATTTTGTTTTGTAGCTTTTACTGGTATAGAGAGATGCAACTGATTTTTGTATTAATCATATACCCAACCATCCCATTAAATTCTCCTATTCTTTCTAATAATCTGATGATAATTTGAGATTTCTATATAAATAATCATTTGAGCTACTAATAATAACTATTTTATTTCCTCCTTCCCAATCCTTATATCATTTTCTTACCTATTTAACTCTGAGAAACCATTGATATCGTGCTAAAAAGAAACGGGGCTAGAGAATATCATTTTTCTGACTTTTCTCATTCAAACACTCATCCTGACTGACTTCTTTTAGTTCCCTGGCTTCCTCCAAACATGACCTAGAACTTATGCTGTCATGTATCCAACTGTCTCTTGGACCTCTTGATCTGAATGTTCCGGAAGCACCTAAAACTCAATATGTCCCAAACTCATCATCTAGTCTCACATCTCCCCTTATGCCTGCTCTTCCTCTATGTGCTAACCCCTTGGATGGCACATGAATGGCACCCATGTGGCCCAAACCAAAACATCTGACTCCCCCCTTCTCTTGCCCCTGCCACATCCCCTTTCAGTCATGAAAGTCCTATCAATTCTAATTCATCAATAGTGCTTTAACCCTAACCTTCTTTCTACCCATTCTACCAACTCCCTTCAGCTCTCACCTGCCTTACTATGATGTTCATAAATCATCACCTGCACCCAGTCTTGCTTTCTCCTAAACTCTCATCCATGCCACCACCAGAATAGTTCCTCTAAACCTAAAATCTGCTACACTGTGTCTATGTTAAAATCCCAAGTGGTTCTCTAAGATTTATAGAAAGTCTGAATCTGTTTCGTGGGACAAATGTCTAACAGGCATTTGTTCTAGGCCCTCTGAAACCTCAGCTTCATCTCCTGCTCTCCCTGCTTTAACACTATTAGTTCTCTTTCTCTCCCTCCTCCCTCCACCTCTCTCTATTTTTTTTATACCAGGAATTGAAACACCCAGTGGTGCTTAACCTCTGAGCCACATCCCCAGTCCTTTTTTATATTTTATTTAGAGACAGAGTCTCAGTAAATTGCTTAGGACCTTGCAAAGGCTGAGGCTGGCTTTGAACTCTCAATCCTCCTGCCTCAGCCTCCTGAGCAGCTGGGATTATAGGCATGTGCCACCATGCCTGGCTCCTGGTACTCTCTCTTTAGAAGAACTTGTACATACTTCTCTTCCCTCTGCTCCTTCCTCTCTCACCCCCCCCCCCCACCCAGTGGTATGCTTCCTTTCCATCTTGTCTGGCTAATCCACTCATCTTTAGCACTGATGATTGATATCACTTCTTCCAGGAAGCCTTCACTATGTGGGTAATTGGCCTTGCCTGTTTTCCCCACTCTTCAAGAGCAGGGAAAGGTCTTATTCATGTTTATAACCCTAGCACCACGTTTAATGCCAGACACAACATAAGGGCTAAGTGAATGCATTGGAAAGGTACATGAGCCAGTGGTCTGGGTTTGCTAAGAATCCCACCTTTAGAATCTCCTTTCGATGCCTTCCTGATCTCTCCCCGCATGACGTATCCCATCACTTTGTTTACATCTTTCCTTGGCATGCGTCCTGCAGGACTTGGCCTTTTGTCTAATCCCCTCCACCAGCTGCTTGAGGGCTGGGGTTGTGCCTCATCCATCCTGGTGTTCCCACCACCTGTAGCCCAGAGCCTCACACAGAACCAGTGCCAAATAGATATCCAGTGTAATAAAAGTGAATTCCCTCCTGCTCAGCCATACACTGAGCAGAGAACGTGCTTTGGAGTCTTCTGTGGGCTGCATTAGCATTCAAAGGAGGAGATACTTCCGCCAGCATCTCCACCTGCATAGCCTTCAGCCTCCACCTCTCCACTTTTATAACAGAAGTCTCTGGAACAACATTATCCCTTTCAGGTAAGTCACTTCACAAGCAAGACCCCTTCATCTTTCTGTCCTACGGCAAGGTATACCTGCATGTTTTCCTGGCTTTATTTGGGGCATTTGTTAAAGAAGAAGCCTGGTTGTGGCATTTGGTCGAGATTTTTTTCCTTTCTGGAAATATCACCCCTCTCCTCCGCAGCTGTTTATGAGTGCCATGCTCTGCCATTTAAATATTAATGCTATGGAAACAGAGGAGAAAAATCGGCCTTTCATCTGATATGCAATGTTGGGGGAAATTAAGATTAATAAGTGGTGACAAGCTCTACAGAGGAAATAAAAGTTAAATTGCCTTGGACTATTTTCAGAAGTTGTTTGAGCAATGAGTATATTTTATTAAATACTCCATTACCAGGATCATTCCAAAGGCCTGATTTCTGACTATGGAGCTCACATGAGAACTCAGACCTTCATTTTTTTCCCCTCAGAATACTTGTATTCTGCATATTCACATGTGAGGAAATCACTGAAGGAGGAAAACTGAGAAATGTCCAAGAGTTAGGGTTTTGTTTGTTTGTTGTTTGTTTTTTTTAATCAAATGTCAAGCAACTTCTGTCCTAGGGAAAGGCAAATTTTAGGCTTAAAATCATAAGCAATAAATTTATTTGTAGAACTTTTTACTTCATCAGCCAGTTAAATCACATCATTGACACATTGGCACACCCTAGGTCATAGCTGGGCTTGGCCTGTTAACTGCCGAGGCAGGGGGCCCTCCAGTTCTGCCCCAGGTTTAATTCTCACAGCCTCCTCTCTGCTTAACTTTAGGGCTATCAGTGAAAATATGAAGCAGCGACTCCCAAAGTGTGGTCCCTGGACCAGCTCAGGACCATCATCTGGAAACTTGCTAGAAATGAAGAGCCTTGGTTCTCAAACAGGTCTACTGAATCAGAAACTCTGGAGGTGAGGTTCAGTAGCTCTTGTTTAACAAGCCCTCCAGGAGATTGTTAAACAGAAGCACCTTCAAGTATGAAAACCACTGATTCTTAACCTTAGCTGCACGTTCACATCATCTGGGGAAATTGCTTTTAAAAAAACTGGTGCCAGGGTTCTGTCCCTCAGAGATTCTGATTTAATGGGTTTGGGTGAAACCACTGTGCTGATATGTGTTTAAGCTCCCCAGATGATTTTCTGTGCAGCCTGGGTTAAAAAATCTGATTTCAGGCTCTGGTTTTTTTTTACTCTGGTGATGGCAAGAGCCTCGAAAATGGGCTCTTGGTTTCCAATCTTTCCCCCTCTGTTTTTTACCCTCCTCAACCCTCATCCAACCCCAGGGATTTATCTCCAATCCAATAGTTCTCAAACTTTACCATGTCTTTACCAAAAAGACAGTTTGCTGAACCCCAACTCCAGAGCATTTGATTTAGTAGGTCTGGGTCAAGGCCCTCCCAGGTGAGACGGAAACTGCAGGTGAGGCTTCTAACCCCTGAGTGCTCTGGTCACTCTGCCTTGGTTGGGAGAAAAAAATTATTATAGGAATCAATGCGTTCGCAAGTCCTCCACCCGCTGTTGTATGGAGTCCCCTGCTCCTGATCAGAACCACTGGAGCATCACAGTCAAGAGTGTGGCCTCAGGGTCCTGCTGCAGTATTTGATCCCTACTTGTAAAAAGTGGGATAACATGGGACCTACTTGATTGAGCTGCTATAAGGATTAAATTAATACACCAGTACCTAAAAGTGCCTAGCACATACTAACTGCTCAGAAATATTTATAATAAGTTACAAACTTACGAAGTTATAATTAATTATACCTTTTTGAGTCACAATTACAGAGGAAAAACAGCTCTTTCCAATTACTTTATAGCCCCTCCCTCCATTAGTTCAGACACTATTGCCCGGGGATCAAAAGGACACATACTCTGCTATTCATACTCAGAATCACATGTCCCTCTCCTCTTTGCTCCCCCACCCCCGCAAAAAAAAAAAAAAATGGAGGTGTGATTAATGGACCACTGTGAGCCTGATAAAGGACTCCCTCTTGTCGTGCCCTGCTATAACAGCAATCTCCTGGTAGAAATAAATGCAACTCCTAAACAAGTTGAAAAAAAAAATTTCTACAGTCCTAAAATCACATATCATCACATCACACAGCTTTAAATCACTCCACGATTCTCCACCACCTTAAAAATTTTTTTTAAAATTGTTTATCATCACTTGACGGGTCCCCAAATCCTTTTCAGCTTCTCATCCACTAATGAGCCACTTAGACTTTTTCTATGAAGTCACAGTGCCTTTGCCTCTGTTGTTGCCTCTAGCAGGTGCCCTCCTCTGCCTGTTTGCAAGTCAGAAACTCTGTTTTGGAGACTCACCTTCTTCTTAGAACCTCCCTGACTACTTCCTTCCTATGGGTCATCTCCATGCCACACCATCCCCTGTTGTGCTGAGGAATGCCCTGGTTGCCACTGCCTATTCACAGGCTCTCTTTCCTGCTGGACTGTGAGCCAAACCAAAGCTGGACCATGTGCTGGCCATCCCTGACCCCACACCATAATCCCTAGTCAGTCCCAGAGGCTCCATTGCTAAGCAAATGATGAATCAATGAAGGGTAATGAAGAGAAGAAAGGCCCAGTGGATTCTACGTAAGTAAACTGAAGTCAATTCCTGAAGGATCAGGAGGAACCAGGAGAGAAGAGATCAAGGGTAGGGTGCAGAAGAGAGAAGAAGAGGCCACTTCAAGCTGACCCTGAAGCCAAGTGTGTGGGCCCTAGAACTGGTGGCTATCACTCAACAGGAAAAAAATCTGCCTCCCTATATTCATCAAGGTAACAGTTCTCAAACATTTTGGTCTTAGACTTCTTTATACTCTTAAAAATTATTAACAACCCCAAAGTGCTTTTATGTGTGTGGCTCACATCTTATGATATTTACCATATTTCAAATTCAAGTGGAAACATATTAGACTATTTCTTCATGAATCTATTTTAAAATGATAATAAAGATGCCAACAAATATTTTATTTAAAATGAAACTATCTTAAGAAAAAGAACTTTTATTGAGAAGTGTCACATTGTTCAGTACTTTTGCAAGTGTCTTTAATACCTGGCTTGATAGACAATATTCATGTATCTGCTTCTGTAAATCTGTGGTGATAGGACTGATCATGTGGCCTCTAGAAAGCTGTACACTCGTGAGTGAATGAGAGTGAAAAAGGAAAATGAAGTTTTAGGGCTGTTATGAAAATAATCTTGGGGCTGGGGATGTGGCTCAAGCGGTAGCGCGCTCGCCTGGCATGCATGCAGCCTGGGTTCAATCCTCAGCACCACATACAAATAAAGGTGTTGTGTCCGCCAATAACTAAAAAATAAATATTAAAAAAATTCTCTCTCTCTCTCTCTCTCTCTCTCTCTCTCTCTCTCTCTCTCTCTTCCTCCTCTCTCTTTAAAAAAAAAAAAAGAAAGAAAGAAAATAATCTTGACCTTGTGAATGCTATGGAAGGGTCTCTGATTCCCAGACCACACACTGAGAGCTGCTGGATTAAGGTATAGATCAGAGGTGGTCACAGAGACTAAAATAGACTGAAATAACAGTAAGTGGAATAAGATAAAAGTGTATTTCTCTCTTGCCTAATTTCTAGAAGTATCAGCACCCATCAGTAATGGGAGTCTGTCTGGTTGTTCTGTCTGTCATTCTGAGGAGACATCACCCAAAACGGCTCACCAGTAGTACCAGCTCTACGTTCCAGCCAGCAGGAAGGGGAGAGCACACCCTTTAAGGATCACCTTTTAGCACACCACCCAGAAGTATACACAGTACACATACCACTTTCCATAGCCCGACCTTGGACAAAAGTCTATTCCTGAGCTGCAAAGGAGTCTGGGAAGCATCTTTAATCTGGTTGACCCTACGTTCTAAACCTGGAAAAGAATGCGAGAAAAGATATGGGGATGATTCCCACTCTCTGATACACGGTCCCTTCCCTGTAGGTTGCAGAGTACAGGCCCAGGGAGGAGCTTGGGCAAGTCAGGGCTTACCTTACCACTGCCCAGGAGACGGAGGAGCTGAGCCCGGCCAGAAGCAAGACAAACACAGCAATGTGCCTTGGTCTGTGCATCTGCCTCACAGAAACACTAGAGAAAACAAGGAAGCAGACAGGCCCTCAGATAGAAAGTGGGAGCTCACATAAGGAACAATAGAAAGAAACTGGAAACCAATCCCAATGGAAACAAGCTAGCAAGAGGGAAAGTGCCAAGCACCAACTGCTATGAAGCTGTGGTTAGAATAAAAGCCAAAATCATCCAACACAGCCCCCAAGGCTGCATGATCCTGAACTCAACCCTTCCACAGCCTCCTTCCCCAAATACATTCCATGCCAGTCTTCTTTGCTCACTTTCCAATTTCATTCACGTTCAACTCTTCAACTTGAAAAATGTTCTTCAGTATTTCTTTTCTCAGGGCCTTTGCCTCTCCTGGAATGCTCTTATCCCCATCAGACTAACATAAACATGCCCAACCATCAGGTCTGTGGAATAAATAAAGACTGACCAAAAAGTCCAATCATTCAGAGCTGCCATAGCAAGGGAGTCAGACACCATCACTTGTGTTTTGGCAGAGACCAGAGGCAAGCAGAGGAGCAGGAAGGCTTTATAGTGGAGAGAGGGAAGACCCTCAGGGATGCCCTGATTGGAGACTGTTGACATGAGGAAACTCTAGGTGGGGTAATTAGAAGTTAGGCATCCTACATGATTGGTTAGGGGTGCATAATTAATCCTAAATTGGATTTAGGGATGAAAATTAGGAAAGCTGTCAGTTACCAATCAAGTCCTGGCCATTTGGGAACAATTGTCACAGGGGTTATTATCTGCTTTCCTGGGATGTTTGCTAGAGAGAGTGATCCAATAGTCTTATAAATAATAGACTGACTTTCTAGGCTGGTTGCTGTAGATAATGGGTTGCTGCAGACTCTGTGGCAGAGTTCAATTCTATATATGATCTGACCATTGTCCATTTGTATATTATACTCAGGTCTCAGTTCATAACATTTCCTCCTGAAAGCCTTTCCTAATCTGGAGCTCCCTGAACATCTCTCCTAACTCTTGCAAATTTGTAGTTATTTTCCCATTAGACTGTAAGCTCAACAAAGGTAGAAACTGGGTTTTTAAAATTTATTTATTTCTCTATGTTCAGCACCAGGAAACATGCTTAAGATACAGTAAGTACTCAATAAAAAATTATTATGTTGATGGCTGGATGGATAACTGAATAGTTGGAAGGATGTTGAACTTTTTTTCTATTCTTGACAGCAGAATGCATTACAATTCTTATTACATGTATATGGCACAGTTTTTCACATCTCTGGTTATATATATGTTACAGTTAAAGCTTCGTCCCAGGGTTTCGTAAGCTGAATTCCAGACCACTCACGTATAATCGAATCAAGCCTTTATTGAAACACACCGGTGTTTCAATGACCAGAACATAAAGCTGTTCCCCTGATCAGCCTCGAACAATTGCAAGGGCACTCCTTATGAGCCTGAAAACCGCAAAAGGGATGTTCGGGGAGTCTAGCCAATGCAAGCAAGCCAGGTTACAGAAGAGGGATAGTGCAGTCAAGTGGAGGGAAGCCTAACCAATCACAGTTAGCCCAGTCACCCCAGTTACAGAAACAGAGCCCCGTTACCCTAGTTACAGAAACAATACCCCATTAAGTAGTTTTGTGTTCTTAAAGGTTTCTATAGCAAAAGGAAAAGAACATCTTGCCCCAGTCATGACCCTTCTACTTGGCATGGTTGTTTTACAGGATGAAGTCATAAAACAAAATGGAGTCACATTTGTCCTGCTATCACAATAAAGTATGTTAACACCAATTCATGTCTTTATACGTGTACTTTGGATGATGATGTCTATCACATTCCACCATATTTGCTAATGCCCTGCCCCCTCCATTTTCCTCCCACCCCTCTGCCCTAACTAGAATTCATCTATTCTTCCCATGCTCCTCCTTCCTACCCCACTATGAGTCAGCCTCCTTATATCAGAGAAAACATTCGGCATTTGTTTTTGGGGGGATTGGCTAACTTCATTTAGCATTATCTTCTCCAATGCCATCCATTTACCTGCAAATGCCATGATTTTATTCTCTTTTATTGCTGAGTAAAATTCCATTGTGTATATATGCCACATTTAGATGTTGGACTTTTGTAAGCTGAGGACGGTGTTTTGCTACTTCTCAACTGACAAGTTTCCAGAACCCTCTACAAAGAAGAGCTGAAGGCATGAGTTCTATATTGTTTCTTCCTGCTGAGCCATTGTGGCATTCCAACAGAGCCATTCACCAGGCAAATAAGGTTCTGTTCTAGCCTGAGACAGCAAAGGTGTAAGATGTTTCAAGTTGAGTCAATTCTCCACCCTTGGGTCCAACCTGTCTGAGATCTGACATCTGCCTCAGGATCTCATCCTCTGAAGCATGAATCACTGACAGTACCCTAGAAAATATTCCATTGGGTTCTGGTACTGCCCATTTAGCAAGAAGATTACTTGTGCTGAAGTTCTGGCATAAACCTGCCAGCTGTAACATATCTTGCTGGTCTGACCCAATGATGACCCATAGTACTCTATGTCTGGGCTGTTTTCTTTTATTTTCCATCCTCTGAAGATTGTCAGAATTCTGCCTGGCTAAGCAATAAATCCATCTTTTCAGGGATCAATTGCAATGACTGGCTGCAAAACCTGGAAATCCAATTAACTGCAAAATAAATAAAAAATGAAAAAATACACTGAAGCTGTGGAATAAGTCAGCGAGGAAATGTTCTGGACATTAAAATAAACAAGGAAAAATTTCAACTTCATTTGTCTTCTTTTCCTTTTTTTAAACTCTGTTATTGATAAATTTAGCCTTAGTTCCAATTTTGTCTTAGCCACAATTTGCTCAAGTATAGATCTGTTGAGATGGCTAGCTCGGTGCTAATTATACTCTGCAGGCACTCTCCAGAGAGAAGCCAACTCGGCTAGGATTACCTTGCTACCATATGTAAAACTTCAGGCCCTCTCTCTCTCTTCATCTTTTTACACCACATGTGTTCTTAAAGGAGCATAAATCTGCTCTAACGTAGTGTGGGAAATATGAGTTATTTTGGCTTTCTGGGACATTTTGAAAAGGACAGAGTTTTCATCAATTGCATCAGTTGGCTCAGTGAAGGGCCTTATGCCCCACTGCTACTGAGGTCTATTGGGCTGTAGTCATCACAAATGGATCCCATGGGCACTAGACAACCTTCCTGGTGTGGAGACTGGGTCAAGGACCTCATGGCATAAGCTTCATGGCTACCTCCCAGGCCTCCTTGGAATGGGCCCCACATGAGGCTGAAGGCACCAGGCAACCTGAAGAGGCCACCCGGGAGAGGATAAACCTGCAAAGACAAAGAAGGAAATGGCTACTTGAACTCCATCGGTTTTGGTAACTGGAGCACAAATTTATATCCTGCAGCTGTACCACTGAGGACAATCTAGAGTTGTGATTCCTAGTTCCAGCCTGGGACAGCTGAGGACAACACAGGAGCAAGGGGATCTCATGGCTGAGGTCCAGACTCTAGAGAGGCTCTGCCACTGACTCTTCCTGTAACTTTGGAGAGACTTGAGCCACTCTGGGACTCAGTTTCCTCATGTATAAAATGGGAAGACTGAAATAGAGACTTCCAAGGCCCTTCCAGGTCCCAAGGCCTGTGATTCCATATGAAGTGCATGAAAGCACATCTGTTTTATTAAAGAATATTTGTGAAAAGAGTATTCCTATTTCAATAAACTATAAACTAGCTCTTCCATCCTTCCTTCTACCCTGCCCACATCAACCATCCTTGAATCATGAGCATTAAGCAGATAGCACCTGTTGGTTCATAGATGCCACCATGGAAACCAAGAAAACCAAAAGTCTACTGTTCCCCAACATTACTCAATAGGAAAGCAAAATGATACAATGTTACTTTTTTTTAAATGATATCAATCAATCAATGTGAGTAGAAACCTCTCCCAGACTTCAAAATGTGCCCATGCAGACAGTTTTCAATTCAAGTCACAAATTATTATCCTTTAGCGGGCTATTGATTTGGTTTTACAGAAAATATTGCTTTATTTTCTAAACTTATTCTCAAAATTCTATTTACCCAAAACAAACAAGAAACTGGGAAGTTATAGCCCATTTGTAATGGTTTAGATATGAGGTATTCCCCCAGAGCTCCTGCAGGAATGTTTGGAGGTGAAGTGATTGGGTTATGAGAGCTATAACCTAATCAGTTTAAATGGACTGACTAGTAGGCAGGTGGGGGGTGGTTAGAGGAGGTGGGGCATGGGAGGCATGCCCTAGAAGAATCCATGTTCCCCGTGGCCCTTTCTCCCCTTTCCTCCCTGCTTCCTGGTTGCCAAACCCTGAGCAGTTTCCCTCTGTCACATGTCACACCCTTCTGCCACCATGTGCTGCCTCACCTTGGGCCCAGAACAATGGACCTGGTCAACCATGGACCAAACCTCTGAAACCATGAGCCAAAAGACACTTTTCCTCCTCTAAGTTGTTCTTGTCAGGTGTTTTGGTCACAGTGACACAGAGCTGACTAACACACAACTGGAGACAGAGTCATTCATTACCAACTAGAGATTCTTCTGTGGTCATAAACTAAAATTGCTGCCTCAGGGAACAGAAAGCAAATAGGGACTAAGGTATCTCCTTAACTCTAGCTAGAGAGATCAGAAGTTACTAGAAAGCAGCCTCAATATAACATGGATAAATTCACCCTTTCCGTCTCAAGCCTGATAACTGTGTTACTTACTTAATCATTTACTCAACAGACAGTTCGTGCTTAGACGCTAAGTCTATGCCAAGCACTGTGCTTATCACCAGAGAAACAGCACCAAAGCCTTCCCCTTAAATTTGATGCACATAGGGGTCACAGAAAAAAAAAATGAGTTAATTCCTTGGGAAACCTCAGCTATTTAGCATCACATAGACAGGCGTGTTTTGTTAACCTATGGCTGTATCCTTCTATTTTCATCAAGTGGTGTTGGCATCCAGAAGGCAGCAGGCGCCTGAGGCTCTCATCTTCCCAATCCCTCTTTCTTCTCCAAGGCAGGTAGTTACAAG
Source organism: Callospermophilus lateralis (assembly GCF_048772815.1). Classification (NCBI taxonomy): domain Eukaryota; kingdom Metazoa; phylum Chordata; class Mammalia; order Rodentia; family Sciuridae; genus Callospermophilus; species Callospermophilus lateralis. The sequence continues at coordinate 124,178,765 of NC_135314.1, read as the reverse complement.
TACCAAATAAGTTTCTATTCTCACTGTGGGGTTTTTGGTTTAAAACTGTTTATTGATCAATAAAAAAGTAGAAATCACAAAGTCATTGCCTGGGGAAACTGTACTAGTAATTTTACAGCAGGCTAGATAGTAAGGAAAGATTACAAATGTTAGTAGGCGGGAGATCCAGCTCTTGCTGAAAACAAGTCAATCCTGACAAAAAAATCCAACCATCACTACCAACCGACCTTGGAGAGCCTGGACAAGGTCAATGGCAGATTGCATATGATCATATTGCTTCTATTCCCAGTTTGTTTACTAGCTCTAGGAAAAAAAAAAAAAGTGGACAGACATCATATGTAGGTCCATATGTCTAAAAGTAATAAACACTGTAAATAACAGACTCGAGTTCTTAAAAGAATGAAAGCAAAAGAGAATGTACGTAGGATTTAGAAAAACATTTTTAAATAGATTTTAAAGTTAATTTTTAAAACAGAATCATTACTAGGACATATTGTTGCCACTATAGCTATTTATGTTAATAACTCTGACTCACCCAGCAAGTCTTTGTAAACTCAGAGACATTGGAGTACACTGGCAGCATTCATTCATTCTTTTATTTTAAATATTATATTTGTTTTAATTAGTTATACATGACAGTAGAATTCATTTTTGTACTTTGATATATCATACATAGATGGGATATAATTTCTCATTTTTCTGAGTGTACATGTTGCAGAATCATATTGGTTATGCAGTCACATATATACATACAGTAATAATCTTTCCTATCCCCACATCTTCTCCTCTCCCCTCCCATCACCTCCCTCTACCTAATCTAAGGTAACGATATTTTTCCTAGTGTGAATTAGCATCTGCATATTAGAGAAAACATTCAGGCTTTGCTTTTGTGGGATTGGCTTATTTTGCTTAGCATGATATTCTCCAACTCCAATCATTTACTGGCAAATACCATCATTTCACTTTTCTTTAAAGCTGAGTAATATTCCATTGAAAATATATATATATATATACCACATTTTCCTTACTATTCATCTATTGAGGGACACCTAGGTTGGTTCCATAGTCTAACTATTGTGAATTGAGCTGCTATAAGCATTGATGTGGCTGCATCACTGTAGTATGCAGATTTTAAGTCCTTTGGGTATAAACCAAGGAGTGGGATAGCTGGGTCAAATGGTGGTTCCATTCCCAGTTTTCTGAGGAATATCCATACTGCTTTCCATAGTGGTTGCACCAATTTGCAGTCCCATCAGCAATGTATGGGTATACCTTTTTTCATCACATCCTTGCCAAGATTTATATTGCCTGTATTCTTGATGATTGCCATTCTGACAGGAATGAGATGAAATCTTAGTGTAGTTTTGATTTGCACTTTTCTAATTGCTGGAGATGTTGAACACTTTTCATATATTTGTTGATCAATCGTATTTCTTCTTCTAGAAGTGTCTGTTCAGTTCCTTAGCTCATTTATTGATTGGGTTATTTGTTTTGTTGGTGTTAAGTTTTTTGAGTTCTTTATATATCCTAGAGATTAATGCTTTATCAAAGATGAATGTGGTAAAGATTTTCTCCCAATCTGAAGGCTCTCTCCTCATGTTATTATTTTCTTTGCTGAGACAAAGTTTTTTGGTTGGAATCCATCCCATTTATTGATTCTTGATTTTACTTCTTGCACATTAGGAGTCTTGTTAAGGAACTGACATGGTGTTAAGGAACTGACATAGGCTGACATGGTGAAGATTTGAGCCTATTTTTCCTTCTATTACTCTCAGGGTCTCTGTCCTAATTCCTTAGTCCTTGATCCACTTTGAGTTGACTTTTGTGCAAGATGAGAGATACAGATGTAATTTCATTTTGCTCCATATGGATTTCCAGTTTGCCAGCAGCATTTGTTGAAGAGGCTATCTTTTTTCCAGTGAATGTTTTTGACACCCTTGTCTACTATGAGACAACTGTATTTATGTTGGTTAGTCTCTGTGTCTTCTATTCTGTACCATTGGTCTACAATCTATTTTGGTGCCAATACCATGCTGCTTTTGTTACTATAGCTCTGTAGTATAGTTTAAGGTCTGGTATAGTGATGCCTCCTGCTTCACTTTTCTTGCTAAGGATTGCTTTAGCTATTCTGGGTCTCTTATTTTTCCAAATAAATTTCACGATTGCTTTTTCTATTTCTATGAAGAGAGTCATTGGGATTTTAATAGGAATTGCATTAAATATGTATAATTCTTTTGGTAGTATGGCCGTTTGACAATATTAATTCTGCCTATCTAAGCGCATGGGAGATCTTTCCATGTTCTGAGGTTTTCTTCAATTTATTTGTTTAGTGTTTTGTAGTTTTCATTGTAGAGGTCTTTCTCCTCTTTTGTTAGATTGATTCCCAGGGTGTTTTTTTTGTTTGTTTGTTTGGGGTTTTTTTTTTGTTTTTTTTTTTTTGAGGCTATTGTAAATGGAGTACTTTTCCTAATTTCTTTTTTAAGTGGATTTATCACTGATGTATAGGAATGCATTTGATTTATGGGTTTTGATTTTATATCCTGCTACTTTGCTGAATTCATTTATTAGTTCTAGAAATTTTCTAGTGGAATGTTTTGGATCTTCTAGATATAGAATCATGTCATCAGCAAATAGTGATAGTTTGAGTTCTTCTTTACCTATTTTGTATCCCTCTAATTTCTTTCTTTTGTCTAATTGCTCTGGCTAGAGTTTCAAGGATGATGTTGAATATAAATGGTGAAAGAGGACATCCTTGTCTTGTTCCAGTTTTCAGTTGGAATGCTACTGTAACAAATGGAAACTAAATAATACACAATTGAATGATGAATAGATAGTAGAAGAAATAAAGGATGAAATAATAATAATAAGGCCTAGGTAAATGAGAACACTGATACAATATATCAAAATCTCTGCGACACTATAAAGGCAATACTAAGAGAAAAGTTTATTGCTTTGAGTGCACTCATTAAAAGAATAAAAAGCCAACAAATGAATGACCTAACACTACATCTCAAATCCCTAGAAAAAGAAGAATAAATCAACACCAAAAACAGTAGAAGACAGGAAATAATTAAAATCAGAGCCGAAATTAGTGAAATCAAAACAAGAGAAAAAATTGACAAAATAAAACTTTGGTTCTTTGAAAAAATAAATAAAATAGATAAACCTCTGGCCATGCTAATGCAGAGAAAAAGAGAGAAAACTCAAATTACTAAAATACAAGATGAAGAAGGAAATATCACAACAGACATGTCTGAAATACAGAAGATAATTAGAAACTATTTTGAAAATTTATATTCTAACAAAATAGAAAATATCGAAGACATCAACAAAATTCTAGAGATATATGACCTACCCAAACTGAATGAGGAGGTCATACACAATTTAAACAGATCAATTTCAATGAAACAGAAAATACCATCAAAAGCCTACCAATCAAGAAGAGCCCAGGACCAGATGGATTCTCAGCTGAGTTCTATAAGACTTTCAAAGAAGAATTAACACCAATACTCCTCAAAGTATTCTATGAAATAGAAAATGAGGGAACCCTTCCAAACTCATTCTATGAGGCTAATATCACTCTGATACCAAAACCAGACAAAGACACATCAAAGAAAAAAAACTTCAGACCAATATCTCTAATGAACATAGATGCAAAAATTCTCAATAAAATTCTGGCAAATTGCATACAAAAACATATTTAAGATAATTCACCACAATCAAATGGGATTCATCCCAGGGATGCAGGATTGGATCAACATATGGAAATCAATAAGTGTAATTCACTTAAAAACAAGAATCATAGGATCATCTCAATAGATGCAGAAAAAGCATTTGACAAAATACAGCACAGCTTCATATTCAAAACACCAGAAAGTAGAAACATACCTCAATATTGTAAAAGCTATATATGCTAAACCCAACCAAGGCCAGTATTATTCATTCTTTCAATTATCCTTTCTTCTGTCTGCTCAACCAGGACTGCTGTGGATATGAACAACCAGACGGGTACCACGCCCTCATCTTTGTTTCTAACAATGACCTTAACCTAATCTAAGAAGAACATTCATTCCAACCTAGCTGTACCTTTGCCTCCTCCCACTAGGCCTTATTTCTCTTAAACCTTTCTATATCTATCACCCAGATCTCCCTAAACTAACTGGGGTCAACTGTTTCCACTGTGCTTCTCTTTCTGTACCCTCTCCTACTTCTCTTTTCTCCATGGTTCTCTCGGTCACCATTTTAACTGTATTACATTCACATTCTACTCTTCTGTGACTCTGACTTGGCCACTTCATCTACTCGGTCAGCCTTCTTTACCATAGCAGACTCAGGGATACTATCTTAAATATCATCAGGCAATATTTCCTCTCCAAAGAGTCAACATGCTCTGGGCATGTTGATGACTATCCAACCTACCCAATGGTAGAGTTCTAGCTGAGCATGTGCAAGGCCCTGGGTTTGATCCCCAGCACTGCCCCTTCCCCCCCAAAAAAAGATTCATATTGTCTCCACAGGCAGAAGTTGCAATTATTCCTAAATAGACTGTCATTTTCACTTCTGTGACAGGGCTCTTAGTCTTTATTCCTACAACCTAAGAGGTAGGTATCACTTTTTGGTTCCAATAACATTCGAACAGCAGAAGCTGACTTAAGAGGTAAGTTAAAGTCATTATCATTATCCCAAATTCCAGTTTAAAGAGGCTTTTTTATTGTCCAGCAGAGATCATCTTTGATTACTGGAATTCTGAGCAGGTGAGCTCGGGTGGAAGAAAGAGAAAAAGCCCACAGCACTCACTGTTCAGGCTAGATCAGGCAATGCCAGGGAGAGTCCTAGCAGGCAGATTGCAGAGGCACAGAAAGATGAGAGTCTCATAACAAAATCACATTCTTTACTCTTCACTTTGGCCAAAGAGAATTGATTATATCATAGGAGAAAATCAGGACCCATAATGGGTGTTCTCACATCATGTGACCAGTGAACTAACTGAGAGTTTACCTTTCTGCCTTTGGGCATTATGGACACCTGCCGCACCCAGCATGGCCAAACTTGCAGGTTCCGGCAAGGGGTAAAGGGGAATAAGAAAAATAAAAACTCACACATATATATGATTTTGAAGATAAGGCTGGAGTCAGTGGAGTGCTGTTCTTTGATGGAAAAGCAGATCTGAAGAGTTATTCCAGAAATCTTTATTTATATATGTCTCATTGTAAGGTTAAATACTATGAATGCATTTATTCTTTTTATTCAGGAAAGTTACAGGACTAGAAACATTTATGCAGCTTTATCACAGTTGCAATCCACAGTTGCAAAGTGCAATGCTAGGAGCTTTGTGTAGTGCTCAAGAAAGTCCTTTGTTTAAAGTTACTGTTAAGTGGGCAGGCTCAGGAGTAACAGAGATGGTGAAACATTGTGGTAGTCTAGCAAGAGAGATCCTCTATTCCCAGGAGCTATGTGCCTGAGGTCAAGGTCACACCTGATAATACTCTTGCTCAGAGCCTCCTCTTGCAGGACATTACCACAGCAGCTAGGCATCCTGTGCCCTTGCACAGGAACATTCCCAGGCACCAGGCATGCCACAGCCATGAGGTCATCAGAGACCCCCAATTTCAGTCACTGCTCTCCCATACTCTGTCACTGCTCTCCATAGACTTCCACATCAGGAGCTTCTAGGTCAGCTTTGACCCCATGTCTAGGATCCAAAGAGGTGAGAACTTCATCTTGAGCCTGAAGACTCAAACATGAGGCATCTATTCACATGAAGAACTAAGGACCCTCTAGAGTAGGTCTCATCCTGAGAAAAGAGAGAAAGGAGATGCAGAAGCTTAATTCAAGAGTACACCTTACACATTCTGACCAGAATGTCAGAAAGATAACAGTAGAATGTCACCGTGACCTGCATGGGCAAGGGAATGGGGTTCCCCTTCAGTGGAATAGGCTGTCTAAGAAATAAAAGCTAAGAAAAATAGGACGGCGAAATAACCACCGGACACAGAAAGTAGTTTCAAAAGCAAGGGCAGGACAAACAAAGCTGACCAGAAGGATCCAACTTCTAACAAAGAAAGGAGCCCGTGTCTGCTTTATTTATATTGGGAAATATCAAAGAAATTCTATAGAAAGTTCTTCACTAAAACAGGTTAGAGGTGAGGGCAGGTAAGTTAAACCCATCTCCGGTGCTGCTCCTGCAGGGAACCTTTCTAGCAGAGCAGAGGGGAAGGTCACGTGCATCAGGTGGTCTGCCTCAGTGGGAGTGCCACGGGAAGTTCCCAGAGCCAGATCTATTCCTTCGCTGACTTCGATGCAGGAAAAGGTCCTCACACATTTCTTGAATGGCTTCCTGCAGTAGAATTCCTGTGTCTTCTTCATTATAGATGCACTAATTCAGCAACTGATTGCTTTATAAGAAATCCGACACTAATTGAATAGCTTCTATACAAAAACAAAAAGACTCACCAAAGTGAATATGGAGGTTCAGGACACCCACCTGCCAGAATCCTGCCACTGGCACAGCATCATATGGTCAGATAGAGACCCCCAATCTCCTAGCGTCTCTCAGGGTAAGGAAGGGATTGGTTTGTGCATTCAGCAGCCCACCTTTTCTGAGAGTCCTTCCCAGAGAACTTCCTTCTGTCTTGCCAGTCTTAAAGCTCTGACAGGTCCAAGTGGAAATCTATACATCTGGAGAATAGAGACAGCACTTTAGACTGATGGATGCAATAGCTCCCTGCTATCCTCTGACTCAGCACAGATACAACAAACAAAAAACGCAGCTACCTTAAATTTCCGGGAAAGGGTCAGAGTTGGTGGAGGCCCCCAGAATCTCTGACTTAGCCACTTGGTGGGGCTTGTCCTCTGTATAAGGGAAAGCGGGTTCCTGTGTTATTCCTCCCATTCTATGAACAGGGACCCTGAGGCTCAGGGAACTGCAATGACCAGAAGTCCCATAAATGGGAGGTGACCGTCACACAAATGGGAAATGCAAACTCAGCTGATTCGAGACCTACATGTTTTGACATTTTTCTGGCTCTCTCTCCTTAAGGATAGCAAACACTGGCAACTTAGGGGCTTCATGTTTTAATGGGTAGGAGAGAACAGAACAGAAGAGAAGGCATTTTCCTGTCACACCGCACAAAAATTGAGCTAAGACAGGAGCTATAACTAGTGAATCCTGAGTCTTTTCCTCTTTCCAAGTCCATTTCCAACCTTTAGCTCCATCCACCTACCTCATGACCTTGCAGGCCTCCCTCGAGATGCTTAAAGAATTAACTGAAGCTGGGCGAGAGGGTGCACGCCTGTCATCCCAGCAGCTTGGGAGGCTGAGGCAGGAGGATCAAATTCAAAGCCAGCAGCACTTAGCAAGGATCTAAGCAACTCAGCAAGACCCTGTCTCTAAAAATAAAGAAAAGAAAAAGGATAAAGAGGACTGGGATGGGGCATGGTGACACACACCTGTAATGCTAATAGCTCAGGAGGCTGAGACAGGAGGATCATGAGTTCAAAGCCAGCCTCAGCAATGGTGAGGCACTAAGCAACTCAGTGAGACTCTGTCTCCAAATAAAATACAAAATAGGGCTGGGGATGTAGCTCAGTTGCTGAGTGCCCCTAAATTCAATCCCTAGTACCAAAAGGAAAAAAAAAAAAACCTGGGCATGCGGCTCAGTAGAGCACTTACCTAGCATGCACAAGTTCCCAGGTTCAATCCCCAAAACCACACACCAAAAAAATCTACACTCAGAAATTGAGTTTTATTCAATCATAAAGATGAATGATATGTCATTTGCAAGAAAACAGAAGTAACTGGATGTTATCATGTTAAGCAAAATTAACCAAACACAGAAAGAAAAGTATCACATATTTTCTCTTACAAGAGGAAACTAGAGGGCTGGGGGTGTGGCTCAAGCGGTAGCGCGCTCGCCTGGCATGCGTGCGGCCTGGGTTCGATCCTCAGCACCACATACAGACAAAGATATTGTGTCCGCCAATCATTAAAAAATAAATAAAAATATTAAAAGAATTCTCTCTCCCTCTCTCTCCTCTCTCTCACTCTTTTTTTTTTTTTTTTTTTTTTTTTTGAGTGAGAGAGAGTGAGAGATTGGGAGAGAGAGAGAGAATTTTTTTTTAATATTTATTTTTTAGTATTTGGAGGACACAACATCTTTGTCTGTATGTGGTGCTGAGGATCGAACCCGGGCCGCACGCACGCCAGGCGAGCGCACCACCGCTTGAGCCACATCCCCAGCCCCTCTCTCTCACTCTTTAAAAAAAAAAAGAGGAAACTATAAAGAAAAATAATGCCTTGAAAATAGAAGACAGATTATTAGGAAAGGAGAAGCTGGAGATATAGGGGAAAGTAGAGAAAGGAAGAGAGGGTAGAAGATGGGACAGACACAGTCAAACCATGATATATGCCTGTGTGTAAATGTCATAGTGGAACCATTAATATGTACAATTAATATAGTTGAATAATTATACTTTTTAAAAAGGAATGAAGAAAGTTTAAGGGACTTATGGAACATGACCGAGCTAACTTAAAAATATAATGTGGGAATCAAAGAAGAGAAGAAAGAACCAGAAAGCTTACTCAAAGAAATAATGGATGAAAACTTCCAAAGTGTGGGGAAGGAAAGCATTTTTTGAGATCAAAGAAGCAAACAAAAACACACACACACACCAAGAAGCATGAATCCAAAGAAAATTAATCTCAGATACATCATAATCAAACTGTCAAAAAATCAAAAGGATATTTATTAAAGACAAGAGAAAAATGACTCATGACATTCAAGTTTTTAATCATAAGATAATGTATATTGGGTCTATGCATTAAACAAAGCAGATATGTTAAGATTACCAGTGGACTTTTCAGGAAATCCTTTTCAGGCCACAGGGAATGGGATGATATATTCAAAACACACAAAAAAGAACTGCCATCCAAGAATATTATATCCAGAAAAAATTATCCTTCAAAAATGGATAAGAGAGAAAGACTCTTCTAGCCAAATAAAAAGCTGAGCATGTTCATCACCACTAGACTTACCTTATAAGAAATGCTAAAGGGAATGGGGGTCGGGAGATATGTTTATTTTCTTAGCGAGACAAGGTCTCACTATGTAGTCCAGGCTGATCTCAAACTTGTAACTCAAACAATGCTCCTGCTTCAGACTTTCAAGTAGTTGGCTAAAAGGACCTTTTCAAGTGGAAACAAAAAAAAAAATGCTAAACAACAACACATTAGCATAGTAAAGTATGATGATCATTGATAAAGGTAAATACAGACAAATACAGATCACTGCCTTTCTGTGATGGTAATGGGTAAATCATTTTTAATTCTAGCATAAAGGTTGAAAGTCAAAAGTATTTTTAAAATAACTATAACTTAAAAATATATTTAGGGTTGGGGATATAGCTCAGTGGTAAAGTGTTTGCCTTGCATGTACAAGGCCCTCAGTTTGAAGTCCAGCACCAAAAAATAAAAAATTTTTAAGATGCACAATATTCAAAGATAGGTATTATGACCATAGTAATATAGAGTACTGTAGGGAGAACTTAAATATAGAGCTTAGCATGGAAGTGAACTTGTTATCAGCTTAAAGCAAGCAACTGTAACTATATTTTATATACTTTTTAAGCTCCATGGTAACAACAACAAAAAAACTACATAATTTTACAAAAGGAAAAGAGAAAGGAGTTAAAGTTTATCAATGCAAAAAATATCAACAAAACACAAAGGAAACAGCAAGAGAGAAAGACAAAATAACTATAAAACTTACAAACAATTAACAAAATGGCAATAGTAAATTCTTTCCTGTGAATAATTAATTTAAATGAAAATGGATTAAACTCTCCAATAAAAGACATGAAGTGTCTTTTATTTGCTGTCTACAAGAACCACAATTTAATGGCATACATAGACTAAAAATCAAAAGATAGAAAAAATATTCCATGCAAATGGTAATCAAAAGAGAGCAAGAGTGTCTATATTTACATCACACAAAAAAGACTTTAAATCAAAACTTTCACAAGAAACAAAGAAGAGAATTGTATGATGATATACCTTCTACTAGGAAGATGTAACAATTATGAATATATATGTACCCAACATCAGAGCACAAAAATAAATAAACTGAACCACTGATGAAACTGAAGGAAGATAGAGAAAACAATACAGTAATTGTAAGGTACTTGAACACCCCACTTCAATAATGGGTATAATATTCTTACTAAGGAAAGAGAGAAGTTGAACAACCCTACAAACCAAATGTACCAAACATATATACAGAATATTCCACCAAACAGCAACAGAACAAGTATTCTTCCTAAGCATGCACTGAACATTTTCCAAGACAGACCATATTAAAACAAGCCTTAAAAATGACTGAAATCATTTCAAGTACCTTTACTGACCACAGTGGAGTGAAACTAGAAATTGACAGCAGAAGGAAAACTGGAAATTTTACAAACGTGTACAAATTAAACAACACACTCTTGAACCACCATTGAGTCAAAGATATAAAAAAGGAAATTAGAAATACTTTGAAACAAATGAAAATGAAAACATAACATACTAAAACCTATAGGTTACGAGCAAGAGCATTACTAAGAATTGCCTACACTAAAAAAAAAGATAGACCTCAAATAAACAACCTAACTTTGCTCTTCGAGGAAGTATAAAAAGAAGGGGCAAACTAAGCCTAAAGATTAACAGAAGGCTGGAAGTTAGGGGTCTCTTCTCCCCTAGGAAATAATAAAGAGTGGGATAGATAAATATGAAACACAAAATCACTGAAACTGAGAGTTAATTTTTGGAAAAGATAAAATTGAAAAGATTTATCTAAACTAAGAAAACTCAAAGTCAGAATGAGAGAAGGGAGATTACAACTAACATTAGAAATAAAAAAGGATTATAAAAGATTACTATGAACAACAAAAATGTCAACAAACTGGATAACCTAAAAGAAACTGAAACTTTTGCAAAAAAAAATTCAGGACAAAGGAATACTTCCAAACTCATTTTATAAGTCCAGCATAACCCTATCACAAAGGTACAAACTTACAATCTGATTTGCCTAATGAATATAGATACAAAGATCCTTAACAAAAATACTAATAAACCAAATCCAACAGCGCACTAAAAAAAAAAAAAAAAAAAAAATCATACAGTATGACCACACGGGATTTACTCCTGGGATGCAGAAATGGTTTATTACACAAAAATCAATTAATGTGATGCACTGCATTAACAGAACAGAGATTTTTAAAATAACATAATCCTCTCTATAGATTCAGGAAAAGTACAAAACTCAGCATAATAAAAACTTTCATTTTAAAAAAATTTAAACAAACTATAAATAGAAAATAGTTCAATATAATAAAGGCCGGATATGAAAAGCCCACAGCTAATGTCATGCTTATTGGGGAAAACAGAAAGGGCGTCCACTCTTTCCACTTCTCTTCAACATAGTATGAAAGTCCTAGCCACAGCAATCAGGCAAGAAAAATAAATAAAAGGCATCCAAATTGGAAAGGAAGAAGTAAAATCACACCTGTTTATAGACATGATATTAAACCTAGAAAGACTCCATTATAAATGTTAGACTAATTATCTAATCCATTGAAGTTGTAGGAGACAAAAATCAACATACAGAAATCAGTTGTGTTTCTACACACTACCAATGAATTAGCTGAAAATGAAATCAAATGAAAGAAAAACATCATTCCAATTATAATAGCATCAAAAAGAATAAAATAGGAATAAACTTAACTAAGAGGTAGAATATTTGTATACTGAAAACAACAAAATGTTGATAAAGAAATTAAAGAAGACAAGGACAAATGGAAAAACATCTGGTTGCAGACACTAGATGTGGTCCTGGTTGGGAATATGGGCAATAGTTGTCAAGAGATCCTCCAGAGAATGAAATGCATGACCATGTAAATTCTCCCTATATATATATAGATTCTCATGGCACATGTCCCTCCCCACTGATTCTGGAAAAAAAAAAAAAAAAACTTAAAAAGATGACAACAGAAAGCTTTATTCTTCAACTGGGATATCCTTCCACAGGGGAATAAATAAACAAACTGAGGGTATTATTCTGCACTAAAACGAAATGATCTATCTAGTCTCGAAAAGACGTGGAGGAAATGTAAATGCATATTACTGAGTGGAAAAAGTCAATCTGAAAAGGCTACCTACTGTTTGATTCCAACCACAAGACATTCTGGAAAAGGCAATACTATGGAGATAGTGAAAAGATCAATGGTTGCCAGGGGCTAGGGAGGAGGAGGGATAAATCATCAGAGCGCAAAGGATTCATGTAACACTATGTGATTCAGGAAGGTGGATACTTGTTGTTATGCATTCCTGAGCCCTAAGGTAAAGTATGAACTCTGGGTGATAAATACGTGCCAGTGTGGGCTCAGCATTTGTGACCTATGCGCCCTTCTAGTTGGGAGAGTGGGCATGTGTGGAGGCAGAGGGTATCTATGATAGCTCTGTGTCTTCTCAATTTTTTTGGAAACTAAAACTTCTCTAAAAAGAACTCTTTTCTTTCTTAAGCCCATGGAAAATGATGACATCCCTCCCATTCTGACATCTCAGGCTACAGCTACTGTTGACAAACTCTTGTCAAAGAACAAAGGGCCTCGCAAGAAAATGGGAAAAAATCCTTTTGACTGGGGAAAACACCAAACACCAAATTTCACCAGCCTCTTTCATTTTCCATACACTTCTGGCTGAATGACATAAGCTCTTGGGTTAAGAGTACAGTTCTCTGTCCTCTTCTGAAAAGAAATACGATCACCTTGTTCCCACCACTTAATTTCACCGACTCTCCATAATTCCAAACTGCAATAATACCTGTGAATTACAGAGAGGTTCTAAGGACTGACACCTTTTTTTTTCCAAATTACTTGGGGGCCAGAAGGGAAAGCATTTTCTCAACATGAAGTATAATTACAGCAGGACTGACACTCTTTTAAGCTGAACGCATTTCCTGCTCTTTACAGATTCCATGAAGTTGCTGTTCAGAGAAGGACAGTGACTTCTTGGAGGTCACGCAGCCTATCAGGGGCAGTCTCAGAATGAAGCTCTGGATCTCCTGATATATCTCATCTGGAATTCTGCTGGAAAACCCAGCTAGACCTAGTAGGTTCTTGGCAAACAACAAACACAAACATGAACTATCTATCTGCTATGCCAAAAGAATACAGTTCTCCAAAATAACTACTTCCAGACCTTTCAGACTTGATTTTCCTAGTCTCACTGGTACTGAAACTTCTCCAAACAGGCCCACACATTTCTTTGGTATTTTTTTTTCCAGAGAAACAACTGGTTCTTTCTTATCATTTCTATTTAGTAATGTTGCAATAGTGAACTTTTTCTTTCCCTCATTAAAGTTGCACTGGGTTGGGTCAGAAGGAAGCTGATTTGAGGTCTCCACCTTTGAAACCAAGCCCTGGTCTTTAATTGGGACCTGCTCCTGCAGGCATCCCTGTTACCCATGGCAGGGAAGGTATCTTTGGTTGGGGTCATGAATTCCGATTATTTTTTTTTAACCTGAAGTCTTGAGCATTTCCTACAAATGAAATTTTAATATAATTGGTTTCAGTGCATCTAGGAGCCTTTTAATTACCCTCCTGAAGATGCTTAGACAACAGCTTGCTATTAGGTTAAACAGTGTCAGCACCTGCGCTGTAAACACCAACAGGTTTATTACAGTGTGCAAACCAACATTTGTCTTCTATTATTTTTTTCTCTACAGGGCCCTTTTTTGGGGGGTGTATATCTCCAGTCCAGTGGGTGAAGTAGACATTATGGCAAATGGAACACCCTCTTTTCTTCTGCCTACTCTCCTCCACATTGGAGCCTGGATGTTCCAGACACCATCATAAAGCGGCAGGACACCTTGTGATAATTCAGAAGCCAATGACACAGCCAGCAGCTCCCCGGGGCAGGTCCTGTCCTCTCCTCTGGCGTCTCACGCCTGGCCATTTCACTGTTCATTAGCCCCTTTTCTGGAGAGTGAGCAGGAAAAACAAAAGGAGATGAAATTCAAACCCATCCGTTTGCTCTCTATTAACTGCTCCAGTTAAAAGTTTAGTGAGTAGAGGGAGAGCAGGTTGAAATGATTAATTACTATAAAGTTTGAGGACTGCGTCTGCAGCTCATTTGTTTAAACTCCTTCTTCCTCCTGAAACCATCCACGGCACAAGACGGACTGGGGCGAAGCTAAGGCAGTCTGTGTTGGACAGGGGAAAGATGATCATAACCAATACTAAGGAAAGAAAGCTGACATCAGATTTCCTTCACAAAGAATGCCAAACTTTTGCTGGGGATGTGACTCAAGCGGTAGCGTGCTCGCCTGGCATGCACAGGGTGCTGGGTTCCATCCTCAGCACCACATAAAAATAAAACAAAGATGTTGTGTCCACCAAAAACTAAAAAATAAATATTAAAAAATTCTCTCTCTCTCTTTAAAAAAAAAAATCCCAAACTTGATATTTTCACATAGTACCTTTTAGAGGTTTTTTAATTAAATTATAAAATAGAGTAACCCATGGCTAGTCAAATCTAACTGCTTCTTTGTTTATCTAGTCTGCTTACAGAAGCCCCAACATAAAGATATTCTTACAGAAATAATAAATCTTAATAATGCTATCAGAAAAACTGACTTTCAATGGTAGAGAATTTACACAGATACTAAGCAAACATTACAGCAGGCTAATTCAGGCTGCTAAATAAACAATTAATAGTGATCATGCAAGATAAACCCTCCAGGAAGAAGGAATCAAAGTTTGAGCTATTCAAAGGGATATTTACCTGAAGATGGAGAAAGTAGATATATATTTAAAGAAATAGGCTGTGTCTTCTTCTAGATAAAAAGATGCTTGTCTTATACTTTAATATTTGTTGGTTTATTCAGAACACTTTTTTAATATTTCATCAGAAATTTCTTTTCCCTCTAAGCATGTGGTTTTTCTATTACATCCAAGTGTATACCCAAGGCCAAAAGCTTTTATAGAAGGAGTATATCTCTAATCTTTGAAAAACATAAGATATGTAATTTACTGAAATTCACTTTATTATCAAATTTACAAGAATATATTCAAGGCATGAAATGAAGTCTCCCTCCACATATGATACAGGCTCAACTTCCTAAATCACCTTATCTAAAACTCCAGGATGAATCACCCATAGAGCATAGAGAACTTGAGCAAGTGAATTGGAATAGAGGTCAGCTGGTTGCTAGCCCTGCCTTGTCACCAACCAGCAGTGAGACCTTGGACCAGTTGCCTCCCTCCATAGGCCTCTGCAACTAGTCAGATCGGGAAAAAGCCCAACTGAGTTAAAGAAATACAAATTCAAAGTTCAGTTGAGGATATACATGATATTACATGAGAGAACCAGAGCTGGATACCTTTAATTAACCCGAGATGGGAGGCCTCAGTCCAGGGTCTAAGAGAGCTCAGTGCCACTGTTTGATGGATGCTGTAATTTCACCAAGATATGACTCAACTCTGCAAAACCTCTTTTGCAAAAAGGGAAAGATTTGTAAGCCAGAATGCCTATCTAATAACCTACCCAATGGGGATAGATATTTATAGTGTCTGAAACACGCCTCATAGCTATTTAAAGTGACTATTCCAGTTATTAAGGTAACTAGAGCCCTAAACCAGTCATCAAAATGTTACCCGGTGTGTACAGAATTAGTTAAGAGCAGAGCTGGTGCTGAGAGAGGAAAGAATCACATGTGGAACTTCTGAAGTCAAATTAAAGGGTTCTAAACCAAGGCTTTCAGACATAGGCTTGGGTTTCAAAGGACCCTGCTAAAATGGTATGTGAAACTGTATATGGATGTGGCCTTGTACATTTTGCTAAGAAGAATGTCCATCCATAGCATTCATCAGCTTCTCCAAGGAGTCTGATCTCCTAACATTCATGAATCACTGGGAAATACTGAAGAGTAGACTCAAGAGGAAGGAGCCTTAGTAACAAAAACAGCATGGTATTGGAATCAAAATAGACATGTGGACCAATAGTACAATAGAAGACACAGAGACAAACCCACAGAAATATGGTTATCTCACACTAGACAAAGGCGCCAAAAACATACACTGGAGGAAAGACAGCCTATTCAACTAATGGTGCTGGCAAAACTGGAAATCTATATGGAGCAAAATGAAATTAAACTTGTATCTGTCACCCTGCACAAAAATCAACTCAAAGTGGTCAAAGACTTAGGCACTAGAACAGAGACCCTGTGCCTAATAGAAGAAAAAATAGGCCCAAATCTTCACCACATCAGCCTAGGATCTGACTTCCTTAACAAGACCCCTAAAGTGCAAGAAGTAAAATTAAGAATCAATAAATGGTATGGATTCAAATTAAAAAGCTTCATCTCAGCAAAGGAAACAACAACATGAAGAAAGAGTCTACGAAATGGGAGAAAATCTTTATCACATGCATCTCAGATAAAGCATAAATCTCCAGGATATATAAAGAACTCAAAAAAACTCAACACCAACAAAACAAATAACCCAAACAATAAATGGCTAAGGAAATGAACAGTCACTTCACAGAAGAAGATACACGATTGATCAACAAATATATGGAAAACATTTATCGACTTATGTGATTTAAGAAATTCAAAACAAAACTAAGATTTCATCTCACTCTATTCTGACACTCCACTCATAATGGCAATTATCAAGAATACAAGCAACAATAAGTGTTGGTAAGGTTGTGGGGGAAAAGGTACGTTCGTACATTGCTGGTGGGACTGCAAATTGGTGCAACCACTATGGAAAGCAGTCTTCAGATTCCTCAGAAAATTTAGAATGGAACCACCATTTGACCCAGCTATCCCACTCCTATGTTTATACCCAAAGGACTTAAAATCAGCATACTACAGTGAAGCAACCACATCAATGCTTATAGAAGCTCAATTCACAATAGCTAAACTATGGACCCAACCTAGAGGCTCTTCAAGAGATGAATGGATAAAAAAAAAATGTGGTACATATACACAATGTAATATCACTCAGCCTCAAAGAAGAATGAAGTTATGGATGGAACTAGATAATATCGTGCTAAGCGAAATAAGCTAATCTAAAAAACCAAAGGCTGAATATTTTCTCTGATAAGTGGATGCTGATCCATGGTGGGGGATGCAGGTAGGGAAGAATGAAGGAACACTGGATTGTGCAGAGGGGAGTGAGATGAGGGGTGGGACGGTGGGGATGGGAAGAATGGTAGAATGAAACAGACAATATTACCCTATCTACATGTATGATTACACTACTGGAGTAACTCTGTACCATGCACAGACAGAGGATTGAGAAGCTGTGCTCCTTTTATGTACAATGTGTCAAAATGCATTCCACTGTCATGTATAACTAATTAGAACAAATTTAAAAAAAAAAAAATTTTTCAAAAAAGAAGAAGGCATCTCTGAAAAGTCTGAAATTGGGAGCCAGAGCTGAGTACAGCATAAAGATTTTTCAGGAAGGTAGATCAGGAAGCAAGGGGCAGGTGTGGCCTGGTGTGGGCCAGACAGGGTGCCACAGCCCTGACTTCAAGAATTCCTCCCTACAAAGGTCAAGTCCATTGGTTAGCCACAATGACTTAGGGACCCCCCAAAAACAGGCCTCACCTATACATAGAACTACAAAGCTGGCCAGCTCACCAGGCCAGGATTCGTGTGAACCCTGAGGAACAGTACATCCCATCCCACAAACTGAAGGGCATCAGCCAGGTCCCAATCACTCCAGCTTCAATCCAGCTCACAGCCAGCCCCTCCATTCACGCTGACTCTCTACGTCCTCTTCCCCCAAATCCACCCTATCATTGCTCTATGGACAGCGGGAGCACCTCAGGAAAAGGGGATGAACTGGTCTCAGGAGGCCAGGGAAACACATGAGAATTACCTCCGACAAGAGCTTCAGTCCAAGTAGATGGTGGCCATTCAAATTTAAAGTTTAATTAATTAAAATAAATAAAATTTTAAATTCACTTCTTTAGTCACCTGAGCCACATTTCAAGTTGCCACATGTAGCTGGTGGCTATGACACTGGACAACACCTCTAGGGAACATTTCCAGCATCACAGAGAGCTCTTACCTATATAACCCAGTTCTAAGCTCCTGACACAGAGAGTAATTACAACAGCGATTCAGAGAAAAGCCCAAGGTGAGCAGAAATCACTATAAAGAGCTTCACGGAGGAACTGGGACTTAGATTGAGCCTCAGGAGTGAGCTAAAAGCAGGGGAAACGGCAATGCATTCAGAAGCCTTGGTAGGGACAGAGCTGAGACTTAAGGAGATCACGGGCCCAGGCCTCGATGGAGACTGGCACATGCTCATGATGAATGCATACTGCAGGACTTGGAGGAACAGAGGAATGGCAGAAAGCAAGTATGAAGGGCGGAAGAAGGCTGCTCGAGGGTCTCAGTATCTGGCATAGCAATGTAGTCGTCACAGTACCAGCTACTAACACTGGCTTTCATTTGTTTAATGCTTATTGTGTTTCAAGCTTTGTATCAAGAGATCTATACAAATTATTAAATGTGAATTATTAAATGTACTCCTCACAGCACCAGGAGGTAATTATTTTTAACTCTCTGATGAGAATAACAAAAAAAAATAATAATGATGATGTTTGGAGAGTTTAGGTAACATGTTCAAGGTCACACAGCATGAAAATGGTGGGCGGTGATTAAACAAATACCATTGTCACCCCCCATCTTCATGGGTCCTCTCTCATCTCCCCCCTGCCTGTCCTCCAAACATCTTTCTTTTTCATTAGAGAAGGCTTTTGCTTTCATCCTTTGCAGTGTGAATCCACAATTTCCAAGGCCTGGGTCCTGGAAATCTCTTTACCTTTCCCTGATGCTGGTGGAGAAATACGGTCTTAACAGGGAGTCCTTAATACTTTAGAATGCATGACATCAGCAAGAGCAGGAACCTGGCAGGAGGGTTGGAGAAATGACAGGGATTGGTCCTGCAATATGAACAAGAGGCAGCTTATGAAAAAGAGGCTGTTGTGTTCAGGGCTCACCAACTTTTCCATTGTTGACTTTGTCAAAAATCTCCCTGACTTCACAGCCCCATCTGCCTCTCAGGTATGCAGGGTTCCTGGGCTCTGTGGGCTCCCGGCACCTTCATGGCTTCTCTCATTGTCTCTCATTCTTCCAAGAAACTTTGCTACATTCTTCTGCAGGGTTGGGTTTCAGAATTTACACATGTGAGCTCTACCCCACTTTTAATCATGACAACCATTTGAACTGCCTGCTCTTGGGTGGATCTGTGACCGTACATTGGAACCAAAGGCGTCTCCCGGAGAAAGAGAAGTTAGCATGCTTTCCCACTGCTGTTGTGAAATTTTTTTCTATAAAAAAATAGAATACTTTATTAAGTTAACAAAGCATAACAGTTCATCTCAAATTATTATAGATAAAAATTGATTACAGCATTCAGAGCAAGATTTAAAGAACTACGCACACCTCGTTACTACCTTTAACAGTAATCATTCACTGCTTAATCTAATCCTGGCACTGGCTCAACATTTGAACTAGAATTCACCCTGTCTTTCCTTGGAGTTAAAAATCCTGCATGGGGTTGATACTTGGCTTTTTCTTTAGGGCATTAGAAATTTTGGCACCAACAAGTATTCCACATGGTTTCTCTCCAGCTTTTCACAATTTGAGCTGCCTTCACACAGCTTATCAGTGAGAAGGTGCCCTGCTGCTGTCTTAGCATTCTAATTAACAGTCTTGCTGTCTAATCACTCTGCTCTTCTACATGAGAGAGACTGACCTTCTACTCCACGCCATTACCAACAGCCAGGAAGAGAAACTGATTAGAGCCCAGCCACACAGTTTCCACAGTGTGGAACACATACATATGCATGTGCGCACACACACACACACACCTTCTGCTTTTCTAATAAGAAGGGGGTGATCTGACGCAGAGCAGAAGGCCTTCTCCAAAGAACCAGCCCTTTATTCTTGGGAGTCAACTCTTTGCTTATTGTTTATTTCTCGTTTATTTAACACAAGCTAATGACCTCCAGGTCACTTGCCACCTTAGTCTATCTATTTTTCAATATTTAAACAAAACATAGTAGTATTAAAGCAAGATTGAGAGAAGCTTTTCACAATATCTTAGTTTGGTAGGATGTCGGATACAAGGGTAAAACATCCTATTCCTATGTGCAAAAATAGAGTCCAAATTTGTACCTCCTGTGAATCTGTTTTTCCTAAATTCTGTGAAGAAAGTTGCTCTTACAACAGAATCAAAACCTCAGAAGATGCCAAATTCTGGCTGGCAAATGTGGGGGAGTGTTAGAGTTGGAAAATTGGCGTTTTGCAACCACCAGGGCAAAGATTGGTTCAAGCAAGAATCGCCAATGGTTGCTAATCTTGAGGGAAATGTTGATGAGGAACATGATGTTAATGGGGTCTCCTTAAAGGTAGGTGAGCAAAATTAACATCAATGATGAGACACAGATGGGCTTCATGAGCCTCAGATGTGATGCTGTCGGACGGTTTGCATAGAGTGCATGATCTGAATATAACCATTAAGAAACGTCGGACAAACCTGAAATGAGGAGCGTTCTTTAACGACAACAACAACAAAAGACTTAATTCTTCAAAACTGCCAATATCTTCAAAGACCCCCCCCCCAATAAAAAGGCCATAGAAATATCTCAAATTAAAGAGACCGAAAAGACAAAACAACTAAATACAATATCTGATCCTAGGCTGGATCCATCAATGGAGGTGAGAAAAATTATTCATTCATAATTGAATCAACTGAAAAAATATGAAATTAGATCAAAGTCTTACATCACTATTAAATTTAGTGAAATTAGCTGGGCATAATGACATACTTCTATAATCCCAGTGAGTCAGGAGGCTGAGGCAAGAGGATTACAAGTTCAAGGCCAGCCTCAGCAACTCAGTGAAGCCGTCAGCAACTTAGCAAAACCCTGTCTCAAACTAAAATGTAAAGAGGAGTAAGGATGTTGCTCCATGGTAAAGTGCCTCTGGGTTCAATCCCCAGTACCAAAAAATAAAATAAAAATAGATAAATAAATTTAGTGAGTTGATAACTGTATCATTATTAAGAAGTTATCTTTATTCTTAGGAAACACAACTGAATTATCCAGAGGTAAAGGGCCATGCCATATATAACATTTATCTAAATTGCTCAGAAAACAAAAATACATGTATGTAGATATGCATCAGAGAAAGTACATGAGCACATTCAAAGTACAGAGCAAATCCAGCAAAATGTTAACAATGAGTGAGGAAGAAGGACAAGGAGCCTACGAGTGTTCTATGTTCTATTCTTCAAACTCTTCTGTTAAGTTTGAAGTTATTTCCTAATTTTAAAAAAACAGCAGTAACTACACACACACACACACACACACACACACACACACAGCACCACAAGTGAGTTTTCTAAGCAAATTTCTCATCTTTAAATTACCAAAGGTTTGGCAAAAATCACTTAATCTGACAACTAATCTGAATTATCAACTTGATTGGATTAAGAGATATTTAAGATTTAAAAGCTTCTGGGTGTGTCAATAAGGATTTTTCTAGGAATGATTGGCATGTGGTTCAGCAAACTGAGGCAGAGACCCACCCCAAGTGTGGGCAGCATAATCCAATAGGCCGGAGGCTTGGATTGAACAAAAAGTTGGAAGAACAAGGAAGCAGCAGCAGAGGCAAGCTCGATTCTTATTGAACAGGTCCTTGATTGCTGCTGCAATCACCTGAGGACATCAAACTCCAGCCCCTTTATTCTTCCAAAGTGAATTCTGACCAGTTACTGTCCAGGGAATTTCTAGGCCTTCAGTCCCAGACTAGGGTGGCATCATTAATCCCTTTTGTTCTGAGGCTCCAGTTTCTTGGACTGAGTAGCTACTGGTTCATCTAGCTCTCCAGCCTGCAGATGGCCATTGTGGGACTACAATGTTATATACACTCTTGGTCCTGTTCCTGTAGAGAACCCTAATACACTTGGTCAGTGCCATTTACTGCACTCACCTAAATTTACTCCCATTCTGACTCATTTGACTTGCCTAAAGTTAATGTATGCTCATCTTTCTCAGCAAAGTTTAGGCCCAGAATCACTAGTCATCATGGGACCTTTATGGCAGGTGCCATCAGCCCCAAATTTTCTCTGCTTCATAAAAAACAACTGTTCTTTCTGCTAAAAGTTGGTATGCCCACCAGTGATCATAAATGAGGAATATAGTTCCTCATTCCCTGCCCACAAAATCTAAGTGGGCATCTTAATGTAAGTTGATGGCAGTTCTGCTCTAATTCATGGATTGTACAGAAGTGAACTACTTTTGATTGAGTGTATATGAATTTTGATGGCTGAATTTGAAGATCATTGGATGTGACTTTCATTGCTTAATAAAAACCTTCAGTCTTTTAGTTGAAAAAATTGCCATGCTATTGAGCCTCTAGCTCCTATATGGTCTACGGGGAGGTCTGCAGTCCTCAGCTTATTGACAGAACAGAGATGATAGACATATTAGGGCCCAGTGACCTGGGTCAGGTGCCATCTCTGCCCACTTGCACAGGCACTCCTGAAGATACATTCAAGGCTCATTCCCCTTGTAGAATGTAACTACAGCCACATTCCCAGCACCACCCCTTCACTTCCTCTGTGAAGGGCATAAGAAAAACAGAAAGTTCTTTATGCAATGACAATGCATATGACAAGAGAGGGGAAGCCACTAATCTTGCCTTGCTCTTAATCCTAGTTTGTTTTTGGTCTTTGTGTGGGGGGGTGGGGGTGAGTGGTTGGTGCTGGGGATTGAACCCAGGGCCTTGTGCATGCAAGACAAGAAATCCACCAACTGAGCTATATCCCCAGTCCTATTTTTGGTCTTTTAGACTAAGTTGAGCATGTATTGGTTACAGTGAGCTAAATTATTGTAACAAACATATCCACAGACGTAATAATAGCTCAAACACAAAACAAGTATAAACATGCTCACATAATAATCAAAGGTAAGTGTTTCTGGGTCAGCGGGAAGTTCTTCTTCACATACTGATCCAGGGATTCAGGCTCCTACCTATTTGCCTTAAAGCCCCATAAGCCTCTGCATCCAGCTGGAAAAAAGGGAAAGCCCGAAGAAAAGGCCCACCTGCCTCCTACAGACCATAGCTCAGAAGCGGTGCTCATCTCCTGCGCGCACATTCTACTGATGAGAACTGGTCACATGGCCCTGGAGACTGCAAGACGGATGGGAAGTGCGGTCTCTGGCTGAGCAGCTGCCTCCTAATGCCACATCAAAGGGGACAGAATAATTTGATGGACACCCAGAAGACCTGGCCACTTACCTTAAGCAAAAGAAAGGGGAAAGGTTTGATTAATAGAAGTCACACAAGAAAACAAAATAAACAAAACAAAAAAAAACTCTGAAAGGCCTTTCTTTTTCTTTTGAATTATCTTGGTGGCTTTTTTCTTTGGTTTTTTAAGGAAATCTTTGCCTGGCAAATATGTTTATATTTTAGTTATATTCTTTTTTCTTAACCTATCTACTAAAAGCTTTGAGGCAGGTACTGAACTCAAAGAGGGAGTAAGAATGGTATTTGTGTTTTGTTCAAGGCCAATGCAAATACTTTAGGCCAAAATCAAAATCGGGTCAAAGATCAGAAAACTGTTGGGAAGTCAGGTTTTCCCATAGGTATGATTCCCCCAACTACCTCTTCCACATTGTTTTCATCCATCATCTTCCTCTCCTGAGCCGCATTGTAGGCTCAACTGTTTTGCTTACGCTTCTTAAAAGATTCCAAGCACATTCCTGCCCTATTATATTTGTATCTGCTCTTCCCTCTGCCTAGAACATTCTTCCTCCAGATATTTATATGGCTTACCCTCTTAATTAATTCAAGCACTGAACAAATGTGGACCCTTTGGAGAGGCATTCCCCGACTTTCCCATCCAGTATAAAATAGCATCTTCCCCAACCCCCCCATCACTTTTACCCCTTTAAGAACACTTACCATAACTGCATTATTATACATTTCTTCAGCCGATGGCTCATGCCTATCTTCCTCATTAGCATGTAAGCAAGTACTTTGCTTTATTTATTGCTGTACAACCAGCAACTTAGATATAATTGGCACAAAGTAGATGCCCAATAAGTATTCCTTGGATGAATTAATGTATTTGATCAGGTATGACCAAAGTTATAGAAATAAATACTATTCAAACCATACTAATATTCAAAACGTTCCCACGAAGGAAAAGAGGCTCTACCGTTGCTCTAGTTTTGAGTTTTTCCCCTTTTTTAAAAGAGACTGAGTGACAACTAAATACCCATATGCTAAAGAATGGAGTTGAACCTCTTCCTTGCACCATAAAAACTAACACCATTGGTCATAGACATAGAAGAGCTAAAACTATAAAACTCTTAGGAAAAAAAAGTAAATTTTTATGATGTTGGGTAAGCAATGATTTCTTGGATATGACACCAAAGGCAAAAGTGATAAAAAGAAAAAATAAATAAACTATACTTCAAAATGTTAAAAATCTCTTCTTCCGGGGTTGGGGATATAGCTCAATTGGTAGAGTGCTTGCCTAACACACAAGGCTCTGGGTTCAATTCCTAGCACCACCAAATAAAAAACTGGTTCTTCAAAACACCATCAAGAAAGTGATAAAAGGGCTAGAGTTGTAGCTCAGTGGTAGAGTGCTTGCCTAGCACACATGAGGCACTAGGTTCAATTCTCACCACCACATAAAAAAATAAATAAATAAAATTATTTTAAAAAAGAAAGAAAGTGATAAGAGAACCAGACATAATGGAAGGGATGTTTGCAAATCATATATCTGATAAAGTACTTGAACCTGTAATTCATGAAGAACTCTTACATTTCAGTAATTAAAAAAATAATAACCAGGCTGAAGTTGTGGCTCAGTGGTAGAACACTTGCCTAGCATGTGTGAGGCACTGATTCCCAGTACCACATAAAAAAAACTAAATAAACAAAATAAAGGTATTGTGTCCATCTACAACTAAAAATATTTTTTTAAAGTTTACAACCCAAATTAAAAATGACAAAGGATCTGTATCAACATTTCTCCAAAGAAGACATACAAGTAGGGTATGAATTACATGTCATTAAAAAAAAAAAAAAAAAAAGCAATGGGTTTTGAAACTCTGTGGGAAGGAAGGGTGCTTGCCAGGCCAGGCTGGGAGTTCTTGAAGGCCATGCCTGAATGACTTCACCATAGCATGAAACGTCACTCCTAACTCCAGCACCCACCAGCATAATATCTATTTCGACTACGGGGCTTATAAGACATTTCCCTGCTGACCAACCCAAGTAACCCCTCAACCTATTTCATGGCATGGTCAGGGAGCAGTCACATATATGGTCTTCATGTGCTCATTGGGTTTGCTGAGAAGCTGAAGAGCATAGGCAATTGTCCAAGTTCTCTTAGAACAAGTGGCAGAACCCTGTGGCCTCAGGGAGTATAGCTCCAGGCCTAATCTCCACAAGACACTAGCCCCCTTGAGTGCTAAATATAGGTCACCTGCTCTTCCATGAGTCATGCAGATGACTTCTGCCAGTCATGCCAAATGCACAGGTATGTGTGTAGATATAATACATCCAGAGACATGGAAATAAATCTCTTACTGGCTCCCTTTCTGCAACAGAAAACAGAAATAGAGAAAAACTTAACAACTGCAAACCCAGAGCTAAGTTATCAGAAACCAAATTAAAACTGTTGGGTATTTTTGTTGAAACATCTCTACTTCTGAAATCTAATTTCTTGCAACTTTCCATATAGGATCCTGTGTTGTATTATTTATAAGAAAATAATATTCTGCCCTCCCTTGACAGCATTTCCAGGCTGCAGAAACCGCTGCAACCGTGAAGTAACAGAATAATTTTGGTAATGTTTCCATAGCTACCTTGCTTCGAAGTGAGGTTTATTCTGTTTTAAAGTCTACTGACCTATTCACATCCTTATTTGAGGTATTTTCAATCTAATCCCTTGTCTACCTATTATTGTCTAATGGTCTTGTGATTCCTATGTTTAAGGAGGCCCTGGATGCATAAATATGGTAAGCAGGCCTACTAGTTACATATAACAATACGATTTTATTTTTTTTATTTTTTTTCTACTCCTTTCCAGTGTGTATTCATTCCATCCTTCCCTTACAAGGCAGGAAACCTTCCAGAGGTTTTTGGAGGTAAAGGCCATGTAAGGTACACTGGTGCCCTCTTGTGGTCACCCTGACCTTTTGGTTTCCTTACTAGAAGACAATTGATTTTTCCAAGGGCTTAATGAGAAAGAATGCCTCACAATGCCATTGCTAATCACCATGGGTGTCCTTGCTTCTCTTTCTTTTGCCCCCTTGCAGGCATGAGAGTCTGTCTAGTAGGACAGACAGCCTCTCCTAAGTGGTAGTGTAACCAGGAGGGTTACAGGTCCCTACCCTTTTTTCCAAAATAGACCTCATTAACAAGATTTGCTGTTCTGGTAAGACCATGGGAAGTGACCTAGGACACACCTCAGGAGGGAGACAGTAGACCAAATGACCCTCAGAAAGGCCTGATATGACGACAATCCATGGAAACAGAGCATAGCCCATCAAAAAAGAAAAAAAGAAAAAAAGGATGAGGTATTATTAGAGTGTCTTTTTAAAAACCAAAAATATAAATTGCAGAAATCAAGACCAAACAATCAGTAATATTCTAATTCGTCCAATATGACTAATTTTTGCTCAATAGATATAAGACAGGGTGAATGATAGATATATGGTCTTAGAATTATCTAATAGAACTTCCAATGACAATGGAAATGTTCTGTGTCTATGCTACACAGTGCAGTAACCATTAACCACATGGGCTATTGAGCATTTGAAGTATGGCTAGTGAAACCAAAGAACTGTAATCTTGATTTTATTTCATTTTGATTAATTTGAATTTAAGTAGCTACATATGGCTAGTGGCCAACTTACCGGACAGTCCCAGCCAGGTCTAGAGTGACAAACAACTACAACATAAGCAGATTTTTTTTTTAGTAAAGGTAAAATTCCATGGTGGGAGGAAGGCATAGGCATGATCAGAGAAGTTTCCAAAAAACATAGAGGTATTTAAGCTAGTCCTTGAAGAACGGGTTGATCCTGGTAGGCAGAGATGGCAATGAGAGCATTCCAGGTGTCAGGAACAGCATGCGCAGAGGCCTGGAAGTGGCAAAATTCTAAGTAAATCTCCAAGAAAAAGAAAAGTGTGGAGTATCTCCAACGTGTTGCTGGAAATAACATAGAAAACATCAATCAAAAGCAAGACATAGGAAGCTGGAAGACCTCAAAAGGGATTTAGGTTAAAATCAGTAGGCAGCAGACCATCTATCCATTTAAAAAGGAGTAGGAGGGGACATGAATGTACCCCAGCACTGGGGAGCCTGGGTCCCCATGGGGCCAGGACCTCTGTGGCAGAAGACACTGAAGCCTGTGTGTGGAGGCATGGAAGGGAGGAGGTCCCCAAGGCAAGGTATCAGTAGGTCACCATGGCAATGGGTGGCCCAGCACAAAACAGGGAAGACTCTAGCAAGGATGAGGGTCTGAGTAGGTCTCTCCCGGGCCCTCTTGTCTCCCCCTCCTATAATGCGTCAGAACTGTCCGGCTAGTATAACCTGAGTGAAGCCAAAAACCAGAGTCTCAAGAGTAGTGTCACACCCTCTGACATGGCCATCCAGCATGCAAAATGTATAATTTTTTTAAAAAAGCCTGAGTTCTTTCTTGCATTTCTCAGACACCCCTGAACTGCCTCAGGTCATACACCCTGAGGGCCGTGACATTCAAAGAAATTCTCTTTCTTCTCCCATCCACTTTCTGCATGCTCCACTGCTTGCTCCCACACCTCTCTCCAAAGCTGCCTGGAAAACTCCCCTTGAAGCATCCCTAGGCCCTGAACCTCCGGTCCTTCCTTCTCTCCCTCTCCTCAACTCTCCCTCACCCGCAGTCTCTATTTTCCGCAACTCTAAACTCAAAAGGAGCCGATTCCCTCCTTTGTGTAGGGGAAAGCAAGAAACAGAACACAAAGCCAAAACAATGTCTAGGCGGCAGGGGAGAATGAAACCTGGGAATTTTTATAGAAATCACCCACCTCTCACCACCACACCCCCACAACACAGACACAAACACACACACACACACACACAAACACACACACACACACACAGGGCTGGAACTCAAAATGGATCCACTTGGGACTCCTATATTTCACTGTTGCCCCACCTTCTCCCCCTGAATCTCTTGCATCTTTTTCTACAATAATTTTAAAGCAGGTTCTCAGATCAACACTATTGCATCACTGGGAGCGCATCAGAAATGCAAATCCATGAGTCCGACTCAAGCTACTGACACAGTCTCTGAGGAGAGGGCCCAGGAAAGTGTTTTAGTGTGCACTCCAGAAGTCTCTTACATTAAATTTTAGCAATCACTGATCTAACAGATTTGAGAGTCATTACTGTCTTATGCCTTTGGGGGTGCTGTGGAGTGAATTTAACTAGATTCATCTGCCTCTTCTAAATCAGGAACATCAACTTTCACACTTAATTCCCCCTCCCTGTAAGAACCTTCTCTAAGACAGTGTTTCACAAACTCTTGCACACTCTTGGCTATGAGAGAAATGAGAGATTGGAGGCACGCTGGGATGAACCCAAGATGGTCTCCACCAGAGGCACTGGGCATTCCGGATTACTGGGAGGAAAGCATATCTGATGATTAGCAGTCACAAGATTTCCCTTTTTGCCTTAAAGGAAGCACACGAGACCATCTGCTAAGAATCTGATGTTGAATTCAATCTCACCCACACCACAGCCTTGAAACACCAGAAGTCATAAGTTAAATTATTGCCACACCCCACTGATAGCCTAT
The DNA here is from genome assembly GCF_048772815.1 of Callospermophilus lateralis. Taxonomy (NCBI): domain Eukaryota; kingdom Metazoa; phylum Chordata; class Mammalia; order Rodentia; family Sciuridae; genus Callospermophilus; species Callospermophilus lateralis. The sequence goes on along the minus strand of NC_135314.1, from coordinate 124,149,841 downwards.
TCTGTCAAACAAAAACCGTTCTACAGGATGAAGTTTCTAGTTCAGAACCTAAGCTTCCCCTGGGGGAAGGACAGAGGGAATCCTTAGATGTAGATATTCTACTTCTTTCTCCCATATATGAGCTCAGTTGAGGAATTCTAATGTATAGAGATAAGTCCATATCCACACCACTTTCTGCTTCCAAATCCAGCCATGGGATCTCAGGTCTGTCTTTGCTGACTTAATCCTACTCCATGCTAACTGCTCATCTGGCCTCCCTCTCTCTTACCAGAGATACGACTTACCAGCAGGAAGAACTGGAGTGAGCTTTCATATGAAGTTCAATATTGTTATCCTGAATAAGCTCTGAACTGCGTGGTTCTCCTGCTCCTTATCAGACTGCCTGCTGCAATGCTCATTCAAGTAAAACCACAGGGCAGAGCACACTTCTTGATCACTGATGCATGTTTCTGTATCCAGCATGGAAATTGCAGCTGTGGTCCACCTTATCACACATCCATTCCAGGGATGCAGGGCAGTCCCACCCAGAAAATCCCCTCTTCATCACTGGGGGTCTTAAAACCCCTCATAAAGAAGATGGCACCTTTCTGCTGTCTAGTCAGCCCATCCTTAAGCCATTCCTAACATCTCATATTTGCATTACTATTCAGTTCGAGTACTTTCTATCGTTATGATATCTTTTGCCATTTATGAGTTAGGCAGAAGTATGTTTTTTAAATTTTCAAATACATGAAAGCTGTCAGTCACATCACTACCGATTCATTCCTAACTGAATTAAATTGTGATCAGAAGGAATATATGCCTACCAGTGAAGTTTTGGTACTTGAGAGTTGTGACCAATACGAAGTTGCTTTTTACATATATTAGATTGTTTATTAATCCTGTTGTTCAAATTTTTTCCATATTTTTATTGGCATATTATATGTAATAGTGGGATTCATTGTTACATAGTTACAGATGCACAAAATATAATAATATAATTAGGCCAATATCATTACCCAGTATTTCTCTTTTCCCTCTCCTTCTCTCTCCTCCTGGTCCCTTTACTCTACTCTACTGATCTCCCTTTGATTTTCATGAGATGTCTCCATACATACTTTCCTTTTCCTTTTTCCTTTCAAACTTCCACATGCAAGATAAAACGTATGACCCTTGGCTTTCTGAGTTTGGCATATTTCACTTAACAGATGTTCTCAAGTTCCATCCATTTTCCTGCAAATGACATAATTTTTTATGACAGAATATATAGCACATTTTCTTTATCCATTCATCCATTGATGGACATCTACATTAGTTCCATAACTGGGCTTTTGTGGGTTGTGCTGCTATAAACATGAGTGCATGTAATGCTATAATGTGCTAACTTTAATTCTTTAGGATAAATATCAAGGTGGTGTCATATGGTGATTTTATTCCTACTCTTTTGGGGAACCTCCAAATTGATTTCCATAGGTGGCGTATACAAATTTACCACCCCACCAACAGTGTAAAAGTGTTGCTTTTTCTTCACATCCTATCCAAAATTTTTATTGGGTTTGCCCTCCAATGTTGTCAATATTATTTTTTTTCTATATAACTGTGTGTGGGCAGTTTAGATTTAGTCACATATTTAACAATATTTTGCCTAACACTCCTTTTTTATATCCCTCTTTTTTAATTTATTTTAGCATTTTTAATTGGGGTAAAGTATGCATGTAACTTATCATTTAATTAAGTGTACAATTCACTAAATGCATTTGCAATGTAGCATCATTTTCTCCATATGTATTTCCAGAAACTGTTATCATCACAAGCAGAAAATCTATATCTATTAAATAATAATTCCTCCTTCTTCTCTTTCAAATTCCCTGGTAATCTCTATTCTATTGTCTGTCTCTATGAATTTGCCTATTTTGTTACTTCATATAAGTAAAACCAGTCTGATTTATTTCATTTAGCATAATATTTTCAAGGTTCATCTATGTTATAACATGTATCAGAATTTTTCAGCTCAGGAGGCTGAGGCAGGAGGATGGCCAGTCCAAAGCCAACCTCAACAAAAGCAAGGCACTAAGCAACTCAGTGAGACCCTGTCTCTAAATAAAATACAATATAGGGCTGGGGATGTGGCTCAGTGGTTGAGTGCTCCTGAGTTCAATCCCCAGTAGCCCCCCCCAAAAAATATATTCCTTTTTATAGTTAAATACTATTTATTTATTTATTTATTTATTTTGTACAAGGGATCCAGAGATTGAACCCAGAAGTGCTTAACCACTAAGCCACTCTCCAGCCCTTTTTCATTTTTTATTTTGAGACAGGGTTTCACTAAGCTCACTAAGTGGCTTAGGGCCTCACTAAGTTGAATACTATTTCACTGCATCTGTATGTCATACTTTGTTTATTCATTCATGTGTCTGCTAATGGACACTTGTGTTGTTTGCTCTTAAACTCTAATCCTACCCCCCATTATTTTCTGGTTTCCATTATAATGTGTGTATGTATGTCTAAAAAAAGTATTAAGTCCCAGTTGTTGCGTTTTCCAGGACTTAGTTTTGGGGGTGCCTGTAGTAGTTCCAACTCCAGTCTTGAGTCCACCACCAACTCAAAGAAAATATCAATGGCTTATTGAGGGGAGGGGATTCCATGTGACTTCTGGAACCTTATTGAGGAACCCTCAGCAAGATGAAAAACACGTGGATGAAGAACCCTAAGGGTTGGCTATTGATGACTCCTGAAGAGCCCATCCATTTTCTCAAAAGTTTTGGGCAAAAGCAGGACACCCTGATGTATGGCCTAGGAATGACTGCTGTTCAATACCTAGGAATACTTACAGGATGTGAGGCAATGAGAAATGATCCCAAGCCCCATCGTTCACTGGTCAAAACTGCAGACACATCTTTCCCTGTCTGGAACTCAAAGGCCATCTTAACAAAGATAGGCAACACTTATTTACGGCTGACCATGGGCCAAATTCTGGACAACCCATTCTATCTTCACAACATTCCAATGACTTAGGTACTTTCCTTATTCCTACTTCACAAATGAGGAATTGAGCTTACAGAGAGGTTGAATAACTTGCCCAAGATCCCACAAGGAAATGACTCAGCCAGGATCCCAGTCTAAGCAGTCTGGCTCCACAGCCTGAATTTTTTAAACTCTATGCTCTGCTGCCTCCCAAGAGTTCAAAAATCCTACCAAGAACACTACTACAAAGGGAGAAGAGGTGACATCTGTGTCATAGTATTTGTTGTTCTTCATCTGTGACACCCCAGAAAGCACAGCTTCCTGTCCACAGAGCCCTCTAGACTCTGTTGTATGAGACCCAGAGTAGGCAGCCTGATCCTGCCCATCTCTGGAGGACATCACAGGAGACCCCTTCCTCCCACGGGCACTCAGTGTATTTCCAAAGCTGTGGCAATGTAGTCACTGATCGGCCTCAGGATATGAAAAGTTACAATGGGCAAAGTACAACTGAATTCTTTGCTTTGTTTTGTTTTGGGTCCTGGGGATTGAATCCAGGGGTTGAATTTTACCACTGAGTTACATCCCTAATCCTTTTTATTTTTTTATTTTGACACAGGATCTTACTAAGTTGCTGAAGCTGGCTTTGAATTTTTGATCCTCCCGTGTCAATCTCTCTAGTCATTCAGTTTACAGGCCTGTATCACCTGAACTCTTTAATTTGACTGGTTTTTAAAATACAGCAGTGAGGCTCAATGCAGGGATGCATGCCTGTAATCCCAGTAACTCAAGAGGCTGGGATAGGAAGATCACAAATTCTAGACCATCCTGGGCAACTTAATGAGACTCTGTCTCAAAATAAAAAATAAAAAGGGCTGGGGATATAGCTCAATGGTAGAGCATTTTTAGGTTCAATCTCAGCATCCACTCTCCATCTCTATGATTTCCTTCTCTTTTTTGCCCTCTCTTCCTCCACTACTATTCTCTCCCATTTTTCCTCCACCTTCATGCTGAGAGAACAGTCTACTCTATTAGCTGACATGCAGTGAAAAGAGCACCAAACTGGGACTCCAACTCCCAAGATTGAAATGTCAACTCTTCCAATCAGCTTCATTTCCGTATCTAAAAGATGGAGATGATGAGGATGCTTTTTCTCTGAGCTCATAATATTTACTGAACAGCTACAGTGCACTGAGCATTAAGTTGCCCGGGATGGTCTAGAATTTGTGATCTTCCTGTCCCAGCCCCTTGAGTTGTGCAAGGCCAGGGGGATACCTCTGTGAACACTAAGAAAAACATGCCAGCCATGGTGAGGGGTTCTACAGAAGGTGACACAATGTCATCCGGGCACAAAGTATGAGCTCCCCTTCCAGGAAAGTAAATTGCAAAATCATACAGAATATAAATTATAATATTTATATTGTAATCTATTTGTTCTTTCTTTCTTATTTATTTATTTATTGATATCTCAAAATCACCTCTGAGTTATTAAACAAGAAGTTTATGTAACCAGAAAAACACCTAATAATGATTTAGGGGGAATTGGATACACTGTAGGGGGTGAAAATTCAGATGAATTTTTAAGATAAACAGTTACTCAGCCTCTATTGAGTGTCCACATCTGTCAAATGCAGTGTCAGGCACTGAAGACACAGTGGGGAAAAGACACTTCCCTACCTCCACATCCAGAAAAGAGACAGCTGAGTCCACATAGGGTATGCTAAGTGTTTTGATGGGGAAGGACTTTGAGGGCCCAGCAGAGAGGAGAGGGTCCAAAACCAGCATGGGATATCAAAGGATGTTTTGCAAAGGGGACGAGTCTGGGCCAAGTCCCAAGTACAGGGAGGAGTTATCCAGCTGGTCAAACTGAGGAAAATCTATCACACCTCAAAGCAACATCATAAAAATAACCATGGAGCAGTAATAGACCTTAAAGGAATAGAGAGAGAGAATTTCAAATAGCCCAATGACTGCAGCCTCCTCTCTCCAAGAAAAAGCCATGGAAGGAGAACACAAGATGGCAGTGGTGTGATGGAATTGCACAAAGCAGGAAGATCTCTAAGCATGTGGCAGAAACTGCAAATCATAATGGAAGTTGACAAGAAATAAGCACTGGCTTGCCCACTGGAGGTATGTGGGCACAAGGCAGCAATTTATGCTCAAAGATTAAAAATGCTCATGATCTTTGACTTCATAGTTCAACCTGAAGAAATTTATCCTAAGCAAGGATTTTTCATTCAAGGATATCTAGGAAGGCATTCTTTTCAAATGATTAAGAGCTGGAAACAAGCCAAGGTCCAACACTGAGGTCATAATTGAAGGGACTGTAGCACAGTAAAATAGCGGACAGCCAATTACAGCCATGCTCTGGTATGGGCAATAGGAAATGATAAGGAAAATGCTCATGATACAATATTAAGGACAAAAAATCAGGGCATGAAACTGCATATGCAATAAGATCTACATCTTATTAAAAATGTGTCTGTAGATAAAGGCATGTGTGCAAGGAAAATAAGACTGAAAGGAAAAGCAACCAAATGTCAGTATTGGTGGAATTACAAGCCATTTTTATTTTATTCATAATTTAAGCTTTTTCCTAATATTCCAAATTTATAATGAACATTCCATCCCAAATTTATACTAAACATCGTAAAAGAACATGTTGACAGAGACTATTTCCAGGAAACAAGGTCAAATTGATCTATCTAATTCTTTTTGCTTTCCAAAATATTTCCCCAAAATTTCATGCTGTCACTAATTACTGCTACTTAAAAGAAACTAAGGAAGAGTCTTTTTAACTAGGAACCCAGGATGCCTAGGGAACAAGCTGCTATTTTAAGGGATTGATGATTAAGTCACATGCTAGGAACAGGTGTCAGATTAGCAGAGAATGACATGGTGGCCTCCTTCCCTGCCTCCAGAATCAGAGGACCTCCTATTGCCTTTCCACCTTGTCTACTCCATGCACATGCCTTTGAGAATAGGAAATCTGTAGTGTTTTTGACCTTGATCTATAATCTCAGGGTTTAACTCTGTAATGCCCTTTCTCTGTAACCTGGCATTAAGAGGGTTTGCAAGGCCAACCATTAAGCTTAACAAATACTCCTGACTGGGAGAAGATAGTCCACATAAGAGAGATATTTCTAAAATAAGTACTCAAATCCCTTTGGAGAAAAATCTCTTTTATCTCCTCACTATTATTATTATTATTATTATTATTATTATTATTATTATTATTTTGCACCAAGTTAATTAACAACAATTTTTTCAGCAAGCACGTCTCTAACAGGTAAATATTTGGATCCTAGATCACTTTTCTTATCTTTCTTTCTCTGTGTATTTATTGGGCTACTTGGAGCTTGAGAAGCATTCCCTTGTTGGGAGAGACAGAAGCAAATTGAGGACAATGTTTATCATTTGCAAACATTGCACTACATGTCCCAAACTGCAGACCTACACCTTCCATGCTCTTCTTGTTCCCAATGTAGCTTTTAAAAAACTTTTTACTCTTCAGCAGCCCTTTCTCCTCCCACAGGCTTTGGCTTGTTCTAAGCCTGAGCCGTCCTCACATTTCACACAGTGTGACAGGCCTGGGCCAGCCATTGGTTCCTATCACACCCCAGTTATGAGATATGTTTACCTTATTGTGTGAAAGTGTTAAATACATTTGTCTGTTCCCCAGATTCTGCACCATACTATAGAGATCTCAAAGCCCATACTCTCCATTTCTAACCCAGTTCCTGGATGCTTTCACTAGAAAATTCTGTTTTCGTTCTTTCTTCTCTGCCTTAATGGTGGTCCTTTTTATTCCTGACTTCACTGTTTCATTAGACCAATTTCTCCCCGCCCCTTCACATTTGGGGTGGAATCTCTCAATTAGGTAGGTGTTTCCTGACAAACAGGTCTTCCCAGATTTAGTGCAGTAATCTCTGCCAGGAGCACTGGTATCAAAAGCTACAATCTAGAAAAATAAAGCCTGCTAGTTAACACTAGGGATAGCCAATACTTCAATTTTCATTCCTCATTATTCTTCACAAGTGGCAGCCTTTAAAATAGAGTGTGACATGTTTATGGCCTCTGCCCATCTCTACTCTTAGCCTTCTGTGTTTCATCTGTAAAGCCAATAAAAATATTCTTCAGAGTTCCGTAGTCTCTAGTGCTCACTCCTTCATATGTAAACTTATAGGGTGAGTATTGATCAACCATTGATATGTCGTGGTGGTCGGGGACCACATCCTGCTTGTCTCACCCTGCTGCCTGCATCAGACCACAAGTTTCCCCAGAAGGGAGTGGTCACCAATCTCAGTGACTCACCTCTTTGTCACTGGGCAGGACCAGCCTTGCTCTTCCCAGTCAATACCAGCCTCGGCTGCCCTCCCTCCTGGACAGTTGACAAGTGTGGGATGCTGCTGGCAGGTGTAGGAAGCTGTCCTTCCTGGACCCCAGGGAGAGAGTCCTCTCCTTCACCTGCTCCTCCCCATCACCAGTTTCCTCGGAGGATTCTTTCTTTTTGCTTCCTGCCTACCACGACATTTTTAAAGTCCCTCTTCATGGAGGGAAGGGAAGTAGAGGGAGGACCAAAGGCTGCCTTCCCAAAAGTGTGGATTAAAAAATATGGATGTGTAAAGCTTGCATTTGGGGACTGCATCATTACTCTTAGTTATATTAGTTAGGACATCGTAGGAGGAGAAAGTCAGAAGCTGCCTGGAGCTCTCCTAGAAATTGAAGTTCCTCCCTAGAAGTCCCAGCACACTTCCTCCAATCTGAATCTCTGGTTCAGATTGGGTCACATACCCATTCATTACCTAGTCCTCAACAAAGGAAACTGTCATCCCATCCGATCAATCAGCACCAGCCCTGGAAGTGAAGAAGGGTTGGTTTCCCTTAAAGCAGTACACTGTGGATGAGAGATGAAGGTGAGATGGATGCCTACTTAAAAGCATGTCTGTTGGAAACGGGTAATGGGGGAAAGGATGCACTAGTTAGACAACCCCAATTCCTGTATCTGGGGAGAGCAAAATTGTACTTGCATTTTCTGGCACTTACTTTGGTAAATCTCTCAGGAACAGAGAAGAAAAAAAGGATGGAGGGGAATCTAGATGCAGAAGCCAAGTACTCCACAATGTGATACCTTCCAAGGACCACCCCCAAAACACAAGATGGTATGTAAATTCTACCTGAGCAATTGGTGTATGCTGTGCATGGCTGACTCCTTGATACTTTAGGCCCTGCTCATTGTACCTCATCCCTGCCCCAGCCCCTATAGAGCCTATTTTGCTCACGGATTCCTGGCCATCCCCAAGGACAGTCCCTGCAGGACTGGTACGATTTTAATCAGGTTTTTTAACTGCTGTGACCCAAACATCTGACAAGAACAATTTTAGAAAAGGAAAAGTTTATTTGGAGCTCATGGTTTCAGAGGTCTTAGTCTATAGACGCCCAACTCCATTGCTCTGGGCCTGAGGCAGAACATAATGGCAGAAGAGTATGGGAGGAGGAGGAAAGCAGCTCAGGACAGGGCAATCAGGAAGCAGAGAGAGTTCTGCTCACCAGGGACTAAATAAAAACTCCAAAGGCACATCCCCAATGACCTATCTCCTCCAGTCACACCCAACCTGCCTACAGTTACCACCCAGTTAATCCATATCAGTGGATTAATCCACCCATTAGGTTATACTTCATAATCTAATTAATTCACCTCTAAAAATTCTTGCATTGTCTCATAAATGAGTTTTTGGAAGACACTTCATATCTAAATCATAATTGGTACCTTCTTAGTCCCTAAATAAGAATACCTGTTAGGCCAATGCGGCTAGTGTAGGAAGTCCTTTTTAACTCTAATAACACAAGCATGCAATTGGATTGATTGGACATTCACTAAACATTCAGAATAAGACATGAGACAAAATTACGTGGATGTGGGAGAGACTTTAAATGAATGTAGAAAACCAAAATGTTATGACTCAGTAAAACTGTTATTAAGCAGTAAAATAGACTAATGAAAGCAAAATCTGGTATATTGTGTTCTTTCTGGTCTGGGGGCCCATAAGGAAAGAATTTTTTATAAGAAGTTTCAAAAAGCCAGATAAAATTATACAAGTGCAACAAATCCAACAGAGATTCTTTCAAAATAAGATGTGGAAAGTGTGGCTTCCCTAGGGGAAGGATGGAACCTTTCTAATAATATTTGAGTTTAAGTTCACAGGTGCAGAAATTGAAAAAGATCAGGGAAAGGTAGTTAAAATTGCCATGCTGTGCAAAACAGATATGAGGTAACATTTGTCTGAGGGACTTTGCACCCTATGCCCTCCAGGAAATGGGCCACACATCATTGGAATAGACTTTTATACTGTTTAAAATTCAATAACTTTTAGAAATTGTATCTATAATGTGGTGATATATACTTATCTGTATTTGGAAAGATGTATTAATTATTTATTTAACTAACACTTCCTAAGCACCTACTTTGTACCAGGGACTACTTTGATATGTGTGTAGTTCTCACATATAAATATGAAATTATGAATATTTAAGAACCATCTGAGGCAAGAATGGTTTTTTTCCACCTTCATGTACTCTTTAAATATGTTCATGCCAATGCACTGGGATTAGTTTTGTCTGCTTGTTGCTTTATTGTTGCTAAAAAAATAGAATATCAAATTGTTTCTAAATTAATTTCAATGTACCAGCAAAATTATAGCTTCTACAAACATCAAAGCAATAGCTCAGAGTGATTATAAAATAATTTGCAAATAAATGAAACTAGGAAAAGACTATTGGCCATTTTTAATCAAGTATTCTTGGTCTTATTAAAGAGAATAAGTAATATAAATTCTGATATCTGTCATTTTTACTTAGTAAAAAACTATTATGATAATCTTTAGTTTTATTGATCAGTTTGATAAACTGGTGTTTTACTACCATATTACTTTATTAAGAATTTCTTTGCAAACCATAGTACGTCTATTTCCATGTGACACCTAATCTGCACTTAGAAGTAGAACTTTGGGGCTGGAGTTGTGGCTCAGTGGTAGAGCGCTTGTCTAGCATGTGCGAGGAACTGGATTCAATTCTCAACACCACATATAAATAAATAAATAAAATAAAGATCCATGAACAACTAATAAAAATGTTTTTAAAAAAGACAGAACTTTGCCAAATTTTTTGTTGATAACCTTTCATAAATTGAACTTTTCATGCTCAAGTTTAATCAATTTTTATTTACAGCTGTAATTGTGTCGAGCAAGTAAGTAATTAAAGTTAAGATTTTGAAAAGCCAGCTATAAATTGAGCAACATTAGTTTTAAATGGTCCTATTCTGCTGTGGAATTCAGCCATATGAATAGCACTGATAGAAATCACCAGTGGTAAGCATAATTTTTTTAAATCTAATTTTATATTTGTCAATATAAATATTTAAATACATTGCACCTATAAAAACATGCTATACTTGGGATTACTGGGGCAATCGTAAGTCTCTTGCTACATTAAGCCAGGAAAACAGCACATAGTATTTAATCAGTGGAATCTATAGGTAGATGCAACCAGAGTAAAATTATGCTTGCCAGGTACTTGTTGTCAACAAACAAATTTCTCTTATCTATCTTCATGTTTAAATTTGTTCTAGGATTGTCCCTTCAGTGTCTGGGAGCACAGTCTGGCAAGAATCAGAGCACTTAACAGAAGAGTCCCAACCTTGGTACCTTTGGAGGAGAGAAAATTGCAATCTGATATAGGCCAAGTTTGGATTACTCAAGGATTCTATTTTATCCTCATTTTGACATGTAGTTAGTAAGTGATCTGAGGGGATCAAAGAAGATATATTCTATATAAAAGTTCTGTGCACTTCCCTCCCTACAGTGCCTTGACTATGTATGGTCAAAAATTTAGTCCATATCTCAGGCAACATGAGTTGGGGAGTCCATCTTTCCTCCCTGTCTATTCCCAATGATCCTAGATCCAATTTGGACTATGTATTGTAGATAATTTTCACTTTCATCTTTTCTTTCTAGTTTATACCCCTCCTTTCCTTTATACCATTGTCTCGGATCATCCTCTCCTGTCTCGCTCCTCTAGTTATTTCTGATTCTGTTGAAAAGTAATCCTCTCTCAGGATTTTGTTGGTGGCAGGGTATTATAGAAAAAGTACATACTCTGGTTTTTTATCATCAAAAACACCTGGATTTGGATTTCAATTCATCCCACTTAATCTTCTTAATTTCCTCATTAACAAAATGAGAATAATAATAATATATAGGAATAGTAACTGTAACAGTGTGAATATGAGGTATCCCCAAAAGCTCCTGTGTTAATACAGAAGGTGAAAGATTAGATACGAAAGCTGTAACCTAATCAGTCAACTAATCCATTTGACAGTATAATCATTTGAATTGTTTATTTGGTGGTAAATGTAGGCAGGTGGGGCATGGCTAGAGAAAGTGGGTCACTGGGGTCATGCCTTGGGGACTATATATTTTGTTCCTGACTCCTTATGCTCGCTCTCTCTCTCTCTCTCTCTCTCTCTCTCTCTCTCTCTCTCTCTCCCCCTTCCCCCTCTGTCATGAGCTAAGCAGCTTTCCTCTGCCAAACCCTTCTGCCATGATGTTCTGCACAATGGAGTTCACCAACCATGGACTAAAAGTTGTTTTTCTACTTGCAAATTTAAAGCATGTCTAATTGACAGAGCCCTAAAAATGTGATCAGAGCTAAGCAATGTGAGTTGGCTTATTTTTTAATAAAGCCTTGGGATGCAAAAGACAGATGACCTAATAAACCAGCAAAGCATAGATATTAATATGAATGTGACCTCTTCCATACCAACAGGTAGTGAGAAGGGAGATGGTCAAGTTATAGCCATAATTTGAGAAGGAGCAACATTTTTATATAACACATTCTTCCCTTTGAGGAAGATAATGTATTTCTCTGTTATCTGAAATTTCTTCTACTCCTAAGTTGAATATTTTTGTTATTGTTGTCGTTGTTATATACCCTATGTATGTATTGTTAGGTTTATTTCTAGGCTCTATGTTTGGGACTGATGTCTCTCTCCAGATCTCAGGGTTCCCTAAGGATCTGCCTCCTACATTTTTTTCACCCCATAATTTTCCTAAATGACACCATTCTTCCTGCCCTTCCCCCAACTCCTACTTCAAACTGCCTCTTCTCCATTTGGGGCAAATGCATTTAACCTCTTAGGTACATAGATTTTTGCTTGGACTGCTTTTTGGAGGTCACCCAACCCTGATTGACAGGAAGAGGTAACATTTGGAATCCAGCAAGCTTGAGGTTAAAACATGTCATGTCAGCAATTGCTAAACAACAGTACATCAGATTAGGTCAAGAATTTGTGAAATGTTTGTGCCAAGTGAAATGTCAAAGCACAAAGTGTGTGAGAGGAAAAAAAATCTCTGTGCCAGTCAAAATGTCATTCTGTCCTGCAGCAAGTAATTTATTCCTTTCTGTCTTTATCACTGTTCTTTTTTCACACATATTAATGTTGCCTCTAAATAATTGAAATTAATAGTGGCATTATCAGCAATGTAAGGTAAAAACTAAAGAGCTAATTTAGAATCACTCAGTCAATTTGGGCTCATTTTGAAAATGGAAATTGTTAACCCAACCTTTAAAAAAAAAAAAAAAAGCTGTTACCTGATTGTCCAAAGCATTTACACTGCAATCCTTACTCTGTCTTACTCTGTTAATTTTCGTAACATTTTTAAAGAAGGTACAAAAGAGGATTAAGTAGAGAATGGAAACTTTTTAGAATGCTGTATCTAAGGAATTGCAAACATGGAAGACATGTTATAAATCCTAGATCCAGGTAGCCCTCAACAAATGAAGTGTCAGTGGCTTGTTGAGTTGATTCTGAAACAAAACTCCATAATATTCATTTCCATTTTCCCACCAGTTTCAATTTCTAAATTGGCAGAGTTTTGGAGAAAAAGGATCCTCATCCATGTCTTGCTTTCTCTGAAAGCAGCTTACTATTGCACAGTCTAAACAGTAGGGAACTCTCCTGCTCTTGATACTACAACTGCCTGGTTAATGAAGAAAAATGTTTCTTTGTAGAAGATCTCAAGCAAGATCTTCTCATACTTAGAGGGATGGAACAGGCTTCAAACCAGTCAGTCACCCTGTTTCCAGTCCTGATTCTCTACTGTGCATTCTCCAGCCAGATCCTTCTGAAATGCAAGACAGACTAGGATGTGCCTCTGCTCCAAATCCTCCATTGACTTCCTACCTGTTAGAAAAAAAAAAAAAAAAAAAGAAAGAAATCCATCTCTGGCTACAAAGCCTCTCAGACCTCACCCAGTCTCCCTCTGACCTCATTTCCCACCATTCCCACCTTAATCACTCCTCCAGAGATTTTTGACCTATTCCTGAGACACTCCTAGCATGCTTTTGTCTCATGCATTTTAATCATTTATTCCTAGGGCCAGGACTGGGTGAGGCTGGCTGGGCACCCAGAGCAGAACATTTAAGGAAGCATTCTTTTTTCAGGTGCTGACCTTGTACCTGCAGGGCCCTGCAAGTGAGTACTTCCTTAAACTTTGAGCTCTTGACACCTCACTTACCCCACCCTAGACCTAGCCTAGGCAGGCATTATTGCTATTCATGGAACTGAAGAAAACGGGAAGTTAAGAACTCTGTGAATCCGACAATCAGAACTGGATTCCCTCAAAAGATAGTAAGTTTGAGACTAGCCTGGGCAACCTAGTGAGATCCTGTATCAAAATTAAAAATAAAATAAGTCTGGGGATGCAGTTCAGTGGTAAAATGCCCTGGGTTCAATCCCCAGCACCCCAAAAATACGAATTTGAAAACCGGTTTCTTGGCCAATTATATTCATTCCTCATATTGGAAATTTTACAATAGAAATCTGAAGAGTAACAGAAGTCTATATTGCTGAAGTGAGAGAAACTTCTCAAAAATAAGCCCTAATAATAGCTCAGAGGGATCCAACAGTATAAAAAGAAACTGGAACCATCATGTTGCATTTTGGCTTCAATTTTTTCATGTGGAGCTTTATCAGCACAGAGATGGTCAGACTGAGGGAAATTAGATAAGTGAATTGCAAATCATCCAGAATCCCAACTTACTAAATTATAATCATAAACCTTTTTAGGTAGGAATGTCCTCATGTTCAATCTTGAAGACACCCCTCCCAGAGTCAAGGTACACGGAACAGTATTTGTCATCCAACAGCTACAAGCAAACAAAGAAAGAGAGCAAAGGGAACAGGTGGGAATTTCCATTAGGTCAGGGAAATGTCCTGCCTTGCCCCAGGACATTCCTTGCTGTGTATCCATTCACGCAACAAATATAAATTGTGTACCTACCATGTGCTCAGCAAATCTGTGAAGTCAAACTTCAAAAGAATTCTGACTCCAGTACTTTTTGTCACCTACACAGTAACTAACTCAAGCAAGATCTTCTCACACTTAGAGGGATGGAACAGGCTTCAAACCAGTCACCCTGTTTCCAGTCCTGACTCCCCACTGTGCATTCTGCAGCCAGATCCTTCTGAAATGCAAGTCAGACTAGGATGTGCCTCTGCTCCAAATCCTCCATTGACTTCCTACCTGTTAGGGGGGAAAAAAAAAATCCATCTCTGGCTGCAACATCTCTCTGGCCTCACCCAGTCTCTCTCTGACCTCGTTCCCACCATACCCACCATACTTACTCCTCCAGAGGTTTTTGGCCTATTGCTGGGACACTTCAAGCATGCTTTTGTCTCATGCATTTTAATCATTTATTCCCATATATCTGCACAGCTCCCTGTGTTTAATGTTTAAATGCCTATGCTTAACTGTCATCTATCTCAGAATCTTCCATAACCACCCAAGACAGCATTCTTCCATCACTTCCTGTCATTTCTGATGTACTTTTCTCTAACCATCTGGCAAGTTTTCTTTTTTCCCATAGCAGAATTTAAGCTCCATGAAATTTTACCTGGTTTTATTCGTTGCTATATCCCCATCACCTACAACACCACCTGGTGTTGTAAATAAAATATTTTGTTGTATATAAAAAATAGTATGCATATTTGTTGAATATAGTGTGAATACATATAGGTTATATAGTAATTGTCACTAAAAGGGAATATTCTTTGGTGTCTCAGGACTATTACTTTTAACTTTTCAGGATTCTCACTCTCCCTTTGCTTTCTGATTGACTAGATGAGGTGTGTAAGAGAAACAGAGGGTTCAAGGAAAAGACAAGATTTTTAGTATAAGCAAATGAAGAATAGAATTCCTTTTATTGAACTATAAACATCCATAGAAGGGAAAATTTTGGTGTTAGGGACTGAAAATCAACATTTTATTTTTGGACACACTTGAGATACCTAGTGTCCATCCAGGTGGAGATGTTGAATGGGCAGCTGGAAATAAGGACCTGTAGTTCAGAGGAGAGGTGCTGGCAGGGCATATAAGACCGTTGGCGTATAGAAGGTGTTTAATGTCATGGGACTGCACGTGATTCCTGGGGGCGAGTGTAGCAGAACAAAGTTCTAAAGATTAAACCCTGAGAATTTCATAAGATAAGAAAACACCAAAGAAAGATACCTTAAAGGGGAGCTGAGAAAAGAGGGAGTAGTTGAAGGAGGCCAGGAGTCTAAGAAGAATATTTTAAATATGAGAAATACTGTATTTGGTGCCATGGAAATCATCCAGTAAAAAAGGAAAAATCAATGGTGCAGGAGAGGACAAATGCAGGAATAAAGTTCTAGAAGAGGAAAGGGGGCCACTGGATGCAGGATAGAGGTAGTGAGGCTGACATTAGATAGAAGCACAATTTGCCCATCTCAGCAGGAGGAAAGACAGACAGTGAACACTAAGGCCAGGAGAGAGGTGTATATGCTGGTAAGAGTCTTTTTTTTGGTTGCTTTTATTTTGCTCAATGAGATGCTAGATGGGAAGTCTTGGTGGGATAGGACAATTATAAGAAATTAGGTGTTCAGAGGAACATTTTGGGTAGAAATGAGAAAGTGAGATGTTTGAAGAGTGATGTAGGGAGTTTGGGTGGGGGGCAATACAATTATTGAAACATCAGGGTTGAGGTCATGACCATAGGAGTGGTGATTGAGGTGATCATGGAGACAAAACTACACTAGTGACTGACCAGGGATGGGATTAGATGGCCTTTTCTGATGCAACCTGAACTGACACAGGTATAATATGAGCTACTGTTCCCTGACATGCTTCCTGCATGTCAGACAGTCTGTGTAATTCTCTCCTTTACTCCTTACAACTCTACAGCAATCCCCAAGAAATTGGGGTTGTTTTATCCTCCAATTATTTTATCTGCATCATAGATAACAAACCGCACAACTCACAAAGTTTCAGTAACTAACACAGAATGACAGCAATATGGATGCAGGATTCAAACTCACATCTTCTGGGCTCTTTACTTGGGCCTGCAGTTCTCTCTTCAAATGCATCACCTGTACGCTTTAATCCCTGTCCACCAATTACAATTGAGTTCTGCCAGGAAGTCATAAGTCTCATTTCTCCATGTTAGAACCCAAGGCAGAAGTTTGATCCTGAAACTGGATGTTTCAGTCTGCCACGAGTATAAGCCTCATTTTCCTCTTCTAGCTAGTGTCCCCTTTGGGCATACTGTGGCAAGTCTAATAGCCTTAGTCTGTTTGCTTCAGGGGGTGACCTTACTGGCCTGCCCCAGCAGGTATCTTTGTCTTGCTATAGCAGGAAACCCTTGGGAAATCTTGCAGTCTTGGCCAGGGTACTTCTTGGCCATTACCATGCAGTAAATCTTCCTCCATCTGGAAAAAAAAAAAAAGAAAGACCTTATACCCTGTCACTGGTATTCCCAGAATGCTCTGCCTAGGGCTTTCTAACCTCAGGAGATAAATTACATAAGTGATAAGAGAAGAAAGGAGACATGAAAGTTTTTTAAAAATCATATTTCTTGCTATAGTCAGGAGAATTTGCATGTTTTCTGCTTTGTAATGGTTCTACTAGTGAGTAGAGGAATCCGACCTCTCAGTGCCCCAAATGAGAAAAAAGAACAGTTGCAACTGGATGTCATCACTCATCATCATCAAAAACAGAGCTTTCCAATAGAACTTTCTACAATATAGGATAAATATATATTTACCTACATACATACCTGTATACTCTATACCTATGCCTTCTAACTCAGAGTAGCCATTAGTCACACATAAATATTGAACACCTAAAATGTACCTAACACAATTGAGAAATTGGATTTTCAGTTTTATTTAATTTCAAGTCACATGCAGCCAGTGGCTTCTACATTGGACTGCACAGAAAGATTATAAAACGGGAAGCTGAGCCCCCTTGCCCCTGGGAGCACAGTGACCAAGTGTGTCCACAGAACCATGAAGATGCTTGCCTGTCAGCCCCTACCAAGAAAGGAGGTCTCCACTGCTCATTCTTTTTCAAACAAAAGGCAGAAACCTCACGCAATCATATTTTATTATTACAGCCAATGATCATATACTCTAGAAAGCTAAGCCAACATATATTTCTTATGTCGCAGTTTCTGTAGGTCAGAAGTCTGAGCATAGTGTGATTCTACTGGGTTCTCTGCTTGGAGTCTCACGAGGCCCAATTCAAGGTGTTGGCGGGGCCGTGCTCCTTTCTGGAGGCTCTGGGAAAGAATCCACTTCCAAGTTCACCCAGGTTGTTGGCAGAATCAGTTCCTTGCTATTATAGGCCTCTCTTTGGTCCTTACATGTGGCCCCTTTATCTCAGATCCAACCACAGTGCCTCACATCCTTCTTGTACTTGGAATTTCTCTCATGTCCTCAGCTGGGAGAAAGTTCTGCTTTAAGGGCTTCTGTAATTACATTGGACCCACTCAGAGAATCCATTTTAAGGTCAATTGATTAATAACCTTAATTACATTTGCAAATTCTTTCTTGCCAATTAACATAATGTAAACCACAGGAATATCACCAGGGGGCAAAAGTCCTGAGACCAAAACTCTACCTACCATAGCAAAGAAGGGAGAAACTAGTTAGGATACAGTTGGTAATTACCTCATGTTTTCTTGAGTACAAAGTAAAGTTGAAATGAGTGAAGTAAAAAACTCTGTTGGCTCTTCTTTGTCCCAAGTCATGGGTCTTACTTAATCATTGAAAGAAACTGGCAAAGTGGTGGTCATCCTTGGATGTCCATTAAAAATGCCCAAATGTCTCAGGTTATACTCCTTGGAAGGTCTCAATCTTCTCCACAGCTTCCAGAAAAGAGCTATTACACCACCTTGGAGACCCTTTCCCAACACAAGAGAACCAGTAACTCTTTCTGGTTTAGCCAATGCTGAGTTAGATATTAAGTCCTGATAAGGGCAACCTGGCCTGAAGGCTGTTAATTAATGAACAAACCTTGCGTGTAAACTAAACTACTAGGCTTCAGCTAGCAAATTCCAAAAAGAAAATGAAGTGTATGGAAAAATACTTCCTTCTAATTAGGTGAAGAAAAAAAAAAAAACTCTTTTATGAGTTTTCAGGTACTAAACAAAGAGAGATTTTGTGTCTGTCCTCCACCGAGTGGGAAGGGAGGAAGATATCTTCGAGCCAGAAGTTCAAAGAAAGAGCCGGGGAAAGACTTGCTGTTACTTGAAAGAGCATGAACAAAGCACAAGCCGATGCATTTTCCACAATTTCTAAGCATAAGCATACAAGTGATCTGGAAAGTTTTCATGACTGGAGTCAACTCAGGGGCCCACATTGGGAAACGTATAAGACCCAACCACTGGGTTCAGAAAATCAATATCCTATTCCAGGACTGACCCCAAATTATCTACATAATTCCATCTACCTCCTCTGCCCACTATATTAGGAACCACTTAAAATGTACCTGCAGATTAAGCCCCATGGAACACCCCAGAAACCAGCTGTTTTTCACAGGAGGCAATGAAAACAGGTAAGGAAAATCTTCTACCCAATTGACTGTAGAATTTGCTTTAGGAAAGAAACTACCCCTATTTAGGAAAATGTCTTGGAAAGTTAGGTGGAAGAGGAGGGCAAGCTCTGGGACTGGGGTCGGCAGAGAAGAGTTAACAAAGAAGCAGCTAAATTTCATTGCTTTAAAAAAAAAACAAAAAAGTAGGGGAAAAGTTGGGGGTGTGGCTCAGTGGTAGAGTACTTGCCTAGCATGTGCAGGGACCTGAGTTTGATTCCCCAGCACCACCAAAAAGTGGGGGATGAAGTGGAGAAAGTGAAGTAAAGAGGAAGTAGATGAGGAAGAGAAGCAAGGAGAAAGTTAGGCATCATGGTGGGAGTGTGGAGTCTGGAAGTTGGCAGAAATGACTAAGAGGGTCTTTATTCACCATCTAGTGCTGATCTGTAGATCCCACCAGCAAAGCTCTACAATATACTACTGCTGTGAGTGCTTGAGAAGGAAACCAAGCAGAAGAAGCTAGTTTCCACAATTAGGTCCTCAGATAGAGAACTTAGCCAAAGTCAGGAATCAGAGCAGGGGTCACTAGGAAAACTGTCACTCAGGCAGTTTTGCAAAAATCTGAGAGGGCATTGTATTTCCATCCTCCCACCCCCACCCCATGGGTCTCAAGCCAATCTTAGCATTCTCTATGAGGCAGGTTGAGCCTAGCTGAGTTCTGAGTTACATAAAGATTAGATCAGTCACTCGCTGATTCAGCACTTGCATTGTCTTAGTTCTTTTCCTGAATTGATTTAACACAGTTTCCACAAAACTTGAGTTTATAGTGGTTTGGTTCCCCCCCCCCGCCGCCCCGCCTCTTGGACCAAGTTCTTGGCTTTATATCTAAATCCTCAGTGGTTGGCCTCCTGCCCTGTATTGGGTTGGGTGAGGTAGGGTCACCCTGGCAATGGGAAGAGGTGCCAGGAAGACCCACTGCCTTCATGTTGAAGACTTTAGGGAGCAGCTTTGTTTTATGGTCACCCAGTCAAACTGGTTTAGTTAGTGAGGATAGGATCTGAATTCTTATCTCTCCCAACCCTGAGGAATTTATAGCCAGAAGCCCAATACTTCCAAGAGGACACCAAGGGATGAGGACATGTCATGAACATAAAGAAATGTTTGGATAATTCATCAGAAGCCATGCATAGATGCACTGTACAGATGCACTGCTGGGAACATATATAATTCTCTTTCTTTTAATTCAGGTCTAACAATTCCACCCTTCTTACCTGAGGCCGGCTCATGCTGAACATAAAATAATTTTGCAGCCACACTGCTGGGCAGAGGCCTCTCATTGCTGACCTGACCATGGGCAGCACCTAGCCTAAGACACTACTTGGCACACCCTCCATATGGGCTAAGAAATCCCTTTTGCTAGAGGTCCAGACAGATTCTACATCCTAGGGTTATTTAGGGAAAAGGGCATATTTACTCTTCTGGCTCCACATTATCATATCCAAAATCTTATTCTTCTACTCTTTCTTGTGGCTAATGTTGGCCAAAGTTATTGGTAGCCCCCACCTCCCTCTACTTCACCAGCCTTTCCTGTGGCTGCACCCTGAATGTGATCACAAACCCAGAACTATTTCAACTCTGCCAACTTGAAAACTCTAATATTTCACTAAAACCATCACCAGTTCATTTGCCAGTTCTCGCTTTTAAAGAAAACAAAAACAACTGCTCTTTGACCTCATTGGGAGTGCTAATCTATGGGTCCTTCTATTTGATCCTAATCCACCATCTGCCTTCATTGTCTCAACTACTTAGACCCTATGTGCCACCCACTAAGCTCCATTTTACTACATTTATTGATCCATTCAAAGATGGAAACAGCTGAGAATATGCAAGTTTATCTACAAATGAAACACTAAAAATGATTGACTATGTTCTTTATTAAAAATAGTAATAAACCGGAGCGGTGGTGCATACCTGTAATCCCAGTGACTCAGGAGGCTGAGGCTAAAGGATTTCAAGTTCAACACCAACCTCAGCAACTTAGCCAAGTCCTAAGCAATTTAGCAAGGTCCAAAGCAACTTAGTGAGACCCTGTCTTAAAATAAAATATAAAAAAGGATAGCTCAGTGGTAAAAGCACTCCTGAGTTCAATCCCCAGTTACCAAAAATATAAATAAATAAATACTAATAAAATAACATTATTACT
Source organism: Callospermophilus lateralis (assembly GCF_048772815.1). Lineage (NCBI taxonomy): Eukaryota > Metazoa > Chordata > Mammalia > Rodentia > Sciuridae > Callospermophilus > Callospermophilus lateralis. Next base: position 124,128,811 of record NC_135314.1, on the reverse strand, counting down.
AATGTTGACATTATCTAGATAGTCTTAAGACTTTATACCAGGCTCTGGTAATATTTAATAACTAATAAGTCTGAACAAAACCCCATGAGATGCCTATAGGTAAATTCAGCTTCAATTGGCTACAGCCAAAATCACCTCTCATTTAAATTTTGAGCAGTATTGGGCCAGTGGAATTTAGAAGGTCCTATCCAGGAACAATTCAAAACTTCAATATCCAACAAATGTTTCTCCTTTCAACAATGTCCTTATGCCTTGTCTTTTTGAAGAATCATCATAGTGTCTTCCAAGATTGTCTCCTTTTCAACTTAACTATGCAGTCACCCTTTATCACTTTTCTTCTTTTATCATAATGTAGAAACACATATTAATGTCAAACTATAAAAAAGTCCCTTATATCCAATATTCTCACCAAAATGTACCTTCAAATACTAACCTTTCAATCAACTCTGCAGGAAGCTATGGCCATGAATACCTAGCCTTGCTCTTCAGATGGTGGTTACCGTTTCTTCTTCCTTCCCCACTGTGAGCCATGGTTCTTCAGAGTTGAGATCCAGAATCTTGCAAGAAGATAACTATCAGGATTTGTATTCAGCAAGGGTTAAGAAAATGGTTGCTAAGAGACTGTAAAAAGGAATAGGAATGTAGGGCAAAAAATTTCCAGAGATAGGGGAAATGATGAGTCCCGAAGGGGATCAATAATAGAAGACAAAAATCTGAGCCTAATGCAGTATATTCAGCCCAGTTTCAGGCTAGGGATTGAGGGGTCACAGAAAGCAACTACTCAAAGGGGTAAAGAGAGTGAGGGAGCACTGGGTAGAAGAGGTACACTGAGGCACAGGGAGAATGGGTGCCTTGGGCCCAGCCTCAGGAAATGGGGCTGCCATTGTCAAGGTGTGAAGCAGGCCTCACTACTGGGTGGGGACAAGGCTTTTCACCCTTACATACATATCACCTGGGATGTTAGCAACCCGGGCACTAGAAAGCTTGAGGGGGATTTGCTACTCCCTGTTGGCGCTACCTCCACCTGCAGCCTTAAAAGCAGGTCCAACTAATTTGAGGAACTGAAACTATTGATCTGCCAGTCTCTCCTTGAAAGGGGTGGCATTCCTCAGGACAGGAGTAATGGTACATTGGGGTAAAGGCTAGGAGTACTTGATTCATTCATCAATCATTTACTGAAAACCTTTGTGCTAAATGCAGAGGTGGGTGCTGAGGAAATAAAGATATATATGAGCAGGATAGAAATATTAACATATGCATATTAACAGCCTTCTCCTCCCCTTATATCAATACTCTCAGACTTTTCAAGGAGGCTTATCTGTGTACTCTGGAGCTCTGTTGTGATGATCAATAAAATGAGTGAAAAATAATTTTGAAAGAAGTCAACAGAGACCATATAATAAAGAACTGACCAGAGTTGAGAAGACAGTGGGGACCAGAGATCTGGAGGAGATAGGAAGATGAGGAAAGGAGAGAAGAAAAAGAGAAAAATTGAATGAGGCCAGAGTAGGGTGACAGAATATTGGAACAGGTGGGTTAGCAAATGGACTTTGCAGACAGATCAGTGGGAAAGGCTATAACAGTACTAAGTGTGTGTGTGTGTGTGTGTGTGTGTGTGTGTGTGTGTGTGTACATTGTCGTCCTGCCGGTCCTCTCCTGGAGACTTTGTGAACTTCTCTGCAGTGGATTATGCATTATTTTTGGAAACAATGACAAAACTGACCACAAGGTGGCCCATCATTTGGGGGATTACAAAGTAAGACATGATCCCTATGCTCCAGGTGCCCCAAATCACATAGGGCAAACAGACATTTAACATTAAATAAAAACAAAATATTGCAATTGCTACATCAGATATCTGTTTAGGAAGTGGCAAATGAAGGAGAGGTCACTGAATTTACATCTAATTCATAGAACAGCCAGTGTTCTCTCCTCAGTGAGACTAGTTTACAATGGGGGTTTTCTGGCTCCCAAACTAATTACCAACAGCAATCTATACCTCAGCCCTACAGAGGAAGAGACAGAAAATCCAAATTCCCTCCTTGAACTGATCAAAATTTTCCCACCTCTAATTCCAGTGTGGGTGTTAGGCAGCAGCCCACCTGGCTATTCCAGCCTCCTTTTCCTTTTGGACTGAGTTTCCCACGCAGGGCTTATCTGCTTTTCTACCCCAATATCACCCAAACAAAGGAAAATGTGTGTAGACTGAGGGTGTCAGTATAAGAGAACTCTGTACCAAATCATGTAGGCATGGAAAGGGAAACGGTGAATGCTAAATGAAGCCTGAAATTATATAAGTGAAACACAAAGTCGGCCCCAGAGCATCTGCAAGATTATAGCTGAGGTTTGCATTGAGATTGCTACCCCCAGGCAAAGGGAGGACCTAGAGTTTCCAAGCAAGGCTGAAGCAATCACTTTGCTGGTCTGTGCCAGCCAAGTGACTCACTCCCAAACCTGTTTAATATGAAACAGCATTAGGAGACTGGATATAGCCTCAGGGAGATCAGCTGCTAACCAGCTCAGATTATAGCTGCAATCCCTCAAATGCAGCCACTTACAACAATTTTCCACATGTCTTTGGAAGCACATAGCATAGTGTACAGGAAAGGGACTGTCCTTGAAGTTTAAAGACCAAAGTCCTGGTTCCCAGGCTGCAGTACTTTGTCGTGTGACTTGGGCCAGCTTCCTCTACAAAATGAGGCTGACACCCTGTCCATCAAATGGGACCGCACCTTTCCTGCCTACCTCTGGGTAGCTTTCAGGATCAAGTGAGAAATATGAGAATTGAGAGAGGAAAATGGTCAAGAGCTATATGCCAGGTATTATATGACACACAGGTGTCATAAATCTCCTTGTACACTCTCATTGGTACTAGAGGGAATTTCTTTAAATAGCAGGAATGAGAAATCAACACAACAAGGCTTTTGTTTCATACTTAAATATCAACAACATTAAAGCACCAATTTAGCTGTTTACTGTGGACTTTTGTCATCCCAGGCAGTAGGTTGGAATGTTTTAAAAGGAAGATTAGAGCTCCCTCTTCAGTGTTATCTGGGGCTATCAATGAGACCATTTCTGTTATTTTCCAGTAAGTACTATAAAGGGCTCCCTGTTTGAGAAGTATATACAACTATTTCTCCCATCTGCAATTACATGGGCAAAAAAATGAACAAAAAGATCTTTTCTTTTCTGTTTTCTTTCTTTCTTTCTTTCTTTTTCTTCTTTTAGATACTGGCCTCAAGTACAAAATTTAGTGAAAAACACACACACACACACACACACACACACACACACATCCCTCCAAGACCAAGATAAGTAAAATTTTAATGCAATATTTAAAAAAAATAATGCCAAAAAACTCATGATGAGCAAAATATCAAAATTTTAAATAAAAATTAGTGACAGTGCCATACTAAGACACACTGATGCCTGGGGCAAAGGGGAAAATCAGTAATATTGATCCTGTCTTTGTTTAAAACATTGGTGTCCTGTTCATTGTGGATTTTTGCATTAATTTTGATACATCCAAAGTAGCAATTTAATCCTTCTTAATGGCAAAGGAAATTATTGCTTTCCTTAGTAGCATTAGCCTCTTGGGTTTGGTTAAGTGCTTTCCATGCGGTGTGGGAGACAAGCATGGCTCCCCACAGTCAAAGGCCAACTTTGCTTCCTCTGCAGTGTCTCCTTCGGGTGGGTGCATATTCAATGAAGGTCACCTTCTTGGCTTCCAAATGAAAAACTCTTGAGTCCCACAGCTTTTCTGTTCGCTATTAAATAAGGGAAAAGTCTCACAGTTGTTTTAAAGCAGTCTCAGTTCAGCAATTAGAAGGCAAAATCCTTTCGAAATCATCCAACTTTGCAACTTCACTTAGTGATGATTCTCCTCCCCTGAGCCAGCTCCCAGGCCTGGAAGCCTCAAGTAGGAAATGGAGGTAAGGCCTTCTGCTCTCTGTTCTCCCCCACTGTCCTCCTCTTCAACTCACTACCCACTGTTTTGTTCTCTACCAAAATGGAAGATGGTTGGCGGGGCGGAAGGGAAGGGGACAGACCATTTCTTACCCGGCCTGGTAGCTTCACTTTCCCTGGCCAGGAGGATAGCTAACAGGGTCACTTTCTGTGGACATATCCATTGGCTTCTCAGAGCTTCCCTACAGGAACTCTCCCCTCAGATGCTTGTCTCATCTGAGTGGTGAGTATGTATCTGCTTATCATATAATTAACTATACTTTTCTACATGCTATATATATTCTAAAATTTCCTAATTAAAAAAAAAAAGTGTGAGAAAATAAAGTTGAAGAATCTCAACTCCACATAAAAACAACCTTTGTCCCCTCCTCCCTCTGTCTTTACTACCAACCATTTCTCCTCTCCTGGCCTTTGTTTTTATCTCCTCCCTACACCTATAAAGATAAATGTTTGTCTAGATTGAGATATACTTCCTTGCCCAGTCACATGCTGGTTTATTTCTTACACCTTCTGAATAAGCAGAGCAGTCCTCTTCTGGTTTCTAATTTCTTTGAGGATAAATGTCCCTGGCCAGAGTCCAGTCCACTCCCAGGCCCCTGGGACTTTGTCAAGGGAACTGGAACATCTCTGCCCTTGACCTCTAGGGTAGAAATCCCGCAAGAGTCCCACAATAAGCAAAGCACTATGAAGCCAGCAGCATTGCTAAAGGCAGAGAAAACAGCTCATTCTCACTACCAAGAGTTCCACTGTTCTGCCTGTTTCCAGGCATGGAAATGAAGGGAGAAGAATGTTACAGAAGCTCAATAGTTGTCCCCATTTGAATAAAATAATCGCCTTCATTGTTTAGCTTCATAGTACCAATAATATATTGCTTATATACTTGAATGTTTCTCTTTCACAGTAAAGTCTTCAATTTCAGCATTCAATGTGGGTTTCCATTTTGCCTTCTAGGATCTATGGAGCTGGAACTAGAAAACAAATGTTCTCACCTTCCAAATGATCTGCCTGGATTCAGAGTGTTTGAAACAAACACTTTTCCAACATGACAAGCTTCAGGATCTTAAGGAGGAGTGGACAACTAGCAAGGAATGGGTCTTGCAAATAAACCAACAAACGCAGAGGGAAATGGATGCAGAGTCCAAGCCCTCTGTAACTAGGGCAGGTTTTCATGGAAATGACTGGGCCTGGGAAGGCAAAGCATTAAGCAGGGAAGGAAGAGAAGCACATAGGGCACAGGAGGAGACATCAAGGTCTGTACCCACCCCTGCCTCTCAACCCCCAGTCCCCTAAAGCCTGCCCCTGGGATAATGGTCGTGGGTGAAACTAATCAAAAATTAAAATATGGAACAAATGCAGGATCTCAGAGAACAGAAATGATATTCCATTAAGCCAAGAACACCAATGAAAAAATAAAATTGCATCTTTATTTTTACTAACCTGGTAACTGAAAAAAACCTAGCATTTCCTCCATTTATTAATGTGGGCAATAAACCACAGCCATGTGAGTAGTATTGATGACTGTCACCAATATAATTCACACTTGCAGTGAATTTTATGGTGTTGCAAATGTCTTGAAATATTTTTGTTCATTACTTTGAAATTATGGTAGTAATTAAATATATCACTAGATCTTGATTAATCTGTTAATAAAGAAACATAAATACACTACACATTTGTTTTAATATTTTGATAACTATTTCAATAATTGGTTTCCTTTGTGATCCAATGCATTTTAGAAAATAGATTTTAGAACATTATTTTAAAAAGGGATCCACAGACTTTACCAGACTGTCAAAGAGGTGTGTGGGAAGTGAGGTTATGTGCCTGTAATCCCAGCAGCCTAGGAGGCTGAAGCAGGAGGATCATGAATTCAAAGCTAGCCTCAGCAACATAGCGAGGCCCTCAGAAATTTAGTGAGACCTTGTCTCTAAATAAAATACAAAAAAAGGGCTGGAGATGTGTCTCAGTAGTTAAGTGCCCCTGGGTTCAATCCCTGGTACCAAAACAAACAAACAAACAAACAAAAAACCCTCCATTAGGAAATTGTAGATTGGTTGGGAGTGTGGGGGTGCAGACTCTCATCAACCTAAATTCCAAAATATCATAAAAGAGATTTAGAGAAAGAGGCAAAAATATAACTTTACGTATGCCTAGAGACTATGCAATCACTAGGTAATGAAGTGAGTTAAATTCCAGCTGAAAAGATTGAAGATTTTCTAGCTGTATAAGAAGAGACCTAGTTTGTCAAAGGATTCAGAAGGAATAATTCTGGAAGGTAAACTTGGATCCAGTATTCAATCCCTTAACCTCCAGCAGATAATCTACATCTGTAAATATATAGTACTTTGACAACTTCTCCAAGTAATTGATGTTAATTCAGATGCACATGTGTCCTTTCAACCCATGGAAGGAACTCAGAAATAAAAATAATAGAAACCTTTAGCTGGGTTTGGTGGTACATGCCTATAATCCCAGAGACTCAGGAAGCTGAGGCAGAAGGATCCCACATTTGAAGCCAGACTGGGCAACTTAGGGAGACCTTATCTGGAAATTTTTTTTAAAAAGTAAAGAGATCTTGAGTTCAATCCCCAGTACCAAAAAAAAAAAAAAAAAAATTGTAACCAACTTTTATTTAATCAAATTATTAAATTAACTAACAATCTTCATTCCTTCTGTAAAACCTATCAACTGGCCCTAGTAAGTACAGTGACTGAGTACTTACAGTCACTGGACTTCTCTAGTACATGGGCACTTTTCAAAACTCAATAATTAAAAACAAAAATCCCCCAATATTAACACCTACTAGGTAGCTATCCCTCTGATCATACCAGACACGACTTAAGAAAGTGTTATATGAGCAGAGGGATCCAAATAGATCAATGGAACAGAATAAAGAACCCAGAAATAGAGCCATACAAATGTGCCCAACTGGTTTTTTAAAATAGAGTTGATTTTTTTTAGAATAGATTTTGATTTATAGAAAAATTAAGGGGTAGGGGATGTAGCTTAGTGGAAGAATGTTTGTGTGGCATGTGTGAGGACACTATTTAAAAAAAAAAAAAGAAAAGAAAAATTAAACAGATAATAGAGTTCCCACATACTTTGCACCCAGTTTATTATCAACATCTTACATTAATATTGTACATTTGTTATGACCTAATACTGAAATATAATTATTAACTAATGTACATAGTGTATTTCTTCAGTAGTTCTGTCTCTTTAGGCTGGTGTTGGTTCCTTACTTAGAATTTCCTTGTTTTGGGGGAGTTTTTGAGTTTATTTGTCTTTGTTTTGTTTTTATTTATCTTGACAACTTTCAGGAGTATCAATCATAATTTTGTAGGATTCCCCATTGCACACATTTATTTGTCTATTGTTTTTCTCATGAGGAGAACTGGGTGATGGGTTATTGGGAGGAAGATGACAGCCGAAAGGTACCATTTTTTTTTTTTTTAAGAGAGAGTGTGGGGGGGAGAGAGAAAGAGAGAATTTTTAATATTTATTTTTTAGTTTTTGGCAGACACAACATCTTTGTTTGTATGTGGTGCTGAGGATCGAACCCAGGCCGCACGCATGCCAGGCGAGCATGGTACCGCTTGAGCCACATTCCCAGCCCCAAAAAGGTACCATTTTTATCTCATCAAATCAAGAGTGCATACTATCAACATAATTTCTGACTGTAGGTGTTGACTCTGATCACCAGGCAGAGGTAGTGTTTGTCATTTCTCGCCATTGAAAAGCTGCTTCTCTGCCCTTTCCAGACTTTTCTCTTTGGAAGAAAGTCAGTATGGGCAGCCCACACCTATGGATGGGGAGTTATCTCCCTCATTAAAGGAGAGGTATCTGTGTAAATTATTTGTAATTCTTCTGCATGACAGATTTATCTATCTTCTGTCATATACTCATATAGTTAGTATTCAGTTCTTTCTTTTTTCTTTTCTTTTTTTTCTGGACAGGGTCTCACCATTTTTCCCAACTGTCCTTTAACTCCTGGGCTCAAGCAATCCTATTGCTCCATCTTCCAGACAGCTGGAACTATAGGTGTGTATCACCATACCTGTAAATTCAATCTTTTTGTCTCATCATGGATTCATTGGTATTGAGCAAAATGCCAAAAAACAGAAAACAAAATTTTTTTAAAAAATTTAAGCTTAGAGTAGACAATAGAAGAAATTAGTTCTGGTCACCTATAGCACTACAGGGTAACAATTGTTTACAACAATCTATGATACATTTCAAAATAAGAAGAGTACAAAAGTTCTCCACGTGTAGAAATAATAATTGCTTGAAAATGAAAGCTCTTATATCCATGTTATGGTCATTGCACATTGTAAACATTTATTGAATTATCACACTGTACCCCTTAAAGATGTACGAATATTATGTCAATCAATCAACAAATAAAATTTGGGGGCCAAAGGAGTATCTCAGGGGCAGAGTGCTTGCCTTGCATGCATGGGGCCCTGAGTTCTCCAGCAATGAAAAAAAAAATCAATCTACATGCATGCTGCTTTCCAGTGGGTTAAAGTTTTTGCTCCATTTTAACATATTCCAAACTGGACATTGTAGAGAACATACCATGAGAATGGTTTATACTACAAAGATATCCTGTGATTCTAATGAACAGATTCACTCTGAAAGAAAAGGTATGTATGGCAAATGAACGTACATTTATATGTCCTAACCCTTTTAAAAATGTTAAACTATGTATGAAGTATTATTTATGATTCTCCACTTTAGCTGAGTTTTTCTGTAAGGCAAACTTAAGCAGACACTGAGCAAGAGTGAAGAAGTGACTCAAACCTTAAATTCAATACTTCTTATGTTGAGTTCAAAAATAAGTTATTTTTTAATCCTCTTGGCAATTTGGGTAGGTTTTCTTTGACAGATGGGATATTTGAAATGTTGGATTCAGACTTGTGATTTTAACTTGAAATGTTTAAATGAACTTAATTGATGATAGATTGGTGATTTAAATTTGAGATGTGTAAAATCTGAGATGGATTGATTATGTTTATAGACTGCATTTGAATTTTTCAGAGATTCTGAGGTACTAAATCTATAACTTTTGAATTGTTAGGTTTGTAAATGGAGTTTATGCACTTAGGAATATAGGTTTATTAGATTTGTAAGCTTGAAGTGCTTTTGAGGATAAGAAACATTACATTTGTAGTGACAGTTTGAAACTTTAAGAGTTTCATCAAATTAATATATAAATGTTTATAGAATTTATCATATTGACAAGCTAATTTTAAATTTGACTATAGATATCATTACAAGATTTAAATTTAAGCTTAATTTATACATTTGATACATTTCAAAATAAGAAGAGTAAAAAAGTTCTCCATTTTATTAGCTTAAAAGCCTAATAAAAGTAGATAGCTTAAATAAATTTGACATTAATTAAACAAAAATAGCTCTAAATGTTTTTGTTTAATTTAAATAAAACATTTTAAAAAATGATTAAATAATGGTAGGTCAAATTCTCTCAATCCAGGTTTTCACACATACAAAAATCTTGACTTTCAAAGACAATCTAGCACTTTAAATAGAGAGTTGCTGTATAACTACTGTTAGATATATATAACCAGTAGGAATGAAAATGTATGTCTATACAAAGAAAGGACATGAATCTTCAGAGCAGGCTTATTTGTAATAGCCCCAAACTGGAAGCAACCTAAATGTTCATTAGCAGGAGAATGTATACACAAATTACAGTATAGCCACCCAGTAGAATGTTATTTTGGTGCTGGGCCACAAAGAGAGATGGTAATGACCTGAACTGAAGCTGCAATAATAGAGCCAGAGAAGAGGGAACACATTTGAGAGACAATTTTAAAGAAAAGTCAGCAAAACTTGGAGATTTATTGCATAATAGAGACGAGGGAACAGGAAGAATGAAGAGTTTCTGGCTTAAATACTGAATGGAAAACAGTATGAAGGTTCCTCAAAAAACTAAAAATAGAACTACCATATGATCCAGTAATCCCACTACTGGGTATGTATCCAAAGGAAATGAAATCAGTATGTTGGAGAGACATCTTTGCTCCCATGTGGATCACAGTACTATTCACAATAGTGGAGAAACTATTTGTTAGGAACAAATCTAAGCGTCCATCAACTGATAAGTGGATAGAGAAAATATAATATGTGAAATGTACATGCACATACACACACACAGTGGAACACCATTCAGTCATAAAAAGGGTGAAATCCTGTCATTTATGACAACATGGATAGAATCAAAAGACATTGTGTTAAGTAAAATAAGCCAGACGTGGAAAGACGAATCCCACATAATCTCACTCAGTATGTGGAATCTAAAAAAGTTGATATCCTGTATCAGCAGTCTAATAATGGTTACCAGAGGCTGGGAAGAGTGGGGGCAAGAGAGATGAGGAAAAGTTTGTCAATGGGTGCTAAGTTACAGTTAGATAGGAGAAATAAAATAGGATGACTATAGATAATAATAAAATACTGTGTATTTCAAAGAAATTGGAAGAATCTGGGTGTGGTAGTGCATGCCTGTAATCCCAGTTATTCAGAAGGCCGAGGCAGGAGGATTGCAAGTTCAAGGAAAGCCTCAGCAACTTAGTGAGGCCCTAAGCAGCTTAGTAAGGTCCTGTCTCAAAATAAAAACTAAAAAAGACTAGGGATGTGACTCAGTGGTTCAGTGCCCCTGGGTTTAATCACCTAGTACCAATATAAAGAAAGAAGGAAATCAAAGAAGAGGGAAGGAAAATTTTAAGCATATTTACCACAAAGAAATAATAAAACCAGTTATGGTGGCAGGAATCTGTAATCAGAAACTGAGCAGGAAGATTATAAATTCAAGGCCAGCCTTGGCAACTTAGAAAAACCCTGATTCAAAAATTAAAAAAGGTTGGGGATATAGCTCAGTGGTAGAGTGCCTCTGGATTCAATCCCCAACACTGAAAAAAAAAATAAATGATAAATGTTTGAGGAGTTAGATGTACTTACCATGATTTGAACATTACAAAATGTATACATATATCAAAACATCACATGGTATTCCAAAAATATGTACAACTTTTATGTGTCAATAAAAAAATATTGAAAAATGAGAATTTCTGGCTTAATTGTCATGGTAAATATTGGGAACTTCACCTAAGATGAGAAAAGAATGTTGAAAGAGAAGCAGGTTTGGGAGTTAGGAGAAGAAGATGATATACTAAATTCTAGACATGTTATTGGATTGTAATACAATTCCATTGTGGTCTGAGAGTATATTTAGCACAACTTGAATTCTTTTAAATTTAAAATTTGTTTCATCATCAAATCTGATCTATCTGGGTAAATATTCCATGGGCACCTGAAAAGTATGTCAATTCTTTTATTAAATGGAGCATCCTACAAGCATCAATTAGGTGAAGTTACTTGATAGTGTTAATCAAATATTCCATATTTTTGCATATTTTCCATCTACTGTTACTAGAAGCATGGTATTGAAATCTATAGCTATAATCATGGATTTATTTCTTCTTGATCCTAGTTTTGTTACATGTATTTTAAAACTCTATTGTTAAGGGCATAGATTGTGTCTTCTTGGTTAACAGACACCTTTATCATTATGACACAGGCTTCTTTACATTTTTTTATTTTATTTATTTATTTTTATATGGTGCTGAGGATCCAACCCAGGCCCTGGCACATGCTAGGTGAGCGCTCTACTACTGAACCCAATCCCAGTCTAGCTTCTTTACATTTGATAATATTCTTTACTATAAAATCTACTTTAGTTTGGACTACATCTTTTTTTAGAATAGTAAATCTCTTTCTATCCTTTTACTTTTAACCAAACTTTGTCTATGAATTTGAAGTACATTTTTTTTCTTTTTTAGTTGTAGATGGACACAATACCTTTATTTATTTATTTATTTATTTATTTTTATAAGGTGGTGAGGATCAAATCCAGTGTTTCACGCGTGCTAGGCAAACACTCTATCACTGAGCCCCTTAAAGTAAATTTCTTGTCAGCAGCATATTGTTGTGTTTTAGATTTTTTTACCTAATCTTTGTTGTTGAATCATATAGTTTTAGTCCATTTATATTTAATATGATCATTTATGTGTTTTATTTTAAGTCTATCATCTGCTGGTCTGGAAACTCTACTTGTTTTATATCTCTCTGATACTCTTTTCATTTTCTGAAAGTGTATTGAGCTTCTTAAATCTCTAAGTACAATCAGCCCTCCATATCTGCAATTTCTGCATCTGTGGATTCAACCAGATGCAGATTAAAAATATTCAGAAAAAGAGTTGCATCTATACTGATATATACAGATTTTTTTCTTGTCATTATTCCCTAAGCAATGCAGTAAGACAACTTTTGCATAGTATGTATATTTTATTAGTATTATAAATAATGTAGGCATTAAAGTATACAAAAAGATGTTTGAAGGTAATATGAAATACTACCCCAATTTTACATAAGAGACTTGAGCATTTGTGGATCTTGAAACAGTGAAGGGTGGGATTGTTGAAACAATCTTTGGCAGATAGCAAGGAATGACTGCATATGGTCTCACAAAATTTGGAAACCTTCAGCTATTATTTCTTCAAATATGTTTTGATCCCACACCTCTACATTTATTCATATATTAGGTGACTTCTAGTTGTCCTACATCTCACTTATATTCTTTTTCTTTATTATCTCTTTTTTTCTCTGAATGTGTGATTTTTAGATAATTTTTATTGATGTAGCTTAAAGTTCACTAATCTTGGGGCTGGGGATGTGGCTCAAGCGGTAGCACGCTTGCCTGGCATGCGTGCGGCCCGGGTTCAATCCTCAGCACCATATACAGACAAAGATGTTGTGTCCGCCAAATACTAAAAAATAAATATTAAAAAATTCTCTCTCTCTCTCTCCCTCTTTCTCACTCTCTCTCACTCTTTCTTTAAAAAAAAAAAGTTCACTAATCTTTTCTTTAGCAATATCTAGTTTGCCATTAATTCAATTTCATTTTTGTTTTTGTTTTTGCTTATTTTGATGCTGGGGATTGAACCCAGGGGCTTATGCAAGATACTCAACTATTGAGCTACATCCTCAGGACCTTAATGTATTTTTCATCTTAGAAAAATACATTAGATATTATAGACTTCATCTGTAGAAGTATGATTTAGGTCTTTTGTTCTATATTTTCTGTCTCTTGGGAACTTTTTTAATATTTGGGGATATAGACATATATAGATATATGTCTTCATATCCTTGTCTACTAATTGTAACATTCATGACAATTCTGGGTTTGTTTCTGATAGGTTGATTTTTCTCTTCCTTATGGGTTGTACTTTCCTAAGTCTGATCAAAACTCTAGTTCTATCAGCTTATGGGAAAATACAGGGGTAGAGCCCATGTTAAACAACAATATAGGTCGGTAATCAGCAAAGTGCAAAATATGGGAAACTCCACAGGACAAAGTATCCATTTCTTTTACATATGAAACAAAAGGAAAGAAACAAAGGTTTAAGAGACTTAAGGAAAATGCAATGTAAGGACCTTGTTTGGGTCCTGAGTTGAAGAAATAAATTCTATAAAACGTGGGAAAATTTGAACACTGCATAGACCTTCCTTAAGAAATTATTTATCTTAAAAGATTTTTAATGATGTCCTTGCTTTTTAAAAGAGACTTCATCATTTAAAGATGCATATGAAAATATTTATGAGTGAAATAACATGCTAGTTGTGATTTGTTTCAAAATAATCCAGGGAAGAAAGGTGGTGAGGATACAGATGGAACAAACTGTCCATGGGATGATAATTGTTGAAGCAGAGTAATAGGTGCATAGTAATTCATTATAAATTATTATTTTCACTTTTGCAATTGATATTAAATATTTTTCATGAATATTTGATAGTTTTTTTCCATTTTAAATATTTTTTTAATTAAAAATATTCAGATGTTCTTTTTCCTGAGAAAATGTACCCTACTCTCTCTCTCCCTGCCCCAATACAATTAATTGTGCTCAGGACTATTCTCTCTCCATCATAATAAATTAAACACTTATTTATTTTCAATCTCCCTTACTTAGCCATAAGTCCCTTGAGAGCAAAGATGTTGTCTCATTTGTTTCATATTCTTTGTATTCTACAGAGCCTGGGTGCTCAATAAATGGTGATAAATTGGCAACCTTCTAGCCCCAAATCACCAAGGCACTCATGAAGAGGCTGACTCCAATGTATTGAATCAAATTTCAAGGCAGGATTTGTGTCCTTTGTACATTCAAGTTATATTGTGTATAAATGCATGGCAAAGGAGCCAAAGGAGTCCTAATGTAAAAACTCGGGCAATAAAACTGTCAAGACAAACCAAGAATTCAGGTTGGCAGGGTCAGGAGTACTGGAATTGTTTTATGGTTCACTGTGTACCGTGTACCTCCCCTTCTTACCCACATGAAGTCAACCTTGACCTTTACGAAGTCTTTCTGTCCTACCCTACCTTTCTCACAGGATTGCTTTAAGTCTCAAGTAAGATATCATAAGCATGTGAAAGGGCTTTTAAAGTGGAAAAGCAGTATAAAGTTGAAAATATAATTTGTTTTTCTTTCCAAGGCATCTTACAGACAACATCATTTTAGCTACTGGGAAAACTGACTTTGGGTGCAATTTGTCAGCAGGTAAAGCCTGTTCTGGGTGATTTTATATACATTTTCCTTTCCTGGCAATCAACACACACACACACACACACACATACACACACACACACTACACCTTGTGTGTGCCTGGTGCTGTTTTGGGTGCAGGAGACAGAGAGTGAGGACAATAGCAGGATATCTGGGACCTATCCTCACAGCCCATCTAATTCTTGGCTACTTTTAAGTCTTTACATACCTCCCAATCCTCCCCCTAGGATTATCTCCATCCTTATCATGCTATTCAGTCTCCTGATTGACTTATTGTTATTTGTATGCTTATTAATTAGAAGCCAGACCACCTTATGTGGTGTGAAAATTGGAAAGTGGTTATGAGTGTCAGAATATTTAGCTGTGCATTTGGTTTTATATAGCTTTCTGTATTGGGGTTACATTTAACAACAATTATTTTAAAATTTCTTTCAAAATTCATATAACTTCTTGGGCTGAGCCGAATGTGGCGCAGGTGCTGGCCAACACGAGGTCAGGGTTGTCTGGTCAGCGGTGAGCGCCGCCCTCAAAGGGGCCCAGTGGCCTCTGAAGAGGGTAAAACAACTAAAGACTATAACAACAACCAGAATAAAAATGACGATGACAATAGTAATAGTAACACATTCGAGCAAGAGCCTAGTACCGGTCAAATAATAGTAACGCTTTAGACTCACACTTCTCTGCCAGGCCGCCATACAAGGGCGTGCGTGGGCTGCAGCCGCGGCGGCCCTCGCAGCTCCCTTTCTGCCCCCACCAGCCTGGAGGGGCGGACCCTGAGGGGCGAGGCGGGGCCTGGAGGGCGGGGAGGGGCGGGGCGTCAACCCGCCGTGGAGGGTGGGACGAGCGGGAGGCGGCGGCGCGGCTGGGCGGGGCACACTCAGGCCTCCGCTCCTCACGCGCCGCGTTTGCATCCCCGAGCCCGCGCTGCGGGGAGCCCTGGTGGCGAGTGTCGCCGGCTAGCTGAGGCAGCCGCCGGAGGAGGAGCCGCGGGCTCTGAGGTAGGCGCGGGGGCTCCCGCCGCGCGGCCTACAGCCCTCGACGACCCCGGCCCGGTCCAAGGGGTAGCGAAGCCGGGGGGCGGCGCGCGGAGGCCGGGCGGGCGGGGCCGGGCCTGGAGGCGGGGACCGGCCTGGCCAGAGGAACAGCAGAACGGACAGGGCTGTGGTCACGGTGACTCCGGGCAGTGCGGGCACCTCTGCGCACTTACCGGGGCCGGAGAGTGTGGAAAACGCCTGCCCGGGTGCCGGCGGAGGAGGGAGGCCGAGTGGCCGGCGCCTCCCACTTTTCGGGGCTCCGGGGCTGGTTCCCCCGCACAGTCCTCGGGAACTTGTTAACAGGAAAGCTTGGCAGGGAAGCAAATGCCAACGTTCTGGAAGAACTGAGAGTCACGTCGTTAGGCGCTGAGGCTTTATTTTCCTTCCCCGCCCCCTGCCCAACCTCGGCCCGACTTGGCCAAAGAAGGATGTGTCACCAGCTCGGGGCCGCGGGCGGGATCCCTGCCGGGCTGGGAGCTGGGGTACCTGAAACAAAGGTAAACGGAGGCCGGGCAGATCTCGGCATTGCTCCGCGGCCGCGCTCGGAGCGCCTCGGTGGGTCTCCGCCGCGGTGGCCGACCTCCGCCTTGGAGGGGCGTTCTCCTGGGGGACCTTTCGATGGAAACCAGCTGGCCGGGCTTGGAGTTGATGTTGCATCGGAACTCTGTTGTGCACACATTATTTCCATTCCTCCCACTCTGGTTAAAGCCTAAAGAAATTTTATCCCGCTTAATTGTCGGCAAACGTAGGGGGAGAGACTCTGCTGTTTGTAAATTATAAGGTATTTTCTTATTAGGCAGTGATCTGAAAACAAAATAAAATTTTAACACGTAAGCAGAAAGAATGATTTGTAATGTCTTTCAAGATCAGAGAAAGCGTTCCTCCTCAAATCTTCATTTATGTACAAAACATCCCCCGCACCTATGGTGCCAGGCATTTTTCTTTGTTCTTCCTTAGTGTCAGGCCTCAGTTTCTTGTAAACAGAGAGAGTACTCAGCGCCGAGACCCTAAGAATTGCCATACTAGGTCAGAGCATGGGCGTCCAGCTCAGCTCAGCTCAGCAGGCAGCAGGCTTGTGTTGTAGTAAAACACAGGGTGTTTTGTTGGTTTGTTTGTTTTTTCTTGGCGATACCTTTAAACAGTATCTAGATTTCTTTCAGTAGTCTCCATGACTTTTACTGAAAACCTTTTTTAAAAAAAATAAATCTATAGACTTGTAATTTACACCCACAATTTAATCACAGTTATTGTATCCAAATGGCTCTCCCATCCTTTCTGGCAGAACTTATACTGTGATAAACTTGCGGGGGTGGGGGGGTGGGGAGGGAGCTGGCTATTTTATACAACTTTTATATTGTAAAAGAATATATAAGCTCAGAAATCCAGGACAGAAAAAAAAAAAAGTTGTTTTTTTTTTTTTTTTTTTTTTTTTTTTAAAAAAGCTTTTGAGAAGTCTTTATCAGGTCCAACCTGGCTTTTGGGCTCAAGAATAATTATTTACTAGCAATCTGAACATTAAACAGTTAATGATTTATTTGTACTTGTAAATATTTGCATATTTTAAAACTCAGCTTAACAAATTCTTGAGAGTGAAGGGGCTGTCTGACTTTATCTTGGTCTGAACTAATTTGGCTTAAATATTTAGCTGAAACCAACTATCTGAAGAGAAAGGAGTATGCGGTACTTAGTGAGGGTACCTGTTCAAACCATCTCTTTGCTTTTAAACTCTTCCAAGACTCCTCATTACTTCTAAGTCCCCAGTGATTTGGCCCCTGCCACCTTTCAACACTGAAGCTTTGCTTCCTCACTGAAGTTTTTCTTGACTTGTCCTCCAGGATCTCCCAAACAGAAACCCACAAACTTGGAGTAGAATTAACCACCCTCTTGAATATTACCATCTTGTGAATCAGGATTTCTCATCTGTGGTACTATGGACATTTTATACCATGTAACACTTTGTTGTGGAGGGCTGTCCTGCACTCCTGGTTAATTAACTAGATATCAGTAGCAACTCCATACACTATTGTAACAATCTAAAATACCTCCAGATATTGCCACACATCCCCTAGGAAGGAGCAAATTCATCCCCAATTGAGAATTATATTCTAAACTAACTGCTGCTTAATACCAGTGACATTGCATTTGTCCTCATTTGCTTATGTGTTGGTTTCCTCAGCTAAGCTGGGGGGCAAAAGCAAGCATCATTTATTTAACAAACATCTGAAGGCCTACTTTGCCAGCTGGATGCTAAGTTAAGTCTGGGAATATGGTGGTAAAAGCAACAATGTGGTCTCAGCATTTCTGGTCTAAAGAAGGTGACAGATGTATATATGAGTAATTGCAGTTACCTCATTACAATTATGTTAAATTCTGGGAGGAGAACAACAGGTTACTCTGAATACTTAAAAGAGAGATTTTTGGAAACTAGGGGAAAAGTTTTCTTGGAAAAGTGACCTTTGAGGTGGACTCTGAAGGATAAATAGGAGTTACCAGATGAAGCTTAGAGGGTCAGTATATCCCAGACAGAAAAAAAAAAAAACACAAAAAAAACTGTGTATGTCCTATGGCAGAAAGGAACAGCCTTTTCTGGGAACCCATAACCAGTGTGACTGGAGCATGGAAAATGGTGGGGCAGTATGATACAGAATGAAGCTGGGAAAATAGAGGCTACTTGTCAGTGATTCTCGGTTTGGCCTGCTCATCAGAATCACCAGAGTTACTTAAACAGTATAGATGCCAGGGCCTCCTCCAGGTCCATTAAATAAGAATGTCTTCCTTGGATCCCAATAGCCCCCATCAGCCAGCATTTTCCCCATGCTTTGCAAAGGTATGACACTGATGCCAGTTTTATCATTATAGAAACTTTTAAGTGGGCATTCAAACAAATGCATGTTCTTTTTTCCTGTTGTTTACACAAATGGTAGCATACTGTGTATTCTTTTTTTAATAGTGTATTTAGAATCTTTATCTCTTGATATATAGTTTCCTTATTTTGTTGAAGGACTATATAATATTTCATTGGATGATTATACAACAGATTATTTAGCCACTGCCCTACTGACATTCAAACGATTTTCAGTCTATTACAGACAGTACTAAAAATATGCTAATTCATATGTATATGAATACATTTGTGGGATAAATTGCTAGAAGTGGAATTGTTCAGTCAAGTAAGTGTGTGTATGTGTATTTGCAAATACTTATATTCCTAAATGTTCATTCTGGTCATATGGGAGAGAAAGGTTTGGAAGGAAACAAAAGTGAATGTGGGTGACAGCTGACCCCAATTTAGGTTACTGGGAATAATTTGGAGAGAAAGCTATATAAAGGTTAGGGTTAGGGTTAGTTCCAAGATGGTTTGTATTGAGAGTCCATTATAAGAAAATAATTTTGTTTGGAAACTTGTATGTGTTTGGGCAACAGTGGGAAATCTATTACTACAAGTACAGTTATGTATCATTTCTGAATGATGGTAGATGGAGGGAAAAGTCCATTGCCATTGTGGTTCAGAGCTCCTTTAGTTTGTGGAGGATGCAGAATGACTGAGTGGGCAGAAGACATAAAGTTAATTCTTAGATACAGAGTTTGGGTTTTTCAAATATGAGCTGTGTGATTGAATTGGGAGGGGGTTTGCGGGTAAGAGTAACCATTTTATCACTGATTTTTCAGTACATTCACAATATTGGGCAAATCATCACCACTGCCTGATCTAAGACATTTTTATCACCCCAAGAGGAAACTCTGTACCATTAAGCAGTCAGTCCCCATTCCTTTCTCCCCCTAACAACCACCAGTTTACTTTCTAGCTCTATGAATTTATGTATTCTAAAAATTTTGTATAAACAGAATCATATAACATGTAACCTTTTTGTCTGGTTTCTTTCATTCAGTATAATATTTACATGTTTCATTCACGTCTTAGCATGTATCCAATACTCCATTACTTTCTTTGACTGAATAATATTCTATTGTATTGATATACCACATTTTGTTTATTCATCAGTTGATGGGCATTTGGGGTGTTATACCTTTTGGCTCTTCTAAATAGCATCACTAAGAGCATTTGTCTAACAGGTTTTTGCTGAAGTACCTCTTTTCAGTTTGATGTGTGTGTGTGTGTGTGTGTGTGTGTGTGTGTGTGTATAAATCTAGGAATAGAGTTTTGGGGTCATATGGTAAAAGTTTTTGAGGAACCACCAAACTTTTCTATAGCAGCTTCACCATTTTACATTTCTAACATAATATTTAGGAGTTCTGGTTTCTTTACATTCTTTCCAATAGTTTTTTTTTTTCTGTTTGGGCTTTTTGTTTGTTTATTTGTTTATTTGTTTCGGTTGTAGTCATCCATCCTAGTGGGTATGAAGTGATATCTTTCTTTGGTTTTCATTTGCATTTCCCTAGTGACTTAATGGTGTTGAGTATCTTTTCATATATTTGTCAGCCATTTGGAAATCTTCTTGGAGAAATATCTATTGAAGTCCTTTGGTTTAAAAGTGGGTTGTTTTTGTTATTGAGTTGTAAGAGTTGCTTATGTATTCCGGATATTAGACTTTTTTAAATATTTTTTTTACTTGTAGTTGGACACAATGCCTTTATTTTATTTATATACTTTTAATGTGGTGCTGAGGATCAAACCCAGTGCTAGACGAGCACTGTACCACTGAGCCACAACCCCAGCCCCGATATTAGACCTTTATCACTATATGATTTGCAATTACTTTTTCACGAATTGTGAGCTGTCTTTTCATTTCTCAATAGTGTCCTTTGCACGAAACTTTTTAATTGTTTTTTCTTGTGTTGCTTATGCTTTTAACATCATATGTAAGAATCCATTACCAAATGCAAGGTCATGTCAATTGACCCCTGTGGGGTTTTTTTCTAAGAGTGTATAGTTTTGGTTCTTACATTTAGGTCTTTGACCCATTTTGAATCATTTTTATAGGTGAGGGTAGGCCACACTCTGCTTTGTCTCTCTGACAATATCTCCTAGCACTCTGTTCCGTTCTTGCTTTGTTCCAGTCATAAACACAACCTTTTTCTTCTTCATCTTTACACTTTCATTTGAGCAGGGTACCTCCAGTTAAAAATGTTTTAGCCAAGCATGGTGGCGCACACCTGTAATCCCAGTGACTTGGGAGGCTGAGGCAGGAGGATCACAAGTTCAAAGCCTGCCTCCACAAAAAGCAAGACCCTAAGCAATTCAGTGAGACCCTGTCTCTAAATAAATACAAAATAGGGCTGGGGGTATGGCTCAATGGTTGAGTGCCCCTGAGTTCAATCCCGGTATTAAAAAATAAAATAAAATAAATATTTTTTAAAAAGTTTTATAAACTTCTTATCCGTGAGATCAGAAATTAAAAGCTAAGATTAGTGGCTATGAATGGAAATGTCATTAAGGCTTTCAAAAACCACACCAAGGGACATTTATTCTTTCCATATGGTAGATCACAGGCACATTCCCTGTTTTACAACAATCTTGGGGGTCAGCCTCAGAATACTACTTTTATGTGTACTGATGAAGATGGTGCTTCTACTATGCCATATCCTCTTGCAAGCCCTATGGCACAGATGTTAGCATTTTGTCTTCTCTCAATTTAGTACATTTTAATGATCTTGGTTTTCTTCTGGCAGATCTGGTTAGAACCTCTGTCCCATGGTGAGTCCTCCTAATGAGTGGAGACCCACCTGGTTCTGAGAGTATTGGGATCCAAGCATGGAAAACATTTGAGGATCCCTTGTAATGGAGAGAGTATGTTGATTTTACTGTGGAATGCCCTAGACCCTAAAGAAATCCAGTGATTGTTGCTTCCAAAATGTAAATTCAGAGGCTTTGTCTGGCTTGACATTTCTCAGTCTGTCTGCAAATCTGCTGGCCTTCATGCAGACTTTCTGGTAGGTTCATGTTATTACAGGCTGGAATGGAGGTTGTTTTGATTTGTTGTTTTAAGATAATTATTTCTACTGAATTTTTAACCAGACAGCTGTTGTATAAATATACTCTCTTTACCTTATCTCTTTTCCTAGATGAGCTAATTTCCTAAATGACAAGTAGATAAATTAATATAATTTCAGACAGTGGTATTAGTGCTATGAAGAAAGTAAAGTGGGCCTATTCCCCTAATGATGAACACTTGTGTTGTCTATGATTTTCCCCCTATATTAATAATTCTTACATTAATAATTTACTATATTAATATAAATATTATTTTCTTATATTAATAATTTGCTATAGTAAACATTGTTCTTGTGCAATTTTATGAATGTTTATATTGCATAGATTCTGAAAGAGAATTTCTGGATTCTGTAATCATACAATCACAGTTTTAATAGAGATTGTCAAATTGGTGCCCAGGGTATCTATACTAATATAAAATATTTTATATAACTAATATCTGTTTCTGGTTTTTCAGTAAAATATTTGTATTTTTAATTACACTAATAATATTTAATATATTCACTTTATTAAAAATTAACATAAGTCCTCATATTCTTGCCAATTTGCAAACTTTGCCTCTTTTTTTAATTTTTTTTTTTTAGTTGTAGTTGGACACAATATCTCCATTCTGATTATTCATTTCTGTGTGGTGCTGAGGATCGAACCCAGTGCCCCGCATGTTCTAGGCGAGCGCTCCACTGCTGAGCCACAGCCCTAGCCCCAGAACTTTGCGTCTTAAATAAAAGTTTTACAAAGTGGTACAGTGTCTCCTTGTTTTAATTCTTATTTCCCTTTTAATATTTTTAATTAACACATAATAATTGTACATATTTATGAGGTACTGTTCAGACTTGTGTTTTCAATGTGTTATGACCAAAGTTGAGCAATTGGCATATCCATTACCTCAAATGTTTATCATTTCTTTGTGGTTGAGAACATTTGAAATTTTCTCAACTATTTTGAAATGTACAGTATATAATTAACTATAGTTGCCTACTGTATAGTAGAACACTGTGGTTGATATGTTTTCTAAAGCTTTTGATCTTTTGTACTTCTTTTTCTGTCCTTTGAGTTACATAGCAGAAACTGCTAGTTACTTATTTTTTCTTTCTTCCTTCATGTTTAGTAATAGAAACCCCAGCTTTTAGCCATGCCCATTGCTGCCCATCCAGAAAACGGGACTCGTTAAGAGTTAAGCATACCATTTGAATAAGTTTTAGCTAGTGGTTTAGCAGAAAGGTTAGGTGGGACTCTGAAGTCTTTTAATAGAGGAAAGGCACCCCCTTCTTCATCCTTTCACCTCTTCTGTATATTAGAACACTCTTAAAATGACTGAAGCATTAGCAGCCATCCTAGACCATCAGGGTCATCAGGTAGGTGATAGGTCAGTGATCAGAAAGCCGGAGTATCCATGCATTTGGTGGAGCCACTCCAACCCTCCACCTTCTTTTGCATGAGAGAAAAATGTGACTTTTATCTTGTTTAAATACACTTATATTTGTTTTTTTATTATTTTTAGCATAATACATGTATTTTTTTTCTTATTTATTTATATTCTAGGTACTCACTTTTTATTGTAAAAGTGTCACATTTTCCTCCAGTCTGTTAGTTCTCTCCCTTTGTGGTTTTTTTAATTAAATCATTTTTAATTTTGATGTTAATTTTGCCTTCCTGGCTTTTAATTTTGTGAACTTTTTAAAAACTGACCTTTTAAAACCTGACTTTTTAATGAATGTGTTTTCTGCCCAAAATATATAAACATGAAATTTTTACTTTTTTATTACTTTTATATATTTTTGAAATTTAGATCTTTAATTCCCAAAATTATTTCTATGAATAGTGTGAATTTTCAAATGGCTATCCATTTGGAATAATTTTTATAATACCTGGCATGTTAATTATCAGTTCATAAATTCTCACATATACGTAAGTTGGTTTTAGAACTCTAATCTCATTAATCATTGTTTCTGTGCCATTATTACATTTTTAATTACCTTGCTTAGTCTGTTACATTAGATGGCTCTGTTTATTCTCAGCCCTCCTGCTCTCAAATTCTTTCCTCTGTGTTCCGTCTCCATACCAGTCCTGGCCTTTTGGTTTGGAACCTTAGTATGTATCCCCTTCCTGAAGTTGGATTTTCCCTCAGCTCTGCTTTACCAACCGATTTCCATATCATCTTCCCCATCTCCCCAAAACCCTACCACACACACACACACACACACACACACACCCCTACCTCTGTTATGATAGTGAATGAAAAATTTACTGCTGAAATTGTGATCACAGAGCCCTACTAGAGGTGGTAAATTCAGACTTGTTATCTTTGATTAGTTTTGTTTAGTTAGGTACTATTCTTGAGTCCCACAAGACCATATTACTTTACCTGAAATTATCTGTCTTAGAGACAGATAAGTACTTCATGCACTCTTCCAGTGGGAAAGCTCAGTGCAAAAATGATCTAATAATCTTAGTTGTGATAAGACCTCACCAAAGATATAGTCAAGATTGGTTAAATAGAGGGCATCAGTGGGACCACAAAATAGGATACAAAAGCTGTATCCAGGGAAGGAGCTAAGAAATGGTTTCTGTTGAAGGTCACAGATAAGAACTGTGATGGGTCAGTTTAGAGAAAACTGTATTATCTTATTTTTTGGAAAAAAAATATTGTTTAGTTATAGGTGGACACAGTACCTTTATTTTTTATTGTCATGTGATGCTGAGGGTTAAACCCAGTGCCTCATGCGTGCTAGGTGTTGTTCTACCTCTGAGCCACAATCCCAGCCCCTGCATTACCTTCTTAAGTAAGCATATTTCCATTGGACTTTTACCTTCTCCCTCTACCCCAGTTGAGGATCTGACAATTCATATATTAAGAAGATGTTGTAGAATTTCTGTTTTTTGAACTGGCTACACGTTGGGTTATAAGAACAAATAAATTGTAGTGACTTTCTGACTCATCTGTTTCTGCTTCTAAGTTTGTTTTTTTTTTTCTGTTCATTGACTCTTTGCATTGAATCTTTGTTTTGTATTTGTGTTTTCTCCTAATTCAATTTCATGTTTTACTCTTCTGTTAAGTTTCTTTAAATTGTTTTTTCTTGCCCTGACATTTGCATTCTTTCACATTTAGAACCTACTGCATTTTCCATTTCCCTCCTGTTGATTTAATCTCACAGATCACTTTTTTTTGGTTTTTGTTTTAAATTAAACTTTTATGCTTGCACTTATAGCATATTTTATAAATAATTGTATTTATGGATATTATGCCATTTGTGAATATGCTTTTACTTATGCTCCAGTTTGTTTTTTTTCATCTTTCATACATTTGATTGAAGTGAGTTGTGCACTTCCATTTTTACCCCAAATACAAATTGCAGAATCACATCAGTTACACATTCACAATGTTTACATAATGCCATATTAGTGACTGTTGTATTCTGCTGCCTTTCCTATCCCCTACTATCCCCGCTCCCCTCCCCTCCCATCTTCCCTCTCTACCTCATCTGTTGTTGTTCAGTTCTCTCCCTTCCCCCCCTTTCCCCTCACAACCTCATATATGTGATTTCGTATAATGATGAGGGTTTCCTTCCGTTTCCCTTCTCTCTCCCTTTCTCTCCCATCACTCATCTCAGTTTAATGTTAATCTTTTCCTGATGCTCTTTCCCCCTGCTCAGTTCTTAGTTGCTCTCCTTAAATCAAAGAAGACATTGGCATTTGTTTTTTAAGGATTGGCTAGCTTCAATTAGCATAATCTGCTCTAATGCCATCCATTTCCCTGCAAATTCCATGATTTTGTCATTTTTTAGTGCTGCATAATACTCCATTGTGTATAGATGCCACATTTTTTTTATCCATTCATCTATTGAAGGGCATCTAGGTTGGTTCCACAGTCTAGCTATTGTGAATTGTGCTGCTATGATCATTGATGTGGCAGTATCCCTATAGTATGCTCTTTTAAGGTCCTCAGGGAATAGTCCGAGGAGGGCGATAGCTGGGTCAAATGGTGGTTCCATTCCCAGCTTTCCCAGGAATCTCCATACTGCTTTCCATATTGGCCTCACCATTTTGCAGTCCCACCAGCAATGTATAAGAGTACCCTTTTCCCCACATCCTCGCCAGCACTTGTTATTGTTCGACTTTATAATGGCTGCCAATCTTACTGGAGTGAGATGGTATCTTAGGGTGGTTTGATTTGCATTTCTCTGACTGCTAGAGATGGTGAGCATTTTTTCATGTATTTATTGATTGATTGTATGTCCTCCTCTGAGAAGTGTCTGTTCAGGTCTTTGGCCCATTTGTTGATTGGGTTATTTGTTATCTTATTGTTTAATTTTTTGAGTTCTTTGTGTATTCTGGAAATTAGGGCTCTATCTGAAGTGTGAGGAGTAAAGATTTGTTCCCAGGATGTAGGCTCCCTATTTACTTCTCTCATTGTTTCTCTTGCTGAGAAAAAACTTTTTAGTTTAAGTAAGTCCCATTTGTTTATTCTTGTTATTAACTCTTGGGCTATGGGCGTCCTATTAAGGAATTTGGAGCCTGACCCCACAATATGTAGATCAGAGCCAACTTTTTCTTCTATCAGGTGCAGGGTCTCTGATTTGATATCAAGCTCCTTGATCCATTTTGAGTTAACTTTTGTGCATGGCGAGAGAAAGGGATTCAGTTTCATTTTGTTGCAAATGGATTTCCAATTTTCCCAGCACCATTTGTTGAAGATGCTATCCTTCCTCCATTGCATGTTTTTAGCCCCTTTATCAAATATAAGAAAGTTGTAATTTTGTGGATTGGTTTCTGTGTCCTCTATTCTGTACCATTGATCCACCTGCCTGTTTTGGTACCAGTACCACGCTGTTTTTGTTACTGTTGCTTTGTAGTACAGTTTGAACTCTGGTATCGCTATACCTCCAGATTCACACTTCCTGCTTAGAATTGCTTTTGCTATTCTGGGTCTTTTGTTATTCCATATGAATTTCATGATTGCTTTTTCTATTTCTACAAGAAATGCCGTTGGGATTTTGATTGGCATCGCATTAAACCTGTAGAGAACTTTGGGTAATATCGCCATTTTGATGATGTTAGTTCTGCCTATCCATGAACAGGGTACATTTTTCCATCTTCTAAGATCTTCTTCTATCTCTCTCTTTAGGGTTCTGTAGTTTTCACTGTATAAATCTTTCACCTCTTTTGTTAGGTTGATTCCCAAGTATTTTATTTTTTTTGAGGATATTGTGAATGGAGTGGTTTTCCTCATTTCCATTTCAGAAGTTTTGTTGCTGATATACAGGAATGCCTTTGATTTTTGCGTGTTGATTTTATATCCTGCCACTTTACTGAATTCATTTATTAACTCTAGCAGTTTCTTTGTAGACCCTTTTGGGTCTGTTAAGTATATTATCATGTCATCTGCAAATAGCAATAATTTAAGTTCTTCTTTTCCTATTTTTATGCCTTTAATTTCTTTTGTCTGTCTAATTGCTCTGGCTAGTATTTCAAGAACTAAATTGAAAAGAAGTGGTGAGAGAGGGCATCCCTGTCTTGTTCCAGATTTTAGAGGGAATGCCTTCAGTTTTTCTCCATTTAGAATGAAACTAGCCTGAGGCTTAGCATATATAGCTTTTACAATGTTGAGGTAAGTTCCTGTTATCCCTAGTTTTTCTAGTGTTTTGAACATAAAGGGATGCTGTACTTTGTCAAATGCTTTTTCTGCATCTATCAAGATGATCATATGGTTCTTATTTTTAAGTCTACTGATGTGGTGAATAACATTTATTGATTTCCGTATATTGAACCAGCCTTGCATCCCAGGGATGAATCCTACTTGATCATGGTGCACAATTTTTTTGATATGTTTTTGTATTCGATTCGCCAGGATTTTATTGAGAATTTTTGCATCTAAGTTCATTAGAGATATTGGTCTGTAGTTTTCTTTCTTTGAAGTGTCTTTGTCTGGTTTCGGAATCAGGATTATGTTGGCCTCATACAATGAATTTGGAAGAGCTCCTTCTTTTTCTATTTCTTGAAATAGCTTGAAAAGTATTGGTATTAATTCTTCTTTGAAGGTTTTGTAAAACTCTGCTGTATACCCATCTGGTCCAGGGCTTTTCTTAGTTGGTAGTCTTTTGATGGCCTCTTCAATTTCTTCTTTTGTTATTGGTCTGTTTAGATTGTGTGTGTCTTCCTGACTCAATCTGGGCAGATCATATGACTTAAGAAATTTATCGATATCTTCACTATCTTCTATTTTATTGGAATATAGGGTTTCAAAATACTTTTTAATTATCTTCTGTATTTCTGTAGTGTCTGTTGTGATATTGCCTTTTTCATCCCGTATGTTAGTAATTTGAGTTCTCTCTCTTCTTCTCTTCGTTAGCATGGCTAAGGGTCTGTCGATCTTATTTATTTTTTCAAAGAACCAACTTTTAGTTTTATCAATTTTTTCAATGGTTTTTTTTTTGTTTCAATTTCGTTGATTTCCGCTCTGATTTTAATTATTTCTTGTCTTCTGCTACATTTGCTGTTGTTTTGTTCTTCCTTTTCTAAGGTTTTAAGATGTAGTGTGAGTTCATTTATTTGTTGGTTTTTTCTTTTTTTGAGGAATGAACTCCAGGAAATGAATTTCCCTCTTAAAACTGCTTTTATTGTGTCCCATAGATTCCGGTATGTTGTGTCTGTATTGTCGTTTATCTCTAGGAATTTTTTGATTTCCTCCTTTATATCTTCTGTAACCCATTGATCATTCAGTAACATATTGTTTATTTTCCAGGTGATGCAGGATTTTTCCTTCCTTCTTTTATCATTGATTTCCAGTTTCATTCCATTATGGTCAGATATGGTGCATGGTATTATCTCCACACCTTTATATTTACTGAGAGTCGCCCTATGGCATAATATATGGTCTATCTTTGAGTAGGATCCATGTGCTGCTGAGAAGAATGTGTATCCACTTGATGATGGTTGATATATTCTATATATGTCGGTTAAGTCTAGGTTATTGATTGTGTTATTGAGTTTTATAGTTTCTTTGTTCAGCTTTTGTCTAGAGGATCTGTCCAATGGCGAGAGCGGTGTGTTGAAGTCCCCCATAATTATTGTGTTGTGGTCTATTTGACTCTTGAACTTGAGGAGAGTTTGTTTTATGAACGTTGCAGCACCATTGTTTGGTGCATACAAATTGATAATTGTTATGTCTTGATGGTGGATGGTTCCTTTTAACAGTTTATAGTGTCCTTCTTTATCCCTTTTGATTACCTTAGGTTTGAAGTTGACTTTATTCGATATGAGTATGGCCACTCCTGCTTGCTTCCGAGGGCCATGTGAGTGGTATGATTTTTCCCAACCTTTCACCTTCAGTCTGTGTACGTCTTTTCCTATCATATGAGTCTCCTGAAGGCAGCATATTGTTGGATTTGTTTTTTTAATCCAGGTTACTAGCCTATGTCTCTTGATTGGTGAATTTAAGCCATTAACATTTAAGGTTACAATTGAAATATGGTTTGTACTTCCAGTCATGTTTATTTATTTATTTATTTTAGATTGGCTAGTTTTCCCTCTTTGGTTATTTTTCTCCCCCTTTACTGAGATACCTCCCACTGTTAGTTTTGGGCGCTATTTTTCAATTCCTCTTGTAATATTTTGCTCAAAATGCTTTGCAGTGCTGGTTTTGTGGCTGCGAATTCTTTTAGCTTTTGTTTATCGTGAAATATTTTAATTTCATTGTCAAATCTGAAGCTTAGTTTTGCTGGATACAGTATTCTTGGATGGAATCCATTATTTTTCAGTGTTTGAAATACGTTTTTCCAGGATCTTCTCACTTTCAAAGTCTGTGATGAAAAATCAGTCGTTAACCTAATTGGTTTACCCCTAAATGTAATCTGCCTCCTTTCTCTCGTAGCTTTTAGTATTCTCTCCTTGTCCTGTATGTTAGCTATCTTCATAATTATGTGTCTTGGAGTTGGTCTATTATGGTTTTGGATGTTTGGGGTCCTGTAGGCTTCCAGGATTTGGCAATCCATTCCATCTTCCATCTCTGGGAAGTTTTCTAGTATTATTTCATTTAATAAGCTATCCATTCCTTTGGACTGAACCTCTGTGCCTTCTTCTATCCCATTGACTCTCAAATTTGGTCTTTTGATGAGATCCCATATCTCTTGGATAGATTGCTCGTGAGATTTAAGCATCTTTTCTGTGTTGACTATATTCTTTTCAAGTTGATAAACTTTGTCTTCATTATCTGATGTTCTGACTTCTACTTGATCTAGTCTGTTTGTAATATTCTCATTAGCGCTTTTAATCTGATTTATGGTTTCTTGCATCTCTAGGATTACAGCTTGATTTTTTTTTAACACCTCTATCTCCTGGTAAAGCTCATTCTTTGCGGATTGAATTTGTGTGGTTAGTTCCTTTTCAAAATATACTTTCAATGCTTGGATTTGCTGTCTCATGTCTTCTCTAATATTCCGTTCCATCTGAGTTAGGTATGCCTTGATTTCTTTCCCTGTCCATGTTTCTGATTCTTCTAGGTCCTCCTGTATATTTAGGTTGTCCTGCATTGTTTGTAACCCTTTTTCCCCTTGTTTTTTCATATTGTTCATGTTGCTTTCCGGCTCTGTTTGACTGCTTTGTAACTGCTTTCTCCTGTACATTTGTTTTGGCTTTGTATATCTCTGTTGTCTCTCTTTTGTGGTGGGAGATTATGCCTAGAAATGTTGGGCTTTGTTGTACTTTAAAGCTGATTCATTCAATTCATATAAGGCTTCTAGGTTCTGTATGCATATAGTGATTTGTTGTTTGTTCTTAGGACTATATGTTTAGGTTAGGTGCTCTGGTGGTACGATGGTTAGTATGTCTTGGCTACTTTAGAAGATTGCTCCACTGAAGGTGGATACTACCAGGCAATTGGATCAGGGTGTTGGTAGTAGCTAGGTATTTAGGAGTCTTATAGACAGCCTCGAGACATTCACCTATTTGCATTTAGACAATTACATGAAATGGAAGATGTAATGCTTGGGATGAAAGTTGGGGGGTAGGGGAATGAAGGTGCTGTTAAAAAGAAAAAAGGATAGAGATAGATTAGAGGGGAATGAAAAGAACAATAAAACTTGAAATGGGATAGAAAGAGAGAAGGAGAAGGGGAGAAAGGAACAGAGAGAGAAGAAGGAGAGAAAAAAATATATCGACAACAGCAACAACAACAACAGAAACAAAAAAAATTAAAGTCTTAGAGATCCACCTTCTTCTCTTCCAGTAGGCGGAGCTGTGCCCTCCAAGTGGAGCTTCTGCTCTCTACCTGCCGAGAGCTAGCTCTGTAAGGCGTCTCCTGGGAGTCTCTCAGACTTGTTAGTCCAGAGCCATTTCACTTCTCCAGCCCTTAACCCCCTTCCTCCTGTCAGCCTGCCAGCCAGGTCCTGTTCCCCAGAAGTGATTCCCCAGAGATCTAGTTACACTTGCAGCCCACCGCGTGTCCCTTTTAAGCCCCAGTGCTGTGGTAAACTGGCGGTTAAGACCTTGGGAGTCACCGCTGGTGATATGGGGGCCTGGGGGTCGGGGATCCCCTCTGCTTCCCTACGGACACGACCCCTGAGAAGTCAATGAAGTTTCCTGGCTGCTTGAATCAGAATGGGGAGTCACGCACCTGCTAGAGTGGATTCTGCTGGGAAGGAATTCCGCCGGCCGAACTCCGATGACGTCACCTCTCTGCTATGGCGGGCCCCAGGCTCCTTGCCGGAGTGTTCGAAGGGAGGGGTGGGACTGGTCCGGCCCGGTTGGCCTCAGCTCCTGGCTCGTGAAGGCTTGGCTAAAGACTTCTTCCTGCCAAGCTGCGTCTTGGAGTCTAGGAGGACCCAGTCGCTTTGGTTGCAGGCGGGCGGACGGATCTGCAGCTGCGGCCGCGGCGCGCAGACCGTGGCTGGTGGATCTGGAACTCCGCGTCTCGTGGTAGGGTTTTGCTCGTCTGGGTCACACAGATGCTTCAAAAAAATCCTAGTAGCTCCCGGCTGGTCTCTCTTCAGTGGAATTTTGCTAGGAGATTCTCCGTTGGTAGAATGCAAGTGTTATCCTTGCGACTTTATGACCCCATCACTGGGGGTGTATTGAAAGCGCAGCCTCTCTGCCCGCCGCCATGTTGGATCCCCTCCAGTTTGTTTTATTATTGAACAAACTCAATGCCTTAATTATTCTTAAAAAGTTTGATAGTATAATCTGAAATTCAGGTAGGTAGCATTTATTCATTGTTTTATAAAACTCTAATTCTAACTTTTACTCCATTAACTTTATCTGTTATGATTTTGTTTTATATAGCTATTTTACATGTCACAGTTTCATCATTCTCTAATATGTTTATTGGTTTTCAGCCTTTCTAAAAAACAAAACTGGGATTTTTAAAAACACCTTTTTCCTTTATGTAGATTACTATGTTAATTCAGTGTTTCAATAGACTTTCTCTCCTTCCCTCCGTCCCTTCCTTTCTTCCTTCCTCTTACTAAGATTTTGAGACCATTCCTGCTTTAGAAGTTGAGAAACTTGGCATATTATGGGAGGGAGACTAAGGTACTGACTATCCTAGCTCCTTTAGCTTTCATGTAGACTTAGCATAGAACAAAAAGAATGGTTGACATTAGAGAAACCTTAACTCAAATCACAGCTCTTATAATTTCTGAGTAATACTAACAAGTTTTTAAACTTCTCTTCAGCCTCAATTTCCTCATCTGTGAAATGGAGATAACACTTAAGTTCAGCATTGGCATAAGAATTTAATTAGAGCATACATTTAGATGCTCAGCACAGCCAGGTACGGGGTCACATGCTTGTAATTCCAGCTACTCAGGTGGCTGAGGCAGGAGGACCCCAAGTTCAAGACCAGCCTCGGCAACTTAATGAAACCCTGTCTCCGAAAAAAAAAAGTTTAAAGAATTGGGGATGTAGCTCAGTGGTAAAGTACTCCTGAGTTCAATCCTCAGTACCACCAGAAGAAAAAATGCTCATCATACCCATATCATATATAAATACAGTCATGCCTCACATAATGATGTTTCAGTTAACAATGGACTGAATATACAATGGTGGTCCTCATAAGATTATAACAGAGCTAAAAAAAAACCTGTTATTTACTGTGTACAGAGCTGAAGAAGAGATAAGAGAAAAGGAAACTTCAGGAGATAAAAAAGAACTCCCAAGAAAATTCACAGTGAAGAGTTTAGCAGAAGCTCCTACAGACCTCAGCATGCTCCTTAAAAAGTTTAAAAATATGGGCCCCAACACCAAAAAGGTTTTATTAATAGAGAGGGATATTCAGAGTACAGTATCTGCTTGCAAGCAAATCTGTGATGGATGGAACAAAGAAACAAACCAAGCAAACCACATGGATGCACTTCTGATAAGAGTGACACCTCAACAAAAGCCTCAGGCAGGTCCTTCAGGAGGGATTCCAGAAGAAGTCACTGTTATCAGAGAAAACAGCCTCATGCATGTTATTGCCCTTGAAGACTTTCCAGTGGAACAAGATGTGGAGGTGGAAGACAGTGATACTGATGGTTCTGACCTGTGTAAATCTAGGCTAATGTATGTGTTTGTGTTTTTACTTTTAGCAAAAGTTTAAAAAAAATGTAACCAGAAAGTTTATAGAATAAGGATATAAAGAAAGAAAAATATTTTTTGTGCTATATAGTGTGTTTGTTACTATATAACAGCCATAAAGTTAAAAGTTTATAAAGAAAAAAGTTTTAGTAAACTGTTTAATTTACTATTGAAGAAAGAATTTTTGATAAGAAGTTTAGTATATCTATGTAGAATGTTTAAAGTCTACAGTAGTGCACAGTAATGTCCTAGGCCTTTACATTCACTGACCATTCATTCACTGACTCACCCAGAGCAACTTCTAGTCCTGCAAATTCCATTCATAGTAAGTGCCCTATACACACATAAAAAATAGTATTATACCTTTTTTTTCTCCTTTTTCAAACAATTGATTTATGAAGGAAGTATTACGTACAACTCAGTACTGGGAAACTACTACTTTTAATTTTATATAGCAACACCTAAACACTAAAAAGACAGCCAGACTTATTTATTTATTTTTTAAATTTATTTAAATTTTTTTTGCATTACAATTTTAATACACCATTATACAATAATTTATCATATTTCTGATTATATGTAAGGTATGTTGACACCAAATCAGACTTATTTTTTTAATTTGTTCTTTTTTAGTTATCTATGACAGTGGAGTGTATTTTGTCAAACATACATGGAGTATAACTTCCCATTCTTATGATTATACACCATGTGGAGTTACATTGGTCATGTATTCATATATGAACATAGGAAGTTTATGTCTGGTTCATTCTACTGTCTTTCCCATTCCCATCCCCCCCCCATCCGCATTTCCCCCTGCCTGGTGAACCTCCAGGGTCATCATAACAAGATACTTTTGTCTCTACTCCAACCTTTCATACATACATACATACCAGATGTGACCCACCAAATGTGAGTCAGCATCTGCATATCAGAACATTTGGATTTTGTTTTGTTTTTTTGTCTTTGACTCACAGAAAGGACTTCTGCTTTTGAATCCTCCATGATAAAGTAGCTTGCCCACTGACTGAAAACAACTGGAAATCTAGACATCATATTTTTAAGTCACTGGTTAAAGCTGAAAAATTATGATACTGGGATGAGGAAAAGAAGTTAGAAGAGCTCTTAATTACCTTAGATTGCTATCAGGAAATATCCCAGAACTGGATCCTAAGAACGGGAAACCCAAGAAGGATATGAGAGTCTCCTGAGATGACCCATTAGTGATTAGAGTACACAGAGTATAGGGAGGGACCTACCCTGACGTGATGGTAGCCATCTTGCCCACCAGGTGACGCTGACATACATTCCAAATGCTGCAGGACAGTCATTAGGATAGCTGAGTATTCTGTGCTGAGCACTGCCACCTGGGCTGTCTCCTAACTAAAGTTTGGCATGTTAGTTCTTTTGCCATATTTCTATTGTATCTTTTGTATGTTCTGATATGTTTAGATACACAAATACTTTTAAATTATATTTCCTATAGTATCATTACAATAACATGCTGTACAAGTTTGTAGCCTAAGAATGTAGGCTATACCATGTAGCCTTGATGTGAAATAAGCTCTACCATCTAGGTTTATATAAGTACAATCAGTGATATTCACAGCAACAACATTGCTTGCCAGTGCATTTCTCAAAACATATTCCCATCATTAAGCAGTGCATGACTGTACTTCAGGAATGATGATGATATAATAATATTAATCTTCCCTTTGAGTGCCTGATGAAAGAAGGGTCATCATAACAAGATACTTTTGTCTCCAACTTTTCATACATACATACATACACACACCATTCCTGCAACTTAAGGATAAGGACCCAAGATAAGCTGCAACAACAAAAGATGTCTAGTTCTCTACTTGCCTTTTGTTATCTGTTGATGGTAGCATGAATTCCCGCAGAGTGTGGTCTTATGCCTGATGTATTGCCATTCCCTTAACTCTGCCAATGGAGCCTATATAGGGATGATCTTACTACAAATTCATCAGTAGATTCTTTTAAATGATGCTCCCCCAGATGTGTGGTTATTAAACTGTACCCTTAGATGGTATAAAGGCTTAAGATTTTAACCATGGGAGAAAGTGGCTGAGACAGGGTAGAGAACAAGATCAATGTTTTGTGGTGATAATATTAGGAAACTAAGAAACCAGGATATCAGATTGTTTGGATGTTAAAATCAATAAGAATTAGAACAGAGCAGTGTTAGAATGACTGTGAGCCACACCCTAAAACTATCGAAGAATCAAAGGAGTGATCTTGGGGAGTCATAAATGACTGCCATAGGAAAGGTAGTGGGTAGTCAAATCTGATATGTGATTCAGAACAACTGGAGAATGTTCTGGATATTAGCAGAGAGGAATAAGAAGGGCATTTACCAGGCTTTTTGTTTGAGGAGTATGGAAGAGAAAGAGTCCTCATCTAAAAGGGTTACGGGGAAAGCAGAATCTTCAGGAAAGAGACAAGTTTCAGTTTAAATAAGAAGATGAAAGAAGTTGAAAACTTCTGAGAAGAGGTCAAGGATATGAGGATTTTGCTGATAATTACCACAGAGCTCAGTGGAAGGGTTAAGGTTTCAGGGGATATGAGGGGTAGAGACTTGGATTTTATCATTTCTCCCTTAAGTACATCCTCAGTTCCTTTGCTTCCTTCTCACTTCAGCAGCCTCACTTGGTTAAACTATAGTACTGGTTAATCTAATTCTTTGCCTATTCCATGCATGTTTAATGCAAGTCCTACTGAACTTGAATTAAATTTATGATCATAATTTCAAGTGGACCCTAAGAGTTACCTGGCAATCATACCAGATTTCCCCAGTCATTTATCTCAGTTTCATCTCCTCGAGAATGACTGTTTTGTATCTTTAGTCTTTTCACATATTCAATCTCTCTTCCTCATTCTTCAGCTTTCAAAGGATGTCCATGCTTCCTATCTCACTGAGTAAACCGACTTAGAAAAGGACTTTTATAATTATAGCTACCCACCACCTATAGTAATATTCATATATTTTGTTTTTTCTTGTTACCAGGAAAGAATTAGCCAACTAGTACTTTGCAATTCTCTCGTGCCATCAGTTTTCTCCTCTTCTAAATCATTCTCTTATGTATAAAAATATGCTTTTATTTCTTCTATCTTAAAACTAATAGTTCTTGACTCCACTTTCCCCTCTAGCTATTGCCTTATCTCACATAAACTTTACAGCAGAACTTCTTGAAACAATTATCTATATTCTTTTGGTAAATTTTTCTTTGCTCATGTTTTAAACTCAAACCAGTCAGACTTCTTCCACAGTTTCATCAAAACCGCTCTTTTCAGTTATCAGTGATAACCCCCAACTGTCATTTCTTTTTATCTGACATTCTAGAGCTGAGTTGATTATTTTCTCCTCCTTGAAACATCTTCACATGGCTTCTAAGATACCTGTCAAAAATTATGAAGGATCTAAGATTTTGCTTGATTTGTAAGTTAACAAGTTTAATCTGCCATAAATTCATGAATATTGGTAGAAGACACAGACTTTTGGATCTGAGATAGAAGGTTATTACAGCAGTAGCCAGAGAATCAGTATTTTTGTACTAGTTTTCCTTGGCCCCATTTTTCCTAGGACAATGTGAAGAAGGTAGCTAACATACATGCATATTATATTATTGAAAAGGAAACCTAATCTGAAGGAGATATATCTTTATTGTATTGGGCAATAGTTCTTTCCTTTAGAGGTCTAGTCTCCCACAACTCTTCACTATACAAACATTTTTGGGAAATAGTCCAGAACTATCATTTATCACTGACTACCAACATTGTCATTGCCTCACTTATACAGAAATATGACAGACCCATGGAGAAGTGTTTCATAATAGTTCCTCCCTTTCTGGCCACTTCTTTTCAGTTTCCTTTGCTAATTTCCCTTTCCTTTCCCAAACTCTGAATATATGCTGCTTAGTACTGCAGCTGCTAGCTATGTGAACCTATTTCAATTACATTTTAGTTATTCAGTTGCATTAGGTGTATCTCCAGTGTTCAGTAGCCACCTGTGTGTAGTGGCTCTCTCTCAAGTGATACATATAATGAGAATATTTCATCATCACAGAAAGTTTCATTGGCCAGCACTGTTCTGCATGTTTGAGTACCACAGGGCTCAGTCTTTAGATGTCTCCTTTTTACTTTCTGTAATCTTTCTTTCCTTGAGTGTTTTATCAAATTTAATGACTTTATGATTCCCAAATTTCCAGCCCAGATTCCAGCCCAGGTATCTGCTAGATATCTTAAAAATGTGTCCAAAACAAAAAATATCAAACTCCTTAGACAATACTGCAGTCCTCATTTTGCACTGTGTGGAAGTACATATTACCTGATTATCACACCAGTAGTGATGCTAAATTTGACTAATATACTAGTAATAATACTAGTAACTTTAAGAGCTTTGTATTATAAATTTACATTTTCCTTTATGATTAACAAATGAGGCTAATGTTATTTGTTTAACCCTGTGAGTTTAATACTTTTTAATTAAGTAATTGTTTTTTCAAGTAAAACCTTTTTTGAAGATCCTGTATCTAAAAAGATAGAGCTGTTCCTGCTGCAGCGGAAAATGTTTAGTTTTAGCAGCTTCCGAAGGAACTCTGACAAGCAGTGTGTAACCCACAGAGCCTGTGCAAACTCTTGAGGAAGTGGAGGCTCAGAGAGGATACACAAAGTCTTCCAGCCATCTAGCAACTTAAGATAAAGGCTCAGTGCACATTAGAGCACAATTTGGGGAGCTCTTTCACTTCCTTGCAAAACTGTGGTTGTGGATGATCATTAGAACAGCGCTTGATTTTTCTTCCTGGCAGTCCACCCACTCTTTTTAGTTGTCTGAGTGAGTTCTCTGACATTCTATCTGTTCTGCAGATGTGAAGATTTGAAATTACTTCATTTTTAGTGTGTTACAGTCTTTCTTTTTCTTTTTTTTTTTTTTGTTTTCCTTTTGGAAATTATTCTTCATCCACAAAGAATTCCTGTTTCAGACATTATTCATCTGTGTCTGGAGCACTAAAATCTCTTGAGTTATATCTCCTACCTCTTTCCACCTTTAGAATTCAGAATCCTACCACAGCTGATGTCAGTTTTAGCATTTGCTTCTTGCTTCCTTTCTGTATCTTACACAGCCTGGTGTACCTTAGTAGAGAATTGAATAAATAAATTTAGTATTGTATATAAGTTTGTGTGATAATAGATTTTTATTTTCATGGAAAGAAGTTTGTTCATAGTTAAGTGGGGAAAACAGGAAATAAGCTATAATCTCACTTTTGTTTTAAAGAAATACACAAAAAAACTCATGCCTGTTCATGTATATATGTATGTTTAAACCCAAAAAGGATATTTTTTGACACATTGACACTACCTCTTTGATCTTTGTTGCTTTCTTTGTCTGACTTTATTTCAGTACGTCTTACTTCTATAGTCATTACTTCTATCATGATTAAACCTATTTAAAACAAAAACCAGAAATAATTTGTCATGTGCCAAAGTCAGTTCCAGGCTCCTCTCCATTATCACTGCCACCTATACCATCTTTGGGATTTTTCTCTTATCCCATTCAAGCAAATTTTCCCTGACCCTGTGCTTCTGTTTATTTTACCCTAGAATTGCCTAGTTGGCTCTGTGAATTCTCTGTTCACTTGTGCCACAATGAACTCCTCAGGAAAGCAAAGAAGGCCATAAAAATTATGTCCTAAAAGGAACTGTCTTTAAAATGTTATCTCCATCAGGGTTCAGGAGGAGCTCAGTAAATAACTATTGAATTAATTTACCTATTCTTTTTTTCTCATTTCTTTTATCCCATAAATTCCTACAAGACAGAAGACGACTTGTTTTCTGCAGTGTGCTGAACATTTTGGTACTTATAAATTAACGAACGAAGTATTTTTAAGAAATATATCCATAGTTTACATAATAAAGATAAAATTAAGATCTCTTTTCAGCTTTGACCAGAATTTGTGCTTACACCAGGGTGTAGGAAGGCACAGAATTTAAAGATAAATTCTGCTCATAGTTTTCTGATCATGAGTTAGTCACTTAAGCCAGTTACTCCCTTATGGATTCTCTCTGGAGTCTGCAGAGGCCTTCTACCTGGTTTACTTCACTTTGTCTTGCTTTCCTAAGTCTGACCTCCACAGTACTACATAAAGTGCTCTACCTACAGTTTAAATCCAACCATGTTTCTCCTCCCTCTCCATTTGAAAAAGAGTTCTCTGAAGCAGTTACCTCTGTCCTACCCCTTTAGCTTTGGCTCCTGGAAGCCAGCTTGACACTTGAATAATAAAACCAAACTCCTGGTAACTCCCATGCCACCTTCTGTATTGCTCCCTCTGCTCACCCAGCATTTTCCCTTCTTTCCTGTGGTCAACTACTTCTACTGTGCTACAGGACTGGGTTTAGTTGTCCCCGCTCTTGGGAACTCTTTCCTCCACCTAAAGATTAGGTATCCTTTTTTCTCCCCACTCACACTGAGTGCTACATGAGGTAATACTGTAGAATTGGGCTATCTCGAAGAGTACCTAGTCTGAGGTAGTACTCAAATGTTTATTAAACTATGCTTAAAGTATACATGTTCTTCTAAACTGTCCAAGTGATTTTTCCCCCATAGAGAATGCTATCTGATTTTTATATGATCTCCAAATTAAGAAAAATACTTAGAAAAGGAAAATGTGTGATTTAAAACACTATCAGCTAGACAGAGACAACTATTGTGATGTTTTGGAATATATAATAGAAATTTTTTGTGTGCACACACATGCACTAGGCATTGAACTTGAGGTCTCACAAAAGCTACACAAGTGCTTTACCATTGAGCTGCACCCCTAGCCTGAGAATTTTTTTAATTACAAAACTATATAAGTTTAACCACAAATTTTTATTTTGGAGCCAGTTCTCAGGGAAATCCATAGTTTTACAATTAAATATGAATAGCCAGTTCATTATCTCCCATCAAATAATAAAAAATAGTTTGCTGGCAAAATATAACATTTTCCTAATTGAAACCAAGAAAAAAAAAAAAACAAGTTTTGTTTTTCTCATGTTGTCTGGACCTCAAAGCCATCTTTCAGCATGTTTTTTTCCTACCCCGCAGAGGAGAAGGTGAAATCTCGGTGACTGAAGTGACTTGACCAAGTTATCAGACTACCACAGTAGACAGTACAGAAGCTGAAGCTGGACCAGGAGCTCCTTACTGCCCACCTGATGCTTTTCCCTTAACCACACTTTATTCCTCTACGGGAAGAAAGATAAAAGTAAGTTTTAAAGCACTTCCTAATTTCTATATGCTCAAATTAGGGTTGCTCCTGGAATATTATTATATTACTTTTAGTAATATTATTATATTACTAAATCTAAAGTGTTAATTTTTCTTTCATATTACATACATAGTTTCTTTGAACATCAGAAAATAATCCCTTTTGAGACGAGTTCCCTTTGTCAATTTATTTTCTCAACTATATTTGAAGTAAAAATAAATTGAATATCCCAGGTTTCATCATTTTATCCATCAAGTAGTTCTATGGGTACCTGTTTTGTATTCCTCTTGACTCTTCTCTTAGAAGCAATTTCCATTTTGAGTCATCCATGAATGATTGCCCATGTTTTCCAGGCAAAGCAATAGTTTTATTATTTTTAAATGACTCATTACTTCTGAATCATCACACCTTCTGTACTCTGTTAAATAAAAAATTTTAAAGACACTTC
Source organism: Callospermophilus lateralis (assembly GCF_048772815.1). Taxonomy (NCBI): domain Eukaryota; kingdom Metazoa; phylum Chordata; class Mammalia; order Rodentia; family Sciuridae; genus Callospermophilus; species Callospermophilus lateralis. The sequence goes on along the minus strand of NC_135314.1, from coordinate 124,087,952 downwards.
TAAAATTTCTTCTGCTCTCAGCTTTTAAATGACCCACTAACTAATATGGATATTCAATCAGTGCTCTCTTGTATCTACAGTTCATGTTGATCATTTCTTCTTGAACTCTTTCATCAGCTGAGATAAAACAATGGAATTTCTTTACTTCATATTGCCTGCTCCAGATGTTTCCTGAAATGGAACAAATAAATAGAAACATAAAAATATTTGTAACACCTTTCTGTACTTTCCATCATTACATTTGTATTGTGTAAAGTTTTATTAACTTCCCAAGTTTCTTTATGAAATTAGGGAGAAACACCCATAAAAGCAAAATAAGCTCTGGTGTTTGTTCACAAACAAACTTCTCCGAATTTAACATCCAACAAGTTGGAAGAAGGAAACACTTTCCTGCCTTGAATTCAGTGACATATTTTGCTGGTTCTCCACCTGTCTTTTGAATATTCATTTTGTCTCCCTTCTTACATCCTTCTCCTTGCCTTATGTATGCCAGCCTTCCTCAGAATTTTGTACTTGACCTTTTCACATACAGTGCATGCTAAGTCTCATCTATTCTTCTGGCTTTAAAACCCTTATCTTTGGTACTTACTCCAAAATCTTTTTCTTCAACTCTGTCTCTTGCTACCAAGTATATCCAGCTGAATGAGGAGTGTCTTCTGAGTGTGTCACTGAAACATGAAAATAAAGCTAAATTCATTTTTCCTCCACCCTTGACCCTCCAGCCAGCCTTAGCTCTACATCTTCATAGAGATCATCTTCACATCTCCCTTCAACTTATTTTTAATTTTTAAAATTTGTAATAAATATTATTTTCATGTTTAAGGAATCATTATAAAAGGCTTTTTAAAAATTACCATCATTACATTTGTATTGTGTAAAGTTTTATTAACCAGTTTCCATTCCCAAGTAGGCATGCTCCTAAAAAACTGTCAAATTTTTCTTCACTATTTCTTCTTCTGTTTATCTCCAAATTTCTAAATTCATACTTATTGCTAATTTATCGTTCATTAATTTTAAACATTATGAATTTTAGCTCTCAGCCTGTTTTACCACATTGACAAAATAAAGGATAAAAATTATATGATCATTTCATTAGATGCAAACAAAATATTTGATAGAATTAAAAACACATAGTTTTATAAGACTCAACAAACTAGAAATAGAAGGGAGTTTTCTCAGCCTGATAATGGGCATCTACAAAAAGTCCTACAGCTATTATCATACTTAATGGTGAAAGACTGAATACTTCTTCCCTGAAATCAACTACGGGGCAAGGATTTCTGAATTCACTGCTTCCATTCAGCATTATTCTGGAAATCCTAGCCAGTATGGCAGCAAGGCATGGTAAAGGTAAAGCTGTGTCTATTCTCAGACAATACAATTATCTATATAGAAAATCTCGATGGATTTACACACACACACACAAAAAAAAAATACAATAAGTGAATTTAGCAAGGTAGAAAGTGATAAGGTTGATCAGCTGTATTTCTCTGTACCAGCAAAGAACAGCATATAAAATGAAAGTAAAATAATAGTGTCATTTTAATTAGCATAACAAGACATATTCGAGAAAAATTTAATGAAAGTCCTGAAAACATTAAAGAGCATCTAAATAAACAAACAGATATACTATGTTTGTGGACTGGAGACTTGATACTATTAAGATCTCTATTTTCACCAAATGGAAATTGAGATTGAATGAAATTCCACTTAAAATTACAGAGGGCTTTGTGAAGATTGCTGATTCCATTGTTTTTGTGGAAGGCAAAGAACCCAGAATATCCAAAACAATTCTGGGGGAAGGAATTGAGAGATATGTTTTATAATGTTCATACTTACTCTGATTCTACAATAATTAAGGCAGAATGGTATGAGTGTGTGTGTGTGTGTGTGTGTGTGTGTGTGTGTGTATAAACAAAATTATAGGGAATTCAGAATTAAGCCCCATATATAGTTGGTTTTCATCAAAGGCTCCAACATAATTCAATAGGGGCAGTAGTCTTTTTTTATTTGTGGTTCTAGAGATCAAACCCAGGGCCTTGTGCATGCTAGGTAAGACCTGTACCTCTAAGCTGCATACCTAGCCCCAGAATAGTCAGTGTTTTGAACAAATGTTGCTAGATGATCTTCAAACTCAACCTCATAGCATACATAAAAATTAATTCAAAGTAGATATAGTTTTAAAAATAAAGCTGAAACTATAAAACTACAATAAAGAAAGAAAAGCTCAAAAATCTTTGTGACCATAGGATAGGCAAAGATCTCAGCATACAAATGTATTAATAATAAAAGAGAACTGGATTAATTGGACGATAAAAATTAATAAGATTAAAATGTATTACTCTTCATGATGGCACACACCTATAACACACCAGTTACTCAGGAGGCTAAGGTGGGAAGATTAATGTATCCAGGACCAGTCTGGAGATATAGTGAGACGCTGTCCAAAAGCAAACTAAAAAAACTTCCTACTTTCAAAAGCTATTGTTGAGAAAATGGAAAGAAGCCACAGACTAGGAGATGATATCTATATCTAAAATATAAAACAGAACTCTAATAAACATTAATGAGTTTGTATCCCTATAGTATGCTGTTTTTAAGTCCTTTGGGTATAGACCCAGGTGAGGGATAGCTGGATCAAATGGTGGTTCCATTCTCAGTTTTCCAAGAAATCTCCATACTGCTTTCCATATTGGCTGCACCAATTTGCAGTCCCACCAGCAGTGTATGAGTATACCTTTTCCCCCACATCCTCACCAACACTTATTGTTGTTTGTCTTCATAATAGCTGCCATTCTGACTGGAGTGAGATGAAATCTTAGAGTAGTTTTGATTTGCATTTCTCTAATTGCTAGTGATGATGAACAATTTTTCATACATTTGTTAATTGATTGTATGTCATCTTCTGAGAAGTGTCTGTTCAGGTCTTTGGCCTATTTATTGATTGGGTTATTTGGTTTTTTGGTGCTTAGATTTTTGATTTCTTTATATACCCTATAGATTAGTGCTCTATCTGATGTGTGAGGGGTATGGATTTGCTTCCAAGATGTAGGCTCTCTATTCATCTCACAGATTGTTTCTTTTGCTGAAAAGAAACTTCTTAGTTTGAATCCATCCCATTTATTGATTCTTGATTTTAATTCTTGTGCCAAAGGAGTCTTATTAAGGAAGTTGTAGCCTAATCCCACATGATGGAGATTAGGGCCTATTTTTTCCTTCTCTTAGACACAGAAATATCAAGAGATGAAATGATTGAATTGTGAGAACTGTAAACCTAATTAGTTAATCCTAGCTGGAATGGACTGACTGAGTTTTAGCTGTAGGCAGGTGGGGTGTGGCTGGAGGAGATGAGTCACTGGGGGCAAAACAGAGGGTGCCCTGAAAGCATTGTTCTTCCTGTGGTCCCTTTTCCCTCTCTTTTTGCTTCTGGACCCCACCATGAGCTAGGCAGCTTTTTGTGCTGGGCCCTTCCTCCATGATGTACTGCCTCATTGTGGGCCCAGAATAATGCAGACATTTTCTATGAATTGAAACTTCTGAAGCTATGAGCCCCAAATAAACATTTCTTCCTCTAAATAGTTCTTGTTAGGTATACCGGTCACAGCTAAAAAAAAAAGAATTGAATAATAAAAGACAACCAAAGGATTTGAATAGACTGCTCACCAAAGAAGATATATGTGAATTTCTAATAAGCATATAAAAATAGTCATATCATTGAATCATCAGGGAAATGCAAATTAAAGCCACACTAAGATACCACTTCACACTAAATGACTAAGATAGCTCTCAAGTGTTGCTAATGAAAATGTCAAATGGTAGAACTACATAAGAAAACAGTTTTGCAAATTTTTATAAAGTTAAATGTACACTTATAACAATAATTTCATTGCCAATAACCTAAAAGAAATGAACACATGCACAAAAAGATCTTTACTTGAACATTCATAACAGCTTTAATTTATAATAGCATGAACTAGAACCCAATGTTCATCAGCTGATAGATTAAACAAATTTTGATATTTTCATAACTGTGGATTTAATCAGCAATTGATTCATGTAGAATTCAAAGGAATTTATAATTGATATGTACAGTAACTTGAATGACTTTCAAAACTATTGTGCTAAGTGAGAGAAGCCAAACAGTAAGGTATATATTGTATGATTACATTCATATGAAGGTAGAGTCTGATAAGATTAGTCTATAATGATAGGCATCAGATGAGTGGTTGTTGGATATTTTAGGTGGGGGAATTTGGCAATTAGTTAACATGATTTTTGACAAATCTCATGACAGATCTCAGTGTGCACTTAATTACTCTGTATGTCAATTATGTATCAGTAAAGTTTATTTAAAATAAAAGTGAGGCTCTGAAAATCTGAAGGGAAGCTGTGTGTTTGTGGATACCATACATCAATTAATAGGCTTCACTTAGGGTGATCATTTACCTTGAGGAGATTTTTATTTGTCCAGAAAAGGATTCTTTGATCCACAGTGAGGATTAAGAGCTGGAGGTAATAAGCAATTTTGGGGGCAGGGCTGGGGGAGAATGGTGGTGGTGAGGAGCTGGCTAATGGACTCACTGTTTGATATTTAGATTTCTACTCAATTTTCCTTTATCTTCAGTCTTTTACTGCCTTCTGTGTCTGATGCCCCCTGGTATTGGTGCTTTTTTGGTTCAGTTTCTCCCCCCAGCAAATAAATTTACACCTTCATCAGGATAAAAGAGTTTTTTTCTGATTTGTAGAATGAGTGTAGGAGGTCTAATCAATGTCCCAGTGTTCACTTCTTTACCCCATTTTCTAGGGTACCATTATCTTTTAATTTGTGGAGAATGAACTGGTTTGCTTGTCATCAGTATCCCACTCTGCAGATCATTTACCACTCTTCCTTCTGTTTTCTGTCTTCATATATACTAATTTGGGATTTCAGGACTCTCCTAGGTTTTTTGTTTTTGTTTTAATTATTTATACATGACAGTACAATGCATATATGCACTTTGATATATCATACATAGATGGGATATAATTTCTCATTTTTCTGAGTGTACATTGCAGAATTATATTGGTCATGTAGTCACATATATACATACAATAACAATGTCTGTTTCATTCTATTATCTTTCCTATCCTCACATTCCTTCCCCTCCCCTCTCATCACTTCCCTCTACCTAATCTAAGATAATGCTGTTCTTCCCTAGTGTCCCCCTGCCTTGTGAATTGGCATCTGCATATTAGAGAAAACATTTGGCCTTTGGTTTTGTGGGATTGGCTTATTTCGCTTAGCATGATATTCTCCAACTTCATCCATTTACTGGCAGATGCCATAATTTCACTCTTTAAAGCTGAGTAATATTCCATTGAGTATATGTATCACATTTTCTTTATCCATTCATCTGTTGAGGAACACCTAGGTTGGTTCCATAGTCTAGCTATTGTGAATTGAGCTGCTATAAACATTGATGTGGATGTGTCATTATAGTATGCTGATTTTAAGTCCTTTGGGTATAAACCAAGGAGTAGGATAGCTGAGTCAAATGTGGTTCCATTCCCATTTTCTGAGGAATCTCCATATTGCTTTCCATAGTGGTTGCATCAATTTACAGTCCCACCAGCAATGTATGAGTACATTTTTCACCACATCCTTGCCAACATTTATTGTTGCCTGTATTCTTGATGATTGCCATTCTGACACGAATGAGATGAAATTTAAGGAATGAGTTTTGATTTGCCAAGAAGCAGTTGAGATTATATCATGTAGTTAACTTGATTGGTGAAGTAAAGGATAGTATAAGGAGTGAAATCAAAGAAAAAATATAGGGCGTGAAAAACCACTTCAACAAAGAGTTAGAGAACATGAAAAAAAAAAAAAAAAACAAGCAGAAATCCTCGAAATGAAGGAATCAGTAAACAAATTATAAATTCAATAGGAAACATCACCAAAAGACTAGACCACTTGAAAGACAGAACTTCAGACAATGAAGACAAAATAGAGTTGAACATGTGGAGAAGATGGTAAGAAACCATGAACAGAACATCCAAGAATTATGGGATAACATGAAAGACCAAATTTAAGAGTTATTGGAATAGATGAATGAGCAGAGATACAAACCAAAAGAATGCACAATCTTTTCAATGATATAATTGCAGAAAATTTCCCAAACCTAAAGAATAGAATGGAAAATCAAATACAAGAGGCTCACAGGACCCCAACTGTACAAAATGACAGCAGACCCACACCAAGGCAAATTATTATGAAAATGACTAACACAGAGAAAAAAGATAAAATCTTAAAAGGCTGTGATAGAAAAAAAAATTATGTATGGAGGAAACCAATTTGGATCTCAACTGATTTCTCAGCCCAGACCTTCAAAGCTAGGAGGTCCTGGAATAATATATTTTAAGCTCTGAAAGAAAACGGTTGCCAACCAAGAAATTTATATCCAGAAAAACTAAGTTTCAGATTTGAAGATGAAATTAAAACATTTTATGATAAACAAAAATTAAAAGAATTAAAAATTCACAATTGGGGCTGGGATTGTGGCTCAATGGTAGAGCACTCACCTGGCATGTGTGAGTCCCTGGGTTTGAGCCTCAGCACCACATAAAAATAAATAAAATAAAGGTACTCTCTCCAACTACAACTAAAAAATACATTTAAAAAAATTTATTCTATTTGTTATATATGACAGCAGAGTACATTACAATTCATATTATACATATAGAGCACAATTTTTTCATATCTCTGTTGTATACAAAGTATATTCACACCATTTGTGTCTTCATACAAATACTTTGGAGAATGATGTCCATCTCATTCCACCATCATTTCTAACCCCATGCCCACTCCCTTCCTCTCCCATCCCTTTGCCCTATCTAGATAGAGTTGATCTGTTCCTCCCATGCTCCCTCTCCCTACCCGACTATGAATCAGCCTCCTTATATCAGAGGAAACATTTGGCATTTGATTTTTTAGGATTGGCTAACTTCACTTAGCATTATATTCTCCAACTCCATCCATTCCCTTTTATTACTGAGTAATAGTCCATTGTGTATATATACCACCTATTTATCCATTCAACTACTGAAAGACACCTGTGTTGGTTCCACAATTTAGCTATTGTGAATTGTGCTGCTGTAAACATTGATGTGACTGTGTCCTTGTAGTATGCTGGTTTTAAGTCCTTTGGGTATAGACCCAAGTGAGGGATAGCTGGGTTAAATGGTGGTTCCATTCTCAGTTTTCCAAGAAATCTCCATACTGCATTCCATATTGGCTCCACCAATTTGTAGTCCCACCAGCTGTGTATGAGTGTACCTTTTTCCCCACATCCTCACCAATACTTATTGTTGTTTGTCTTCATAATAGCTGCCATTCTGACTGGAGTGAGATGAAATCTTAGTTTTGATTTGCATTTCTCTAATTGCTAGAGATGTTGAACATTTTTGCATATATTTGTTAATTGATTGTATATCATCTTCTAAGAAGTGTCTGTTCAGGTCCTTGGCCCATTTATTGATTGGGTTATTTGGTTTTTTGGTGCTTAGCTTTTTGAGTTCTTTATATACCCTAGAGATTAGTGCTGTATCTGATGTATGGTTTTCCCATTCTGTAGGCTCTCTATTTCACCTCACAGATTGTTTTTTTTGCTAAGAAGAAACTTTTTAGTTTGAATCTATCCCATTTATTTATTCTTGATTTTAATTTTTACACCAAAGGAGTCTTATTAAGGAAATTAGGGCCTAATCTCACATGATGAAGATTAGGACCTACATTTTCTTCTATTAGACGCAGGGTCTCCAGTTTTATTCCTAGGTCCTTGATCCATTTTGAGCTGAGTTTTATACATGGTGATAGGTAGGGTTTAATTTCATTTTGTTGCATATGGATTTCCAGTTTTCCCAGCACCATTTGTTGAAGAGGTTATCTTTTTTCCAGTGCATGTTTTTGGTACCTTTGTCTAATTAATATAAGATAATTATAATTTTGTGGGTTAGTCTCTGTGTCTTCTATTCTGTACCGTTGGTCTAACAGTCTGTTTTTGTGCCAATACCATGCTGTTTTTGTTACTATTGCTCTGTAATATAGTTTAAGTTCTGGTATAGTGATGCCACCTGCTTTAGCAGATGAATTTCATGATTGCTTTTTCTATTTCTATGAGGAATGACACTGGGATTTTGATTGGAATTGCATTAAATCTGTATAGTGCTTATGTTAGTATGGTAATTTTGATAATATTAATTCTGCCTATCCAAGAGCAAGGTAGATCTTTCCATCTTCTAAGATCTTCTTTGATTTCTTTCTTTAGGGTTCTATATTTTCATTGTAACAGTCTCTCACCTCATTTGTTAGATTGATTCCCCAGTATTTCTTTTCTTGAGGCTATTGTAAATGGGGTAATTTTCCTCATTTCCCTTTCAGGGGATTTGTCACTGATATACAGAAATGCCTCTGATTTATGGGTATTGATTTTATATCCTGCTACTTTGCTGAATTCATTACTAGTTTGGCAGTTTTCTGGATCTTCTAGATATAGAATCATATTATCAGCAAATAGTGCTAATTTGAGTTCTTCTTTTCTTATCTGTATCTCTTTAATTTCTTTATCTATCTAATTGCTCTGGCCAGTATTTCAAGAATTATGTTAAATAGAAGTGGTAAAAGAGGGTATCCCTGTCTTGTTCCTGTTTTTTAGAGGAAATGCTTTCAATTTTTCTTCATTTAAAATGATGTTGGCCTGGGGCTTAACATAGATAACCTTTATGATGTTGAGATATTCCTGTTATCCCTAATTTTTTTAGTGTTTTGAACATGAAGGAGTGCTGTATTTTGACAAATGCTTTTTCTGCATCTATTGAGATGATCATATGATTCTTACTTTAAGTCTATTGATGTGATGAATTACATCAATAGACTTAAGGTACATTATTGATTTCTGTATGTTGAACCAACCTTGCATCCCTGGGATGAACCCCACTTGATCGTAGTGTACTATCTTTTTGATATGGTTTTGTTTTCAATTTGCCAGAATTTTATTGAGAATTTTTGTATCTGTGTTCATTAGAATTATTGGTCTGAGGTTTCCTTTCCTTGATGAGTCTTTGCCTGGTTTTGGAATTAGGGTGATATTGGCCGCAAAGAATGATTTTGGAAGTTCTGCCTCTTTTTCAATTTCTTGAAATGAATTGAAGAGTATTGGTATTAGTTCTTCTAGAAAGGTATTGTAGAATTTCGCTGTGTATCCATCTGGTTCTGGGGTTTTGTTGTTTGGTAGGGTTCTGATGGCATCTTATTTCATTGATTGATATTGGTCTGTTTAAATTTTTATATCACCCCGATTCAATTTGGGCAAATAAAAAAAAAGAATTTACAATGAGAAGGCCTACACTACAGGCATTCTCATATTCCAAAAGGATGAAAAAAAAAAATAGTGAAAACCAGCAAAGCGAAGATCTACACTAAAGGGACATTCAACCAAATTAAAAACTAAGACAAATCAAAAACCCAGAAATAAATCAAAATGGCAGGGAATACAGCTGGGTATGGTGGCACATGCCTGTAATCTCAGTGGCTCAGGAGGCAGAAGCAGGAGGATCACGAGTTCAAAGTCAGCCTCAGCAATTTAGTGAGGCATTAAGCAACTTAGTGAGATCCTGTCTCTAAAAAATAATAATAATAATAATAATAATAATAATAATAGAGCTGTGCATGTGGCTCAGTGGTTCAGTGCCCCTGAGTTCAATCCCTGGTACCCCCCCCCAAAAAAAAAGACATGGAATACAAATCATATCTCAATAATAACCTTGAATGTTAACAGCCTAAAAAGACTGGCATATTGGATTTAAAAACAAGACTCAACAATATTCTTTCTTCAAGAGACTCACCTCATAGGCAAAGACATCCACAGGCTAAAGGTGAAAGGATAGGGAAAAACTTGTCACTCATTGGATTGCGTAAACAAGTAGGAGTTTCTATTCTCATTTCAGATAATGTAGACTTCAAACCAAAGTTATCAGAAGAGGCAAAGAAGGACATTTCATACTTCTTAAGGGAAGTATATATAAGCAGGAAATAACAATTATAAGTATTTATGCCCCAAACAATGGAGCATGTATGTACATCAAATAAAACCTTTTCAATTTCAAGAGTCAAATAGACCACAGTACAGTGATACTGGGTGATTTTTAACACACCTCTCTCACTACTGGACAGATCTTCTAAACAAAAACTAAATAAGGAAACCTTAGAACTAAATAATACAATCAATAATTTAGACTTAACAGATGTATATAGAATATTTCATCCATTAACGATCAAATATACTTTCTTCTCAGCAGCACATGGCTCCTTCTCTAAAATAGACCATATCTTATACCACAAAGCAACTTTTAGTAAACACACACAAAAAAAAAACTAGAGATAATACCCTGCATTCTATCAGACCACAATAGAATGAAATTAGAAATCAATGATAAAATAAAAAATAGAAGCTACTGTAATAAATGGAGGCTAAATAATACACAATTGAATGATGAATGAATAATAGAAGACATTAAGGATGAAATAAAAATTCTTAGAGGTAAATGAGAACACTGATACAGCATATCAAAATCTCTGGGACACTCTGAAGACAGTACTAAAAGGAAAGTTTATTGCATTGAGTGCATTCATTAAAAGAATAAAAAGTCAACAAATAAATGACCTAACACTGCATCTCAAAGCCCTAGAAAAAGCAGAACAAATCAACACTAAAAGCAGTACAAGACAGGAAATAATTAAAATCAGAGCCAAAATCAGTGAAATTGAAACAAAAGAAAAAATTGACAAAATAAAACTTTGGTTTTTTGAAAAATAAATAAAATAGATAAACTCCTGGCCATGCTAATAAAGAGAAAAAGAGAGAAAACTCAAATTACTAAAATACAAGATGAAGAAGAAAATATTACAACAGGCACGTCTGAAATACAGAAGATAATTAGAAACTGTTTTGAAAATTTGTACTCTAATAACATAAAAAATATTGAAGACATCGACAGATTTCTAGAGACATATGACCTACCCAAACTGAATGAGGAGGTCATACATGCTTTAAATGGATCAATTTCAAGTAATGAAATAGAAAATGCCATTAAAAGCCTATCAACCAAGAAAAGCCCAGGATCAGATGGATTCTCAGCTGAGTTCTACAACACCTTCAAAGAAGAATTAATACCAATACTTTTCAGGTTATTCCATGAAAGAGAAAAGAAGGGAATCCTTCTAAACTCATTCTTTGAGGGTAATATCACCCTGATTCTTTGATGTGTCTTTGTCTGGTTTTAGAAATAAAACTTCAGACCAATATCCCTGATGATCACAGATGCAAAAATTCTCAATAAAATTCTGGCAAATCACATATAAAAACATATTAAAAATATAGTGCACCATGATCAAGTGGGATTCATCCCAGGGATGCAGGGTTGGTTCAACATACAGAAATCAATAAATATAATTCTTCATATTAATATACTTAAAAAGAAGAATCATATGATCATCTCAATAGATGTAGAAAAAAACATTTGACAAAATACAGCACAATTTCATGTTCAAAACACTGGGAAAAACTAGGGATAGTAGAACATACCTCAACATTGTAAAAGCTACATATGCTAAACCCAAGGCCAGCATCATTCTAAATGAAAAAAAAAGTTGAAAGCATTCCCACTAAAAATTGAAACAAGACAATGGTGTCCTCTTTCACCGCTTCTATTCAACATCATCCTTGAAATTCTAGCCAGAGAAATTAGACAAAAGGAATTAAAGGGATACAAAATAGGTAAAGAACTCAACCTACCACTTTTTTGCTGATGACATGATTCTATATCTAGAAGATCCAAAAAATTTCACCAGAAAACTTCTAGAACTAATAAATGAATTCAGCAAAGAAGCAGGATATAAAATCAACACCCATAAATCAAATGCATTCCTGTACATCAGTGATAAATCCACTTAAAAAGAAATTAGGAAAACTCCATTTACAATAGCTTAAAGTGTGTGTGTGTGTGTGTGTGTATAATCAATCTACCAAAAGAGGTAAAAGACCTCTACAATGAAAACTACAGAACACTAAACAAAGAAATTGAAGAAAACCTCAGAAGATGGAAAGATCTCCCATGCTCCTAGATAGACAGAATTAATATTATCAAATGGCCATACTACCAAAAGCATTATACAGATTTAATGCAATTCCTATTAAAAGCCCAATGACATTCTTCATAGAAATAGAAAAAGCAATCATGAAATTTATTTGGAAAAATAAGAGACCCAAAATAGCTAAAGCAATCCTTAGCAAGAAAAGTGAAGCAGGAGGCATCACAATACCAGACCTTAAACTATATTACAGAGTTATAGTAACAAAAATGGCATGGTATTGGCACCAAAATAGACTTGTAGACCAGTGGTACAGAATAGAGGATACAGAGACAAACCCACATAAATATGGTTGTCTCAAGCTAAGAAAAGAAGCAAAGAAGGTGCCAAAACAAAAAGAAGCAAAAAAAGGGTGCCAAAAACATTTACTGGAGAAAAGATAGCCTATTCAACAAAGGGTGCTGGCAAAACTGGAAATCCATATGGAGCAAAATGAAATTAAACCTGTGTCTGTCACCCTGCACAAAAATTAACTCAAAGTGGATCAAAGACTTAGGCTCTAGATGAGGCAAGGTACTGAAGATAGCAGGAAACAGTTTATTTGACTGCAGCCAGGTTCAGAGGGCACAGCTTTTGCTGTAATCAATCAATCCCCTGAACCCCGAGTTCAGGTAATTTCAGACTTTTATACCCAGCATGTAAGGGGAGGGGCTCAGAAACTCACAGTCTGTAGAAGTTCACAAAAAGCAGTTTTTTTTTTCTTTCATTGTTCTGGGCAGGTTAACCCTTCAAGGACAACACCTGATAAGGGGAGATCCTCTTCTCCCCTTTTTTTCCTCCCCCTGCCAGCTGTTATCACGGAGTCAATTGGTAACTTCTCTTATCTTAGAAATGTAGACATCTCTGTGAAGCCCCAGCTCAAGGCCAGAGACCTTGTTTATACATTTCTACAAACTACTGTACTGGATACATGTTTGTAAAAAACTAGTAAGGGAGTGTCCAGCACCTAGAGTGCTGATTTCTTCCTGGCCAGTGGCCAAGTAAAACAGGGCAACATGAAAATTGGAAGTTTATCTACATTGAACTCTTCTAAGAAGACTCTTTTGCTGGCAGTCCTAAAATCAGCCATGGTGAAGATTTCTGGAGAAACCTAGTTAAGATTTTTCTGTGGAGAAAAGGGGTGCTACTACACTAGAACAGAGATCCTGCACCTAATAGAAGAAAAAAGTAGGCCCAAATCTGCACCACATCAGCAAGGATCTGACTTCTTTAACAAGACTCCTAAAGCACAAGAAGTAAAATCAAGAATCAATAAATGGGATGGATTTAAATTAAAAAGCTTCTTCTCCACAAAGGAAACAATTAATAATGTGAGGAGAGAGCCTGCTGATTGGGAGGAAATCTTTACTACATGCACCTCTGATAAAGCATTAATCTCTAGGATATATAAAAAAAAAAAAACTCAAAAAACTTAACACCAAAAAAAAAAAAAAAACACAAATAACCTCAATCAATAAATGAGCTAAGGAACTGAAGAGACACTTCACAGAAGAAAAAATACAATTGATCAACAAATATATGAAAAAGTGTTCAACATATCTAACAATTAGAGAAATGTAAATCACAGTTATTCTCCTAGGTTTTTGAAGATAGATCTTGTCATTTGGTGGAAACCTTAGAGCTGTAAAACCCGTACTACATATTTTCAGTTTTGGCAGTATCAAACTCCTACTTCTTCAAAAACATAAGGCCTTTTCATGTGCCTTTGTAGAATTCCTTTCTGCTTACAAGGCCTGTCTAGTTCTTTATTTACCTAGGAAAGCTGTCATCTCTCAAAACCCAGTTTCTTTCCATTGGTTTCACAACAGATCCATTTCATCAGGAATTGCCATATAGCAGGTTACTGTGGAGTTTTCTAGAAAGTACTTCTTCAGAAAGTACTTAGAGCAATTGTAATCTGCTCAAAGTGGAAATTATAGTAAATGCTCATTATTTGTTGAATGGACTTTGAAGATACACACAACACAACCAGAAATTAGGAAAACAGACTCTTGTCCTTTCAGAGATAAAAGAACCAAAAGAGAAAAAAGGCCTGTGGGGGATGGGGGGGTGGGTGGGAAGGCCACATACAAAAGACCTCAGGGGGGAGTAAATATAAATGTTCAGAATAATTATAAAATTTCCTAAGAAGAATATTGAATCAGGGATAAAAGCAGAATATAACAGACATTTAGACTGATGGGAATTTTTTATAATATTTTATTGTGTCTAAATTAAGACTGTAGAACACTCATTATTCTATTTACCATTAAGAAAAAAACTCTTATGAAACTTTGATATATTGCTTGCTTTTAATTTAGAACTTTTTCACTTATTGAAAGAATTCTTAGTTTTTGTTGACAGATATTCTTAATTTCTTATCATTCTTGTGCATAAACAAGGGGAAAATAATTGGTTAAAATATTTCTATAATATTGTCAGTAGTGGTTCTGTCAGTGGTGGTTCTTACACCCTTTAAAATCATTTTTCAACTTAGAGTCTCATCTATGTTTATCTTCTTTCTCACGGTATCCTCTTCTATGCCATCAAGAGTGATGATAAAACAAAGAATACTTTGCTATATTCCTTGAAGTTTTTTATTTGTTTTTGTAAAGTTTTTTTTATTTTATTTTTTTTTTGTATTTGAGGGTTTTTTTTGGGGGGGGGGGTTCTTTTTTCTTTTTTCTTTTTTATTGCCAAATCATTACTCATGTTTTGTATAATGGTATCTTTTCACTCTTGCTAGAAGGTATCATTCAGTGACAACAATTTCACAATTCTGATCAATAGGAATTTTAAGATGCTATCAACTATAAGATGTAATCATCATTTCAATTATGTTAAAATATCCAAAAAAAGTATTGTAGAATTTAAAAATAGGGTAGCTTAATAGTTATTGTGATTGTAACACCAACAACTTTCTCATTGTATGATTATTTGAAAATTGCTGCTTTCTTAAAATATATTTATAAGCAAATTTAACTTCTCAAAGTACTATCTTTTTGTGAAAATTTTTAGGAATGTTATCTTCATCAACTTTAAAAAAAATTTTTTTTAGTTGTGAATGGACACAATGCCTTTATTTTATTTTTATATGGTACTGAGGATGGAACTCAGCCTTCCACATTCGAGGTGAGCACTCTGCCACTGAGCTACAACCCCAGCCCTTCATCAACTTTTAAAAGAAGCCTGATGAAAAAATAGAACTTATATCTCTCAGATGATTTAATGAAGTGTCTACTAATATGTAGTGAATAAAATATTGGTTAGCTAACCTAATAATTCAAGTCAAAGTTTATTGCATAAGCAGGTGTCATCCTAATGAGAGATCTTTAGTGAATTGCTAAAGATGTTTCTTTCCTTTGCTCCTTAATGTTTGATATCATTTGATGAGTGAACATATTACATCATACTTCTATGAGTGCTTTCTCATTCATTCTTGAATCTCTTGTCAGTGTTCTTTTTGTGTTCTGTCCTTTACGAAAAACCTTGAAGTACCCCAACATTTACCATTCCTACTTCAACATCAGTCCTGCTGGTATTTTCAGGATATTTTCTTGTTTTGTTTGTTTGTTTGGTACTGGAGATTGAACCCAGGGGCAGTTAACCACTGAGCCACATCCTCAGCCCTTTTTATTTTTTGAGACAAGGTTTTCCTAAGTTGCTTAGGGGCTCCCTAAATTGCTAAAGCTGCCTTGAATTTGCAATATCCTGCCTCAGCCTCCTGAGCCTTTGGGATTTCAGGCACATGCACCACGCATGGCCAAGATCTATTCTTACATTTACCAATTTCTAATCATATTCCCCCTTAGTTCATTAGCATTCCAAATTTTCACCATCATTCCAAATCCCTAATACCTCTTCTTTCCCCAAAACTCTTTTTTTGTTTTGTTTTTAATTGTAGATGGACACAATATCTTTATTTTTATTTATTTATTCATTTTTTAATGTGGTGCTGAGGATCGAACCCAGGGCCTCACGTGTGAAAGGCTTAGTGCTCTACCAGTGAGCTACAATACCAGTCCTCCCCAAAACTCTTAATAATTTTGTCTTCAGTTTCACTGAGAAAATTTGAAACTGTCATGGAGGGAAAGAATCCCTTGTTTTTTTCCTCTTTCAACTACTATCCCATTGATCTCACTAGAAAAAGTATTAAGCTTCTGAGATTAATCCTTTTACTGGGACTTTGGCTATTATTTCCTGCCTCATTGGAACCTCTTCTTAATTCTTCTCTTTGACATATATATATAAACTCAAATATCTTCCATTCTTTAAGGAAGAAAATAAATAGCCCCATTCTCTTCTAGCCACCATTTTATAGCCCTCTCCCAACCCCATACTGGGGATTGAATCCAGGAGTGATCTGACACTTTTGAGTGGTCCATCCCTTTTTACTTTGAGACAGGGTCTTGCTGAGTCACCCAGACTGGAATTCCAATTTGAGATCCTTCTGCTTCAGTCTCCCCAGTAACTGGGCCACCACATCCAGCATTATAGTCCCTTTTTTTTTCATTAGTGCATTATAGTTTTCCATTTGGTGGGATTAATTGTTACATATTAGTACACACATACAATATAGCAATATAATTTTAGCCCTCATTTTTTTAACAAAAGAAATCAATGAAAATCCAGGCTATTTATACCACATTTTTGACACTGAGTCCCTGAAATTGCAGTTGCTAAGGTTACCAGCAACCTTCATATTGGCAAATCTAGTGGATAATTTGTATTTGTCCCTCCTTCAGCCTCCATAAACACTGCTATCTCCTGGTTTTATTGTTAGGCTTTTTAACTCTTCTTTTTAGAATTCCTCTAAGAATTCTTCTCCTGTGTTTTATACAGAAATGTGTCCTCAGTTGTGCCTTCATCCAAGATCTGTCCTCAGTCTGAGAGGATATTTATCCCGAGTAATTTTTCAAAGCTGCATCTCCAACCCACATCTTCCTGCAATTATATTCACCTTTTATCCAGTAATCACCATTTGGATGTTTTATGGGCACTTCCTCAAATAACATATTCAAAATCAAACCCTTTCTTCAACTACCCCTCATAAAACTAAAACCAAAGTCTGTCTTCGGAGCAACAGTACTAGTATGCTAGTACCCAAGTCAGGAAATCAAGATGCCTCATTGACTATTCCCTTCCCCTGAGTTTTGTGGATTCTTGCTCCCTGGCTATCTAATCAGTGCCCTTTCTTTGTTATCACTGCCACATATTTGGTTTAGATATGCTGCCACCTACTTGGTTTAGATATTCATGTGTGAATTATAGTAGTCTTTTAATTGATTTCCTTTCCTCCAGTCTGATCCCTGTATATTTTCCACTCAGCTACTAGAATGATCTTTCTAAATCATAAATCTCATATTACTATTCAGCCTAAAAGTTTTCGTTTTTTGAATAGGTTTCAGAATAAAGTGCAGTCTCCCTAGTTTAACATACAAGGCAGCCTGTGGTGTAGTCCTCTTGCTCTCTGGTCTCTTCCCCTCTTTCTGGCTCTATAGTCCCCCACAGTGAAACCAGCTGCAGATGCCTGTGCTCCTAGACTCTCTGTGCCTCCATATGGGTTTCCCTCCGCCTGGAGTATCCTTCCTTTTTGTCTCTCGCTGATCTTTCATATTTACTCCTTATTTTATTTTGACACTTCAGTCTGATTTACATGTTCCTTCTTAAAATGGACAAAGGACATAAAGAAAGACTTCACAAATGAACAATGACAAAATATGTGCCAGGTAAATGAAGAGATGTTCAGGCTCATCAGTAATCAAGCAAGTATAAACTTTTACTTTTCCATCTGTCAGATTATCAAAAAAATGTGAAGAATGATATCACTTCTGTGGTGTATAGACCATCTTTTATACTGATATTGTAAGTATAAATTTGGCATTTTTCTGGAGGATAGATTGGTCCTATGTATCTTAAGAAACTCTTAAAAATGTATGTGTACACATAAACACCCCTTTTGACTATTAACTGGATAACTATTTAAAGTAGAAGCATAAGAAAACTAAACAGTACATATGTAAAAATAATATAGTAAATAACCTAAATTTTCAACAATAGCAGATGATTAAAGAATTATTTCATCCAAATGATGAAATATGATGTATCCATGAAAATGAGCTAGGTTGGGGCCAGCATTGTGGCTCAGTGGCAGAGCCCTTGCCGCCTAGTATGTGTGAGGCACTGGGTTTGATCCCCAGCATCACATAAAAAAATAAAAATAAGCAAATAAAAATCAAGGTAAAAAAATGTACTTAAAAAAATGAGCTACGTCTATTTTGACACAGAAATAAATTCATGAGATAGTGGCAGTTTAAAGTAAGTTATATACCTGGTATGGTTCATGTTTTATAAATATACAGTTTTAATTTTTTTTGTGTGTGTGATGCTGGAGATCAAACCTAGGGCTTCATGCATACTAGGCAAGCACACTACCACTAAGCTACATCCCCAACCTCATTTGTAATTTTTTTTCAGTTATCCAGTCAACAAGTATTTATTGAAGGCCCAATATGTGCCAGATACATCATAGGGTCATCCCTTTCGTTGTAAAAGTTATAGTTTAGCAAAGGAGACAGAACTTTTAAAGTTATTAAAAAGTTATTAAAACATAGTAACAGTTATTAAAATGCCATTTGAAAAAGCTACATGGAATGTCCCCCAAAATTCACGAAATTTATTTGCTACTATAACAGCATTAAGAGGTGGGCCCTTTAAGAGGTGCATAGATCATGAGGGTACTGCCCTCATGGATTAAGCCTGCTATTGTGAGAGTGAGTTTCTCATAAAAGGATGCATTTGGCTCTTTTTTCTATCTTGCACACTTCCTTGCCATGCCATGTGATGCTGGCCGCCTTGTTTTCCCAGATGGCCGCCTTGTTTTCCCAGATGGCCCCCTTGAACTTGAACTTTTCAGCCTCCAGAACTATAGAGTAAGCATTTTAGAAAGGAGAAAAAGTTTTCTACAGGACTTACAGAGAAATATTCAAGCAGAGGTGGGCTGGAGTTAGCTGATCCTTGTTCACAGGAGCTGATTATTAAACTCTTAGAAAATTTTCCAGCCTATTATTAAATTACTAGTGGTTTGACTATGCCTTTAGTGGAAGTGTTTACACCACAAAAATTGGCAAAGGCTGCAGATCAGGGTGCTTTCCTCTGAGAGCCAATTGTTAGCATATCACTTAATCCAGAGCTTAGTTCTTAAGGGTGAAATGTGGCATGAGATCCAGTTTCTGTACCACTGGTGATGCTCTTCCATGCTTGAGAAAATGCCCAAAGTACCAAGACACTTCTGGAAAAATATGGTCCCTTTGATTATACCTGCAAAATCTCTAAACAAAGTATTAAGACCATAATGAGTGAAAAGCTTCAATTTTCTAATTAAATTCTAAAATACTTAAAGCATGGATGTTGGCTGAGTGCAGTGACACATGCCTATCATCCTTGCTACCCAGGAGGTTGAGGTAGCAGGATTACAAGTTTAAGGCCAGCCTTAGTATTTAGTGAGAACATGTTCCATGAAATAAAAAGGACAGGGAAACATAGATAAGTGATTAAGCACCCTTGGTTTAATCTCTAATACCAAAAATAAAGCACAAATGCTGTCATTTTAAAACAGGTTCTTTTATCAGTAGTTAGCTCACACTTTATTGTCCTTCCAGGATCCTGTCATTGTTAACATTGAGCTTTTGCTTGTGCATTTCCTCCTGCCTAAAACCTAACTACTGAAGTCCATGCATCCCTGAAGCTCTGAAGTCCTACCCCACCTCTGGATCTTCTCTACACTCACCAGACCCCCATGCTACCTCTGGATTCTGGTTGTTCCAGCTGTCCAAAGGATTTCTTCAGCACTGATTTCCTCAATGTTTTGACTTGCCACTGTAATATCTGGTGAAGGTACACCCATGGTTTTCGGTAGCAAAAGAGGGACACTTGCCAATGTCTGGAGACATTTTTAGTATGACACATAGAAGTGGTATTGTTATTAGCAGCTGATGGGAAGAGGCCAGAGTGCTGCAAAACATCCCACACTACACAGGACAGACTCCCCCTTCCAACGATCCAACCCTGAGTGTCAATATTGCTGAGGTGCAGAAACCCTGAGGTACACTCAGTGATGGCATTCTGTATGCAGCAGAAGCGAGCATACAGCCAAGCAAAGACTTCTAACTATTAGTGGCAAAACAGTGCGGCTTTACCCACCCCAGGGTTTATTCCAGAACATATTTCTTCTAGCATGTTCCTTCCTCCCTCATTCTTCCTCCAAACCCTGACTAAAAATAGAAACAAATCTAAGTTTCATAAATTGATGGGTACTGTTTAGTTTGATTATGAGGTATCTCCCCAAAGCTTCTATGTTAATGCAGCAGGTGAAATGATTAGATTATGAGACCTATAAACTAATTGGAGGATTAATCCATTTGATGGATTAAAATTTTTTAAAAACTGAGTGGTTGCCAGGCACCATGATGTAGACCTGTAATCCCACTGGATTACAGAGGCTGAAGCAGGAAGATTGCAAGTTGGAGGCCAGTCTCAGCAACTTAACAAGACTCTGTCTCAAAAGATAAAAGGGGGTAGAGATGTAGCTCAGTGGTAAAGTCCCCCTGTGTTCAATTCCTAATATAAAAAAAAAAAAACCTGTATGGTAAAAAAAATAAAATACTGATAGGCAGGTGGGGCATGGCTAGAGAAGGTAGGTCACCAGGGATTGGAAGGTTCTTTTGGCCTCTGAAGCCCCATCCCCTGTCTTTCTGCTTCCTGGCTACCATCAGCTGAGTAACTTTCCTCTATTACACCTTTCAACTATGATGTTCTGCCTTTCCTCAGGACCAAAGGAATGGAGCCAGCTGACTATAGGCTGATCCTCTGAAAGCATGAGCCCCCCAAATTTTCTTCCTCTAAAGTTGTTATTGTCAGGTATTATGGTCCCAGTGACAAAAAGCTCACATGGTTTCAATAATGAGTTGTCAGGGGGAGCTGATGAGGTCCGAGGTACATCATCTTCTTGAATATTGTGGGGCCTCCATATCTTTCCAGAAATGTACCCTGTGATCCTCTACTAGAAAAGTGTCTCTACTAAAAGTGTCATTTTTAAATTTTTGCAAGAAAAATAATTGAAGAATTTTCATTAAAATATTAGCAATGGTTATTTCTGAATGGTGATATATATATATGTATGTGAATGAATGTATGTGGGCAACTTTTCTGAGAGTGAGCAAAATGGGGAAAAAACAGAAGGCCCACTCTAGTGTCCCTGCTAGCTGCTATGTTTGCCTCTGTCATTGCCCTCATTAAACAGTGGCTTAAGGACCATCACCATAGATTATTGAGCATATTCTCCCAGGGCCTGGTGCAAATTAGAAAATGTTTGGTAAGTTAATTAGAGCAAGAACAGCAATACATTTACTGAGCATTTCCTGTATCCTAGGCATTGTTCTTAGAATTTGATATATGTTAATCGTCATGAGATGAATATTCTTATTCTTTCCATTTTGCAGCTGGTAAAGACTGACATAGTTAATTTGTTTTCATAAGGCTGCAGTCTGGCTTCCATTTAGACACAGGATAGCATCTTGGTTCTGAATTAGGTTATATTCCTAATTAGGAAGTTGATTAGATTTCATGTCTAGAATTTTATATGGAAATTAATTGAATCATATAGTCTGAATTAAAAGGCAGAATTTAACATTGCAAGTCTGAACCAAGTACCAGGAAACTAATGTTCTTTTTTTGGCATTTTTTTAAAAAACTCAGATCATTTTAGATTGTAGACTTCTCATTGATAGTTGGGGCAACCCTTTGGGGTTTGGCTTTCTGCTGTTCATGGCCTTTTAAAATGTGAACTCAAGGCTAAATTTATAATTAGTTTACATTTTCTCGCTACTTTTTTTTTCCTTCTCAGTAATATAACTCATAATAGACAAGTCAGATTTCATTTTTAAAACCTACCAACCTTCATTATTGCCATCTTTTTTTCTTCATATTTGCTTTTAAAGAATTTCTGAAAGTTACTTTTCTGTTATCTAGAACTGCTTTAATATGGTAACCCCTAACTTTATGTATCTATAGCAAAAGGTTTAAACAGGCACTTCTCCAAGAAGATATGGTGCTGGTCAATAAACACATGAAAAGATGTTCAAAATCATTATCCATTAAGGAAATGTAAGTTAAAGCAATGTAAGATAATACATATACCAATTAGATTGGCTAAAATAGAAAATACCAAATACTAACAAGAATATAGAAGCCACCATGTTCCTCATACATTTAGTGAGAATGTAAAATGATTCAGTGACTCTGGTAAGCAGTTTGGTAGTTTCTTACAAAGTTAGAGATATATTTATCATAAAACCCAGCAATCATACCTATAGGTATTTACTCTAGAAAAATGGAAACGGAATTCATGCAAAAACCCATGCAATAATGACCCAAATTGGATATAACATAAAGACCCTTTAATGGATGAATGGGTAAACAAATAGTGGAATGTATGTTTCTGTGTGCATATATTTGTGTGTATGGGTGTGTATATATGTATACACACACACACACACACAACACAGCACTACTCAGTAGTATAAATGGATGAACAATTGATATGCCTGACAGTGTGAAATATTGAGAGAAATCAGTCTTAAAAGGTTACATACTATATGATTCCATAGAAAATATTTTAGGAATGGGATTGTGGCTCAGTAGTAGAGCACTTGCCTAGTATGCACAAGGCCCTGGTTTCAATCCCCAGTACTGAAAAAAAAAAATTCTTTCAATAACAGGTTATAGCAATGGAGAACTGATCAGTGTTTGCCAGAAGTTCTGGTTGGAGTGAACGTGTAACTTCCAAAGGGTTGTATGGGGCCTTTGGGGGATGATGGAACAGTTTTATTTTCTGGTTATAATAATAATTGTTATAAAAAGTGAGAGGAAAGAATGAGTGAGAACATGGAAAATTTTTTTTAAAAATAAGTTCTCTGGTTAATAGTACTAATATCAGTTTTTTGATTTTGATCATTGTATTGCACTGATGTAGAACGTTATCACTGGAGGAAACTGGGGAAAGGGTTCACAGGAACTGGACTATTTTTGCAACTTCTGCATTAGTCTCAAATGATTTCACAATTTAGTTGGACATGGTAGCACACACCTATTATCCCAGTAGCTCAGTAGGTTTTAGGCAAAAGGATCACTAGTTTCAGGCTACTTGAGCAATTTAGTGAGACCCTGTCTCAAAATTAAAAGAAAAAAAAAACTGTTGGGGATTAACTCAGTGGTAAAGTGCCCCTGGGTTCAAATTGAAGTAGTCCCCCCCCCCCACACACACACACCAAGAAAAAGATTTTACAATTTAAAGCTTTTTTCTAAACAATAAATAAAATTCAGTTCTTAAGTTGCCCTAAGCACATTAAAAATGACCCCATGTGGCTAATAATAGCCATATAGGGTAGTGTAGATGAATATTTCCATCAACTCAGGAAGTTTTATTGGACAGTGTATGTTCTCTGTTCTTTGACTATTTCACATTCCAATATAATCTAATGCTTTCTTGTACTTTCTGTTATGATACCTTATTAACCAGTTGTTTTGGATTAGGAAAATATTTCACCTCTTTACTTTCTGAAATTTCAGAGGAAAAACCCCTGTTTTATGTCAGTTTAGGAATTTATCAGATACTGATAGATAATTGGATATTTAAATTTTTCCACACTCACATATTTTGCCTCTGGACCAATTTTATCAACTGTATTAGGAAGTAATCCTAATATCTCATATAGTTACCCTACAATACTTTCTTGACATTATCATTTGTGTTTATTTTCTCTTTTATCCTTACCCAAAAGCTCTTCAAAATTTTTATATTTCTAAAAAAGGTGCTCTATATGTGTAGTAAGAATTGAAATGCATTCTGCTGTCATATATGAATTTTTTTTAAAAGGTGCTGTTTCTTCCCTGTGTTCTGGATATAAACCTTTTGAAAATGTAATTCCTTCATTGCCATGTTCTCATCTTTTGTTCCATTAGACTTTTTCCTCTTTGTCTTCTTTGTATTTTCACTTCAAAATTACTAGGTACCTCCTTTATTATGGAACTTCTTTCTGCTTCAGTTTCATCCATCCTGAATATATCTAGTTTTTTATAATCTACTACCTGAGATTTAAAGACAAGGAAATGGAGGAATGAATAATAGTTCAAGATACACTCACATAATAACAGAGTTAAGACACTAAGAAACAGATGAATAGTGTGTGACCCAGCTGAAGAAAACTGCAGAGAGAGAGAAATTAATCTAAACAAATATTAGATTAAGATTTATATCTTCCTGGATAGAAAATCTGAATATTATGTCAGTGTTCTTCAAATAATCCATGTTTATTGCAATTGTAATCAAGCTCCAGTAAGATTTTTCTTGAAATTGATAATTCAGCAATTCATATGGAAGATCATGTAAGAACATTTAGAGGGTTAAAAAGAAACATAATTAGGGAAATGGGGAACGTTGCCAGGGGTAGTAGAACTTAATAAAGCAACAGTAATGTAGTAGTGTAGTACTGGCATAAAAACAGTTATCGTTGGATCCAAGGAACCAGCAATTATATTTTAACCAGTGTAAGAATTCAACATAAGAAAAGATTATTCATGAATTATTTGTATTTATTGTTTCTGTAATTCACAAGTCCCCAATATGTATATGTGTAAAGGTCAAGAATAGATAGTTTACCAAAGAATAAAAAAAGCAAAATAAAATTTTCTAGGATTAAAGAAGTAAAATATAAAAATAATGGAGTTGAGTTTCTCATTATTAAATAGGTAAAGATTTTTTATTGTTAAAATATGCTGGTAATGGTGCAATGAAACTTATACTCTATTTCATTGCTTTCATTGTCTGTTTCCTATCATTGCTTTATTGGCACCATTCTTGATTCGACAGTGTGGCACATTCTATCCTTGAGCAAATCGTATTGGCTGTGTCTTGAAATAATATAGTATCCGAACATCTCCACAGTTAGCTATCCTGGTCCAAGCCCCCCAGCCTTCTTTTTTTTTTTTTTTTCAGGTGTAGTTGGACACAATATATTTATTTTATTTATTTATTTTTATGCGGTACTGAGGATGGAACCCAGCGCCTCACATGTGCTAGGCAAGCGCTCTACTGCTGAGCCATAGCCCCAGCCCCCCACCTACTTGTCTGGATCATTGCAGGTAGTACCTAACTTGTTTCCCTCCTTATCTTACATCTCTGCATCTTTGAACACACAGCCAAAATTCACCAACTTAAAATGTGAGTGATCATGTCATTCCTCTGTTCAGTTAGCCATCAGTTGTTTCCTGGTTCTCTCAGAGCTCAGGCCAATTTCATTATAATGATCTACAGACCCTGCATATTATAGACTTCCACCTTTCATGTCTTATGCCCCACACTGCCCCCCTTGCCTTCTCAGCTCCTACCACTTTAGTCTCCTTCTAGTAAATAAAGCATGTTCCCACCTCAGTGCCTTTGTACTTATGATTATTCTGCCTAAAGTGGATTTATCTGATAACACTTCCTTGACCTGCTCCCTGTCTTCTTTCAAGTCTCTATTCAAGAGGTCATTGAGGTCTTCCTTTTCTTTATAAAACAGCACCTTCCAACTTTATCTTTCCCTCCTTCATTTTTCTCCATAACATATATCAGCATAAATAAGTTATATGCCTATTTACGTGTTATTTTTCTTTTTCCAACTAGATTGTCAGCTCCATAAAAGCAGGGACTTTGTTTTAGTCACTGCTGTATTACTTAGAGCCTGGCATATAGTAGGCATTTATTTATTGAATGGTTACATTGATAGAATCTTTATGGAAAGCAACTATAACATGTTCTGAAAGCCATGTTTTTTAATGTAGGAGAAGGATTAAGTAAATTGTGTCCACTTAATGAAGAGAGAGAAATATCTGCATTGAACAGGGTCTAAGAGGTTTGGATTAAGAACAGTAATGAAGGCTGTTATTCTCTAAAGAAAAACAAAATAATTTTCAAGTACAAAGGAAGTTTCAGCATTGTGTATTGGCAGTCTTTGATCAGACTTGGTCAATGGAAGCAAAAGGTTACTGCAGGGGGAAAATAGAAAATAAAGTTAGGTGGATGGGAACAGATGTTGAAGGTTTTGAAAGTAAATCAAAAGAGATAGAACCTGCTAGATTCAGTGGCACATGTCTATAATTCCAGAGACTGGGGAGGTTAAGGCAGGAGGATCACGAGTTCAAGGCCAGCTTCAGCAACTCTGCAAGGTGCTAAGCAACTCAGTGAGATCCTGTCTCTAAATAAAATACAAAATAGAGCTGGGGATGTGGCTCAGTGGTTGAGTGCCCCTGAGTTCAATCCCTGGTACCCCGACCCACCCCACCAAAAAGAATTTCCACAGTAGTAATCAATGTATGAATTGTTGAGCTTTGAAAGACAAGAAAGCTATACAAAGCGAAGATTAGTGACATATAAGGGAGCCAAGAGAGTGGGATAAGGAATATCAACTGGGAGGCAGACACAACAGGGCAGGTAGTAAGGAGGGTAGAGTGTGACAAAACAAAGGCCTATATTGAATCAGCAATCAGTGATGTGACAGAGAATAGGGGTTAGTGATTAACTGCATGCAGGATGCAAAGAAAGAAGAAATAAATGCTTTATATTAAGAAATCATATTTCCTTTTAATTGTTTTCTTCTTTTATTATAGGTTTCTCTATACAGAAAATGGATTTTTTAAACCTTTGGAGAACTCAATTATCACAATACTTCTATACTACCAACTAAGATTTATGGCAGTAAATTTATGACAATAAATTTCCTAATTATAGAACTGCTGAAGAACTAAAAAAGGACATTCTTTCATAAAAATATTATAGTATCATATTACTAAATAAAACTAAAAAGCACATTATTAAATTATTAGATTTGTTAATACAAGCACACAGCTTGTATTAATGTGCAACAGCTACTGACACTAATGGTTACCAAACCTCAAATTTAAAGGGTTTCTCTTCATGGGAAAAATTGTATAGTGGCAAGAAACCACTAAACATTCTCATTAAATATATTTTCAGCTAAGTGTCATTTAGGAGAATTTCCTTGAAACAAGTTCTAGAACGTTCCAAGTCCCACCACTGAGTGGATTTGGTATTATGGCAGCAACTTACAGACTTGTGGTTAGTACTGTGAACCACTACAGCAGCGTGGTGATAGACCGACGTTTCGAACAAGCTATACATTATTGCACTGGAACCTGCCACACCTTCACACATGGAGTTGACTGCATTGTGATACACCATAGCGTTTGTGCAGACCTTTTGCATATCCCTGTGTCTCAATTCAAAGATGCAGATCTGAACTCTGTATTTCTACCCCATGAAAATGGGCTTTCCTCTACCGAAGGTGACTATCCACATCAGGTCCTCCCAGGCATACCGAGAGTCAAGAAAGTATCCACATTTCAGAATACCTGTAATTTAAAGGATATTGCTGGAGAAGCAATCAGTTTTGCCAGTGGAAAAATAAAAGAATTTTCCCTTGAAAAACTCAAAAACTCTAACCATGCAACTTACAAAAAGGGAAGGAAAGTTAAGTCTGACTCATTTAACAGGAGGTCAGTTGACTTTGACTTGCTCTGTGGTCATTATAACAATGATGGGACCTCCCCATCCTTGGGTTTACTTCGGAGTTCCTCAGTTGAGGAAAAATCTTTATCCCATAGAAACTCACTTGATGCAAACCTGACTTCCATGTTCTTTCAGAACTTCTCTGAAGAAGATCTTGTTACTCAGATTTTGGAAAAACATAAAATAGATTCTTTTTCTTCTGGGACTGACATAAAAATGTGCTTGGACATCTTACTGAAATGCTCTGAGGATTTGAAAAAATGCACAGATATCATAAAACAGTGCATAAAGAAAAAGTCAGGAGGTAACATTAATGAAGGAAGTGGTAATGATGCAATTTCTAGCTCCGAAACTGTCTATATGAATGTAATGACCAGGTTAGCATCCTATCTGAAAAAGTTACCATTTGAATTCATGCAGTCTGGGAATAACGAGGCCATAGATTTCACAGAACTGGTCAATAATATGCCTACCTTACAACTGACTCCCTTTTCCCCAATATATGGTTCTGAACAGCCCCCTAAATATGAAGATGTTGTCCAGCTCTCAACCCCTGATTCTTCACAGTTTCAAACTCTCGAATTACAAGATGACAAGCATAATTCTAGGATAACAGACAGTATAAAAGCCATTCCAAACACAAATTCCTTATATAGCTTGGAAGTAAATGATCCCAGAACTATAAAAACTGTCCAGCTTCAATCACTGCCATTAACCATGAACCCTTTAGAGAATGTTTCTTCAGGTGACTTAATGGAAACTCTTTATATTGAAGAAGAGTCAGATGGAAAGAAGGCATTATTAGATAAAGGACAAAGGACAGAGAATGGTCCAGATCAGGAATTGTTAAAGGTAAATGAACACAGAGCAGAATTTTTAAACAATGGTACTCATCTTCAAAAATGTCCTGCAGCAAAGCAAAATGAAATTGGTAAGATATTTGAGAAACCAATTGCTCATCTACCTGAGGAAGATCCTGAATCAAAAGTTCCTAAAGTGAAAGCAGGAGACCAGAGAGATTTTATGAACCCTAACAGTCAGGAAGAGATAGATAAATTGTTAATGGATTTGGAATCATTTTCACAGAAAATGGAGACGTCTTTAAGACAGCCACTTGCCAAAGGTAAAAACTCCAATTCTCAAAATATTCACAGTCATTTAACTGCTCAAATCCCTGTAGATCTTGAGCCTAAATCTAAAGTGTCTTCACCTGTGGAAAAAGTTTCACCTTCCTGTCTAACAAAGATTATTGAAAACAATGGACACAAAATAGAGGAAGAGGATCGAGCCCTCTTACTGCGAATTCTGGAAAGCATTGAAGACTTTGCTCAAGAACTAGTTGAATGCAAATCAGGCAGAGGGAGTCTATCACAAGAAAAGGAAATGATGCAAATTCTACAGGAGACCTTGACGAGTTCCTCTGAAGCCAGTTTATCAGTCTGTAGAAGTCCTGTTGGTGATAAAGCCAAAGATACAACTTCAGTGGTTCTGATTCAGCAGACGCCAGAAGTGATCAAGGTAAGGACCTAACAATCTTGAGTGCTGAGAAGTCTCCAAAGAAGTGTGTTAATGTTTGCACATTTTATAAACAAAAACTATTTTTGTTAACTGCTCCATTTTCTATATTAAAAATCATCTCACCTACGTTCAGTAAGTAAAAAGCAAAGGCTTTATAGTCAAGCTGTCTGTCTTCAGCTGCCTTCTTTATACCCTTCATCTTTGATACAAATCCATGACCAAAGAAAGCTACTTAACCTTTATATCTTATTGTGTATAGTGGAAATAGGATCAAGAAAATGTATGTTAAGCACAAGCATTGCAGCACAATTCTTATTCAAGTTGGCTAACAGTCCTCATCCTTCCCAGGCAACCAAGAGATCAGTACTTATTTCATGCTTTTGTAGACTCTTATAAGGTGTACAGTAGGGTACAAGAGAGGACATGGCTCTTAAAGAACTTAAAATCTGGTTGGGGAGACAAAACAAACATTCCTAAAATAATACATGAGCATGTATCTGAAAATATGCATCTGTTGTTAATGCAACAGATCTTCCAAAAAGGTCAAGGCTAGAGTATATGAAATTTGCTTCTCCATGCAAGTGATAATAAATAAATATTAGTCTAGAATCCCAGAAGTATTTTCAAAAGATTTTTAATCTATCCTCCTACTTATAGCCCAGAAAAGCAATTATCTGCCCACTTATATGTATGTGTTTCTTAAGGCAATAAGATTATTCCTTGTTCATTTCACAAGTCTATAGGTTAGCAGGGGTCTCTTTGTCACCTCGTTCAAGGACGCAGGCTGATGGAAGACCCATGTTCTTACTGTTTCTCCATTTCCCTATCTGGAATATGTGACTTATGAGTTCACTGGAGCATGGGGAAGAAAGGGATGGGTTTTTAACTATCTCATCCCCTGACACAGCACTGTTCACTTCAAATCATACTCCAGGTCTTCCAACCTAAAACCTGTGAAACATACAGAAACACTTAGACTATTTGGTAAGCATTATCTCTACCACATGTTGGCATGTGTGGATTCAGACATAAAGCCAAATCAACAAAATCAAATTGTAAAATAATATGAATTATTTTGAGGTGTGCATTTGTGTAAGAAATATAAACACATGGATACGCCAAATACAATGTTTTTTAAATTTTTTTTATTAGTTGCTCATGACAATACAATAATCTTGACATATCATACATTTGATTCAAATGGGGTATGAATTCTCATTTTTCCATGTGTACAGGTTGCAGGATCACATTGGTTATACGGCCACGTATATACATAAAGCAATACTGGTGTCTATTGAAATACAATGTTTAAAACAGTGGTTAAACCTGGGTGAGGAAAAGATACAACAAAAGAAGGGTGTGTCAGGGGGCCTCAGAAGTGTGATGTTCTCTTTCATAATCTGGGTGGCATATCCCTAAGTATTTTGTTGTAATATTTATGCCTTTTTATATATGCTTTAATGTTGCATGGTAAATTTTTAAAACTTGAGTATTAGACGTAGCATATATGTGACCAAATTAAAAATCCAATTATATATTATTTTAGCCTTCTCTTTAAAATTTTTATTTGATCAGAAAAAAGGGCATATTATGATCAGATGGATCACTTTTACTCAGTATGTTTTGTGTGTATTTTTAGTTGGCCAGTGACACTTAAGTTTAAAACAATACATACCTTAGATTGTTAAATGGTGATTTGGGTCTGAATATCCTCAGACATTCACTGTAAAATCTCTATGTGAGTCTCATTTGTGTTTTCACAAATTTTTTTAAATATTTTTTTTAGTTGTAGTTGGACACAATACCTTTATTTTATTTATTTATTTATTTTTTATATGGTGCTGAGGATAGAACCCAGTGCCTTGCACATGCTAGGCAAGCGCTCTACTACTGAGCCACAACCCTAGCCCCATAAATTTTAATCTCTTTAATTAATTTGGGTCATCACAGAAAGCAAAACTGTAGGAATTAATTATAAACATTATGAAAAAATATTTTCATATTCACATAAAATACTAATATGGTTAATATTTTATAAAGGAAAGAAAATACCTATATAGCAATCCCCAAATGATAATAATGTCCTGAGAGCTACCAATTGTTGTGAGCTAAAGCATGCTAATACATGTAGATATATTATCTCACTAATTTCCCTAAAATAATCTTGTCCATTAAAATAAAAATGTCTACTTCTTTGGGTGACCTATTTCATAACTTTATAATCATTATCCAGAAACTTCTATTGTGATACAGCATTTTGAATTTTATTCAACCCTCTTCCTCCATTATCCCCTGTGAAAAAACGAGATAGCTGGGGAGTAGGTCCCTTTGATATCGCCAGTCTAAGTATACTAAAAATGCTGCACTGAGATCTACATGAGCTTCCCAGTTTTTCACAACTACAGACTGAAATCAGAATCTGATGAATATACTGTCTTTCAATATTCTTTTAAGTGAATTCCAGTATAATAGAAAAAAATTTGAAAAGATTTCTGCTTGATAAAAATTGAAAAAATTATTAATGAAAGCTAATATTAAAGAGAAAGGTAATATAAGATGTTTCATTCAGGCAGATGCTTAATGCAAAAAGGCAAACCATTCTTCCAAGGTGACACACACCTTGAATTCAGTCGCCTCTCATTTTTCTTTTAATCTTCTCTTCTCGTGAAATGTTTTAAATCAGTAGTTGGCAGACTTTTTCTGTGAAAGTATTTTAAATATTTTAGTAAATATTTTAGTCTTTGTGTGCAGCAAGTCTTCTTTGTATTTTTTCTTTCTTTTTTTTCTTTTTAACAATTCTTTAAAAATATAAAACTGGCCTTAGCTCCAAGACTTAACAGAAACAGGCAGTGGGCCAGATTTGGCCCATGGACTGTAGTTTGTCAACATTTGTTTTAAGCAAATGGAAAAGTGTGATGAATCATATAAAAAGTACTCTTGTCACCTACCACATAGTTTTATCCAATATTAATGTTTTGCCATATTTGTTTCAGATCTCAGCTTTAGTGTTTTCATTATCATTAGCATTACAGTCTTAAAAAATAATCTCATACATAGTTGAAATCACTAGGGTACCCCTCAGTACTGTTCTTTTTCCAGAAGTAGCTACTATCCTTCAGTTGTTGATCTACCAGTTTTTGTACAATATTGTCTTTCATGTTTTTTATTCTTTTAGAGTGTGATCAAAGAATAATAAGAAATAAAACAGAAGAGGTAAATTGAGGCCAATTTATGAATGACTTTGTATGCTATGCCAAAGAATTTGTCTTTAAGGAAAGTGGGAAGCCAAAGAAGACTTTTAAGCAAAACATTGTCTCAGTATGATATATTTTTAAAGGATAGCCAATTTTAAACTAAAGCTTATTTTCTCTTTTTGGATAGCTGAAAATTTGCCAGTTGTTCAAATATTTTAATTAATAGGGCATGCAAGCAGTACTTTTTTATTTTATTTTAATTTTTTTTTGTTATAGTTGGACACAATACCTTTATTTCACTTGTTTATTTTTATGACATAAATGGTGCTGAGGATCAAACCCAGGGTCCCACATATGTAAGGTGAGCGCTTTATCACTGAGCCACAACCCCAGCCCCTATTTTATTTTTTTTTAGTGTCAGTGGACCTTTATTTATTTATATAAGGTGCTGAGATTTGAACCCAGTGCCTCACACATGCTAAGCAAGCACTGTACTATTGTGCTATGACCCCATCCCTACAGGCAGTACTTTCAAATGACATTGATGATTATCCCTAAGAAAAAAGGTTGATATGAGAGTATTATATGTTATTAATAATTTAATAGGTATTTCAAAGTAATTTCCCAAGAGTAAAAAGTATTTGTTGTCCATAAATAATTGAAATTCAAACTTGTGTTGGGAAAGGGATCCAAACAGAAAATTCTAGGAAGATTCTGAGAAATTACAAAAAGAATATTGGTCTGGATTAAAGATCAGCACTATAGGCCCATGACCAAATCCAGACTGCTGCTGACAGGTCCACAGCACACCTACTCATTAACATCAGATCTGTGGCCGCTTTTATGTTCTATCTGCAAAATTGAGTAGGAACACCAGAGACCCCAAAGTCTAAAATTATTATATCTAGTCATTTATATCAAAAGTTTGCTGACTTCTGTTCTAAATATTCCCCCATAGATCAGCAAAGCAGATTAGATTAAAACTCTTCTAACCCAATTATTTCTCCTCTAAACTTTCTTACATTGTCTCACACATGAGTTTTTGGGTGACACCTAATATTTAAACCATAATACCCAGCAACTCTGGAGGCTGAAGCAAGAGATCACTTTTTATTTATTTACTCTTTTCATAGTAAATAAGTCCTTTATGAAGGATTCTGACTATAGCTGTCCTCTCTACTCTTCAGTCACCATTTATCTCTTGACTTAAACTGGCTTCTTTTTCATCTTGTGTCTTGAATTCCTCTTTCTTTTTTTCTTACTTTGCACAAAAATGTCAAATTATCTCTGTATATGTATTGGTTAACAAATGAGTCTTCATGCTATGCTTTTTTTTTTTTTAACAAAGCCTCCATGTGACAGTAGACAGCCGTATAGGTTCTAGACTAGCTAAGACATACAGATGGGCCTGCAAATAAGTCAAACAAGAATAAGAGAACAGTTCGTAGAAAAGGTGATGTGACTGAAATCCAAAGGGGTTTCATAATTACAAATGAATGAATTCTGAAGACATGTTTGACATATAGAATAATGGAATAATTTTAGAAAAACAAAACACTAAGAGTCTATGCTAATTTGATAATTCACATAATAAAGGATACCTTAATTCTGTTTTATTTCCATCCGCAGATGGTATTACTATCATTTTTTAATCTATTTTTAAACTTTTGGGGCAATATCATACTAATAATTAATCATAGGTTAAAATAATAAACCCTAATTACCCTTAAAAACATTTATTTTATTTAATTTTAGTAAAAACAAAGACAGGTAAAACTTCTATTTCTATAATCAAAACAATGGATGGGGAGAGGTCAGATTCTTCAAGAAAGAATTTAAAGTAAATTAAGATTTCTTTTTGTAAAAACAATAATATTCAAGACTAGTTAAACCGATAGCTTTCAACTAAGAACGCATTTTAAGATTAGTAAAAAGTCCAATTAAAATCTAAATATTTTTAAAGAAAAGATTTCTTAAGATTAAAAAGTAAAACTATTGTCAACATATTGATAAGTATAGACTTCATTTGGACCTGTTTCAGTAGGGTGGTAAAGATCATTTATAGTTAATACATAATTTATGTTTAGTTCACCACTGTATCCTAGAAACCTAGACCAGTAGTGACTAGCACTTAGTGGGTGCTCAATAGATATTGTTAATAATTGTCACTTTTAAAGGGACTTATTTGTATGTTATGTTTCTGTAGTGTTTAGATTTTTCCTTATAAAACAACATCATCCTTTTGTAAGAAGAAAAAATAAAGTACTTTTTCTAAGATACCCAGGGAAATCCCACTATCTCCACCGGGATTGAACACCTAAAACTAGGCTTTTCCTAATATAACCATCTTCAGAAATTATCTGAATAAAATGATTACTTCACAAGCTTGATTAGGCCATACCTTGCAGTTTTCTGACTTCATAAAACTGAGAGTCAGATTCAGACCTTTAAATCAAGAGTTCTGCCATTTCTCCTAGGTTACAACCAAGCAGTAACCACTCAAGACTAGATCTGACAGTTTTGTCAGCTATCCTCATGGATCGAATTTCCGAGACCATGGTGTTTACCCTGAGAAGTGCTTTGCACCCAAGTGTCCTAGCTCCATCAGCTGTTGTATTTCAAGCATATCACTTATTATTACCAGGATAACTTGAGCATCAATTCAGCCTTCTGTTTTGATATCTATGAATTCAGCTCTTACCCAAAATTACTGAGAAATTATTCTCATTCATATTCATTCCCCCCTGGCCTTTAACATGTCAGTGAAGTAGAAACCCCTTTGTTCCTTCCAACTTGCTGTGAAATTTATTTTATTTGTAAATCCAAAATTGATTTCTTATCTCTATAATGAGCAATCTCCAACTGAAGTAATTTCTCAAGGAAAAAGGGAGGAAGGAAATCAGACTAACAAGGATGGAGATATCCAGAAAACTAGAAATTCTAGAAATCTTAAGATTTACGATACCTAATAATTTTAGGCTCTTCATTCTCTTTTGCTTCCTTAGATTCTAGAAGTATATGTACCCCAACTATTTGGAAGACTAAAAAGCAAAAATATTAGATGGGGGTCTGTTATTTGTCATGGAATGTGTTCTATCATTTGGAGGCAGTTGAAACAAGACAAAAATGTTTATTAGATTTCCTCTATAATGCATATGCCTTCCTATTTTGCTGCAATCAGTGAAGGTAAAGGCTAGAAGACAGGCTAAGAACAAAGACTACAGATAAGCATCACCATGTGGCCCCTTTCCCCCACCTCAGCATTTCATTATTTAAGAGTTAAATAACATTTATAACAGAACAAGCCATGAATTAAACGATTAAAAAAAAAAAAACACCGAGTTAAAGCATAAAGGAGAAGAATATTGAATTTTAAGAATAATTTGTTAGGCATGATGGCTCAGGCCTGTAATACCAGCATCTTGGGAGGCTGGGGCAGGAGGATCGCAAATTCGAAGCCAGCCTCAGCAACTTAGTGAGGTCCTAAAAAATTTAAGACCTCAAAATTTAAAAAAAAAAAAAAAATGTGCTGGGGATATGGCTCAGTGATCAAATGCTCCTGAGTTCAATCCCTGTTACCCAAAAATAATAATAATAATATATTAAGAGTAACCAACTGGAACCAGGCTTGGTGGCACATGTCTGTAATCCCAGTGATTTAAGAGACCTAGACAGGAGGATTGCATCAAGTCAAGGCCAGCCTAGGCAAACTGGGGAGATCCTCAACAACTTATTGAGATCCTATCTTAGATTTTCAAAAAATTAAAAATTAGAGTAATCAATTAATTAGTTTGTAGTCAATTTCTTCTCTTAAAGCCTGCATAAAATGATATTTTAAATAAAGTCTGTGATTCCAGATTATTACCTTTTTAACTGTTCAGCCAGTTAGAACTATAAGATGAGAGGACTTTTAATTGAGATGTCATTTACTTAGTATAAAATTTGCCCTAGGGCTGGAGTTGTAGCTCAGTGGAAGAGCACTTGCCTAGCATGTAGGAGGCACTGGTTTAAATTCTCAGCACCACATTATAAATAAATGAAATAAAGGTCCATCAACAGCTAAAAAATATTTTTAAAAATGTTTCCTATTAAGTACACAATTTAGTAGTATTTAGTATATTCAATAAGATTGTGAAACCATAAGCACTAATTCTGGAATATTTGCAGTATCACCAAAAGAAACCCATATTCATAATCAGTCCCCATTACCCCCTACTCCTAGCCCTTTGCAACCATAAGGTACTTCCTATCTCTATTGATTTGCTAATTCTTACATTTCATGTAATTGGAATCATGCAATATGTGACCTTTTGCAACTGGCTTTTTTCACACAATGTAATGTTTTTAAGGTTTTCCATATTGTGGCACACACCAGGGCATTATTCCTTTTTATGGTTCAAAAAATATTCCATTGTTTGTAGTTCCATGTTGTGTTCATCCTTTCCTTTTGTTTATTCATGTAATAATAAATTATTTTTATTTGGGTGTTTCCATTTTGGGGCTATTATGAATAATCTGATAAATGTTCATGTGTAAGTTTTTGTGTGAACAATGCTTTTGACTTAGCATTTCTAAGTTTTTCTAGAATAGCCAGTTTCCTTTTATAAATTAGAAGTACCCTTCTGATATACTAGAAGTATAGTGAGAAAAAGAAGAAATTACTTCTTTATTATTTTTCTATCCTTACACCTAGCCAAGTGTCTGGCACTTAATAAATGATCACAAAAATGCCTGAATATGAGTGAATGACTAATAACTTGAACTTCACTCATAGTTTTGAATACTATTGGAAAATAATTATCAAATTATAAAATATTACAAATAGGAGTTCTTTTAACTAAATATAATTGTGTCTTATAATCATTAGGGAATCCTAAACTATCTACTGCAAAACTTATCTAAGCATTATGTATGCTGTAAAATTTTTAATTCACATCATTAATTTATTCATACATCACTAACAGGGCCAAGGCTTTTCTTTGAGAAAGTCTCAAAGAAACTGAGTTCTATGACATCTTTTTTAATAAATCACACTCATGATACATTTGTTGACTGATATCCAGTTTTAGTCTCTTTTAACTGGAGAAAGAACTTAAAACAGTAGTGAAACAGTTTGAATATAGATACCTTTGGATTTTTTCTTTTATCCCACACTCACATAATTTTATAACAAAAAAAGTTTTAACTATTTGCTTTGAGTTTTTTAAAAAATATAGTTTGGAAATTATTCTTTTTTTCTACACTTTCTTTATGTAATTGAATTGATTTTTTTTTTTTTTAACTGAGAACCAAACCCCCCAGGGCCTTGGCACAGTATGCAAGCAGTACCACTGTGCTACATCTCCAGCCTTTTGAATTGAATTTTTACTATAAAAATACAACCAACATAAACAGATTGGAGACAGACACAATTGACTCTAAATAAATATGCAACTTAACTACTAAGATTAGAAAAACAAGGGCATAACAAAAAGTGAACCATCAACGTGCATCAGTGTGTTGTGGGAATTAGTTATTTTGTCTTTACAGAAAAAACAGAAAACTTTGTCTAATCTTGAGACTTAAATGAAGCTCATTTAAAGGATATTCTATAGTATTTGATTAAGTACTGTATGTGTGTGTGTGTGTGTATATATATATATTTAAGAATTATAATTAAAGGGACCTAAACAATCAGGGAAGCCTTTATTAAAAGAAGGTAGAATTTGAGTTGGATTTTGAAAGATGATCAGAATGTGCATTTGAGGAAAGAGAATATTCTCAGGAGGGGAATGAAAATTCATTCCTCTGAAGCCATGGGTTGGTTAGGGAAAGAAGAGGAAGGAATAAATACAATAACATTTGGTTTAATTGAATAAGCAGTAGTCATGTCTAAAGACCTAGATTTTTTGCTGTTGTTTTAATTTGGAGAAATAATAATGAAAGAAGAAAAGTTCACTAGGCAGGAATAAAAAGAAAAAATATGGAAAAGCGATCTGTCTTTAAAAGTTAACATGTAAAATGTTAACAGTGAGAGAAATAGAAACTAAGGAAGGGCCAGCTCAAAGCATAGAACCAGTGGTTTTCAATGATAATCTTTTTTCAATCTACTAGTACCTGAAAGCTTTCAGGTAAGATTTTGTACAAGCTGAAGATTCCACAGCTTAAAGAAAAAGACTTTTTAAACCACAAGTTTAGACATATAAACCCAATGTCAGAATATCTTGAAATGAGTGGGGGAAAGCTGACTTTGTAGGAAACAGTGGAAAACCAAATTATTTAATGACTACTAAATTAGATAGTAAAAGAAGGTTGTAAGCTACTTTTTGTTTCTGTTTTCTGTGATACTCATTTTATATTTTCTAGAACTAGAATATAATACTGATTCGATTAAAAATAAGTATTGATTAAAATACTTTAAAAAGATTGACTAAAAATAAGTATTAAAATTGAAAACAAATGATGATTAAAACAAGTGATGATTCACTTGTAAATAATAAATCCAGT
Source organism: Callospermophilus lateralis (assembly GCF_048772815.1). Lineage (NCBI taxonomy): Eukaryota > Metazoa > Chordata > Mammalia > Rodentia > Sciuridae > Callospermophilus > Callospermophilus lateralis. The sequence continues at coordinate 124,048,963 of NC_135314.1, read as the reverse complement.
ATTTAATATATGATAAAATCATGGAATAGGTATTTTTAAAATCTGAGATGATTCCTTTAGCTCCTCAAAAGAGAAAGTCTCATAAATTCAGGACATTCCATGTAATTACTCTTTGGTATCTTCTTAAACCTATTTCAGCTAGATTTCACTAACTCATATATATCAAAAACTTCTTTCTTATGTTGTTCCACTATCTTAAATAATACTTTTAACAGTAAATTTTCAAAATATATCCAAAATCACTTCCCCCAAAAAAGTAGGTTTGATGATGAGTCTTCTGCTTTAATTTTTTTTTAAATCTGAGACCAACAATTTTTTTTACAAATCTTTAAGGATAAATATTTCTTTCTCTACATTTTGATGAGAGGCCTATTCTTTTTTCATAAAATATTAAGTTGCAAAAGCCAAAAATATTCTACATATTCATTCTCTCTCTCTCTCTCTCTCTCTCTCTCTCTCTCTCTCTCTCTCTTTCGTTTTAGGAGAAACTGCTTTATGTGGATTGACACCTCACATACTCTGAGTTTAAGAAGTTAGCATTATCTGAGAAGTTGCTATTTTTAGGTCCAGCTGTAATGTTTCTAACTTTGGTACTTGGAGTAGTGGGTGCTTCCTTTCCCAGAAGGCTCTGTATTCTCAATATGTGCAGGTCAATTTGACATAAAGCTACTTACAAGGAGCAGGAGGCCCTTTGCAGCCTGTGTTTTTCATTTGAAAATTATGAGCAGGTATTTGAAACCTCAGGTTGTATTTGGGAATCAGCTACATGTCAGGACAAGCATGAATTGTAGTCCCTGGAGGCTGGGAGAGCATAATGCTTGAATTTAATTTCTTTGGGAGACGAGAAGAAAAAAAAATACCTTTCTGCCTGACAAGATTGACAGCTTATTAAATTTGACTATCTTCAGAAGTGTGCTGGACAATTGCGAAGTAATCGTTCATTTTTCAAAGATGATGATCAAGGAAACATCTTTACGAAGGGACCCGGATTTAAGGGGAGAGTTAGCTTTTCTGGCAAGGGGCTGTGATTTTGTTCTCCCATCAAGGTTTAAGAAGCGGCTGAAGTCATTTCAGCAGACACAGGTTTGAAACTTGGGTGTTTCTTTTAAGATATTTTTATTACTAATAAAACCACCCAGTGAACTAACTCACAAATAATTTTATAACTCACTTGTATCTTGATATTAGATCAAGGAATTAATCTGTGTCCTCTATTCAGCTATTTGCAGAAAGCTATTTGTAGAGGGATTCCAACAGGTTTAAAAATAGACCTTCTGGATCTGGAATACAGTACTCACATTTTTCTCATGTAGAGAGAGAATCCAGTTTTAGAGACAATAAAATACAACTTAACAAATAATTTATAATTTAGCCAGAAAAATACTAGAATCTTTAGTAGGAATCTTTGATAGAATTGGTGTTAGAAGCCTTATTTGCACTTTGAATCAGTAGACTGTGTTTAACACACTTGGATCAGTAATGAATGTTTGATTTTTTGGGTTTTTTTTTAAAGTATTGATCCTGGTAATATTTTTAAAGGCAGAAGTATTTTTATATATAAACAATTGTGTACATGTGTAATACACTGTGTAGGTAGATAATAATGAAGGATGGCTTCTAGATTATGAAAAGGTGATTTCCCTCAACAAACAGTGAGACTGAGTGATTTCTGCCTGTGATAACTACCTTTCAGAGTTTCTGCTTTCTTGATTACTACCTTTGGGCCAGTGTCTTACCATACAAGTTGCCTAACGTTGCGTACAATACAAATCAAGGGCTACTCAAATACTGGCCATCCAAATTCCATCCAGAAACCATAGTTTCATAGTTATTTTGACCCAGAATAATTTCAAATTATTTGGGTGAACTATGTGAAATTCCTTTTTTCCAAACCCTTTGTAGGTCAAAACCAGACAAATATCGGAAATCCTCCAGTGATATAATAGTGTTAGAACACTATTTAGAATGAATACTTAAATAATACTACGTTTATAAGGAAAGACTAAGGTGGAAAATTAAAATTCTTTATCCAGCTTATTTTTTTAATGTTGCTCCTATATTGACTGAAAAGCTTTATTCAATATGAGCAGTTGTCTAATTTACCAGTAAATCTGGCAAAATTTGTTCTACTAGTTTTTATTGTATAATGTTTATAAAGTATCAGTTTTATTGCACTACTTTAAGGTTTAAATTATGTGTATCCTATTGAACTCAATGGAAAATAAATTGATATACCCGAAAATTCAAAATAAATGCATTTTATTTACATCGTTTCCTTTTTAATGACCACAGAACTTGATCAGTTTTATTAAATATGAAATTAACCAGTGACTTAATAAATTCTTGCCTATCAGTGAATTGCTCTGTGTTAAGAAATACACAATGAATTGCAAAATATATGCAGTATATAATCACGTATTTTCCCATTAAAATAAAAGCTTTGACAGATAACCAGTGTTTGTGCTGAATGTCACTTACTTTGTCAAAGCAAAAGTATAGAGTTAACGTTGGAGATTTTGCTCCAAACCTTCTCCCCCACTGGCACCACTGGTCTTAATCTTATGGCTATAATTGCCCTGAAATTATACATAACTACCCTGGATATCATATCGTGGAAAACAAACGTTTTGGGGAAACAAAAAATTTTTATGATTGAACACATGTAGTCTCTCAAACCTCTTTCTGCTTAAAATAATGGGAAGGAAATGACAAGAGACAAGTGACCAAGTTGAAGCTTTGAAGAAAGAGTTGTACCTTATTTTAGAATTTTAAGAATATTTTCTATTATGATTGACTCATGAATCTGTATATGCAGATTCAGCATTAAGCAGAGAGAAATGTTTACTTAGAATAGTAATAGAATCAGTGTGTTTAATCCAAACTGATTTGTAAACTTTAAATTGCTTTACGAATGGATATGATTATTTATGATTAAATCTAAAAATTATGCCAAATTATACATAATCTTTTGAGAACCCCCACCTTTTGGCTTTGTCACTCATTCTCTTCTATGAGGACAGATCTGTGCCCAGCACTGTTTTGAATCTTTTACTCACATTACATTCTTTAATTTCCTTCAGTCTTCACAACAGTTGTCCAAGGTGTATGGATTATAATTTCTGTTTTATTACTGAAATTTTAAAAGGTTAAGTAACTTTCCTGAGGACACAGTAAACCATCACTGTTTTCTGTTCAGTTCTTCATTGGCATCCTTTCCCTCTGTGCTGTTTCTTCCTTGCCTATTGCTTATTGTAGGATTGTTGTTCAGACTTCAAGGGTAGCATTAGGCTAATTTAAGGAAGGAGAACATTAGAGCAATACTTTGTGATCAGTGAATTTAAAATAAACTTAGCCAGTCAATAGCCATTCTGTCTTTTATACTTTATTTAGCATCTCATATAGTGCCATGCTTATGAGCATAAATGATTGGGTTATTAATTAAGAGTGAAAATTAAAACTCTGAGAGTCTTCATAGAATCTGTTTTTTGCTTTTTCTGTGAGGACTCTCAGAACTCAGAAACAAACTCCTACCTGAACAATGATGTACTCCCTCCTTCCCTTTTCCCTCAATCTTGAGTTATCTCCATCTCCCAATTGTTCCTTCCCACCCCCCGCACACTTTTTCACTGTCTTTTCTAATATCCCTTTATGGTATACCACATCAAATTCGATTAGGAGAAAAGAAGGATATAAACTATAAATGAGTTACTTAACTGTAAAGGGAGTCTGGTTGTAATGAAATTAATGACCACAGAACTTGCATATTAAGAATATACCAGGGCTGGGGATGTGGCTCAAGTGGTAGCGCGCTCGCCTGGCATGTGTGTGGCCCGGGTTCGATCCTCAGCACCACATACAAACAAAGATGTTGTGCCCGCCAATAACTGAAAAATAAATATTGAAAAAAAAATTTTTTTAAAAAAGGGCTGGGGATGTAGCTCAAGCGGTAGCGCACTCGCCCGGCAGGCGTGCGGCCCCGGTTCGATCCTCAGCACCATGTACAAAACAAAGATGTTGTGTCCGCCAATAACTGAAAAATAAATGTTAAAGTTCTCTCTCTCTCCCTCTCTCTCTCTCTTTAAAATATATATATATACCAAAAATGAGATAAATAAGTATCTTGGGTAAAATGGCATGCCCCTTAGTATTAAGTAAATCAACCAAAACTAAAATGCTTTGACTTTCATAACAAAAGTTTTTCTTAGCATCAGGGCTTGATAGTGATTCTTCCTCAACAAAGTTAACTAGAAAAGAAAGTAAAAGTAGCCCCCTACCCCAAGTGCATTTTAGATCTGTGTGTTTAAAAAGAACTTGTCATTTCTGCCGATTGAAGGAGAGGAAAGACTAAGAACAGAAAGTCTAAAAACAGTCTTCAAAAAGAATTTACTGGGCTAGGGCTGTAGCTCAGTGGTAGAGCGCTTGCCTTGTATGTGTGATGCGCTGAGTCCAATCCTCAGCACCACATAAAAATAAATAAATAAAATGAAAATTTAAAAAATAAATAAATGTATTGTGTCCATCTACAATTAAAAAAATTTTAAAGAGAGAGAGAGAGAGAATTTTAATATTTATTTTTTAGTTTTCGGCGGACACATCTTTGTATGTGGTGCTGAAGATCGAACCTGGGCCACACGCATGCCAGGCGAGTGCGCTACCACTTGAGCCACATCCCCAGCCCCTAAAAAATTTTTTTAAAAATACTAATCTAGTTCCAGCAGACTAATAGTACACCTCAAAGTCCTTACTCTATCAACTAATACTGCTCTTTGATTATTTTGAAATATCTGCCAAATGATTGATTGGAAAATGTCCTATAGAATTTTTAAAATATAAATCTATATAAACTTGAGTATTGATAAATAAATAATGTATTCATTTATTTAAATCTCCCTAGAGACATGCCTACTACCCTCAAGTAAAGTGAGTAATTGTGGTTTCTTGTATTTATATACTACTTCTATTACTGGTGAGGATTCTCAAGAAATATATACAGTTTAGAATTTTTGTGTCTTATAATCACATTTTTCTTCCAGATTCAAAATAAACCAGAAAAGAAACCAGGAACACCACTTCCAACTCCAGCCACTTTTCCAGTTAGCCCTCAACCTCTCTCCCCTGTTCCTGCTGTGAACAATGTTGTGAATGCACCGTCGTCCATAAACATTCCACGGTTTTACTTTCCCGAAGGACTCCCAGATACCTGCATTAACCATGAACAGATTTTAAGCAGAATTGAAACTGCTTTCATGGATATTGAAGATCAGAAAGCAGACATTCATGAAATGGGAAAAATTGCAAAGGTAATAACAATTACTAAATGATTAATAATTCCCTTTTCTCTTGCAGTCCCAGTGTTCTCCTTACTGCCTCTTTGCTGTTTTGCATGCAGAGGATTTTTTTTCCATGTTGAAAAAACGTTATTTGATACTATTAGATCTCTAGCTATAGTCCTACTTCATGGAACTCAAAGTTTGAAAGAAATTTTAGTAGTATTCCAGTTCAACTTCCCACTGAATGTAGGAATTCCTTCTAAGACATCATTAACTCATAAATATATTCTCTTCTTGAATGCTTTCAGTTACTAGACGCTCACTACCTTGCCAGTAGCTTGTTCCATATTAAAGAACTATGTTTATTGGAAACATTTTCCTTATGTTGGATAGGAATTTCTTTTTTGTTTTCAGCTATTGACCTTACTCTACCCTGAAGCTAGATAAGGAGCCACTAGGCCATCTCAACACTAACATTTTATCCAGAAATAAATGAATGTGATACCAGGAAACAAGTCTTTATTTTTTTCCAATATATCCAACTGCTTCTAATTTAATATTTTAGCCTCCTAAAGTAGGACTACTGTGGCTGCACTCCTCCTAGAATAATATTGAACATGACTATCAGATTATAGTTGATAATGCCATTCCTCAGCTCAGGAATATTCAGGATTCTTACCCTCTGTGGCAGTACTTTGCTTGGTTTGGTTTTATTTTTATCACTCACGTATATTTGAAAGTCATATCATACCTCAGATTTTAGCAGTGGTTCTAGGCTATGCTTCAAGAGGCTGCGGATTGTATGGAGGCAAATAGGATATCAAGTGAGTGTGTCCATGACTCCATGCAGACTTCTAATTAGAATGGTTCCCCAGCTTTCAGGAGAGATGTTAAAGTTTGAAAAGTGCTGCTCTTCAGGTTAATCTTAGTAATCTAGTAATCTAGATTAGTAATCTTAGTAATCTAGGGCCTCCATAGTAATCTAGGGCCTCCATACTCAGTCCCCAGAGATACTTTCCAAAATTAAAATTACCTGATGCTGTTTCCTGCATGAACCTCACCCTATCACCCACTCACAGTCACAACTCTACATTTTGACTCTTGTAGCTCTCCCTTCCAAGATGGGTTTCCATTCCTACCATCCTCCACAATACCCACTTTGAAGACCTGGCTTACATTCTGCCTTTTTAAAGAAATCCCTAATACTGAACACAAGTCCACTTTCACATTATGCAGAAGCCAATCATTGGAGATGAGAGTTGGTGAGAAGGAAATCAGATTTATTCAAGGGCCTATTCTAAGAAGATGGCAAGGCCATCATCCTGAAAACTCCATCTTAGGAAATTCAGGGGTACAGAGGGCTTTTAATGAAGAGGAAAGTAAAGTAATGGGAAAAGGGACCAGAAGTCTTCATGCTTAATCACTCAGTAATCATCTTTTTCATTCAGGGGATCTTATCCTTTCTCTTTGTTTGGAATATTGTGATTACAAATAACTTTTGTCTCCTGGGCCAATCCCTATAAACCTTTAGATAAATATATTATTTTCCTGCAAATTAAATATTATCCTTTTAATTAATAGGATTAGTAAGTCCTTGGCCCACACTTTGATGTTACGTGAATACTAGGTGTTCTAGGTTCTGACAAACTAAAGAAAAATTAATGTTTGGGAAGTCTGGGGACCAGCTTCTTTTCTCTTTGTCCCCTTTTTCTGCAATAGTTGACTGTAGTAGTAATATCTCAGCTATTGAAAGGGGGTTTTCTTTAGACTTACAGTGTTGAGCAAAGAGAAGAACAAAGTAACTTTACGAGGGACAATTTTGCAAAGTAAAGCTAATCTCAAATAGGATGGTGTAAAACGAAATACATATACAATATAAAATGGCATAGACGTTGTATATTATAATGCCCTGCCCTTTGCCTAACTCTGACCTCACAGAGCATTTCTGTTGCTGCTAAATAGTTTGTGAACAGAGAGATTTTAAAAGAATTCTTTCTTTTATTATCTCTTTCTTTGCCACTTCCCCCCTCTTAGAACTTGATTTTGGATCCCTTAGATCAACAAACTCCCTCATTCCAAAAGTAAGAACTTACCTGTTTCCACAGGGTTTTACTTATGAGGAAATTGCAGTACCACAAGTACTGAAGTCACAGAACTAGTTCTTGTCAGGAGACAAATCCTCTTAACTTCTGGCGTGATACTGCTTCCATAAGTCTTATTTCCTGAACATACACAAACATTAGCTAGCCCCCATTCAGTAGTCATCCAAATAAATTACAAGTTCTCTTTCCTATATTAGGTGACAAAACCAAGACAGTAAATTCTCTGAATAGCCTGGAACTATGGATCTAAATCAAAAATATAAAAGTTAGAAAAGATGAGTGAAATCTGCATTTTGGAGGTAACATGTATTAAACCAAAACTCTTGAGATCAGGGGATCTCCCACATAAAAGAATTTATTGAGCCATTACAGATGTTAGCCAGAAACCAGGTCCTGGGACAAGTTTGAGCAACTACCAGCAGGTGGGTGAGATAGCAGTTAGAAAATGTTCACCAGGTCAGAGCTAGAAGGAATTTCTATAAACATTGGAAAAGGAAAGCACTGTAACCTTTAGATAAGAGGGGTGGGATAATAAGAAGCAGGAAAAGCTATCAGATGGGTTTTTTGCTTCTGGATTTATTGCTTCTGGAGAAGTATTTGTTGCTTCTGGATTGGTTGAGATTAGTAAGAAAGGTTAAATGTAAACCAAGCTCCCTTATCTCTTCCCCTTCATTCATCGGTCTTTGCAATAGAATTTACAACATCTCAGAATTTTTCTTTTATCACATGTCAACTATATAAATGCCAAATAGGTATTTCTAGAATGGGAACAATTTGTGTGAAAGAGATGGAAGGTTTCATAGAATGCTTAATATAGGCAGATAAGGAAAACTTGTCCAGATTAAGACATAGTAGTTCCCTGGTGTGGAGCAGGGTCATATATCTGGAGAGCCCATCCAGGTTATTAGTGCTTCTCTTTCATAGACCTGCAGCCCATCCTGTCTTGCATAGAGAGTCTACTGGGTTAACCCTGAACCTCTGAATATTCCTAACCTCTGTTGAAGAGCCCTGCTCTCCCTGTGCTTCCACATACTCCTGGTCTGGCCCTCTCACCCCTATAGTATAGTAGCCATGCCTTATACCATGGTTCCCTAGCATGCCACAGATTGAGTGAAAGGAAGGCAGAAAGCCAGAAACTCCATGATAGTAGTCAAGGAAGGGATATGACTGATTAAATTGCCTGAGTTATACTTGATGATGGCCCTAAATTCTATTCATGGGTGCCAAGCCTTTGTGTTCATTCCTTTTAACCTTAATTGTCAATTCAGATAGCAAAGTAAACTGCCCATACCTTTAGAAAGTTAAAATTAACATTGCATATAAAAATGAAGCCATGTATATAATGACCTCAAAAGTTGTTAAAAGTATATTGATTTGTGTTTTATTGATTGCTGTATCAGTTCATTTTATTCGATTTTTGTCTCTTTGTCCTTAAAACTGTTTATTCTAAAATTGATTTAATTATGTCTTCCAGCTATTCTGTTTTTCTTTAATCCAGCTTTTACTCAGCTGTCAATCTATTAGCACATACTAGTCATCCTTATCTTTAACCATCTTTTATATGTGTCTCTTGTGCCAGGAGACAGTGAACTCTATCTCCAGCACTTGCTGCCCATGAACTTTCAGTAGGTTGATGTAGAAAAAGGGAGAAGAGAGGCAGCCTTTAAGGGGCAAGGAAGGAACAGATCATCAGAGCAGTAAATGAATGTGTTTATGGTTTCATATAGTTTTTAAAGCTATTTGAAAGATGAGTTTGAGTTTGCAACCTAATTGTAGTGGCATTTAAGTGTAGCTGTAAAGTTTGGGATCTGTTTTTTAAGTGCAAAGAAAATTGTGTTTATGAAATCTGTGTATGTTAATGCAGTTTTACCCTCTTGATCTTAGACCTCAGCCATCCCTAGAGAGCTTACTGCCATGTCTGGTTCAGTATGTATGTATTTTTTGTACTTTTTCCCACAGCATTAAGTGAGATGGAGAAGAGATAGAGAATGAACCAAAGAGGGATGAAAGCAGTGTAGAACAAAAACTGAGCAACAGATAGAAAAGCATTTGGCAGAGACTAGACCAGAGGATTCATTACATAGTTTTATCCTCTAGCAGAAAGTTGAGAAGGAAAAAAAAAGTAAAACTCTTTTGAACCATATAAAGCTCTCCAGCCCCTCTCTTTTGACTGATGTAGCACTATCTTGACCTATTTGTGCCTGTGACCTGTAAAGCAGCCACTCTGTACCTGAATTTCTTCTTCTGCAAAATGGGATAAATCTGCCTGCCCTCTTCTGCATGAGATCATATGAGGATCTAATGAATAATAGGCATGAGACAATTTAAAATGTTGAATGAACATTACAAATATTGGGTAATCATCTCCTGTTTATATTGCTTGACAGCCTTGCTTTCAAGTTTTTGTTTTGTTTTGTTCTTTTTTGTTTTTGGAATGGGTATTGAACCCAGGGGAGTACTACCATTGAGCTATATCCCGGTCTTTTTTTATTTTTTATTTTGAGACAGGGTTTCTCTGTGAACTTGTGATCTTCCTGCCTCAGCCTCCCAAGTCACTGGGATTACAGGCATGCACCACCTTAGATTTCAGTTCTTGATGTTGTGCTATTCTTGGATCAAATTGTAGGTGTTAGTCAAGTTTTCTTTGCTCAAGTGACTTTGATTACCATATTCTGACTCTCACTTACTCTAAACATAAGTTTCCTAAATCCATTTTCTGTATCTCCCTGTTTGTTCCCACTTACCAATCATTTTCTTCCTTTGTTTAAAATGTTCTATCTTGTGTTATTAATAGTTCTATTTTGTCACCTTCAGATTAATATCACTTACTTTTTAGTTTATTGATCCACTGGTTCTCTCTACCTTAATTCTTTGATTTTTAAGTAGATGTAGACCAGCCATACGTTTCTTTTTTTAATATTATTTTTAGTTGTCAATGAACTTTATGTTGTTTATTTATATGCAGTGCTGAGAATCTAACTCAGTGTCTCACACATGCTAGGCAAGCACTGTGCCACTAAGCCACAACCCCAGCTCCCCTGCATTTCTTAAATACTCAAAATGTAATGTCCACAACCCTTGACATTCACTGTTCTCCTTTTTTCCCTCTTGGCATTTTCTCCAAGGGCCTGATACCTTCATGTTGTAACACTAGTGTACTCAGGGTTCCCCACTATTAGAAAAGGCTGACCTTTTCCAGTCTCCTTCAAAACATTTTCATTGTGTATCTTTTCTCTTAGGGGTTTGCCTTTGGATCATAGTAAGTTTATGTGTTAATGTCTTAGTGATTCACTCACTATTCATGAGCTGACACATGCATTTTATCAGAAATCTGGGAAAAAACCCTCAGTTCAAGGGAATGAAAGTTGTTAATAGAGGAACTTGTCCCATAGGAGGTGATAAACATAAACACACAGTCCCTGAAGTATATAAGCTAAGGTTGGTGACTATTTCCCAAGTTTGAGCTCTAAGAGTCCTGACCCTTCCAATTCTGAAAAATTCACGAATGACTCCAGAGGGGGAAGTTTCAAGACCTTTGGCAAGCCATTTCCAGTCTCTCCCTGCACTTTCTGTTCTTGTAGCTCCCCCATCTCTGTAATGTGAACCATTTTTTCAGCTTCCCCAACAGTTGCCAATAGCCCATCACTAAGACTCTCTTAAGAGTATTTCCTTGGCAACCCACTCTGCACAAAAGGAGAGACAGGGAGTAGGGGAGGTAGATTTGACAGTTCACACACTCCCAAAGCATATTAATTGTTACCTTTGTACCTTGGCAATCATACAATAAACAAAGCCATATCATTGTTAAGCTGACCTCAATAAGGTATTCAACCTCTGGAAATCTTAAACTCTACCCTGCTTGCAGAAAGAACATGCTTTAGTGGCCCTGGAGGCAGCAGCCTCTTATTTCTGCCCTGTCCTTACCTTCACTGGCCTAAATCTTGCTTTCCCTAGTCTAATTTCTGCCATGAACCAGCAGCATCCTTGGGTTGTCTCTCAGGATAACTAATGTTAAACTAGGTACTCTTCATGCTTTCCATGGGAATCTCCTGTGCACTGAAGCCTCACACCAGGAGCAACTTCACCTAAACCTAAGGTGGATACACATCTAATCTAACTCCAAAAAAGAATCTTCCCTTTGTAGAATGATGAAAGCTCAACAGATCCTGTATTAATATGAATAATATCTTTAACTTTTAATACAATGTCACTCTGAAGAGTTCTAGATTTGGGGATATATTTTCCATGTATGTACAAAATTAGGAAGATGTGGACATTATTTCTAATTTTTAAATTAATTTAAATTTTTAAATTAATAATTTCTAATTATTTCTAATTTTTAAATAGTATTAATTATAGGAAATAATTTCCCTCTAGGGAAAAAGCAGGTAAATTTTGTAAGAATCTTGTTTACAAGAGGAAGCCAGTATTTTATTTTTAATGATAAGAACAGCATTTTATTAAGGAAACAGTCAATACTTTTTAGGGTATTGAAAGTCTTTATATTAATTTCTAGTTCTTTTAAGACTTTCAGTGAATTAATATATATAATATGTAGTTACTTGTGGTAGCTCTAGCATTTTGATTTTTACCTTTTATCTTTTACTTGAATTATAACCATTTAGATTTTAACCATATAGTTTTCTTTTTTCTTGGCAGTGTTGGGGATTGAACTACATTCCTAGCCCTTTTTTAGTTTTTATTTTGAGATAGGGTGTCACTAAATTTCCTAACCTGACCTTGAACTTGGAATTGTCCTGCCTCAGCCTTCTGAGTAGCTGGGTTATGGGTGTGCACCACCACACCTGCTTGATACCTGGTTTCTTGAACAACACAGGGTTTTCTGGTTCTTGAACCTGAAACTTAAGTATAGGCAAAGGAGAAAGGAGATAAATAGTTAAGTGTTTTAACAACAAGTGATCCCAATGATAAAGTTCTGCTCAAGGATTGAAAGACATATACATCCGTGATATTCATTAATTTCTTTTTCTTTGTAGAAGGTAGAAAATACATGATGCAACAGTGCCAGGTGGGGAGACTGGCTGCTTTATTATCAGGATGGAGAGATATCACTATAATGAACTTAGAGAAAAAGTTTATTGGCTTGATTTTCTTCACTAAGCATGTACTCCTCTTAATTTTAATTCCTCTCTCTCTGTCTCTCTGAATCTACCCTCATTGATACATTTGCCTATGGCTCAGTTGTGTTCACCCTGAGGCCATTCTGTCTACTGTGGCATGAAGGGTAAAAGTCCCAGATACTTTTCTTTGGCAATGTTATCCCTTCACAGCCTCTGGCCTTACTCTTTATTGATTTTTATTTGCAGATCTGTGGCTGTCCTCTCTACTGGAAAGCCCCCATGTTCAGGGCTGCAGGGGGAGAGAAGACAGGATTTGTATCAGCACCATCATTCATTGCCATGTGGAGAAAGTAAGTATGAGCAGTTATTCTGGGGCTAACAAAGAATTATGTGATCCTCATAACATGCCTTATAAAGGTCACTTGTTTTATTCATTTTTCTTTTACCCTTTACTTCAATAAGGAAAATTTAGTGATTCACAACCATTTTCTTCACCACAAGCCTTTACCTTACATGTCTTTAAACAGTAGAGTAAATCTGCAGAAATACTTCTTTAATAGCTACTTAATAGTTTCTTAGTTTTACTTGTTACATTTGAAACTCAGTATTTGAATTTAATAGCAATGACATAAAGGGGGAACAAACCACATGTATCACATGAAAAATACTGTCCCATTCTCATATAATCCAATATTGAATTATATCTAGTTAATTTATCAAAAATAATTGAATTATAATAGATTTTAATTATTATTTTGAGGGCTATAATTAAAGAACCAAAGGACTAGTATATTTATCAAAAATATTCTTGAATTTTAACTTTCTGATAAATTTTCTTTAATTCAAACTCAACTTTCTTCTCCTTTATACCTTTCTTTTTAAGGTGTTATTTCTTAATATATTTATACATTTTAGGAAAATATCAAATCTTGTACATTCTTCCTCTTTTAACCAATTATACCTTTTCTGGGTTATATACCCTTCCCCCTAGTAAACTATGTAGAAATGCTGTTCAATTACTATTATCATACAAGTTTCAGTGTGCAGTATCAGCAGAATTCAACTTAGATTCTTTCTATTCCCTTAGTTGCATAATGCTTGAGAACATATTAGGTGATTAATAAATGTTTTCTTAGTTCTAAAAGTCTAGCAGCAAGTTGAGTTCACTAAGTTCTTCATTATATTAGAACTAAAGGGTATGTAAGACTGTTCCAGTTAATAAATTTTTTTAAAAAACTACACCCAAGCTAAAATTTAATTAAATGCTTCTTGTTGTCTAGGTGCATTTTAGCCATTTTCTTCTTGGAATAGTTCTGACCTGTCCAAATACCAAGGAATAAAAGAGCCCAAGGAGAGCCATTACTCACACACTACCTTCTGACCCTCCAAAGACAGTTACATAGTCAGTGTTCTACCACCCCTATAGCAAATAGAAAACAGGCTGATAAATATAAGAAGTGTCTTTCTGTTTTAAATGTGTAGAATTTCTTGGATACTAGAAATAGGAAAAAAACACATAATAACAACAATACTAATGAGCAAGAGTAAACTAGCAGAGAAACTGGCATTGCCCTTGGAGTATTTTTTTATTTCTGGCAACCTGCAACATGGGGGAAGAAAATAGATTGTAGGACCTGGAATAGTAGGAAGTCAGCTTGTACTCCCTCTCCTTTCCCATTAGCTAAACCAGGATTTCAGCTGGGTAGTATGATTTTTTAAAAATCAATATGTAAAAGTAGCAGAATTTAAGAACTTAAAATTTATAGATGTTAGCTTTCATTCAGCTAGCTTCTTTCACCCTGGTAGGCGCAAGCCCTGAATAGGCCTTAGCTGGAGTATGAATCAGGGATAAAAAGAACAGGGAGGCGAAACAGTTCTTGTCAGAAGTAGCTTTAGTCATTAAGATCAGCAGGAACTATCTAGTAATCTTGGAAAACAGCAAGAAGTGAGTAATAATTGCTTAAGAAAAGGCTGTGATCAGGCTGGGAGACTGAAAAAGAAAATAATCTATTATATGAGATATTAGAGCCAGAGACAAGAAATATAATCACTTATATTCTATTTTGAATATTCTAGGACACTAAGTTTGACAGTAGCAAAGGAAAACTGGTGCCCCACTTGGTTTATCTGCATTAAACTCCTTAATATTAAAGAGAATCACAGCCAGTTTTTGGTTAAGACTATGTATACTGAAATAGGGTAGACATTTATATTGGTGGATAGAGCAGTGCAGCAGCAGCAGCCACAATAGCTGTATTCCTTTATTGAGATGAATCACCTTGAGGTATCCTTCAGAAGCCCATATTAATTCAGGAACATTCAAAGGTAAAATGATTGCATGGTGAGACCTGTAACCTAATTAATCTATCCTCATTTAAATGGACTGACAGGGTAGTAACTGTAGTCAGGTAAGGAGCAACTGGGGGAGGTGGATCATTGGGAGCGTACCCTGGAAGAGTTCATTTTCCTAGTGGGCCCTTCCCACCCACTTCTCTCTGCTTCCTGGTCCTTCCATGAGCTGAGCAGCTTTCCTCTTCTGGGCACTTACCCACTGATGTACTGCCTCACGTTAAGCTCAGAGCAATAGCATCAGCTTCTTTAAGCTAAGATCTCTGAAACCACAAAGCCTAAATAACTTATCCTCTAAGTTGTTCTTGTTGGGTATTTGGTCACAGGACAGAAAAGCTAACTTAAAACAAATATATAAATGTATGTGTCTATATTAAAATGCCCTGGTCAGATACTTAAATGGTTTGGGTGCCCTCTAGTGGGAACTTTTCTCTGAGCTCTTAAAATGCCTTTTAAAAGCCAGGATGCTTTAAGAGAGACCCAAGTATAGCTGTTTGTTGAGAGTAGCAGCTAAGTATAATGCTTTGAGTTACCACCTGACCTAGGAAAAAAAGATGTCTTTAAATTTTTTACAAACTACCCTTTGCATAAAGCAACTTAGGCCCAAGTATAGCATATCAGAATTTCCAAACACAAAAAATAACTGGCAGGTTACAGCATTAAAGCACTTTGGCCTATACATAGGCATGCTGACTTGCTCCAATAATATAGAGGTTTTTTTAAATAAAGTCAAATGTAAAAGTCATAAATATTAGAGGAAATAATTTTTTTCCTGTCAGAGTACTCAGGTGTTGGAGGCTTCAGTACCTCTTCTACAAGTGATTTAGAATGAACACCTTAGTAACTCGCCCCTACTTCTTCTGTTCCCCTCCTTTCCTAGAACTACTGCCTATTTCATAACTATACTCTGACATCTCTTTTTTCTATAGCCAGACATTTTTAGGGGAAAGATATGGCTCAACAGCTTTTTAAGTTACTGGAACACCAGCTTTGGGGCAGAACTTCTCTCACATGGAGTAGTAATGTTGCTCAGCTTTACTATATTTTGTTTGCTTTTACCTTTTCATATCAATGTGTTATTTGCCCATTAACAAAACAGTATTTGGTCTTAAAAACATTATGGTCAGTATAGAATACCAGTGTAAAATAGCTACATTTACTTTCGTCCTTCAGCTTTTATGGCTTTTATTATCTCCATTTCTCCTGTCATATACGAGTTTATTAGCCAGTAAAATTGTAATTCATCTTTTCTTTCTGTTTCATGGTTCTAATAGCAAAAAACCATCCCCTATTTGAATCTCATGTGTCATATTGCTATTGTATTTAATAATACTGTGCTTTTTAAAAATAATCTATTTTTCAAAGACCTCACTGCCTTTCTGTTGTCATCATCCCACCCACTTTCTAATCCTAATAGGTAACTTTCATTTGCACCTATTGCATTACACTGATTTTTTTCTAAAACATGTTTATTTACTTTATTTACTTCAGGGGCCTTAAATGATAAGAAAATAAATACAAAAATCATGGGGCTGGGGATGTAGCTCAATGGTAGAGCACTTGCTTAGTACGTGTGAGGCACTAGGTTTGATCCTCAGCACCATATAAAAATAAATCTGTTAGATCACTAATATGTTTTCAGAGTCTTTTATGTATAAGTGATTAAACTATGTGCTATGGATGAAAAGAGCTACAACAGTTCCTTCCCTTTAGGTGCTAAAGAAAAAAAACATAGAAATAAATAAAGCCAATAATACAAATATAGAGAGTAAAGAACTAAATTTTTTACTTATCTTTGTCATATATGTGTGAACTAAATTCTTTATACAGAGAGAGAGAGAGAGAGAGAGAGAGAGAGAGAGAGAGATACACATATTGGACAAAGATCAGTTAAGAATTTAGTTGTCAGAGAAGACTTTTTGAAAGAGGTATGTTATAAGCTAGGTCTTAAAAGAGTTAATATCATTAAGATGACAAAATTGGGGGTGGGTTTTCTAGTATAAGAATGACACAAGTAAAACTACATAAAACTCACGCCAGCTGCCTGTTTCATTTAGGAAAGTCATGAGATAAGTAAATAGGCACCTCCAGGCTAATTACAGAGGGCCTTAAATGCCCATTGTAGGTATGTTAGCTTTGTGTCACTGTGACAAAATACCTGAGATAGAGAACTTAAAGTAGAAAAGACTTAGTTTGACTCAGTTTCAGAGGTTTCAGTCCATGTTCACTTGGCCCCATCTCTTTATAGTGAGGGACCTATAGTGGGAGTTGAACATATAGCAGGCAGCATGTAGTAGAGCAAGGCTGCTCACCTCATGGCAGCCAAGAAGCAAAGAGAGAGCCCTACCCACAAACCCATTAAGCTGTGAATCCACAAATGGATTAATCCATTGATAAATTCAGAATCCTCATGGTTCTATCATCCCCTGAAGGCCCTACCTCTGAATACTGCTGCACTATGGACCAAACCTTTAGCATATGAACTCTTAGAGGACATTTAAGACCCAACCCACAAATTTTCACCCATGACCCCTAAAGACTCATGTCCATCTCATCATGTAAAATGCACTCAGTTTATCTGCAATAATTCAGTTTATCCCCATAGTCTTAACAGCATTGTTCAAAAGTCCAAATCTTAAAATCTTCTCAGAGACTCTGGGCAAACTCTTAGCTGTAAATTCTTCTAAAAATCAACAAGTTACATACTTGTAACATACCATAGTGGGATAGATATAAGGTAAACATTTTCATTCCAAAATGGATAAATAGGGGCATAGAAAGGAGGAATGGGACCATAAGATTGCAACGCAGGAGGGCAAACATTAAGTTGATTAAATTCATGTCTAGCATCTGAACTCATAGTGATGTGATGTGAGGTCCAAAAGACTTGGGCAGTCCTAGAAAGACACCTGTGGTTCTGCTGGCTGCAGCCCACATAGCCACTCTCTTTGGCTGGCTCTTCTTACTGCATGAGGCATCCTTTGGCAAGCCTTGCACGTTCTTGGCATCTCTAACTTTCTGGAGTCTCCATTGTAGCTTGGGTTTCTCTCTTACAACGTCACACATCACCCTCTCAGGGTCTGCCTGGAGGGACTCTTGACACTTCCACACATTGCCTGCCTCCCAGGCTTTCCTTTTGAAATCTTAGTGGAAGCCTCAATAACCTTACAACTCTTACATTCTACATGCCTACAAAACCAACACAACATGGATGAGTCCCAAGTTCTGCCGCCAGCAGAAGGACTATCTTGAAACACGACTGCAGTGGCTTC
This sequence comes from Callospermophilus lateralis, assembly GCF_048772815.1. Lineage (NCBI taxonomy): Eukaryota > Metazoa > Chordata > Mammalia > Rodentia > Sciuridae > Callospermophilus > Callospermophilus lateralis. The sequence continues at coordinate 124,030,889 of NC_135314.1, read as the reverse complement.
TTTTTTTTTTTTTTTTATTGGTTGTTCAAAATATTACAAAGCTCTTGACATCTCGTGTTACATATATTAGATTTAAGTGGATTTTGAACTCCCATTTTTACCCCAAATACAGATTGCAGAATCACATCGGTTACACCTCCACATTTTTACATAATGCCATATTAGTAACTGTTGTATTCTGCTACCTTTCCTATCCTCTGCTATCCCCCCTCCCCTTCCCTCCCCTCCCATCTTCTCTCTCTACCCCATCTACTGTAATTCATTTCCCTCCTTGTTTATTTTCCCCTTCTGAGAGTCTGGGCAACCGAACAAATCCCAGGGAAACCATTTCTTAGACAACCCTATGTGAGCAGTGCACTCTAGGGCTCCCTTCTCAACACAGTCTTTGGAAAGAGTTTTATATCCTTGAGCCTGTAGTGGGTGGGGTATTTCTGATTTGATTTCTCTTATCCTGTTACAAAGCATTTCTTTTTTATTACACTCATCTCTTATACAACCATATCCTCCTTGATTACAACTTTACTGGTACTTCTTTTTTGGCTGAGGTGCCAGTTTATCAGATCTTTCCATTATTTTTTTGCTCCTGATTCTCACTGTCAGTCTGTCTAAAACAGCCAGAAATATCTGTGCCACAACCTGAATGTTATGGTGCCTCGAAATTTTCTCTGCCAGATTAGTTAATCCATCACCTTTAAACTCAGCCTTACACAAAGTCTCAGGGCATGGCCAAAATGTAGACAAGGTCTTTGCCAGAAGGTAACATGAATGGCTTCTAGTCAGATTTCTCAGTAGAATCCTCATTTCCCTCTGAATCCTCCTGAGCTTGGTCTTTACTCTGCATTCCTATTAGTATTCTGTCTTTGGAGATCCCACCAGAATTAGCCCACTAACCTTTCCTTATAGCATTTTTTAATGTCTCTAGCCTACATCTCCAAACTTTTCCAAATCCCTCTCATGAGCCAATTTCAGCAGAACCACATTAGCAGGTAATAGTCACAGTAACAACCCCACTTCCTGTACCAATTTTCTGTTAGTCACCTTTACATTGCTGTGACAGAGTACTTGAGATAAACAACTTAAAAGGAGGGAATCATTTATTTTGGCTCATGGTTTTAGAAGTTTCAATTCATAGTCACTTGGCACCATCAATTTCTGGGTCCTTGGCAAGAGGCAGAACATCATGGCTGGGCATATGTGGTAGAGCAACACTGCTCACCTCATGGCAGCCAGGAAGCAAAGGGAGAACTTTCAAGCCTCTCCTCCAAAATTCATTAAGCTCTGGATCTGTAAATGGATTAGTCTGTTGATTTGGTCAGAGGCCCCATAATTCATTCACCTCCTGAGGCCCCACCTGTGAACACTATTGCATCATGGACCAAGCCTTTAATGCATGAGCTTTTGGTAGACATTTAAAATCAACCCACAAGAGCAGGCTTATGCTTATAAGAGAGAGAGAGAGAGAGAGAGAGAGAGAGAGAGAGAGAGAGAGAGAGAGAGAGAGAGAGCGCTACTGAACATTTTTCAATAAGGAAATTATGTCATCCACATTTGTTTTAGAATGATGAATCATCTGTTATACAAGGTTGGATGAGTACCGAACCCTGTTATGACCCTCTTCTCTTCTGGCAGTCTCAACATAAATTTAAAAGGGCTTGAATCTGATAGTACAATGGAAATAGAAAGGAATAAGCCATTGTTTAGAACATTCTGTGGAAAAATTCCTCAGGACTCCTCAGTGTTTCTATCCTGTATTCCAAGCACCTGATGGTCCCAGTTAGAAACTTGGGAATTCTCTCATGCCCAACACCTGTCAGCTACCACATCCTTTCGTGGTAATGGGCACCTTTCTCTTCATCTCCCACTGCTAGTATCCATGTTCAGGTTCTCATTGTTTCTTGCTTAATGTTTCTGAAAAAAAGCACTTCTTATAATGTCACTATTCAAGTTAAAATTCTCTTGTGGAGTTGACTAAAGTCCTGGCTTCTTAACCTGACTTCAGAGGCTCCAGGATTTGAACCTACCTGCATATATCCCTTTCTCTTACCATCTCTGTGCTTACTGTTGCCCATCACATACCAGGCATTTGTACCTATTTTCCTCCTTACCACAATGCCCTTCCTTTCTACTTCACTTTCCGGGGAATCTCACTGGCCTCCTCTGTCCTTCCATAGTACCCTGTTCAGATTACTTCTGTTATGGCTGGTCTTCATAGTTTAATTTTATTGGTAACTAAACATTATACTGGAACTTCCTTACAGAGCATAACACTGTGTCTTATTTTCTTGTTTCCCCTACATCCTCATGGCCAGCTACGATACTTGGCCCATAGTTAGTATTCAATAAATTATTAATGAAGAATAAGAAAATTGGAAACTAATTGGTTATAAAGAATAGGAAAAGAAATAAGTTCTTAATGACTTCAAAGTGTCAAACCCAGACAACTAAGATACCACCATTTTTACAAAAATAAATATAGGTTGCTGAACAACCATCATGATGATGCCTCTAAGTGGCTCAACAGTAGAGCGCTTACCTAGCACATGTGAGGCTCTGGGTTTGTTCCTCAGCACCACATAGAAATGAATAAGTAAAATAAAGGATTGTGTCTAACTACAACTAAAAAACACATAAATATTAAAAAAAAAACAGATGCCCAGGATAAGGACTGACTTTGAGAGAAAGATTTTAAAGTTGATTTTCAGTATTTCAGCTTTGCTATCAGAATATAGTCCCCAATTGGAAACATCTAGCACATAGTTGGAATAAGAATTCTTGGAACTGAGAAGAATTAATAGAACACTCATTATTTTAAGCCTGTTGCTTCAGAGTCTAATTTCAAAAGTCACCTATCAGGTTAGCCTTGAAGGTCTGTCAATCTGGGTACTTTATGCCTTGTGTAGTGCATAGTTGTCCATCTGAGATATCACACCCTCCTTGCTATGGCCAGCTTAGAAGTTCTGGTTCCAAATGTTCTGCACTAAACTGAATGGATATTCTCCCCCAGTGTATTTTAATAACACATATTTTGTCTTCACTAGTTCAGCTGACTCTTTGATCTCAGTCTCAGAAGCATTCTATTAGAATAATATACCATTTTGTTATTGAGCTTTTAAGATATTCCTTTAACAAAATCAAAAGCATGGAATTCATTGAAAAGCAAGGACTTGTTCTGGGGGTATCTTAGTAATAGAGTACTTGCTTATCAATCACAAGGCCTTGGGTCCAGTTCCAAGCCCCCCAAAAAGAAAAGAGTACTCGATTCTTAATCTAAGTGGCCTTCAGATCAGACTGAAATGACCAGTGATGTTGTAGTCATGGTTCAGAGTAGCAGATCTTCCTAATCAGTTGTTTCTTTTGTAGGTTGCTGAATAACCATCATGATGATGCCTCTAAGTTTATCTGTCTTCTAGCAAAACCCAGCTGCAGCTCTCTAGAACAGGAGGATTTCTTCCCTTTACTTCAGGTAATTTATATTTCCTTTCAAAAATGGGTTGTATTTTCTGGAGTTTCGGAGGTTCTTAAAAAAAATTGCAACTGTAATACTTGTCAGTTAAGCTATACAAATCTGTAAGTAAGTTTTCTTGAAAAATGGTTTTTGCACTTGTTTTAGCAGTAAAATCTCTTTGTTAAACAAAGTCTAAAACAAAGCTCATAGCATAAAACAGATAAAAGAGGGCTACAGTCTCAATGAAGCAGGAGAAAGGGGCCATTCAGCAAACTACCCACCTCTATCCACAGAAATTACCTTCTGAAACTGTTTTATATAACATGGAAAATGCTGACATCAAACATAGTTAAAAACCTGGTAGGAAACAAGGAATGGTTGTGGAGTAACCAGAACCAATGTCATGAACCACAGGATTTTAAATCAGTGTGGTTTGACTCTTTGATTTAAGCATAATTCTAAAATGGTTGGTTTTTTGATTTTTCAACCCAATTTATGTGAAATGAAAAATTATAGTATAAAGGAGGGAGAGAATAAACTAGAATCAAACTCCCTAAGATCTTCCAAATGGACTCTAAGTGTTATTAGAAGTAAGAAAAGCTACGTAAAAAAGAAAAAATATGCAAAACCTGTAAGAGCACATCTCTTACAGGTTAGAGCAATTTGAAATAAGAGAAATAGTCCCCAGTCTTATTATCAGATTTCAGCCAAGATCAATAATTTATATTATTATCATAAACTATTTTTACTCATCGAGAAAATTCATTTTATGGAGCAACTTTCGCTGATGGAATCAAATAAGTGAAACAGTAGTTTATTTCTCACTTTTCCTTTTCTGTTTATGAAACTTTAATACACAGAAGACACTTTAATAAACTTTAACACATATCACCTTATGTGTTATATACTCATTATTATTCATGTGGAAAAGATGTCTCAAATGTAATTAATCTCAGATCTATAAGAAGATTTTCTGTTATCATTTGATTTTCTGTTATCATTTGAAAGGCATAGAAATACATTGACTTGGTTATGGTTTTTTAAAATTTATAATCATAGCTATTTTTATATTTTATGGAAATATATACACCTAAAATACCTAAAGTTAACCATTAGGCTGATTTCTAATAGCATATGCATAGATTTTTATTTACAGTAACAATTGTTCATGTTTAAAAGATGAAGTTTGGTTCTGATTTTATGTCCAGTTCCTTCAAATTTATTTTAATTTGCAGGGTGGGCTTTATTATCCTTAGACTCATCTGCCGTATGATTTTGCTCCCCACCCAAAATAAAAACAAAAACAAAAACTCATGAGCTGAGCACAATGGTGCCATGCCTGTAATCCCAGCAACTTGGGAGGCTGAGGCAAGAGGATCACAAGTTCAAAGCCAGTCTCAGCAACTTACAGTTTTTATTTTTTAGTGAGACCCTGTCTTAAATGAAAAATTTAAAAAAACAGGCTGTTTATGTGGCTCAGTGTTTAGGTGCCCCTGGCTTCAGTCCCTGTTACAACAACAATAACAAAAAAAAATACACATGAGAATGAGAATTCTTAATAGGTTTTTTATTTAATCAGTATCATTATACCTAAAAGCCAACAGTACACATTCCTGTGGAATCTCAGATATTTAGTATTTGAACAACATTGTTAATAAAATTTCAGGTTTTATTTGTTCTCTATTCATTTCTCCTCCTTACCCTCTAGATTCATTCCTTTTTTTTTTTCATGAGATACATTGTATTTTATTTCTTATTTATTCTTTTTAGACATGACAGTAGAGAATTTTTTAAATATTTTTTAGTTGTAGAATGACACAATACCTTTATTTTATGTGGTGCTGAGTATTGAATCTAACCTCACATGCACCAAGCAAGCATTCCACCACTGAGCTACAACCCTAGCTCCAGTAGAGAGAATTTTGACCCATCATACATACATGGAGTATAACTCCCATTCTTTTGGTTGTACATAATGTGGAGTTACACAGGTTGTGCTTCCTGTGTTCCTACAAACACGAAAGTTATGTCCAATTCATTCTACTATATTTTCTATTCCAATTCCCCCTTGTTTACCTTCATTTCCCTTTGTCTAATACAGAGTACTTTTATTCTTCCCTACACCTCCCAAATTATTGTGAGTTAGCATTCACATATCAGAGGGAAATTCTTCCTTTGGTTTTTTGGGATTGTCTTATTTCACTTGCTTAGCATGACAGTCTCTAGTTCCACCCATTTACTGGCAAATACCATAATTTCACTTTTCTTTATGGCTGAGTAATATTCCATTGTGTGTGTGTGTGTGTGTGTGTGTGTGTACGTATATATATATATATATATATACGTACACACACACACACACACACACACACAGACACATACCACATTTTCTTTATCCATTTATCTGTTGAAGCACACTTACATTGGTTCCATTTCTTGGCTATTGTGAATTGAGCTGCTATAAACATTGATGTGGCTGCATCACTGTAGTATGCTGATTTTAAGCCCATTGGGTTTATACTAAGGAGGGGGATAACTGGGTCAAATGGTGGTTCCATTCCAAGTTTTCTAAGGAATCTCCATATTGCTTTCCAGAGGAGTTGTGCCAATTTGCAGTCCTAACAGCAATGTACGAGTGTACCTTTTCCTCCGCATCCTTACCAATATTTATTGTTACTTGTATTCTTGATAATTGCCATTCTGACTGGAGTGAGATGAAATTGCAGTTTAGTTTTAATTTGCATTTCTCTAACTACTAGAGATGTTGAACATTTTTTTCATGTATTTGTTCACCAGTTGGGTTTCTTCTTCTGTGAAGTCCCTATTCAGTTCCTTTGCCCATTTATTGATGGGTTTGTTGTTGTTGTTGTTGTTGTTGTTGTTTTGTTGTTTTTGTTGTTGTTTTGGTGTTGAGGTTTTTGAGTTCTTTGTTTATTCTGGAGATTAATGCTCTATCTGAGGTGCAGATGGCAAAGATTTATTTCCCATTCTGTAGGATCTTTATTTATGTTCTTGATGTTTCTTTGCTGTGAAAAAGCTTTTTAGTTTGATACCATCCCATTTATTGATTCTTGATTTTTACTTTTTGTGCTTTAGGAGTCTTGTTGAGGAATTCAGTTCCTAATATCCAGCATGATGAAGAGTTGGGCCTATGTTTTCTTCTAGTAGACACAGGGTCTCTGGTCTAATGCCTAGGTCCTTGATCTACTTTGAGTTGAATTTTGTGCAGGGTGAGAGATAGGGATTTAATTTCATTTGGCTACATATGGATTTTTGGTATGTTTATGGCACCTTTGTATTTATGTGGGTTTGTCTCTGTGTCTCCTATTCTGTACCATTGGTCTTCATGTCTGTTTTGGTGCCAATACCATGCCATTTTTGTTACTGTTAGCTCTGTAGTATAATTTACAGTTTGGTATCATGATGCCTCCTACTTCACTTTTCTCACTAAGAATGGCTTTGGCTATTCTTGTTTTTCCAAATTAATTTCATGATTGCTTTTTCTGTTTCTATGAAGAATGTCATTGGAATTTTAATGGAAATTGCATTAAATCTGTATAGCATTTTTGGTAGTATGCCCATTTTGACAATATTAATTCTGCCCATCCAAGAACATGGGAAATGTTTTCATCTTCTAAGGTCTTCTTCAATTTCTTTCTTTATAGTGTTCTGTAGTTTTCATTGTAGAGGTCTTTCACCCTTTTGTTAGATTGAGTCCCAGAATTATTTTTTTTTTTTGAAACTATTGTGAATGGGATAGTTTTTCTAATTTCTCTCTCAGTTGATTCATCACTGATGTATAGGAACACAGTTGATTTATTGGTGTTAATTTTATATCCTGCTACTTTGCTGAATTCATTTATGGGTTCTAGTAGTTTTCTGGTGAAGTTTTTTGGATCTTCTAAATATAGAATCATGTCGTCAGAAAATAAAAATAGTTTGAGTTTGTCTTTTCCTGTTTGTATCCCTTTTCTTTTTTATTTCTTTAATCTATCTGATTGCTCTGGCTAGAGTTTCTAGGACTGTGTTGAATGGAAGTGGTGAAAGAGGGCATCCTTGTCTTGTTTCCCTTTTTAGAGGGAATGCTTTCAATTTTTCTCCATTTAGAATGATATTGGCCTTGGGTTTAGAATATATAGCTTTTACAATGTTGAGGTATGTTCCTACTATCCCTAGTTTTTTTCTAGATTCATTCTTAATTCTGCTTTCACCTGTGCAAACTGCATCTTTTGGGCTTTTTCTGATTAGCTTTGGTTGGGTCTGGCCAATAAGAAATGCTGCTAGCAAATAGAAGGGGAGAGGAGAGAAGTTGACATTTCTTCCCACTCTTTTATTCAGCACAGTAACTCTATCCCTCTATAATACAGCTTCTATTCCACAACCTCTTCTCCATGGTTCTGTTTCCTCTAATGTCCCATAACTCCATTCCTAACCCTTATACTTTAGCCCAAGGGATAATAATAGCATCCTCCTCTGGCTAGTTTCTGTATGTCTTTCCATTTCCTTATTTGCTCCTTAACCCTAATAAAACCTAATAATGATTCCAGTGTCTTAGACAAACAAGAACAAACCAAACTGTAAATTAGGAGAAGGAAGGAAATAATAAAGAAGAAAGCAAAAATGAATAAACAGAGACTAAAAGAACAATACAAAGGATCAGTGAAACTAAGAGTTGTTTTTTTGGAAAAATAAAATTGACAAACCTTTAACTAAACTAGTGAAAAGAGAGAGAAGTTCCAAATAAATAAAATTAGAGATGAAAAAGGAGACATTACAGCAGTTACCACTAAAATTCAAAGGATCATTAGGGAATATTGGGAAAAACTATATGTCAATAAACGGGAAAATCTAAAAGCAATGGACAAACTTATGGGCACATATGACTAACTGAAAATGAACTATCTAAAATAAAATATCTAAAAGATGAATAACGAGTAATGAGATTGAAGCAGTAATAAAAAGTCTCCCAACAAAGAAAAGGCAAGGACTGGATAGAGTCATTGCTGAATTGGCCAAACTTTTAAAGAAGAACCAAAAACAGTGCTCTCAGACTATTTATAAAAGAGAAAGGGAAGGAACCATTCCAAACTCATTCTACAAACTAATATTATCCTGCTCTCAGAACTTGGCAGGACACAACAAAAGAAGAAAACTGTAGAACAAAATCCCTGATGAACATAGAAGTAAAAATCCTCACCAAAATATTGGCAAATAGAATTCAGTAGCACATTAAAGAGATCATACACTATGATCAAGTTGGTTTTATTCCAGGGATGCAAGAATGGTTTAACAAATCAATAAACATAATATAGAACATAAATAGAATCAAGGATAAAAATCACATGATCATCTCAATAGATGTAGAAAAAGCCTTTCATAAAAAGCCAACATTCCATTATGATAAAAGCCCTGAATAAGTATAAAATAATCATACCTTGACATAATAAAAGATATATATGGCATACACATATCTGCCGTGACCAGCACAGCCAAACGAACAGGTTCTGGCAAGGAGTGATGAGCGATTGGAAGAAATAAAGAGTCATACACACAGATCTTGAAGATAAAACAGCTGGGCTCAGGTGGAGCACTGTTCTCTGATGGAGAAGCAGGTCTAAAGAATTACACCAGCAATCTTTATTATATATGTGTCTAAATCAGATTAAAGACTGCAAGCATTATTCTTTATATTCATGAAAGTTACAGAGTTAGCGACAGCATGCAACTATTTCCTCAGTTACATTCTACATTTGCAATGTGCAATGTTAGGAGCATTGTGCAGCTCTCAAGAAAGTCCATTGTTTAAAGTTACTAATTTGCGGGCAGATTCAGGAGCAGCAGAACTGATGAAACATTGTGGTTATCTTAGCAAGGAAGTTCCTTCATTCCCAGGAGCTGCCATGCCTGAGAATAAGGTCGAAGCCAATAAGACTCTAGCATGGAGGACATCTCCATAGCAACCAGGCATCCTATGCCTTTGCACAGAAACTTTCCCAGTCACCAAATATGCCACAGCCGTGAAGTCACCAGGGACCCCAATCTCAGACACTGGTCTCCCAGTCACTGTCACCACTCTCCACACATAGCCAACATCATATTGCATGGGGAACATCTGAAAATATTTTCTCTAAGATTAAGGAATAAGACATGGGTGTCTACTCTCAGCACTCTTATTCAATATAACACTAGAAATTCTAGGAAGAGCAATCAGGCAAGAGAAAGAAATAAAAAGTCATATAAGTAGAAAAAGAGGAAGACTTTAAATTATCACTGTTTGCAGATGATGTGGTTCTATATACGCATAAATGTAAGGTCAGGCAATGGTGGCAACCAAAAGGAGGCAGATTTTAAAAGGCTTTATTGAGATTCCACTCCCAGGCAGAACTCTATCAGACCCAGAGAGCAGATAGGAAGAGGGTCTGAGGAGTGACCGGTGGGGACTCAACCAGACTGGAATTTCATGGGGCTTACAGCAAGAAGAGAAGTGCTGTGGACAGGAAAAGGGGTTTTTAGAGTCCTTTGTCCCACTGGAATTGGTTGGAGGAACTGGCTGAGATCCAGGATTGACCAGGAGACCCTGTTGATTGAAAAGCATTTCCATTGGTGCCTGATTGATGTTTCTTTCCCGTACACAGGCTGCTTGGTGCTTTGTTCCTAAGTCACTGCCACCGACCTGAAAATAATATCCTAAATATGCCATCAAAAGACTCTCAGAACTGATAAACAAGTCCAATAAAGTAGCAGAGTACAAAATCAACTACTAAAATCAACAGCTTTTCTATATCCTAATAATGAACTCACTGGAAACAACATCAGGAAAGCAATCTCATTCACAGTAGCCCACCACCCCCATGTACACACACACATAAAGAGATCCCTAGGAATAACCTAGGTAAGAATGTAAAAGACCTCTACAAAGAAACACTGAAGAAAGAAATAGAAGAAGACTCTAGAAAGTGAAAAGACCTCTCATGTTCTTGGACTGGGAAAATTAACATTGTTAAAATGGCCATACTGCTAAAAGTAGTCGACAGATTCAGTGCTGTCATCATCAAAATGCCAATGAAATTCTTCACAGAGATAGAAAAAAATAATCCTAAAATTTCTGTGGAAACACAAATAACCAAAACAATCCTGAGCAAAAATAGTAGTGCTGGAAGCATAAGATCTGATTTTAGAACATGTTACAGAATCTTAATAACAAAAACAATACTTATAGAGCAGTGGAACAGAATAGAGGACCCAGATATAAATCCACACAGCTTTAGCCATCTGATTCCAGACAATGGTGCCAAAAGTTCAACAAATTGTGCTGGAAAAACTGGATATTCAAATGTAAAAGACTGAAACTAGACCCCTGTCTCTTACTCTGTACAAAAAAATCAACCAAATAAATCAAAGACCTTAATATAAGACCTGAAAATTTGAAACTACTAAAAGAAAACAGAGTCCTGCAAGATATTGGACAGGCAGTCATTTCCTGGGTGACTCTAGTGGTTATCTTAGCAAGGAAATTCCTTCATTCTCAGGAGCTGCCATGCCCAGGAAATAAAACAAGACTTGACAAATGAGATTACCTGAAATTAAGAAACTTCTGCACAGCAAAGAAAACAACCAGAAGAGTGAAAAGACAACCTACAGAATGAAAGAAAATCTTTGCTGGCTCCTCACCTGCCAACAAATTAATATCTAGAATACATTTTAAAAACTTAAAGGGCTGAGGTTGTGGCTCAGTGGCAGAGCACTTGCCTCAAACATGAGGGCACTGGGTTCAATCCTCAGCACCACATAAACAAACAAAAATAGAGATACTAAAAAAAAAAAAAAAAACTCAAAGAAAAGTAAATCCAGTCAATAAATGGGAAAAGGAGCTGAGCAATTTTCTAAAATGTTTATATATATATATACATACATACATACATACACACCCACACACATACTTCAAGAAAGAGGAAGTGTAAATGGTCAATAAATATGAAAAGCAATTCTATCTCTTCCCAGTCAGAATGTCTGTTATAAAAACAACAACAGGGGCTGGGGTTGTCGCTCAGTGGTAGAGCATGTACCTTGCATGTGTGAGGCACTGGATTCAATCCTCAGCACCACATAAAAATAAATAAAGATATTATGTCCATCTGCAACTAAAAATATATATATTTAAAACAACAACGACAACAAATGCAGGCAGGAGTGTGGAGGAAAAAGAATAATCCTTTTACACTGTTGGTGGGAATCCTTAGTATACCCACTATGGAAAACAGTATGGAGATTCCTTTAAAAACTAAAAATAGAACTTCTATATGGTGTAGCTGTACCTCACTGAGTATACATCCAAAGGAACTGATGTCAGCATACAGAAGAAACACTTGCATACCCGTATTCACTTTGGCACTGTTCACAATAGCCAAGACATGGAAACAGCCTAGATACCCATCAAGAGATGGATAAATAAAGGCTGGGGTTGTAGCTCAGTGATAGAGTGCTTGCCTAGTATATGTGAGGTACTGGGTTTGATCCTCAGCACCACATGATATAAATAAAGGAATTTAAAAAGAGAGAGATGGATGAATAAAGAAAACATGGCACAGCAGAGGCTTATTCAGCCACAAAGAATGAAATCTTGCCATTTGCGGGTAAGGCAAGATTGGATGGAACTGGAAGACAGCATGTTAAGTGAAATAAACCGACAAAAAGATAAATAGAGGATATATGTATTCAAAATCATGAGAGACAAGGAAAGGATCTGTCACAGATTGGAAAAGACCAATGAGACATAAAAACTAAATGCAGCTAGGCACAGTGGTGCATTTAGTACCATCTGTAATCCCAGCTACTCCAAAGGCTGAGGCAAGAGTGTCACAAGTTGCCTAAATTGCCTCAGCAATTTAGCAAGAACCTGTCAAAATAAAAAGGGTTTGCGGATGTAGCTTTTGGTAGAACACCCTGGGTTCAGTTCTCAGTATAGAAAAAAAAAAATGAATGCACTGTAGAATACTGGAACATAAAAAAATAGTGAAATTTGAATAAGCTTATAATTTATTATTGTATCATCATTCATTTCCTGGTTTCAGTCATTAAACTATGGTTTGTGAGTTGTTACAGGAAGTTAGAAGAAGGGCCTAGGAAATTTCTCCATAATAGTTTTTGCAACTTACTTGTGAGTTCAAAACTGTTTCTAGATTTAAAAACAAACAAAAAAGAAATTATAAGATTCCCTGGTTCTAGACTATATTGGTAGATATATATAGCTAACTGCTCTGAAGAAACAAAAAGATACAGCTAATGTTTGTCCGTTGATGACTAGCCAATAAATAGATTATATCTATGTTGCCCTTATAGTTGCCTCTGGTTTTTAACAATAATTATCTCTAATAGATTCTCTAGGATAAAGTACTTTCAATTTCTAATTAGAAAATAGAAATAGTATTCAGTGTATTAATTATTATAATAATTGTTAGTGATAACAAGATAACAAATTTTAAAATAAACAAAATTCCAAATTACGAACAGATTTGTCCACATTTCTCTTTTAATAAAAATTGATGGACATTAGCTGGCTTACATATTTAACATAGATTTTATTTTATTTTTTTAAAGAGAGAGAGAGAGAGAGAGAATTTTAATATTTATTTATTTTTTATAGTTCTCGGCGGACACAACATCTTTGTTTGTATGTGGTGCTGAGGATCGAACCCAGGCCGCACGCATGCCAGGCGAGCGCGCTACTGCTTGAGTCACATCCCCAGCCCCATTAACATAGATTTTAACTGCATGGGTTTTTTTGCTTATTTGTTTGTTTTCAAAAATTTCTCATGCCTCTAGATAAAGAAAGATAACCATTCTCGTTGGCTTCTGTCATCCTTTTTGTGTAAATATTACTTAACAACCCCTATCAAAATCTGTCAGATGAATTTCTTTGACATTTCCTTTCTTTTCTTCTTTGGTACTGTGAATTGAACTCAGGGGGACTCAACCACTGAGCCACATCCCCAGCCCTATTTTGTATTTTATTTAAAGAAGCAATAAAGAAGCAACTCACTGAGTTGCTTAGCACCTCACCATTGCTGAGACTGGCTTTGAACTCCTATCTCAGCCTCTCGAGCTGCTGGGATTACAAGCGTGTACCACTGCGCCCAACTATCCTTGACATTTTTTGATGTGTTAGAACTATGGTATATACCTCTAATACATTTGATTCACAAATTACCAAATATAGTTAAATTAAAATTTTAACTTACATTTAAGTACACTATACTATGTGTACTTAATGTAAGTATACATAGTGTACTTAAGTATGTATACAGTGTTAAGTTTGCTTACAATAAAATTTAGACTTCAGGTATTAATTAAATTTTAAGTGTATTATTCAGTATTCTAAAATGGCAAATTTGCTTAACTTGTAACTTATTCTACAGGAAGTAAAAAATTCCATAGGGTTTTTTTCAATATAGATTTATTAATTTAGTTTGGGATCTTTTTTAGGATGTGGTGGATACACACCCTGGCCTTACGTTCCTGAAAGATGCTCCAGAATTCCATTCTCGCTATATCACCACGGTAGGTTGACTCTTTTTTTAATTTTTTTTATTTTATTTATTCTAATTAGTTACATATGACAGCAGAATGCAATTCAATTCATAATACACAAATAGAGCACAATTTTTCTTGTCTCTGGTTGAACACAAAAGTAGAGTCACACCATTCGTGTTTTCATACATGTACTTAGGGTATTGATATCTGTCTCATTCCACTATCTTTCTACCCCCATGCCCCCTTCGTTCCCCTCCCTCCTCTTTGCCCTGTATAAAGTTCCTTCATTCCTCCCATGCTCTCCCCTTTATGAATCAGTATCCTTATATCAAAGAAGACATTCAGCATTTGTTTTTTTGGGATTGGCTTACTTCACTTTGCGTCATATTCTCCAAAACCATCATTTACCTGCAAATGCCATAATTTTATTCTCTTTTAATGCTGAATAATATTTCACATTTTCTTTATCCATTCATCTACTGAAAGGTATCTAGGTTGTATCCATAATTTAGCTATTGTGAATTGTGCTGCTGTAAACATTGATGTGGCTGTGTTCCTGTAGTATGCTGTTTTTAAGGGTTGATCTCTATTTTATCTTAATGTGTTAAGTCCCAAGTTTTCAATTCTGCAAATATTTTAATTAAAGCGATACAAGTATGTTAAAATAGGTTGGAAATCATAATCTAGAGCTTATTATACAACTTATTATAATAATACTAATGAATATTATGACTGATCATCACCTGTTTTCTCAAAAGAGTAGAATTCTAAAAATATTTATTTATTTCAAAGTTATCAGAAGTGGTATATTTATTGCTCAATTTAAGGTTTTTAGGCATTCCTTAAATGGAATGATAGGACATAATAGGTTAATATTAAAGCACTTTTTTTATCACTGTATAGTATCCAGGTTTTCAGATCATTATCCAGAAGGTAACATGGGTTATAATGATTATTTTGAGTGGAAGGAAAATAGTATAAATTCAAAGTAATAATTTCTTCATTTGTATCCATTTCCCTTCTTATATGTGTTCAGTGCTTAAAAGAGGACTCTTAATAGGGCTGGGGTTGTGTCTCAGCGGTAGAGTGCTTGCCTTGCACACATGAGGCACTGAGTTCGATCCTCAGCACCATAAAAATAAATAAATAATATAAAGATATTGTGTTCATCTACAACTAAAAAAAAAAATTTTTAAAGAAGACTCTTAATATAAACAAAATTAAGTAGTATATCCGTTCTGCTTTTATGATATATACCTTTGCTCTATCATGAATATTAATATCCTTTTGATCTTTAGAATTTTCAAATAATACTGAAAATAATTTTCAACAGTTCTAGAAAGAGATGTGTCCCTAGTACTTCAAAGGTAGAACTAGAAAAATAATGAGAAATTGCTTAGTATAAACAGAAAATAAATCATCTATGAATCTAAAGTAATGTAATCACAGTCCATTTTGTGAGGGGCTCTCACTCCCTGTTTCTCAGGCACAGCTTCAGTCAGTCACAGGGCAGTCAGTTCCTACATTCCTGCCCTAACTCCAAGATCATCTCTAGGGCATCCCATACATTCAGGACAGGCATGACTCACATTCTCTGATAAACTCAAGTGAGATGTCCCTTGCCTCTACTGCTTTTCTTGTTTTTTTGTTTTGTTTTGTTTTGTTTTTTTTACTCCTCTTGTAGGAACTTCTTTCTTTGCTCTTCCACTAGCTCTCTCTTATCACTGTAAAATTTTGTAAGATTTTTGTGAGCCAGAAGGTGTCACTGTCATCTAAGACTATCTCACAAGCTATTTTTGCTCATTAACCACAACACTAAACTAAATTACCTCCAGCCACTCTGATTTTTCACTTGGATTACTTCTAATTGGTCTTTCCATTCTACTCTTACTGCCCAGTAGTCTAGTTTCCCCATAGCAAATAGAGTTATCCTTTAAAAATGTAAGTTAGATCATGTCACTCTTCTGCTCAAACCCTCCAGTGGTTTCCCATCTCACTCAGATCAAAGCTACAGTACTTGCCAACCCTCTGTAACTCACCCCACCCCCACTCATACTTTTACAGCCCTTCTCTCTGACCTCCTCTTTGCTGTTCCTGTGCAGACCAAGCCCACTTTTGCCTCAGGTGCATTCCACTGTCCTCTGCTTGGAATGCTCTTCTGCCAATTGCCACTTACATCAGTCCTCCCTCACTTTATCCAGATACCTGCTGGTGTATTCTGTCAACACTCTTTGCCTTCTTGACCCATATTTTCACTCTGCTTCCTCCCCCACACTCTGTGTTCCTTTTTCCTGCTTTATTTTTCTTCTTTACTCTTATTAATTGATATTTAAATTGTACTGTATTTATTGTTCATCTCCTTCTATATAATACAAATTCCTTGAGAGCAAGAGCTTTGTCTTTATTTTTCACTGCTCTCTGCCCAGTACTTAGAATAGTGCCTGACACATAATAGACACACATTATTTATTTATTGAGTGAATACGTAAAATTATTCTTGCTTAAGAATTCTGCATTAACTCTACCAGCAATCCTAAAGGAGATTATTGGGTTCTTGTTGTTGGCTCTTCTGTAAACTCTGGGCACATTAACAGCATAATTTAGAAACATAGGAGTTGAGAAAGATCTAAGAAATAATAAAGTACAACCTTCAGCTAATTCAGAAAATACTCTTTAAAGAGGAACCTTTTATTGGAATCATTCTTAGAAAAGATGTTAATAAACAGAAAAGTAACACAGATAAGTTTTCTTTTTCTGTTTTCTTGTTTGATATTTTCTGAATTATTTGGACCTATAATTGTCTGTGGGTCATCTAGCAAGTAGTCCTAAGAAGACTTATGATTTTTAAAATGAAAAGCCATGAAGTCATTTTGTTCATGTATAATTTACATTTTCATTAATTCTGTCATGTTAATGATCATTGAACAAAAAAAAACCATACTGGTCAATTAACAGAGTACATTAATTATCTCTGCTGTCATATTTTTCATGGTATTTGCACATTATTGTTTGTATTTGTTAAACTTACAATTTGTTGTATTATTCTGCTTTATCCCCAATTCACAAAAGTGAATCCATTACTCAGAAGTAGTCATTAACCAAGAAATACTTGTGATGAAACATAATAATATAGCAAATCAAAACAGCATTACAGGGCTAGGGATGTGACTCAAGCGGTAATGCGCTCACCTGGCATGCACGGGCCACTGGGTTCGATCCTCAGCATCACATAAAAATAAAATAATAAAAGATGTTGTGTTCACCAAAAACTAAAAAATATATATTAAAAAATTCTCTCTCTCTCAAAAAAAAATTTTAAAAAAACAGCATTACAGCATAAATAGTAAACAAGATTCAAATGGGAATACAGAATGTAATCTATATGTACTAAGACAAGTGATTGCTCTTGTAATAATCTCATATTACCCCCCCAAAAAAGAAAAGTGAAACTAAAAGGTATAACAATGAACAACTGGAAATAAAATTTTATGCACTTGTTCTCCTTAGTGAAACCTGGTAAAATAATAACATGAAATCATTGAAACTTTTGTATTATTTCATAGTACAATGAGTTTTTCTAGAACAAATGTCAAATAAGGCCTTCCAGTATGAAATTCATTGATGATGTCATTAGGCACAAAAGTACCATACTAAAGCATTGTCTTCTATCCTGCTTATATATCAAAAACAGATATTACACTGTTTCTAAGAAACTTATAAAGATCAGCCTCAGAATTAATGACAAATAGCTCCAAAGAGCAAAATCATTTTATCATATGACCCTGTTGAATATCATATAATCTCAGTGGCATATAGGGTAGAACCATAATACCCAGGCTGAGCATCATTAATCCAAACTTTGAAATGCTCCAAATCTGAAATTGTTTGCTCATTAGCACTCAAAAAGTCTTGGATTTAGGCTGGGCATGGTGACACACCACAGGCCTGAGTCAGGCGTGTCACAAAGGTCAAGGCTAGCCTGAGATCCTGTTTCAAAATTTTAAAATGTTTAAAGAGATGGGGATGTAGGTCAGTGATAGAGTGCTTGCCTAGCATGAATGAAGCTCTGGGTTCAATTCCCAGTACTGCACACATGTGCACGCACACACACACACACACACACACACACACTCATTCATTCTCATATTCTCTCTCTCTCTCTCTCTCTCTGTCTCTCTCTCTCTCAGATTTTGGAGCATTTCAGATTAGGGATATTCAACCAATAAAGTGTATGCACATGTTCCAAAATCCCAAACATTCTGAAACCTGAAATATCTCTAGTGTTATCACTTGGATAAGGGAACTCAGCCTTTATTCTGTATTATGTATACATGCTAGTGTTCTTCAATTACATCACTTTACACTTGGAAGAAACCACTGAGACAAAGCATGACTCAAAAATTAGCTTGTAGGTGGGATGTTGGACAACTCTTAATTCTTTAAAAACCTTTACCACAGCTGGCCTCGGTGGTGCACACCTGTAATCCCAGTAGCTCAGGAGGCTGGATCACAAGTTCAAAGCTAGCCTCAGCAAAATCTAGGCACTAAGCAACTCAGTGAGACCCTGTCTCTGAATAAAATACAAAATAGGGTTAGGAATATGGATCAGTGGTAGAGTGCCCCTGTGTTCAATCCCCATTACCCTCCTTCCCCCGCAAGTAAAAAACCTTTACTATAGGGCTGGGGTTGTGGCTCAGTGGTAGAGTGCTTGCCTAGCATATGTGAGGCACTGAATATAAATAAAGGTCCATCAACAACTAAAAAAAAAAAATGTTTAAAAAAAACCCTTTACTATAGGAAAAGACTTTCGGTTTGTTTAGGTAATTATTTTGTCAGCTGTTCTTAGACTGAAAAGACTAAATAAGTGATTGCATTAGACTAAATAAGTGATTATTTAGACTAATAAGTGATTACATACATCTACTGGAGAATGACATTGGCCGAATTACATTGTTGTACTGTGTGCCTATACGAATATGTAACAACAAATCCCAACATTCTGCACAACTATAGTGCAGAAATAAAAATATGGAAAAAATAAATGCACCAAAAGTCAATCCATATTCCTTCTTTATTTCACAAAAGAGTTAACAATTGAGTGGCTGGGGCTGGGGCTTAGTGGTAGAGTGCTCACCTAGCACGCATAAGGGACCACATAAAGATAAAAATAAAGATATTATGTCCACCTACAACTAAAAAATAAATGTTAAAAAAAAGAGTTAACAAATAAGAAATAAGCCTCTTGATATTGAATGAAAATGAAATTTAGAAATACCAGCAAATTGTAGCCCTTGAGTTTGCAGTTTTGCATCCTGTACAAAGATTACCAGTGGAATGAAAGACTCCACTTATGCCAACCTTTGAGGGAATGGTGCTTACATGAGTTTTTAAAATAATCAATGAAATTTAAAATATTTCTTTATGACACTGGTGCTGTCAGTAAAGATGTTTCTGTAATTTGCTCAGATGGTGTCTTAGTGGTGTGTTCAGTATCTTGATTGGCCCAACTTCATCACTTTAGGCTGAAATGCCAGCTTTTTAATTGTTGAAGACAAGGTATTGATATTTCCTAAGAAATCTAAGTTGTTTGGTGATGACTGCTCATCACTGAGAGCTTATTAACTCCCCTTGAAAATTTGGCTCTTGACACCAAAAGAAATCACTTTTATTAGATACATTTTAAATTATTTACTTATTTTTCATTTATTTGGTACTGGGGACTGAACCCAGAGTTACTGTACTACTGAGCTATACCCTCAGCCCTTTATTTTGTATTTTGAGACAGGATCTCCCTAAATTGCCCAGGCTGGTCTCCAACTTGTTATCCTCCTATTTAAGTTTCCTGAGTAGCTGAGATTACAGGCATGAGCCACCAGCCTGGCCCAGGTACATTTTTTGAATTGTCCAAATTTTACAAAGACATACTTTTCAGAGTCTGGATTTATAATCCATCCATCACTGCTTGCCAAGTGGAAGACCCAGGCTTCTAGCATTCGAGTGTGTTGATCTGCACTCACGTCATCTACAGTGAGGAAGTCTTTATAATTTCTGAACCCGCATTTAGTCTATTTTCAAAAGCCATATGGCAGGTCCACGAAACACTTCTATTCCTGGTGGTCTATACTTGTGAAGTGGAGGTTTTGATATTTTTATAATTGTGATTAATTTTTATGTATTTAAAAATGGTAGACCAAAAGTTAGAAAAATAAAACCATAATTTAGTACCAGCTGCTACATGCTTTTACCACTAGATGGTATTCCTGCCTAAGCAATCTAAAGTGCTGAATCAGTAATGTGGAAACCAGCAAACATGTTAATGAAGTGGGGCTACTGAATAAGGAGATTTAGGCTATGGAAAAATGGAATACAGATACATTATTTTATGGTGCTAGATAAGTAGGTTAGCAGAGGCTAAAAATAGGGAAACCTAAAAAACTACAAGCACATTTTTTAAATTCTGTCAAAAAGAACAAAAAAAAGAAGAAAAGTAAAATAAGTAAAAATAAATTTTAAGTTAGTATGTCTATAAATAATATACTTGAGTATATAAGTATAAAATTTAGATAGGAAACAGACTTTAAATTTATCAAAAATAAAGAAATAAGGATAAAATCTAATGCTACTCAAAAGAATTTGGTGAGTATGTTGAATTCACATTTCAATTATAGCTTTATAGTTATACATAATAGTTGGATTCATCTTGATAAGCTCATACATTTAGGGAATTCAGTTTCAGTTCATGATTCTCCCCTTTTCTCTCCTGTCCTCCTTCCTTTTCTATTTTCCTTCCCCTACTCTACTATAGTTTTCCCCTTTATTTATTTATATTTAATTCATTCTTTTTACTTATGCATTAATGTGAAATTCCCTATGGTATATTTATATATGCACATAACATGATTTTTTAAGAATTCATTCTGCATTGCCTCCCCTTACCCTTCCCTTCAGTCTGCCTCTCAATCTCCTTCTTCTACATTACTGATCTTCCCTTTATCTTTATGATATCTCATCCTTCCCTTCCCTTAATTTTACTCTAGTTTTTGCATGTGATAGAAAACATTCAACCTTGGAATTTCTGAGTTTGGCTTATTTCACTTAGGATGATATTCTCCATTTACCTATGAATGCCATAATTTAATTCTTTTTTAGGGTCAAGTAGAACTCCACTATACATATATTTCACAATTTCTTCATCTGTTCATTAATTGATAGGCTCTTGGGTTGATTCCATAATTTAGCTATGATGAATTATGCTGCTGTGAACACTGAGGTAGCTGTATCACTATACTATGCCAATTTTAGATCTATGGGAAAAATACCAAAGAGTAGAATAACTGGGTCATAGAGTGGTTCCATCCCTAGTTTTCTGAGGAATCTCCAAAATTATTCTTTTCACCAACAATATACAAGTGTATCTTTTTCCCTGCAACTTCACCAACATTTATTATTGCTTGTATTCTCGATCATTGCCATCTGACTGGACTGAAGTAAAATATTATTGTAATTTTTATTTAGATTACCCTGTTTGCTAGAGATGTTGAACATTTTTTCATGTATGTGTTGGCCATTTGTGTTTCTTTCATGGAGAAGTTTCTGTTTAGTTCTTTTGTTGATTTATTGATGTGTTACTTGAGTTTTGTTTTGTTTTTGGTACAGGGCACTTAACCACTGAGCCATATCCCCATCCCTTTTTTATTTTATTTAGAGACAGGTTCTCACTGAGTTGCTAAGTGCCTTGCTAATCTGCTGATGCTGGTTTTGATCTCACGATCCTCCTGCCTCAACCTCCCAAGTTGCTAGGATTACAAGCATATGCCATTGTGCCCAGCTTGATTTCTTTATGTATTTTGGAAAATAGCTGGCAAATATTTTCTTCAATTCTGTAGGCTCTCTCTTCATGCTGTTAATTGTTTCCTTTCCTTTGCAGAAACTTTTTAGTTTAATGGCATCTCACTTACTGATTCTTGGTTTTATTTCTTGCACTTTGGGGGCCTTGTTAAGGAAAACAGTGCCAGCACCTATATGATGGAGTGTTGACCCTGTGTATTCTTCTAGCATTTGCAGGGTTTCTGGTCTAATTCCTAAGTCTTCCTTTTTTTTTTTTTTTTTTTTTTTTTTTTTTTTTTTTGCAGTATCGCCCTTTTAACAAGTTAATATTCTTTTTTATTGATTTTATTATTTTTTAAATATACAACAACAGTGGAATGTTTCATTTTCTACATATAGCTATCCATTTTCCCCAGCACCATTTGTTCAAAAAGCTGTCTTTTCACCAGGATATATTCTTGGCACCTTTGTCAAAGATCAGATGGCTATAGGTATGTGGATTGGTCCCTGGTCTTCTATTCTGTTCCCTTGATCTTCATTTCTATTTTTATGCCAATACCATGCTGTTTTTGTTACTATAATTCTGTAGTATAATTTCAGATCAGATAGTGTGATGCTTCCTGCTTCGCTTTTCCTTGCTTTGGTCATTCTGGGTCTCTTATTCTTCCAAATGAATCTAAGAATTGTTATTTTTCTAATTCTGTAAATAATGTCATTGATATTTTGGTGGGAACTAGATTGAATATGTATATTGATTTTGGTAATATGGCCATTTTGACAATATTTATTCTGCCTATCCAAAAATATGGGAAGTCTTTCTACCTTCTAAAGTCTTTTTTGGTTTCTTTCTTCATTATTCCATAATGTCCATTGTAAAGCTCTTTTACTCCTTGATTATATTAATTGCACTGCCAAGGTGGTAGTTTTGTTTGTTTGCTTGTTCTGAGGTTATTGTAAGTAGGATGATTTTCCTAATTTCTTTCTTGTCTCAATCACTGTTAAAGTATAAGAAAGCTATTGATTTATGGGTGTTGATCTTGTATCCTGCTACTTTGCTGAACTCGTTCATAAGCTTTAAAAGTCTTCTGGTGGAGTTTTTTGTTATTGTTTTGTTTTGTTGAGTCTTCTAGATCTAGGATTATGTAATAAGCAAAGATAGTTTGGCTTCTTTTATTCCTATTTGTATCCCTTTTGATTTCCTTTTCTACCTGATCACTGTGGCTAATGTCTTGAGGACTATATTGAATATGCGTGGTAAATGTGGACAGCCTTATCTTTTTCCTGATTTTAGCAGAAATGATTGAAGTTTTTCTCCATTCAGTATGATGTTGGCTTTGGGTCTGTCATATATGGCTTTTACCATGTTGAGGTAAGTTCCTTTGATCCCTCACTTCTCCAGCATTTTTAATACAAATAGGTGCTGGATCTTATCAGAGATCCTTATCTATTGAGATTATTATGAGATTCTTGTCCTTAATTCTGTTTAAGTGGTGAATTACATTTATTGATTTGTGAATTTTGAACCAACCTTGTGCCCCTAGAATAAAACTCACTTGATCATGGTGTATTATCTTTTTGATGTGTTTTTGAATGCTGTATGCTAATAATATATTAAGGATTTTTACATCTGTGTTTATCAGGAATGTTGGTCTATAGTTTTCTTTCCTTGATGCATCTTTGGTTTTGGTATCAGGGTTTTAATGGTTTCGTTGAGTGTATTTTGGGAGTGTTCCCTCCCTTTCAGTTTCCTGAAAAATTTGAGAAAGACTGGTGTTAGTTCTTCTGTAAAGGTGTGGCAGAACTCAGCTGACAATCTATCAGGTCCTGGCTTTTTTTTTTTTTTTTTTTTTTTTTTTAGTCAAAGATGGACACAATATCTTTATATTGTTTATTTTTATGTGATGCTGAGGATCAAACAGTGTTTCACATGTGCGAGGCAAGTGTCTACCATTGAGCCACAACCCCAGCCCCTGGGCTTTTGTTTTTATCGAAGGCTTTTAATTGCTATTTTAATTTCATTACTTGATATTGGTCTGTTTAGATTTTCTATATCTCTCAGATTCAATTTGCGCAGGTCATATGTGTCTAGAAATTTGTCAGTGTTTTCCAGATTTTCTAGTTTATTGGAGTATAAATTTTCAAAGTAAGTTCTCATAATCCTTGATTTTACAAGGGTCTGTGATATCTCCTTTTTCTTTTGTGATCTTGTTGATTTGCTTCTTCTCATTCTTAGTTTGGCTAAGGTTTTGTCAATCTTATTTATCTTTGTGAAAAACAACTATTCATTGCATTGATCTTGTTCTCAATTTCACTGATTTCAGCTCTCATTTTAATTATTTCCAGTCTTCTACTGGTTTTGGAGTTAGTTTTGTTTTTCTAAGCCCTTGAGGTAGACCATAAGCTTATTCATTGGGGATCTGTTTTTTTTTTTTTTTTTTTTTAATGCAGGCACTCAGTTCTATAAATTTTCCTTTTAAAATTGTTTTCATATTGTCCCCATGATTTTGTTATAGTGTATCTTTGTTCTCATTCATTTCTAAAAATTTCTTGTTTTCTACTCTCATTTCTTCTTTGATCTATTCTTCATTTAAGAGAGTAGTATTTACATATGTTTACATAGTTTCCATATTTTTCTCGCTGCTGATTTCCTAGTTTCATTCCACTACAATCTAATAGGATGCATGGGGTTATATTGATTTTTTTTTTTTTTTGGCATTTCTAAGATTTCCTTTGTGGCCTAGAATATGGTATATTTTGGAAGATGTTCCATGTGCTGCTAAAGCAGTAAATTCAGCTGTTTTGGGGTGAAATATTCTGTAGATGTCTATTAGGTCCATTTGATTTATAGTTTTATTTTTATATGTAATTGGTTGTACTGACATTTGGAACATAAATGTTTATTATTGTTAATATCTTCGTGTTGGATTGTTCCTTTTATCAGGACATAGTGACTTTCTTATCTATTCAGATTAATTTTTGCTTGAAATCTGCTTTGTCAGATATGATAATAGTTATTCCTGCTTGTTTTCAGGGTCCTTATGCATGGAATAATTTTTTCCATCCTTTTACCTTCAGACTGTGGGTGTCTTTGCGTGTCAGATGAGTCTCTTGTAAACAGCATATGGTTAGCTTTTTTTTTTTTTTTTTTTTTTGCCCTTTTCAATGCTTTATTCACTCAACTCACTCAATACAATTTCACTCTATAGGTTCTTAATCAAGAAAACGACAATCCTTAATGCTGGGCACTGCAAGAGACATACATAATCAATTCACGGCAATTAATTCTAGATTAATTATTCACAGCAAACAATTCTAGATTAATTCTAAGCACTGCAAACACATTTAACTGTGACAGGCTCATGACAGACATTCCCTCTACGTGCCAAGCTCAAGTGTCAGATCAGAAGTCTCAAGCCTTAGGCTCTAAGTCCACTGATGCCCACTCACTCAGTCCACGGTGATCAGGTCAGGGACCAAGGCAGGCTTCCCCTGGGGTGGAGCTGATGGCCAGGTGAGGAGGCAGTCCTAGGGAGAAGTTGTGGCTCTCACCAAGGTCAAGAGGCTGCTGTAGAGTTTGAGAGCAGTGAGAACAACACAGAGGATCAGACAGATGAGAAGGGCTGGGATGTCAGTCCAGGTCCTCACATCAGTGTGTGCATCAGTGTTGGCTGCTCATATGGTTAGTTATTGCTTTTTGATCCATTCTTCTAATCTGTGTCTTTTAATTGGGGAATTAAGATCATTAACCTTCAGTATTAGTATGGATATGTGTTTGTGATTTCCTGCCACTTTTTGTCTTGACTCTCGTTTAGTGGATTATTTTTCCATTGGATTTCTGCTGTTTGGGAGCTTTGGGAATTTTTTTAAGGAAATCAAATAAAGATTTTAACTATACTATATTCTCAGTCCCAGAAAGTAATTCTTCTTACGCTAGAGGTATCACCAGATGCCATCTGCATAGGATTTCCCGTTTATTCCTCACACTGTTACTGAATCAGTTCTGTTTTGCCCACTACACAGAATGCCAATCAGAGTTTTGCAAAGGAGAAAGGTTTTTTTAATTTATTTATTTATTCTAATTTGTTATGCATGATAGCAGAATGCATTTCAATTCATAGTACACGTCTAGAGCATAATTTTTCATGTTTCTGGTTGTATACAAAGTAGAGTCACACCATTTGTGTCTTTACATGTGCTTAGGGTAATGATGTCCACCTCATTCCACCATCTTTCCTATCCCCATACACCCTTTCCTTTCCTCCCTCCCCTTTGCCCTATCTAAAGTTCCTCCATTCCTCCCATGCTCCCCACCACATCCCTGTTATAGATCGGCATACACATATCAGAGAAAACATTTAGTATTTGGCTTTATGGGATTAGCTTACTTAGCATAATATTCTCCAGTTCTATCCATTTACCTATGCCATAATTTTATTCTCTTTTAATGCTGAGTAATATTCCACTGGGTGTATGTGTATGTGTATGTGTGTGTGTGTGTGTGTGTGTGTGTATATATATATATCACATTTTCCTTATCCATTCTCTACCAAAGGGCAACTAGGTTGGTTCCACAATTTTGCTATTGTGAATTGTACTGCTATAAACATTGATGTCATTGCATCACTGTACTATGCTGTTTTTAAGTCTTTTGGGTATAAACCGAGGAATAGGATAGCTGGATCAAATGGTGGTTCCATTTCAAGTTTTCCAAGGAATCTCCATACTGCTTTCCATATTGGTTGCACCAATTTGTGGTCCCACTGGCAATGTATGAGTGTGCCTTTTTCCCCACATCCTCATTAATATTTATTGTTGTTTGTATTCTAACTACCTGCCATTTTGACTGGAGTGAGATGAAATCTTAGAGTAGTTTTGATGTACATTTCTCTAATTGCTAGAGATGTTGAACATTTTTTCATATATTTGTTGATTGTTTGTATATCATCTTCTGAAAATTGTTCAGTTCATTTGCCCATTTATTGATTGAATTATTTGGGTTTTTTGGTGTTAAGATTTGTGAGTTCTTTATATATCATAGAGATTAGTGCTCTATCTGATGTGCATGTGATAAAAATTTGCTCCCATTCTGTAGGCTCTCTATTCACCTCACTGATTATTTCTTTTTTTTTTTTTATTTTTAAAGAGTGAGAGAGAGGGAGAGTGAGAGAGAGAGAGAGAGAGAATTTTAATATTTATTCTTTAGTATTTGGCGGACACAACATCTTTGTCTGTATGTGGTGCTGAGGATCGAACCCGGGCCGCACGCATGCCAGACGAGCACGCTACCGCTTGAGCCACATCCCCAGCCCAACTGATTATTTCTTTTGCTGAGAAGAAGCTTTTTAGTTTGAATCCGTCCCATTTATTGATTCTTGGTTTTATTTCTTATGCTATATGAGTCTTTATTAAGGAAGCCAGGGCCTAATTCGACATGATAAAGATTAGGGCCTACTTTTTCTTCTATTAGGCACAGGGTCTCTAGTTTAATTCCTAGGTCTTTGATCCACTTGGAGTTGAGTTTTGTGCATGATGAGAGATAGGTGCTTATTTCATTTTGCTGCATATGGATTTCGTTTTCCCAGTACCATTTGTTGAAGAGGCGATCTTTTCTCCAATATATGTTTTTGGTGCCTTTGTCTAATATGAGATAACTGTATTTATGTGGGTTTGTCTCTGTCCTCTATTCTGTACCATTGGTCTACAAATCTATTTCAGTGCCAATACCATGATGTTTTTGTTACTATTGCTCTGTAGTATAGTTTAAGATCTGGTATAGTGATGCCACATGCTTCACTCTTCTAAGGATTGCTTTGGCTATTCTGGGTCTCTTATTTTTCCAATTAATTTCATGATTGCTTTTTCTACTTCTTTTTTTTTTTCTTTTTTTTTTTACATTTTTTTTTTTTTTAGTTGTAGTTGGACACAATACCTTTATTTTATTCATTCACTTTTTTTAATGTGGTGCTGAGGATCAAACCCAGGGTCTCGCACATGCAAGGTGAGTGCTCTACCGGTGAGCCACAACCCCAGCCCTGCTTTTTCTATTTCTATGAAGAATGTCATTGGGATTTTGATTGTAATTGCATTAAATCTGTATAGTGCTTTGGTAGTATGGTCATTTTGACAATATTAATTCTGCCTATCCAAGAACACAGGAGATCTTTCCATCTTCTAAGGACTTCTTCAATTTCTTTCTTTAGTGTTCTGTAGTTTTCATTATAGAGGTCTTTCACCGCTTTCATTGATTACCAAGTATTTCATTTTTTATTTGAGGCTATTGCAAATGGGGTAGTTTTCCTAGTTTCTCTTTCAGAGGATTTGTCACTGCTGTACAAAAAAATGTCTTTGATTTATGAGTGTTGATTTTATATCCTGCTACTTTGCTGAATTTATTTATTAGTTCTAGAACGTTTCTGATGGGATTTTTTGGTGTAGAATCAAGTCATCAGCAAATAGAGATAGTTTGAGTTCTTCTTTTCCTATCCATATCTCTTTAATTTCTTTCATCTGTCTAATTGCTCTGGCTAGAGTTTCAAGAACTATGTTAAATGTAAGTGGTAAAAGAGGGCATCCCTTTAGAGGAAATGCCTTCAATTTTTCTCCATTTGGAATGATGTTAGCCTTCAGATTAACATAGATAGCTTTTACAATGTTGAGATATATTCCTGTTATCCCTAGTTTTTCTAGTGTTTTGAACATGAAAAAGTGTTGTATTTTCTCAAATGCTTTTTATGCATCTATTGAGATGATCATATAGTTCTTATTTTTAAGTCTATTGATGTGATGAATTACATTTATTGATTTCTGAATGTTGAACGACCTTGCATCCCTGGAATGAACACCACTTGATTGTGGTGCACTATCTTTTGGATACATCCTTGTATTTGATTTGCCAGAATTCTATTGACAATTTTTACATCTATGTTCATTAGAGGTACTGGTCTGAAGTTTTCTTTCTTTAATATGTCTTTGTCTGGTTTTGGAATCAGGGTGATATTGGCCTCATATAATGAGTTTGGAAGTGTTCCCTCTTTTTCTATTTCATGAAATAATTTGAGAAGTAAAGGTATTAGTTCTTCTTTGAAGGTCTTGTAGAACTCAAATGCGTTTCCATCTGGTCCTGGGCTTTTCTTGGTTGGTAGGCTTCTGATGGCGTCTTCTATTTCATTGCTTGAAATTGATCTGTTTAACTTGTATATCATCATCCTGATTCAGTTTGGGCAAATCATCTGACTCTAGAAATTTGTAGGTGATTTTGATATTTTCTATTTTATTAGAGTACAAATTTTCAAAATAATTTATCATTATCTCCTGTATTTCTGTAGTGTCCATTGTGATATTTCCTTTTTCATCAAGAATTTTAGTAATTCGAATTTTCTCCCTCCTTCTCTTCATTAGCCTGGGTAAGGGTTATTCAATTTTATTTATTTTCTCAAAGAACCAACTTTTTGTTTTGTCAATTTTTTCAGTTGTTTCTTTTGTTTCAATTTCATTGATCTCAGCTCTGATTTTAATTATTTCCTGTCTTCTGCTTTTGGCGTTAATTTGTTCTTCTTTTTCTAGAGCTTTGAGATGTAATGTTAGGTCATTTATTTGTTGACTTTTTCTTCTTTTAAGGAATGAACTCCATACAATGAACTTTCCTTTTAGTACTGCTTTCATAGTGTCCCAGAGATTTTGATATGTTGTATCAGTGTTTTCATTTACCTCTAAGAATTTTTAATCTCCTTTTTGCTGTCTTTTGCAACCCATTGTTCATTCAGTAGCATATTATTTAGTCTCCAGGTGTTGGAGTAGCTTCTATTTTTTATTTTATCATTGATTTCTAATTTCATTCTATTATGATCTGATAGAATGCAGGGTAGTCTCTCTACTTTTTGTATTTGCTAAGAGTTGCTTTGTGGCATGAAATATGGTCTATTTTAGAGAAGGATCCATGTGCTGCTAAGAAGAAAGTATATTCAATCATTGATGGATGAAATATTCTATGTATGTCTGTTAAGTCTAAGTTATTGATTGTATTATTGAGTTCTGTAGTTTCTTTGTTTAGCTTTTGTTTGAAAGCTCTAACCAGTGGTGAAAGAGGTGTGTTAAAGTCACCCAGAATTATTGTGTTGTGGTCTATTTGACTCTTGAACTTGAGAAGAGTTTGTTTGATAAATGTAGATGCTCCATTGTTTGGGGCATATATATTTATAATTGTTATGTCTTGTTGATGGATGGTTCCCTTAAGCAGTATGAAATGTCCTTCTTTATCCCTTTGGATTAACTTTGGATTGAAGTCTACTTTATTTTATATGGGGATTGAAACCCCTGCTTGTTTCCACAGTCCATGTGAGTAGTATGTTTTTTCCCAACCTTTCACCTTCAGTCTATGGATATCTTTTCCTATGAGCTGAGTCTCTTGAAGGCAGCATACTATTGGGTCTTTTTTTTTCTTTTTTTTTCTATCCAGTCTGACCGTCTATATCTTTTGATTGGTGAGTTTAGGCCATTAACATTCAGGATTATTATTGAGACATGATTTGTATTCCTGTCATTTTAGTATATGTGCTGCTGAAGCAAGCACTGAAATTGACTTTAACTTAAGAGAGGGGACATGGAATTATGATAAATGAGATTTTGATTTTTTTTTTTTTTTTTTTTTTGGTACCCGGGATTGCAGCCTCTATCTTACTTTTCCAGTCTTCCCCTATGCTGTAGCACACATCCCCAGTCTAGACATTTGTTTCCTGTTTCCTTCCCATCCTATCTCTGGTGTTTTCCAGAGTTTTGCTTCTGCTAAACTCATTAAAACACTAGCTGATAAGAAAGATGTTTATGCCCGTGTGAAAGTCAGCATGTAAATTACCCAAGATGTATTTTGAGTTTCCATAAAAGTATGGAAAACCAGAGGTCTTCAAGGCTCTGATGAATAAAGCTTTAATAACCAGAATAATGCCCTCTTCAATCATACCACCTTGAAAGCCATCCTTCTGACTGCTGATCAGTCATAAGACCAACCTAGGAGATACTACCCCCACATTTGTCTTCTCAGAACATTCAGCCAATAAATACTACTTGGGCATCACTGTATAAATGAGAGGTAAATAAAGGAAGGGATGTGTAAGCAGCTGGGAAAGTAAGACTTGAGAGCAGAAAATTTTTTCTTCCCAAAATTATAAAAGCAGATTCAAAATATGTAGATGTAGGTTTATTTTTCACCAGGAATTATACCTGATATCAAAACTTAAATTGGTTCAAAAAAATATTGCCTCCAGATATATTGGTAAAATAATGGAGATCTTTAATATTTTTATTTGGTTTTGTTTTCCTTGGAACCAGGTTATTCAGAGAATATTCTACACGGTCAACAGATCTTGGAGTGGAAAAATTACTTCGACAGAGATAAGAAAAAGCAACTTTTTGCAAGTATGCCTCTCATACAGTGATATAAAGAACAATTTAATCCTTTTACTTCATTTAACAAATATTTGAGCGCTTACTGTATGCAAAGCTTTATCATTATTTTTAGACATTAAGCGTTTGTCAGATACCTATAGTGAGAGACCAGAATGTGTTGGAGGGTGAGGGGAGGAGGAAAATTGAATAGCAAGGCATATCTGCCTTAAGGCATATACTGTGGAGCAAGAGAGAGACAAGCACAGACAGCAACAGCAGACTTGAAAGATTCCACAGACATGTGTAAAAGGTGCAGAGAAGGTCTCATAGAAGGGATGGCATGTGGTCTTGACTTGGAGGATGTCAGGAGTTTACCAAGATAAAAAATTAGTACAAAGGGAATTCTGGACAGAAGAAGCAGCATAAGCAAAAGGCAAAAACATGAAAGTGTCATGTTCAAGAACTGCCAAACAGTATTAAGTGGCCAGAAGCCCTTGGGAGAGTGACCATTGATGAGGTTGGAACCAGGTTGGGGAAGTGCCTTACTAAAGAAATGGAAGAATATGGACCTGATTCTTTCTGCAGTGAGTTTATCCAACTACTGCTGAAGAACAGTACTAAAAATTCCTTTAAAATAGGAATACATTTCATTCAGTTATTTTATCAAATGAAAGTATTGACCACTAGTGGGAGCCTTTTACTGAGGTAATCTTCATGCCTGATCACAGCTTCTATTAAACTAAAGTAGAATTGTTTTGACTTAAAAACAAATGTTTTTGTTTTTGTTCATGCAGTGCTGGGTATAGAACCCAGGGGCACTTTACCACTGAGCTGCATCTCATGTTCTTTTTATTTTATTTTATTTTATTTTTTTTTTGAGATAGGGTTTCACTAAGTTGCTGAAGCTGACCTCAAACTTGCAATCCTCCTGTCAGCCTACCAAGAAATGTTTTATTTTAAATGAATCTTAGTAAATGAAGCTTTGGCAAATAATACAACCTTATTACTCTTTATTTTTTACTGAGACAGTCATGGTATTGAAGATTTGGCCAAATTAACAGTTCATAATAGATTTTAAAACATTTTGTTCTAAAATGATCAGTAATTTTGATGCTTATTGAATACCTGATGCCTGCTTCAGCTCTCAGTAGTATTATGGAACGTGTTAAGATGATAGTATTTCCATAACATCTTGTTTTAAATTTTTAATTGTAGATGGACATAATAACTTTATTTTATTGTGTTGTATTGTATTGTGTTGTATTTATTTGGTGCTCAGGATCAGACCCAGTGCGTCACACATGCTAGGGAAGCACTCTACCACAGAGCCACAACCCCAGCCCTCCATAACATCTTAAGAACAATGATAATACTCCCTCACATTTTCTGAAGCACATTATCATTTGTAGTTTTTGAATCATTATTATTATAATCAATTTTTTACTGATAGTAAAACTTAAGTCTCAAATATAATTGACTATATTGCATAAGAGCAATACAGCAGGCAGGTTGCTGAACTGGAAATAGAACTCAAATGTTCTCTTCTTGGAGTGTAATTTATTTTTGTCTCCCTTTCTTCCCTATCTCTTGCCTTAGTCTTTCTTTTAGTACATGAACAACTATTCCAAACTTGCAAATAATATGGATATATCTAGATTAAAAGATAAGCAAAAGTTGCTCTTTATCTTTACTCTGCCATTTCACTCTCCTTCCCAGAAGGAACCCATATTATCTGCAGTTTTATTTCCTTGTAAATGCATATATGGAATATATAATTTTGTGTGGCTGCTATTATGAGGACTTTTCCCCCTAATATATGGGTTCATACTTAGTATTCTGGTAACTTGTTTATTAACAGTGTCTTGGACTTCTTTCATTTCCATTCATGTAAATCTATCTCATTTCTCCTAACAACTGCATTATCAATTGCATGCTGCACTTTAATTACATATTCCTCAATTTCAGATTTTCTCTATTACAGTGGTGTAGAAAACATCCTTATACTTTCCTTTTGGCTGTATATAAGCCAGAAATTTCCTACAGAATAGACCACTGGAGGGAACATCCTGCATCAGATGGCATGTAAAATTTTAACTTGATAGATTCTGCCTAGTTCATACCTTCACGTACATACTCACCAACAAAAGAAGACATTTTTCTTCTTTATGTTGTGACAATCCAGTAGGTGAAAGATGTGTTTTATTACTGACAATATTCTGCTTTATACACATGAAAAGATATTTTATAAAACAAACCATTTACAAGAAAATTTAGAACACAGAAGAAAAACCACATTTTACTCCTCTAATGCAAGTAGTGCCATTTTTGTATGTTATTCTAGCCCCATTCATATGTATGGATTTTGGGGATTTTGCACAGTTCTTAATATGTATAATCTTGCAGCCTATATTTTGCCCTTACTACATCATGGTTTTCCTATATTTTATGTAGACTATAATTTTTACTCACCACAAAATCTTCCATTAATCAGATTTGCCATAATTTAATAATTATATATAATAATTATATATAAATATTATATATATAATAATTTCTGTTGTTTTCAGTTTACCAGAGCATTTTGGTTTCTGTCTGCATTTAAAAAATAATTTTTATCAAAGTAACGCATTTGTATTATGATACAGTCCTCTCTGTCCTTTTATTTTCATCTTGAATTCTATTTTATTTTCTACTAATATTAATACATATTTTCTTTTTCATTGACTACTTTTCTTAATATTACCTTTTTATATTTACCTTTCTTTTTTTTTACTGTAAGTGTAACCTCTTATAGATATTCATATACCGAAATCATCTTTCTAGATTTGGTTTTCATACTCAATCAAAAAGTCTTTCAGGGAGCTGAGATTATGGCTCAGTGATAGAGTATTTTTGAGTGTTTGCCTGGTACATGTGAGGCACTGGGTTCAATCCTCAGCCACATAAAAATAAATAAAAATAAAACAAAGGTTATTGTGTGCATCCACAACTAAAAATATTTTTTGAAAGTCTTTCACTATAGTATTACATGATAGACTTTTTAAAAAAATATTTTTTAGTTGTTGTGCACACAATAACCTTTGTTTTATTTTTATTTATTCTATAGTGATATAGCCACATCAATGTTTATAGCAGCTCAATTCTCAGTAGCTAGACTATGGAACCAACCTAGGTGTCCCTCAATAAATGAATGGATAACAAAATGTGATAAATATACTCAATGGAATATTACTCAGCTTTAAATAAGAGTGAAATTAGGGCATTTGTCAGTAAATGGTTGGAGTTGGAGAATATCATGCTAAGCGAAATAAGCCAATCTCACAAAACCAAAGGCTGAACATTTTTTCTAATATGCAGATGCTAATTCACAATAAGACAGGGAGTACTAGGGAAGAATAGCATTACCTTAGATTAGGTAGAGGGAAGTGATGGGGAAGGAGGGGAGGGGATGTTGGGA
Organism: Callospermophilus lateralis; assembly: GCF_048772815.1. Taxonomy (NCBI): domain Eukaryota; kingdom Metazoa; phylum Chordata; class Mammalia; order Rodentia; family Sciuridae; genus Callospermophilus; species Callospermophilus lateralis. Next base: position 123,996,249 of record NC_135314.1, on the reverse strand, counting down.
TAGGAAAGATAGTAGAATGAAACACATTATTACTCTATGTATATATGTGACTATATGACCAATATGATTCTGCAACATATACACTCAGAAAAATGAGAAATTATATCCTATCTATGTATGATATATCAAAGTGCATAAATTCATTCTACTGTCATGTATAACTAGCTAAAACAAATTTTTAAAAAATTTAAAAAGTCTTTCAGTAGGGAGATTAAGCTCATCTATCTTTATTGTGATTATTGACATATCTGATCTTATTTCTGCCAACTGACTTTTTTTCTATTCATTGTTTCCTTAAGGTTTCTTTTTGAATATTCCATTTCTGAAATTTTTCATTTATCTACTCATTTAATTTGGCTCACTATAGAATTGTGTGTTTATAATCTTTACTTCTGATGTTTTCCTTAGGGATACATAGTGAGTCAAGAAACTCAGTTTTCTTCTAGCTCAGGATCCTACAGCTCCACCCACCATTCCTTCTATGCAAGGCCACCACCATATGTTACCACAATTGTGTGCATAACTAATCTTATGGTATCCTTGATTTCATTACAAATAAACGCTGTATGTGATTCCCAAGCTTCTTAATATTGTTCACATAACTTTGAAAAATTAAGAGCAGTGTTAGTTTATGGCCATGCATTTTAAGTCTTTCATCTGATTGTTCTGTGCCTGCCAGTCTGGGGACCTTTGAGAGGTTACAGCCCTCTTAGTGATGATCCTTCCCTCTCCTTGCTTTTGTATCCTCCACATCATTTAGCCTTTTGCTGATAAGTATATCACAGAGCTCAATAAATGCTTGTAGATGAATCAGTTGATTAAAGGTAGTAGCAGGTTACCTATTAAAAAAAAGTACCTGGTTTAGTACAAAAGACAAAATTTTAAATTCAATTTAAAACAGAAACTTGCTAGACTACAATGCCTAAGCTTGTTTTTCATAATTTTAAAATTAATCTTCTATTCATACTATTTTCAGACTCTAGCCCTTTTAGAAGAAGAGGAAGATATAAATCAAATCACAGATTACTTCTCCTATGAACATTTCTATGTTATATATTGTAAATTCTGGGAGCTAGATAGTGATCATGACCTGTTCATCAGCCAGGCCGATCTGTCTCGATATAATGACCAGGGTGAGTAATTCTGCAGAGGCTAAGAAATGTTTAAGGCTTAAACATTTTGAAAATGTTATTTTGAAAAGTTATGTAAATTATTCCCACTCGTTATGAGAAATTTCTATTTCTTAAATTCTGTGGCTAACCGGATTTCTTTACAGAGCCAAGAACTCTTTTGTGGAAACAAAGTTGTTTTTTTTTTTTTTTTAATTTAGAGGCCAGATTTATAAGGGGTTTAAAGGTAAGTAAACAATACCACTATTAGTTTTGATGAAGTGGCAAGACTTTGTAGTGATGTGCATCTTTATGATGATGAATTGAATAAAATTCACACCTCTGTAAATCTATATGAAAGAATATATATATATATATATATATATATATATATAAATATATATATATTTATATACACACACACACACACTTTTTATAAACTTTTTCATTTAACAATATTTTCTATAAAACGCCAAGAATGAAAATAATGTCTCTATCTTATCAAGTTTTATTTTCAAGGACTCATAAAATTTTACTTTTTCAATTTAATTCCAGAAAGATATTTTCCTCTGAAGATGAATTTTGTGTGATTTTGTAAGAAAAGAAAAAATTACATGTCAGACAATATTATGCTTTTTGCTTCATTTTTGCTCACTGCAAACTTATAACCTATTGCCTACTGATTGAATATTCTTAACTAAGCAACAACATACAATGATTCATTCTTCTGTCAAAGATTATTCCTGTTCTGTTCTTAAATATTTTCTCAGTCTTTTTAGATGTAACAGAGTATAGATCTTAAATAAATGTATTGAATATTGTTTGTTATTTGGTGTATCTGTGACTAATGGTTTGTGGCAGTTCTCCTTCTCAGGTGCCAACCAGACATAAAGGGGAAATACTTCGTGTAACTTATTTGATAAACAAACATATTAATACTGTTACCTCCCATCATCAAGTATCATAACATTTTTGTCACTAAAATATACCATAAAGATGAATATATTCAGAGGGGTATATGATCAGCCCTATTAGCCCTGTACCTTTCTGTTACCCATAACAGATCATCCATACATGAGCCAGCCTCAAAAAATCATGCACAATCCTATGGACTCTAAAGCTCCATTTCTGGTTGCTATAAATGTAATTTTCAAGTTCTCAAAAATCCTCTTATAATAGCAACTCACTAGATTCATTTGAATAGGACAAAGTTCAGAAAAGCAGGCATCTAGGTCTGAAAAAATGCAGAGACCTCTAAACTGTAAATAATTCTTCATTCAGCAACTGTACTTAATGGGACAGTATAGAATAATATGATCTTCAGGGTTAGGAAATGGAATCATTGCTTCCAAAGCTAAAAAAGACTTAAGAAAAATCATAGCTTTGGAATTAAATATCCTTGCTTTCCCTATATACCCCTTCTTTTCTATCTAGTACAAATTATTAACCCCATACAATAGTGCTCAATAAAGTATAGAGGGTCTTTATGTAAGCTTTTTTGTGTGGCCAGGTTCAGTTCCCCCTTGAATTAATGCTGAGATAAAGTTTGTCTTGTTTTAGAGGAAATTTTGTCTTATGGATAATAAAAATCAATATAAATTTTATACACATAAGCTCAACTACATAAATACTTTGCAAATGTCGAGCACATTCATTTCCTTGTTCTTTTTTAAAATTACTGAAAAAAAGCATAAATTATATATAAGAAAGATTTACGCATATTTTTGTCGTAGAAGATTGTTATGGTTTAGCTTGTAGCAAATGAAAATAAATTTGCCAGAAGTATTACTTACATGAAGTATATTTCTAACTATCTTTGTAATTTGTTGTTTACATTCAGCATCATCAAACAGAATTATTGAAAGGATATTTTCTGGGGCAGTAACAAGGTAAGAAAAAGTTTAAAATCTGAATTAAAACATAACTATCAGTAATAATGTAATAATCTCATATTAGCAAGGCTTCTTGTATAATTTGGCAGCACTATTGGGTCAAATAATATCCTAAAAAAAAAAAAAAAAAAAAAAACCCACACAATCATGGTTTAATGTAAGACAGTAATTCTCTTTAACATAAGAATTAGTCTTGGGGGGCTGGGGATGTGGCTCAAGCCATAGCACGCTCGCCTGGCATGCGTGTGGCCTGGGTTCGATCCTCAGCACCACATACAAAGATGTTGTGTCCGCCAAAAACTAAAAAAAATAAATAAATATTTTTAAAAAAAAATGAATTAGTCTTGGGCTGGAGTAGTGGCTCAGTGGTAGAGCACTTGCCTGGCATGTGTGAGGCCCTGGGTTCAATCCTCAGCACCACATATAAATAAATAAATGAATAAAATTTTAAAAATCTATTGACAACTAAAAATACATATATTAAAATATATATATAAATATATAATATATATATATATGAATATATTAAAAATGTATATATATTAAAAAAAAGAATTAGTCTTATACCTAAATACAGGTAACAATATTTGATACCATTATTTGTATTTAAATTAGAAACCATATTTTCTTTTCTTCATATTTGTAAATATCTTCTGGTTTCACCCTGGAGGCCTTTAAAAAAGAAGTTAGGCCACAAAATGTGCCGTTTATGAGGTACCCAGCATTCTACTTTTTCAAAAAGTAGAATCCTTCCTCTCTAAGGAAGGATGTTATTTTATTCCTTAATTGCTCAGAAAATTTTACATCTTGCATTTTTCTTCAGAGGAAAAACAGTACAGAAAGAGGGAAGAATGAGCTATGCAGATTTTGTTTGGTTTTTGATCTCTGAGGAAGACAAGAGGAATCCTACCAGGTATGACTTTTACATTTTATTTTCTTAGATGTTAAACACATGCACAAAGCTTTAAAGGTCATGACAGATATCTGTGGAAGCTGATTCTACCTGAAGATGCTAAAATGGGTTAAACTTAATTTCTGCCCTATCAGAGCTCTCAGTTTAGGGAAGGAGACAGACATAGAATTCTTGGCCACAGCATATCATGAGAAATACTGTTAACCTACAGAAACAATGGTGAAGTGGCACATAAGCTGGTCTGGAGGGATCAGTAACATTAGTAAGCATTTATATGGAATATGGGAGTAGATACTTTGAATTTTAGTTCTTTTATGATCTTAATCATTCAGTGGTAAATTGGAGAAGGAAAGAAAAGCAAATTGTGGCTGACTAGTATAAAAAACCATGCCCTCATTCTCCCATTTGGAATCACCTCTTCCTTTCCTTGACACTTTCAACCATTGATTTGTAGTTGTGAATTTATAAGTCTTTTTCTCCCCGTTACTGTGCCTCTTATTTAAGTCAGAAATACAGGTCCCTGGCTTTTATATATGATCCCTATCTTGTATAACACAGTGCTCTGTACATAATTTGTGCTCCTTATCAAGGGAGGCAGAGAATGCAATCTTTGATGCTGTGGTAAGTGTAACTGACTCAGCTATTTCCACATTAGCTCAAAAAGTTATGTAAATATCGGATATATGTTTATAAATCATTGAAAAAGAAATAAAAATAGCTTCCATATCTTAGGGTAATATGTTTTATTTTTAAATAACTGTTTTCTACTTCAAATATAGTAATTTATTATCTATTCTAGATAACTTAGAAAACATTGAGGAGCAAAAGAAAAGCAAATTTAATACTAATAATTCTAATATCCAAAAAACATCTATATTATGTGGTCTTTTCGTATATTCTTTTACGTGTTATTTGCCATTTTAGACTATTTTCAGTGTATTAAATCATTTTCTTTCTTTTTCAAATGGGGTATTGCTATGTTGCCTAAGGCCACCATCTCCTGGGCTCAAGCAATCCTCCTGTCTCAGCCTAGGCACATGCCATTGGATTAAATCTTAATTAATATAAATCCAAATTTTTCATGGAATATTCTCTAAAATGTCCTCTAATATTCATTACAGCTGAAGAGTTGGAGTATCCACTATTTTTCCATAGAATAAATTCCCAGAAAAAGAATTGCTAGTTTAAAAGGGGTAGAAATTTTTTAAGAAGAAAAATGGTATGTTCATACATTTATCAACCTATTTCCTAGGATCTTTACTAACACTAAGCATCTTCCTATGAAAACTATTTTCCAATTTGATCATTTAAAAATGCAGTCTCATCATAATTTGTATTTGTTTGATTTCTAGGGAGGTTGGGTATATACAATTACATGTTACTTAACATTGGGGATACGTGTTCTGGGAAATGCATTATTAGGTGATTTTGTAGTTGTATGAACAATAGTTGTACTTCCACAAACCTGGGTGGTATAGTCAGTATCAACATGGCCTCTTGATGCAGTCAGGAAACTTGATAAAGTAGTACACCATAATGACAAAAATGGTAGTATAGTAAATATATAAACCAGTAACATAGTTGTGTATTATAAGTTCTTATGTATTGTATGTGCTATACTTTTCTATAATTGGCAATGCAGTAGGTATGTTTACACCAGCAACACAACAAACACATGAGCAATGCATTGTGGTACAATGACAACTATGACATCATAAGGCAATAGGAATTTTTCATCTCTATTATCTTATATGACAGCCATCGTATATGTGGTCTATCACTGACCAAAACATCATTGGGCAGTACATAACTGTGTATATTTCTGGGCCATTTTAATTTTGTTGTAGATGACTTGCCTTTTTTGTATGTTTTGCTCATTTCTGCTGGATTTTTTAAAATATTTTTTAGTTGTCAATACACCTTTATTTTATTTATATGTGGTGCTAAGAATCGAATCTGATGCCTCACACATGCTAGGCATGTGTTCTTCCACTGAGCTAAAACCCCAGCCCCAATTTTTTAAGTGTATTATTTTATCACAAGTATAACTTATTGCAAATTATAAAATATATGTAATCTAAAACCTTATCATAAAATTTATTCATAATTTTATGACCTATAATTAACATTTTGGTCTATATTGTTCTACTCCCCCTCTTCCTTCCAGCCATCTCCTGCTCATCTTCCCTTTGCTTCACCTCACTTCCTCTTCCTTCTCTTTTTCCCTACTTCACATGATATGTTATGATAAATGGCAGCATGCAATACCTAGTTTGGGAACACATTTTTCACATACATTATATTTCCACCATATGTGTGTGTGTGTGTGTGTGTGTGTGTGTGTGTATACGTATTTGTCATTAATACATTATTTTGAATGGTTGGTATTGTTTCAGTTAGATTATCTAAATTTCCAAAGATTTGAAGACTTTGCATTTTTTTTTTTGGTGTTCTGTTACCCCTCTCAATTTCAATATTTAAATCTTCATGTTCCATTTTTCCTTATTTGTGGAAAAGCTTTCCTCAGATATTTCCCATCCATCTTTTCCTCTTTTTGGAACTCCTTTGATGTCACAGAAACAAATTAAGAGAATCAGAAATAGTAGTTAAGAGTTAATATTACAAATTGTGTGAATACATGCTTGCTGTCCTTTCTTCTCTCAACTTCTTTAAAGAACATAAATTATAGAAACTAGTAATTAAAACAAAGAATTTGTAATATATGTAGCTGTAATATGTGTAACAATAATAGCACAAAGAAGAGGAAAAGGAAAGGGGGATATATGAGTAATAGTTTAATGTATTACTGGAATTAAATAGTATAAAACTGAAGAACATTCTGATAAGTTAAGATGTAAATGATAGGGCTGGGGATGTGGCTCAGTGGAAGAGTGCTTACCAGGCTGCAGTGACATCCTGGGTTTGATCCCCAGCAACATACACATACAATGTATATGATAAATCCTAGAGAAGCCAGTAGGAAAACAATTAGAAATTAATAGTGAAAAAAAAGGATTAAAATGTTAGAAAATATATTAATGTGCCAGGCTCAGTGATGCATGCCTGAATCTCAGCAGCTAAGGAGGCTGAGGCGGGAGGATCACAAGTTCAAGGCCAGCTTCAGCAACTTAGCAAGCTCCTAAGGAACTTAGTGAAACCCTGACTCAAAATTAAAACTAAAATAAAAAGGGTTGAGAAATGTAGCTTAGCTGTAAAGCTCCCCTAGGTTCAATCCCCAGTACAAAATTTAAAAAGAAAGAAAAGAAAATATTTAAAATGTAAAACGAATTTTTAAAAAAGCACAAAGGGAAAACTCTGAGATATAAAAAACAAAAAGTAAAGCAACAGGCATAAATCCAATATATCAATAACATTAAAGGTTACTGAATAAAAAATCCATCAAAATGCAGAGATTATCAGGCTGGATATAATTATAAAAATAGATTTAAAGGTACAAAAAGGAAAAGGACAGGGAAAACAGTAGTGGTAAGAAAGTTCATGTGGTTATACTGAAGGAAAGAAAATAGACTGTAATACAAAAACTATTCTTAAAGACAAAGAAGGACATTCTTCTGTGACAAAAGAGTCAATTCAACAGGAAGACATTGTGATTATAAATATATTTGTACCTAACAACACAGCCCCAAAATACAGGAAGCAAAAACTAACAGAATTGCAGGAAGAAATAAACAATTAAACAATAATAGTTGGAGACTTCAGTGCCCCATTTTGAATGATAGATTGGCAAGCCACAAAGATCAACAAAGAAATAGCAGTTGTGAACAACATTATAAATACTATAACCTCCTCAATCTAACATGCAGTAATACAACACTCCACCCAAGAACAGCAGAATTCATATTCTTCTGAAGTACACATAGAACAGTCTCCAAGATGGGACATATGGTAGGCCTCGATAAATATTTTAAAAAGTGAAATCATACAATGAAATAAAGTTAAAATTAGTAACAGAAGGAAGCTTGTGGATTCACAAACCTAAGGACATAAACTGTTTAAATTACCAATGAGTCAAAAAAAATACAGAAAAGATATTAGAAGATACTTTGAAAAGAATGGATTAAAACACAACATACCAAAACTTGAGATGATAAAAATGAAAATGCATTGTACCATAACTTATGGGAGGTATTGAAAGCAATGCTAAGGGAAATTTATAGTTTTAAATGCATATATTAAAAAAGAAGCAAGGACTGGGGTTGTAGATACATGGTAGAGCACTTGCCTCACCTATGTGAGGCCCTGGGTTCAATCCTTAGCACTACATAAAAACAAACAAGAAAAGATATTGTGTTCATCTACAACTGAAAAAAATTAAAAAAAAAAAAAGAAAGAAAAGAAAAAAGATCTCAAATCAGTAATCTAACCTTTCACCTTAAGACAGGGATGGGGTGGTGGGGGGCAAATTAGCAGAGCAAACACAAAGAAGAGTAAAAATTAAAATGGATAAATGAAATAGAGAAAATCAACAAAAGCAAAAGTTAATTCTTTGGAAAGGTCAGTAACATTGATAAGCCTCTAGCTATACTCATCAAGGGGAAAAAGGAATAGTAAGAGTATTAAAATTGGAAATGAAACAATGTCATTGCCAGCATTACAGAATGCAATGGAGGAAGGATAGCATCTTCAACAAATGGTGCTGGGAAAACTGGAAATCCATATGCAACAAAATGAAACTGAATCCCTTTCTCTCGCCATGCACAAAAGTTAACTCAAAATGGATCAAGGAGCTTGATATCAAATCAGAGACCCTGCACCTGATAGAAGAAAAAGTTGGCTACGATCTACATACTGTGGGGTCGGGCTCCAAATTCTTCAATAGGACACCCATAGCACAAGAGTTAATAACTAGAATCAACAAATGGGACTTACTCAAACTAAAAAGTTTTTTCTCAGCAAAAGAAACAATAAGAGAGGTAAATAGGGAGCCTACATCCTGGGAACAGATCTTTACTCCTCACACTTCAGATAGAGCCCTAATATCCAGAGTATACAAAGAACTCAAAAAATTAAACAATAAGGAAACAAATAACCCAATCAACAAATGGGCAAAGGACCTGAACAGACACTTCTCAGAGGAGGACATACAGTCAATCAACAAATACGTGAAAAAATGCTCACCATCTCTAGCAGTCAGAGAAATGCAAATCAAAACCACCCTAAGATACCATCTCACTCCAGTAAGATTGGCAGCCATTAGGAAGTCAAACAACAACAAGTGCTGGCGAGGATGTGGGGAAAAGGGTACACTTGTACATTGCTGGTGGGACTACAAATTGGTGCGGCCAATTTGGAAAGCAGTATGGAGATTTCTTGGAAAGCTGGGAATGGAACCACCATTTGACCCAGCTATTCCCCTTCTCAGTCTATTCCCTAAAGACCTAAAAAGAGCATACTACAGGGACACTGCTGCATTGATGTTCATAGCAGCACAATTCACAATAGCAAGACTGTGGAACCAATCTAGATGCCCCCCAATAGATGAATGGATAAAAAAAAAATGTGGCATTTATACATAATGGAGTATTACTCTGCATTAAAAAATGACAAAATCATAGAATTTGCAGGGAAATGGATGGCATTAGAGCAGATTATGCTAAGTGAAGCTAGCCAATCCCTAAAAAACAAATGCCAAATGTCTTCTTTGATATAAGGAGAGTAACTAAGAACAGAGTAGGGACGAAGAGCATGAGAAGAAGATTAACATTAAACAGGGATGAGAGGTGGGAGGGAAAGGGAGAGAGAAGGGAAATTGCATGGAAATGGAAGGAGACCCTCAGGGTTTTACAAAATTACATACAAGAGGAAGTGAGGGGAAAGGGGAAAAAAAACAAGGGGGAGAAATGAATTACAGTAGATGGGGTAGAGAGAGAGAAGGGGAGGGGAGGGGAGGGGAGGGGAGGGGGGAAAATAGAGGATAGGAAAGGCAGCAGAATACAACAGACACTAGTATGGCAATAGGTAAATCAATGGATGTGTAACTGATGTGATTCTGCAATCTATATACGTGGTAAAAAATGGGAGTTCATAACCCACTCGAATCAAAGTGTGAAATATGATATATCAAGAACTATGTAATGTTTTGAACAACCAACAATAAAAATTTTTTTAAAAAATCTGAAAAAAAAAATGGCCATCCTGGGCTGGGTTATGGTTCAATGGTAGAGAACTCACCTGGCATGTGTGAGGCTCTGGGTTTGAGCCTTAGTACCACATAAAGACAAATAAAATTATTGTGTCCATCTGCATTTTTTTAAATGGCCATCCTACCAAAAGCACTATACAGATTTAATTCAATGCAATTTCCATTAAAATTCCAATGATGTTCTTCATAGAAATAGAAAAAGTTGTCATGAAATTTATTTGGAAAAACAAGAGACCCAGAATAGCCAAAGCAATCCTTAGTGAGAAAAGTAAAGCAGGAGGTTATCACAATACCAGACTATAAATTATTCTACAGAGCAATAGTAACAAAAATGGCATGGTATTGGCACCAAAACAGACATGAAGACCAATGGTAGAGATAAAAGTCACAGAGACAAACCCACAAAAACACAAGACAAAGGTACCATAAACATACCAAAAATCCATATGTAGCCAAGTGAAATTAAACCCCATCTCTCCTGCACAAAACTCAACTCAAAAGTAGATCAAGGACCTAGGCATTAGACCAGAGACCCTGTGCCTACTAGAAAATGTAGGCCCAACTCTCCATCATGTCAGCTTAGGAACTGAATTCCTCAACAAGACTCCTAAAGCACAAAAAGTAAAATCAAGAATCAATAAATGGGATGGTATCAAACTAAAAACCTTCTTCTCAGCAAAGGAAACATCAAGAACATACATAAAGAGCCTACAGAATGGGAGATAAATCTTTGCCATCTGCACCTCAGATAGAGCATTAATCTCCAGAATAAACAAAGAACTCAAAAAACTCAACACAATAAAAAATAAATACATAAAAATAACCCAGTCAATAAATGGGCAAAGGAACTGAATAGGCACTTCACAGAAGAATAAACCAAACTGGTGAACAAAATATGAAAAAAATGTTCAACATCTCTAGTAGTTAGAGAAATGCAAATTAAAACTAAACTGCAATTTCATCTCACTCCAGTCAGAATGGCAATTATCAAGAATACAAGTAACAATAAATGTTGGTAAGGATGTGGAGGAAAAGGTACACTCGTACATTGCTGTTAGGACTGCAAATTGGCGCAACCCCTCTGGAAAGCAATATGGAGATTCCTTAGAAAACTTGGAATGGAACCACCATTTGACCCAGTTATCCCCCTCCTTAGTATATACCCAATGGGCTTAAAATCAGCATACTACAGTGATGCAGCCACATCAATGTTTATAGCAGCTCAATTCACAATAGCCAAGAAATGGAACCAATGTAAGTGTGCTTCAACAGATAAATGGATAAAGAAAATGTGGTGTGTGTCTGTGTGTGTGTATATACATACATACATACGTACATATACATTAAATAAGGTTGCAGAGTACAAGATCAATGTTTAAATCTATTTTGTTTCTATGCACTAATGATGAAAAGTCCAATGTGAAATTAAGAAAATAATTCCACTCATAAACTGGGCTCAGTGATGCACACCTATAATCTCAGTAACTCTGGATGGAGGGTGAGGCAGGAGAATTGCAAGTTCAAGGTTAGCCTGAGCATTTTAGTGACACTTTCAGCAACTTAGGGAGATCCTGTCTCAAAATAAAAAATAAGGACTGGGAATGTAGTTCAGTGGTAAAGAGCTCCTGGGTTCAATCCCCAGTACCAAAGAAAAGAAAGAAAATTCCACTTATAATAGCAATAAAATATCTAGGAATAAATTTAACAAAGGAAATATAAAAATTATATTCTGGAAATTATAAAACATTGAAATACACATGAAATGAAAATATCCCATGTTCATGATTCAGAAGGCTTAATATCATTGTCTAGATATAGTTGTTCCCCAAAGTTTCTCGTGTTAGAAGCTTGGTTCCAGTATGGCAATGGAGTGGAATTAAGAGAGGGTGCAAACTTTAAGAAGTGGGTCTTAGTACAAGGTAATAAGATCTTTGGGCACTGCCCTTTGAGGAATTAATGCTAGTGTTGCAAAGTGAGTTCATTCTCCTGAGAGCGAGTTGTTATAAAAAGAATAAGGGTAGCTCCTCTCTGCTTTTCTTTCCTGTCTTGACATGTGTTCTCTCTCTTTTGCACATAATCCCACCATACTGCCATCTACCATGATATGACACAGTCAACAGGACCTTCACCAGGCCAAAACAAAGGGACCACCCAGCCTGGACTTTTAGCCTCCAAAACTATGAGCTAAATAAACCTCCTTTTTTATATGTTACCCAGCTTGTTACAGCCACAGAAAACAAGCAAAATTGTTAAGATAGCAATACTCTCCAAACTGACCTGTAAATTCAAAGCAATTACTAACAAAATTCCTCTTATTTGCTTTTTAGGTTTTTGTTACTATTTTTCTAGAAATGGAAAAGCTAAATCTAGAATCCATAAGGAAATGCAAAGCAATCAGAGTAACCAAACAATCATGAAAAAAAATAAAGAGATATAGGACTCATACTTCCTGTTTTTATAAGATACCATAAAGCTAAAGTAAATAAGACTATAGAACTTGATTAAGGATGAACATATAAAAAAACAGAAATGAGACTCCAGAAATATATTTATGGCTAATGGACTCTCTACAAGGATGCCAAGAAAATCCAATTGGAAAGAACAGTGTTTTCAACAAATGGCATTGGGGCAACTGGATATCACAAGCAAAAGAATAAATTTGTACCCCAGTCTTACCTTATACACAAAATTAAAAGTCAAACAGATCACAGGCCATAACATAAGAGCTAAAACTACAAAAATTTGAGAAGAATATACAAGTAAATTTTTATGCCCTTGGTTAGGCACAGTTACTTTTCTATGACACCACAAACACAAGCAACACAGAAAAAAAATGGATTAATGGGTGCTTACTTTGGCAGTATATATACTAGAATTGGATCGATACAGAGAAGATTACCATGGCCTCTGCACAAGGATGACACGCAAATTCGTGAAGCATTCCATATTTTTAAACTAACCTCGAATCTTACTGTTCATAAAGAGGCTTTGGATTCTAAAAAAAAAAAAAAAAAAAAAAAAAAAAGATGGATTAATGGGATTTCATCAAAATTCAAACCTTTTGTGCTTCCTAAGACATCATCAAGAAAATAAGGGCTACGGTTGTGGCTCAGTGGCAGAATGCTTACCTCACACATGTGAGGCACTGGGTTCAATCCTCAGCACCATATAAAAATAAATAAGCAGTATAAAGATATCGTGCCCATGCATAATTTTAAAAATTTTAAAAAAAGAAAAGATAACTTACAACCTAGGAGAGGATATCTGCAAATGATATCTCTGATAAAGAACTTGTATCTAGAATATATAAATAATGCAACTCACCAATAAAAATACACCCAGTTTTTAAAAAGAACAAAAAAATCTAAATAGGCATTTCTCAGGCGAAGATGGGTGAATAAGCACGTGAAAAGATATTTCACATCATGAATCATTAGGGAAAAGCACATTAAAACCACAAGATAAGGCTGCGAATGTAGTTCAGTGGTAAGCAGTTGCCCAGCATGCATAAGGCCTTGGATTCTGTACGTAGTACTACAAAAAGTAAAAACCACAATATACCACTTCACACCCACTAGCAAAGCTGTAATCATATAGTCAGATAATAACAAGTGTTGGTGAGGATGAAGAGAAATCAGAACTTTATAAACTACTGGTAGGAATGTAAAATGGCAAAGCCACTTGGAAAATAGTCTGACAGTTCTTCAGACAGTAACTTAGAGTTACTTACCTTATGATTCAGTAATTCCACTCAGAGGTATATACCCAAGAGAAATGAAGATATATCCACACAAAAATCTGTAGCAGCATTATATCTAACAGCCAAAGAGTAGGAACAACCCAAATGTCCATCATTTGGTGGGTAAACAAATGTGGTATACCTATAAAATCAAATATTATTTAGTAGTAAAAAAAAAGAAATGAAAGGGTTGGATATGTAGCTCAGTGGTAGAGTGCTTGCCTTGCATGCATGAGGTACTGGGTTCAAACCTCAGTACCACATAAAAATAAATAAAATAAAGATATTGTGCCCATCTATAACTAAAAAAATATTTTAAAAAAAGAAATGAAGTACATAATACACATGGTTGAATCTCAAAAACATTTATGTGGAAAAAAAAAAAAAGATGGCGGGGCTAGGGCTGTGGCTCAGCAGTAGAGCACTCACCAAGCACGTGAGGCGAGGCACTGGGTTCAATCCTCAGCACCACATAAAATAAATAAATAAAATAAAGATATTATGTCCAATTACAACTAAAAATAAAATAAAAAATAAATTTTAAAAAAGATGGCAAACACAAAACACCACTTACTATATGAATTCATTTATAGTTATTTGCCACAATAATGTTTTAGTCAACAACAGGCCACCACATGTGACTATCACCTAGTGATACCATAGCATCTTAGTTTATATAAGTACATGCTTTGATGTTAATAGAACAGTGAAACTGCCTAACAACATTCCTCAGAATGTTTCCTTTTGTTAAACAATGAATGACTATATATGAGTTGTCCAAAACAGGCAAATAAGTAGATACAGAAAGTAGACTAGTGATTGCTTAGTCCACCGGGGGCCTGTGAGGAAATGAGAAATGAGTGCTAGTGGGTATGGAATTTGTTTTTGGAGATGATGGAGAGGGTCCCAAAATTAACTGTGGTGACAGTTATACAACTCTGTATACTAAAAAACATTGAATTATATTTTTTAAATGAAAGTATGATGTGAAATATATTTCAGTACAGTTTTTTTTAAAAAAAGGATTGAAATAAAAGAGAGTATATTCTCTGACCAAAATGGAATTAATATAGAAATCAGTAAGAAAAAAATAAATGATCCAGGTACAGTGGCATATGCTTATATAATCCCAGCAACTCAGCAGGTTGAAGCAGGAGGATCACAGGTTTGAGGCCAGCCTTGGCAACTTAGTGGGACTCTGTCTCAAAATAAAATGAAAAGGGCTGGAAATATATCTCAGTGATAGAGCACCCCTAGGTTCAATCTCCAGGACCATAAAAGAAAAAGGAAACAAAATTAGAAAATCTCTACACACTTGGAAACTGAAAAAACACTTCTAAATAATTCATGAATCAAAAAGGGTTACTGAAGAGGAATTAGGATGTTTTAAAAGATAATCAATGAATACAACAGTTAACACAAACACATAAATATGTTGACTTAAATTTCCTTGAAAGTCACTAATTAGTAATACTTGCCCAAGAAGAAATACATAATGTAAATAGACTCATATCTTTTAAATATATTATTTTAAAACATTCAGAAAAAAAGAAATCTCCCAAGCCATATAATTTCATTGTATTCTTCCAATCATTTGAAGAAATACCGAATCAAACTCTTGTTTAAGAAAATGTAGGGCTGGGGTTGTGGCTCGGTGGTAGAGCACTTGCCTAGCATGTGTGAGCAGCACTGGGTTCGATTCTCACTACTGCATATAAACAAATAAATAAAGGTCCATCAACAACTAAAATAAATATATATATTTTTAAAAGGTTAATAAAATGTTTTTTAAAAAGAAAAAAAAAGAAAATGTAATAGGAAGCATTTGACAGAAATTAACTTTCTGGCCTATGAAAGACACAGATGGAAAAAGGAGTTTCATGAAAATAAGTAATACACTCAATAAAGTGTTAAGATACTGTGTACAAAGGTAGGATATTAAGACTGTGTATCTGGTCCCAGCAGGAATAGATATGAAAAATGTCTTTGTGGTAGTTTTGTGGACAGACTCTTAACAAGCCTTATTTTGGTGTGTTCTTCAATCCCTGCCCCAGTTTTTATTACATTCTGCTTCAGCTTTAGTCATCTCTCTAGGTGTCATCTTTAGCAACTATTTCACTCACTTTTATTATACATGAGGGCACTAGGCCAGTGCCTTTGAATATAGTATGTGCTAAAATATGTATACCAAATGTATGAAGGAATACACATTTAGTTATTCCCTTAGCATAATGGAGTTTCCTGTAACTTTGTTCTTGAATAGCTTATAGGAGTTTATATCAGGGTAAGAAATCACAAGCCCAGAACTCAATTTCATCTAGCCCAGGAACAAGGGGTAATCTTGTTTATGTCTAAAATTGTACAAATATAATTTGTTATTGATAAGTGTATCCTTTGAAAATTGATGGTAAATATAGCAAAAATTAAACAAATTTTTCCTTCTGTGTGCTTTTCTGTTTTCTAATTTTTTTTCTAATGAAAAATCACTGCTTTTAGCCTCTGAGAAGATAAATTAGCTTTGGTAAGAAAAACATTTGAAAATAGGCATTGCAAGAAACTTTAGAGAGTATTCTGTACTTAGAATAAGAAAATTCCCTCTGAATATTTCTTTCATGTGTTTATCCAACCAGCCACTGCTTCTGAACTTTCAGGGATAAGTAACTACCAACTGAGGCAGCCTGTTTCATTTTTCTATGTCTGTATCCAAAATCACCTTCTGTCTTTTGAACACTGATCTTCATGTTCTCTAATTCTCACAGAATCATAAGGAATTTCATCTTCCATGTCCTTCATATAGATATTTAAAGGCTACAATCATGAGCCTTTGGCAGGTATTCAGGCAGTATCTATCTCTCTGCATTCTAGCCTTATCTCTCTGGGGCTATCACATAGCATATGCTTTCACTTTAATTACTGTACACACTGTTTTATCTTAGTTCTTAATTGAAAATGTAAGTTGCAATAAAGTACTTCAGTTTACATTCCTTAGTAAAATAAGTTGCTTTTCACTTCTGTCCTATTAGGTCCTTGTCAAAATCAAAATTGGCTTTCTTCCTTTTGGTTCTCTTAAGTAATAAGGAATTTTAAGATTCTTAAAGACCAGTCAAAGGAGATTCTTACAGACCAAAGGAAATTTTACTACCCTTTTAAAACTAAAAGCATTATTTTAAAAATAAAGACTATGATGTAACAGCTAAACACTACCATATTTATTGTAACTCTCAGTGGATAAGATATGTCTCTTCAAGGTTTTTCCCCACAATCAGGAATTGTTTCAAAATGAGGCAATATTCTGCCCTTTTTTTAATATAACTCTTAGATATAAGGTTGGACCTCATTATGGCCCTGTTGTTACCTCATGTTGGTTGTATCCATGAATGTTCCCTCTGTTCTTCAATAGTAACATTAAATATCAAGTTGGCACAATTTTTAGAATATAGTTCTCAAAAGAACTTTGCAAGTATTACATTTTCAGTTTGTTGCAATTATATAAAATATATCCTTCTCAGAAAAGATACACACAGATCTTAGTGTGACTGACTTGGAAAAACAATTAACAGTAATTATTTTCTCTCCCCAAAAGAAATTTTTACAAACCATTAAATGTATGGTGGTTCTTAATATGGTTTCATGCCTACAAGTGGGAATTTAACCAGTAGTGTTCTAAAACCTCTTGAGTTTTACTTTGCCATAAAATTAGTGGCTTTTAAAGTATATATTATTCCCTATTTCCAGTTAATTCTGCTGGTTTCATATTCTGTGATTATATTGATGATACAGTTATAAAGGGACAGTGATATATGACAAAGTGGCCATAAATAGTTTCTGAGTGAAGATACCAACTTAACCATATGTAGCAATTTTTGTCTATCTTGAAACCCCACTAAAATGCCTATAAAGACGTTTTTAGGAGAATAAACCCACAAAAATAAAGGAAATAGGAAAAGAGATAATAATAAAGATTTGGAAGCTGGAAAGCTGATAAACTTGGCAGACTGCTAAAATTCTAAGCCAGCAGAAGGGAAAAATAAACAAGCAGATGTACTAAGCAAAACTTCCAAACATTCAAGACTTGGGTGTACCTGGCACCTGGGAGCACTTGATTAGCTGAAGTTGTGAATTGGTCCACTTTATATTGGGCCAGTGTAGCATCCATACCTGAGGATGGGTAACTTACAAAGGAAAGAGGTTTTATTTTGCACAAGTTTAGGAGGTTCAAGGGCATGGTACTACCATTAGTTCAGCTCTGGTACGGACTTCATGATGGATGGATCTACAGTAACAACAGCTCAGACAAGAGAGAGAGAGATCACATGGCAAGACACCAAGTCAGAGCAGGCAGGAAGGGGCCGGTCTTGCTTTTCTATAATAACCCTCTCTAGAGAACTGCCTTAATTGCTTCAGAGAGCAGCACCCTAGTGACCTAATGACCTCCCATTACTCCTCACCTCTTAAATGTCCCACTGCCTCTTAAAACCATCCCACTGGGAACCAAGACTTTTAACACAAAACCCCTGGAGGATACACTTTTGTCCCAACCATAGCAGATACTAGATTGAAAACATTAAATGAGCTGAGATTCCCAGTCTTCATTTCTTTCTCAACAAACAGAATGCTCTCTTCCTGCCCAAACCTCCAAGCAAGAGACTGAAAAGTGCTTTTTTGAGGAATCTGACTAGCCTAAGAATAAGGGCATGAAGGTTTGAAATAAAGGCATGAAGGTCATACCCAAGGAAAGAACCAAACCAGATCATTTTACAGTAAATCCCAGAGTCAACAAACCAATGGATCAAAACTTCCAACCAGCTTTCAATATCTGCTCTTAAGAATAAGCAGAAACAAGGGCTCAGAAGGTATCTGAGTAGAGCCTCTTAACAAAAGATAGAGACCAAACAAATGCAGGTGATAACTCAGAGAAACAGACTTTCAGAGAAAAGAAAACTTCAGCAACAACAAAACACTGATTAACATCCTTAGAGAGATAAGAGAAGGTTCTTTTATAAAATAGGAGTATTCAGGGAACCACTAAAAGAACTATAAAATCAAAACTATAATAGCAGAGCCGGGTGTGGTGCGCACCTATAATCCCAGTAACCTGGGAGGCTGAGCCAGGATGATTTCAGCCTCAGCAACTTAGTGAGGCACTTAGCAACTCAACGAGACCCTGTCTCTAAATAAAAATATAAAAAAGGGATGGGGATATGGCTCAATGGTTGAGCACCCCTGGGTTCAATCCTCAGTACTGAAAAAGGGAAAAAAAAAACTATAATAGCCGAATAAAAAAATCAGAATATTTAGAAAATAAAGCTAAGTAAACCTCCCAGAAAGAACTATTTTTTAATTTTTTTTTTAGTTTTAGGTGGACACAATATCTTTATTTTATTTTTATGTGGTGCTGAGGATCGAACTCAGTGCCTCATGTGTGCTAGGTGAGCGCTCTACCACTTGAGCCATAACCCCAGCCCCAAGAACAATTTTTAAAAAGATGAAGCAATCAAAAAATAAAAACAAGGTGTGAAAATCAGAGAAGTCCAGTATAAATAAAAATTGAAATAAGATGAAAGATTAATATGTGATTTTTAAATTTAGCCACAAAAGTAAAAAGAAGTAGGTAAAATTAATTTTAATTGCACAACTTACTTACTCTAGTATACTCAAAATATTACCATTGTAATATGTAATATACATTACTGATGTTTCACATTCATTTCTTCATATTAAGTATTCAAAAATCTGTTGTATATTTACACTTAGAATATTTCATAATGGACTAGCCACATTTCAAATGCCTGGTCTGAATAACAGAAGTTGTAGAAAAAGAGAACAGAGAAGAAGGAAGAGTGATAGGAGAGAGAAAATAATTTTTTAAAATTTCCAAAGACTGAAAGATACTAGTTTCCAAAGTGAATAGGTTCTCAGAAAAACCCAGCAAAATAGATGAGTTAGATCCAGACAAAGACACTCCATCATATTTCAAACCACCAGGGACTCAGAGGCACCTCTGTAGGTTACAGTGAAAGGATCAGATATCAACATGGATTTAAACTTCTGGGTAACACTGGACAGACAAAAGACTATATACATCAGTGCCTTTAAACACCTGAAGGAAAAGCAATACCAATCTTTAATTCTATAACTAGCCAAAATACAAACTAAGAGTAGGAAAAGGAAACTTTCCAACATCCAAGATCTAAGCTGGGTGAAGTGCTGTACACCTGTAGCAGGAGGATTGCTTGAGTCCAGGAGTTTGAGGCCAGTCTGGGCAACATAATGAGACCCCACCTCAAAAAATAAAAAGATCAAAATATTTACCTGCTGTTGAAGAATGTGCTAAAGAAACAAAGAATGCGGGAAATGTGAGATATAAGAAAGGTATCACTAGGTATCAACAGGATGAAACTGTGAACCAAGCATAGAGACCAAGCCGACTAGATTAAAGGTCAAAAGAAACCAAGGAAGGTTTCATCAAGAAATGCAGTTGCTGGGGCTGGGGATGTGGCTCAAGCGGTAGCACGCTCGCCTGGCATGAATGCTGCCCGGGTTCGATCCTCAGCACCACATACAAACAAAGATGTTGTGTCCGCCAAAAACTAAAAAATAAATATTAAAATTCTCTCTCTTTCTCCCTCTCTCTCACTCTCTCTTTAAAAAAAAAAAGGCAGTTGCTACAGGGTACGGTGGTACTCTTTCTGTAATCCCAGTGATTCTAGAGGCTGAGTCCGGGAGGATCCCAAGTTTGAGACCAACTTCAGGAACTTAGCGAGACCCTGTCTCAAAATAAATTAAAAGAAAATAAATTAAAAGGGCTGGAGATGTATCTCAGTGGTAGAGTGCTTTGAGTTTAATCTCCAGTACTGGAGGGGAAAATACAATTGCTGAAATACCTGATGGGACTAAATGTGGATTTAGACAGCTGGCAGAGATTTGGAGGAGGGAAGAAGTCAAGTACATGGAAGACTAAGAAAATAAGAGATTAAAATGTAAAGTTATAAACTCAGTATTGATGAATTTAAATTAAATGTTTGGGAAGGGTGTGCAGGTAAAGTATATGAAGTAGTTAAAGAGCTATAACCTCATCTTTTTTAGAGCAAAATCAATAGACAGCTCTTACAACAGAAATAAAAGGAAAAATAAGATGTGTTACCTGAAAATATGAAGGTAAAAAGTAAAGCAGGTGCAGAAAATGGTTGATTCTGGGATGAGAAAATAAAAGGAGGAAAAGGTCTGCCATTTTTTTCCTAACAAACTTTGTAGAATTATGTCCAATTCTGAAGTATATACACATATAAATTAATTTAGGAAGAAACACAGGCAATAACAAATCTTGATGAATAAAGGACGCTTACCAGGCCCATGCTAAAATGAGTGTCCTTATCTCCTAGCATTGAGTATTGGTTCCGCTGCATGGACCTGGATGGAGATGGTATACTCTCCATGTATGAGCTGGAGTACTTCTACGAGGAGCAGTGTGAACGGATGGAAGCCATGGGCATTGAGCCTTTGCCATTCCATGATTTGCTGTGTCAGATGCTTGACTTGGTGAAGCCAGCCAATGATGGTGAGACCCAATAAATAGCATATGGCACTGTTTACCTTTTTAACAGAGTGGGGCACATAATACTACATAGGTCCTAACTTCTTTAACTTTCCAGAGTCTTTTTATTTTTTTTCCACAGTACTATGAAGTGAACCCAGGGCACTTATTTTACTACTGTGCTACATCCCTAGCCCTTTTTTAAATTTTGAGACAGAGTCTCGCTAAGTTGCCCAGGCAGGTCTCAAACTTTCCATCCTCCTGCCTCAGCCTCCTGATCTGGGATTACAGGTGTGCACCACCATGCTTGGCTCCAGGATCTTTCTTGTGGGCTTCCCAAGAACAGAAGTGTTTGAAGTTTCCCCTTGGCTATTGAGTGGAGAACCAGCAATAATGGCAAATGCATTGTTTAAAAAAAAAAAAAAAGATTTTTCCATAGAGACAGAAAGCAGAATAGTTGTTTCCAGGGGCTGGAAAGTAAAGGAAAAAAGGGAAGAGTTTCTTTTTGATGTGACAGTACCATGGAACTAGATAGTGGTGATGGTTGTACAGTATTGTGAGTATCCTACTAAATTGTAACATTTAAAATTTTGTGTTTTGTAAATATTATGTTGATTTTTTAAATGTGATTTTTATAATAAACTTTTACATACACTTTTACATACATCACTGGAAGTTTTTTTCTTTTGTCAGAATAGCTCTTGATGAAATTTACCAGTTATATTTGTTTTTATGTAGGCAAAATAACTCTACAAGATCTGAAGAGGTGCAGAATGGCTCACATCTTCTATGATACGTTCTTTAATCTGGAAAAATACTTGGACCATGAACAGAGAGATCCCTTTGCAGTCCAGAAGGTACCAGTATAAGTTTAACTTTATTTGAGAGCTATAATATCAGGAGCTGTGTGCTACATATTAAAATGGTCTCTGCATGTAGGAATCTTAGTATTTAAAATAGCTTCACCAAATGTTGAAAAGAGAATAAAGTATATAAGGCCCTGGGTTCAATCACCAGCACCACAGAATAAAGGACCAAAAGCATATTTCTCCCCACAGCCGATCTTGAAGTTTAGATAAACTTCATCTACCTGTACTTTGAACTGAATGGACTGTGTAGACTGTGTACTTGCATACACATTAGAACTAGTTTCAAAAAAGTATTTTTGAAAAAAAAGTTCAGCTTTTCAAAATATATTAATAGGCACATCTGTATTAGAAACTATATTGACCTTGATTTAATTGTTCTAAGCATATTTGGGATTCTGTAATAAATAACTTGTCCTTCCAAGTGAAATCTAGAAGCCTTTGATAGTTACCTTCAGAAAATACAACACTTTTTCAAGTGTTAATGATTGCTGTTCATGGGTATCAGTTTTAAATATTGTTCTACATCTGATTAGAGATGCCCAAAAACCTTAGACCCTCAGTAAACCTTGTACATGTAATCCATGTCAAAAACAAAACAAAACTGAATATAACCACTTGCTTCACCATTCCCCTGTTTAAGAAGTAAAAATTATGTCAATAGGAAAGACTGTTTAGCTCAGTAAAATACAACTACAAGTAACTTTAACAATCTTTTCTTATTCTTCCATATATTATATAACTGTTGACCTAAATAATGGTAAGATTATAAAAATCACCTTCTAAGAACAGTTACTCTGCAGCTGACCTTGGGGCATAACCAAGGTGCGTTATTGCTAACTAACATCAATATAAGTTTCATTGAATTTAACATCCTCCATTATTTTACATATCTAAGCAAAAACAATTGCCAATTATTAGTCTACAATGCATAGCAATGTCATAGATGTTAAAAGGGTTGGGTAGTAGATTTAACATGGGTTAAATATAGTAAGTAATACATTTTGTGGCCAGTGTTTAGGTACTTATATTCTAGATATAACCAACCCTACACTAGAGCAATACTAACTCCTTTTCATCTTGGAAAGACATTTGACCTAGAATATAATCTAAGACATTGCCCACATGTAGGAGGGCAAGAAAATAGTTATTCCCCTCACTTATTTTTGTGTTATTTTTACCTTATATAAATTTTACTTTTTATTCTATGAAGTGGTAATTATCAATATTTATTCATAACTGTGAAAAACAAGTCAGAAAGTAACAAAAAATTCACTATGTTGAAAAGATACTGAGTATTTGGAGATTACAAAGACAGAACAGCAAAAGGTGGCAAATAGAAAAAAAGGGACCTAGAAGAGAAAGGCTGCTTCCAGAAGGAGCTCACAGGTGATATGATATCTGAGCTGGCTGTTAAAGAAACAGTAAAAATTTGCCAGAGAAGCTGGGCATAGTGGTGCATGCCAGTAATCCAGCAGCTCAGGAGGCTGAGGCAGGAGGATGGCGAGTTCAAAGCAAGCCTCAGCAAAAGTGAGGCACTAAGCAACTCAGTGAGACCCTGTCTCTAAATAAAACACAAAATAGGGCTAGGGATGTGGCTTAGTGGCTTAGTGCCCTGAGTTCAATCCCTGGTACCAAAAAAAAAAAAAAAAAAAAAAAAAATTGCCAGAGAAAAGAGTGGTACATTTCAGGTAGGCATGTACAAATTACATCTCTCTTCAGATGCTGCTGCACAAAGGGCTGGGGAGAAGGAAACGGAGAAACATCTCTGATTACAAGGCTAATGAATCCAGACATAAAAAAATAGGCTGCTAAACAACAATCCTGTACAAGAAGTAACTTCTACATATAATTTATACTAGTCAGTGCAACAGTTTTGTTTGAATTGTAGAAAATCATCATAGGCGTGTTACCTTACCACCTCTTTTAACATGTTGAAACACTTTTCAGAGAAGTATTTTCAGCATATACAATATTTGTTATGACCTACCTTCAATTTTTTGTCTTTGATTATTTTTGTTTCTCTGTCTGTCCGTGTTCTAACCAGGATGTTGAAAATGATGGGCCTGAGCCCTCTGACTGGGACAGGTTTGCTGCTGAGGAATACGAGACACTTGTCGCAGAGGAATCCGCCCAAGCACAATTCCAGGAAGGGTGAGTGAATCTCCCCATGTCTTATAGAACTCTCTAACAGGGGTGCCCATATCAGGAATATAAAACTACCTTAGATAAATCTTTTTCTAGTTTTTTTTTTCCTTTCTTTTTTTCTTTTTTAATACCTGGGATTAAACCCAGGAGAACTTACCCATTGAACCCACATCCCCCATTTTTATTTTGAGCCTTTTTTTTTTTTTTGAGACAGCGTCTTGCTCTTAGCAAGACTGGTTAGGGACTGGTTAAGTTGATGAGGCTGGCCTTGAACTTTCAATCCTCCTGCCTCAGCCTCTTGAACCACTGGGATTACAGGTGTGTGCCACCACACCTGGATGTTTTTTCTATTTTTGAATAACAAAAATGATTGATTTAGCCAACTTTAGTTAAATGAATTCTTTTCTCGGCATTCTTCTCTTCCATCATTTATTTCCTAGTAAAGTCTTCTCATGTCCTATTTCCTTTAGTAATTCACACCTTTCACAGAAACCAATATCACTGGGTCATACCACTGCTTTAATGATATCAGTAAACTTTGTGGATAAAGGAAGAAGCTATAGGAACTGAAGCTCCTTTTAAAAACAAGATGATAATGCTTAAAACAGATCTTTATCACATATTGTTTTGTGCATTCGAGCCTGTACAAGAAGTAACTTCTGTATATTATCTATACTAGTCAGTGCAAAATTCCATGGAGGGACCATGTTCACAATCAAAAATATGTCAAAACATACTCTACTGTAGTCATATATAACTAAAAAGAACAAATAAAAAGAAAAAATGAATGCAAGAATTTGACTGATGTAATATTTCAGCAATTTTATAATTTGCTGGTTTTTTCCATTATAATCTAATGTCTCCTAATTCTTCCTTAGTCCTTGTTTTGTAGTACATTCATATGACATAATATTCAAAGAAAAAAGTGAATAAATATTAAAAGTCTCCCTTTCACCCAGTTCTCCTCCCTCAAAGCAGCCAGTGTTATCATTTCTTTGTGTACCTTTCTAGACTGTGTGTACTGTGTGTATATGCAAATATAAATACATTGTTTTGTTTTTATTTATTTTTTAAATACTGTGAATTGCACCCAGGAGTGCTTTATCATTAAGCTACATCCCCATCCCTTTTTTTTTTAATAGCTTTATTTATTTTTATGTGGTACTGAGGATCGAACCCAGTGCCTCACACGTGCAAGGCGGGTGCTCTACCACTGAGCTACAGCCCCAGCACCCCCATCCCTTTTTTTTAATACTTTTTTTTTTAGTTATATAGATGGACACAATACCCTATGCTTTTATTTATTTATTTTTATGTGGTGCTGAGGATCAAACCCAGTGCTTCACACATACTAGGCAAGTGTTCTACTGCTGAGTCACAACCCCAGCCCCCACACCCAGTCCTTTTTATTTTGAGACAGGGTCTCACCAAATTGCTCAGGATCTTATAAGGTGCTGAGGCTGGCTTCTGCATCCAGGGATTAGAGGTGTGTACCACCATACCCAGCTTATTTTATAGTTCTTTACTAACATTATATCTCTAACACCTCATTATTGGAAATTATAGTGTTGCAACAAATCATCCTATATACACATCATTTTATACATACACAGGCTAACTTCCTAGAACTATGGCAAACAGACAAGCATAGTCAGACTAGGTATTTGTAAAAGGTATGCAAAGATATGAGATTTTAGAAAAGCCAAGCAATGATGCATTCACCCAAAACAAGCAAGAGTGGGGAGCCACTTTCAGTTCCTAGGCCCAAAGGGACAAAGAGATGAAACCATCACTAGAATCCAAAGAGAGGGGTTATGTAAAAGGGGCACCTGACAGAATCTGTGATTTTCAGTTATGAGATTTTACCAACCTGGGCCAAACCCACCTGAGAGAGAGTTGCTAGAGAAAAGTACCCAACTTCATACCCTTCAGTAACTTGCTGGTGCCTCCTGTTCATTCAGTCAGAAATCAGAAGACAAGGGAGGCCCCTATGTGGTGAGTTCAAGTCAGGCTCCTGAGACATAAAGCTAAGGGGGATCTGGAGTGATAAACAGAAAATATCGAGCCCAGTGGATACTGTAGTAAAATTGTACCATCTTACTCCTCCATCATGTTTTTTTTTTTTTTGTGGGTGTAGGACATGCCATCACTAACCTCCCTCCCCTTTTATTTTAGTTGATAAATTAATTAACTTCCATATAATTTAGGACCATTTTTAAGCCAAAAATCACATGGCTAAAAAATTAAATTTTTTTGATTATGTGACATGGAATTAATACGTATAGTGTTTTTGAATATTGGAAACAGTTTTATTTAAAAAATTAGAAACAATGATTGTACTTCAAAAATATATTCTCCATAAGTAAAATAACAGTGATGCTATATTACACATAGAACTGTTTAAAACTATGAATATATAACAAGAAAAATCATTCTGCTTATGTTGTTTTTAAAGGTTATATATTTAGTACAAATATTCTTTTTGCTTTAATGAGTACAAAACATGTAACTTAAGTAAACATTTTATTTGAAAATATTTTATAGTACATCCATAAGAATGGGACTCTAACTAGACTAAGATATTCCAATGTTTGTATAATTATATCCAAATGGATTATATAACTAAAAAGAACCAATATTTAAAAAGCAAAGGAGAAAAATATTTTAAATTATAGTTATCCTCAGGTATCCTTGTTTGGACAATAAATAGTAAGGAACTCCTTTTAGAGAAGTCAGCAGTATGATTATAGGGTGAAGGAGCAGGATTCTTCAGCAACACACACAAAAAAATTGAGTCTAACCCATTCTGTGGTGGGGACAGGGTCATGGAATGTTTTTCAGGAGGTCAATGACTACATTAAGACCTGAAAGATGGGACTGGAGAGTTGCTCAGTGGTAGAGTGCTTGTCTAGCATGTGTGAGGCACTAGTTCGATCCTCGGCACCACAAAAAATAAATAAATAAATAAAATAAAGGTATTGTGCCCATTTATAACTAAAAATAATTTTTAAAAAAAGATGAAGAGGAGTTACCCAAAGGAGAAAATAGGGAAGAATACTTCAGGAAGGATAAACAGCATAAAACAGGCTCACAGGCAAAGTCTAGATCTGCCCATGATTTAAGGTTTGTTTTTGTTTTGTTTTGTTTTGTTTTGTCTTGTTTTTGTAGTTGCCCGTGGATATTTATTTATTTATTTATTTGCATGTGGTGCTGAGAATTGAACCCAGTGCCTCACATATGCTAGGCAAGTGCTCTACCACTAAGCCACACCCTCGGCTGTTAAGGGTCTTTTTTAACCCAAGGATTTTTTTAAATCTGTTTAGCCACAAAAGTGGGATTTCATTTTTATATCAATGACCTGAAAATCCTAAAATCATTCATATATTGAATATCATGAGCCTGACTACATCATAAAATAGGAAAGTGGATTCACAAGTATGGTCTAAGTTTTTTGGAATTATTTTATTGATCTTATTAAGCATCATTGGTATAGTTAAGAACAGGTATAGGGCTGGGGATGTGGCTCAAGCGGTAGCGCGCTCGCCTGGCATGCGTGCGACCCGGGTTCGATCCTCATTACTACATACAAACAACGATGTTGTGTCCGGCATAACAAAAAAATAAATATTAAAAAAAAACAGGTGTAGATGTTTATAATAGTGAAAAATAGACAATCTAAGCATACGAAGGGAAGGTTAACAAAATTATACTATTTATACATAGTCTCATGTAAGCACTAAGATCATGTTGTAGATATATATATATATATTTACTTTCCTTATCAAAAAAAAAGTAATAGGGACAAGGAAAAAGGCTTTGAAAGATAAATGTAATAGATAACAAGACAAAAAAGGTACCCAAAAGAGTTAAGTATATGTAAGGAAAAAAAAAGGTATCTAACTTGTATGTATTAGACAATAGAATAATGGAATAAATATACATATTCAAGTATGATAGAAAGGCTTTTAGGGGAGTAGGTACTAGAGATTGAAGAAGGGGTGCTACCTCCCCAGCTCTTTATTTATTTATCTACTTTTATTTTACTTTTTGGTACTGGGGATTGAACCCAGGAGTGCTTTACCATTGAATCACACCCCCAAACCTTTAAAAAAAAATTTTTTTTTTTTGAGACAGGGTCTTACAAAGTTGCTCAGATTGTCCTAGAACCTTCAATCCTCCTGCCAGAGGCTGGGATTACAGGCATAGACCACCTTGCCAGGCTCTTATTTTTTGAGACAGGGACTGGCTGGCCTCAAACTTGCAATCCTCCTGCCTCAACTTCCTGAGTTGCTGGGATTACAGCTGTGTGCTACTGCACCCAGCAAAGAAGACCTGAATATGAAAGGTCAGAAGTCACGTTATATCAAAGAAATCATAATAATGAGTGCTTCCAGATTTGCATTGTCAATTTGCTGGAATTCAAAGATAAATAAAGTTTATTTTGAGATTTTTTCCCCATTTTTAAAAAATGCAAGACAAGGGGGGAAAAAATCAACTTTGCTTCAGATACCTCCCAGTAAGAATACTGAAAGACTATGAGACAGTGTTTACATACAAAGTTAAGATAATATTCAAGCATAAAGATACAAATGAATATTTTCAAACATGTAAAAACTTCAGGTAATAAAGCACCTTTTAGCTCTTTTAAAAGGACATAACCATAAAGCTAAGAGACAAACCAAAATAAAGAGAATAGAAATGGAGCAGCTGTGATTGACAAGAAATAAAAGTGAGCATTCAATCCTTTCAAATGTAAAAATAAGTCTAAATAACTTTAAGGGCATTAAAAGACAATGGGAAGAAATATATGTGGAAGTTCTAGAAATAACTTGAGATTAAGAGGTACAGAGAGGAAATAAAATATATATGTTAGTTTTATTAGCAGTCTTAATAGATATCCTCAAAAATTGCTAATTTAAGTTGCGGTGTTAAAAATATTAAGAAATACTAAACCAAACTTGAGATATTTTAATTTAATCACAAAATATGTACAGAAGAAAAACACAGGCTATGCAGTATAAACTAAAGATATCAACTAAGGCCAATATTTTCAGATAAATGAATGTAAAAGGAATAGATTCACTTAATAAAAGAAAAATCCAATTATGGAATGACAATAACAACCTACACACACACACACACACACACCCATACACACACACAAAAAAAAAGCCTCCAGGTTGAATATAAAAAGAATCAAAATTGCTTTAAAAATAAAAATAAAACTATCCTGATGACATCTTTGAAGAAAAACTAAAAGATGAGACCTATTATTTGCAGACATAGTAAACTATACCTTGAAAACAGATTTAAAATACCTTTGTGATTTATATCCATAAACCATTGACAAAATACCTATTAAGCTTCAAACAAAACTTCTAACATAAGAGCAATAATATAGATCAGCTTTAGCTTTCAATTTCAAGCAGGTGAACTGAACACATGCTGTGGTTTCCATTCTCTCAAACCATGCAAGAATAAGAAACACAGAGTACCCAAAGGAATACACAGTCTTTTCAATGAAATAATATCAGGAAATTTCCCAAACCTGAAGAATGAATTGGAAAAATCAAATACAAGAGGCTTATAGGATACCAAATATACAGAATTACAACAGATCCACACCAAGGCACATTATAATGAAAATGCCTAGCATACAGAATAAGGATAAAATTTTTAAAGCCACAAAAAAAAAGTATCAAATTACATATAAGGAGAAACCAATTTGGATCTTACCAGGTTTCTCAACATAGACCCTCAAAACAAGGAGATCCTGGAACAACATATACCAAGCTCTGAAAGAAAATGGATGCCAACCAAGAATCTTATATCCAGCAAAATTAAACTACAGATTTGAAAGTGAAATAAAAACCTTCCATGATAAACAAAAGTTAAAAGAATTTATAAGAAAGCCTGCACTACAGAACGTTCTCAGCAAAATATTCCGTGAGGAGGAAATGAAAAACAACAATAAAAATCAGCAAGGGAGGAGCTGCATTAAAGGAAAAAACAATCAAAGGAGAAACCAAAACAAGTATAAGACCAAAAACAGGGGCTGGGATTGTGGCTCAGTGGCAGAGCACTTGCCTCACACATGTGAGGCACTGGGTTCCATCCTCAGCACCACATAAAAATAAACAAAATAAAGATACTGTGTCTATCTAAATCTAAAAAAAAAAAAAAAATTTTAAAAATGACTGGGAATGCAAAACACTTCAATAATAACTCTGAATGTTAATAACCTAAAACTCATCAATTAAAAGACATATACTGGGGTTGGGGCTCAGTGGTAAAGCACTCGCCTAGCACATGCGAGGCCCTGGGTTCGATCCTCAGCACCACATGAAAACAAATAAATAAAAGAATAAAGGTATTGTATCCAACTACAACTAAAAAATAAATACTTTTTTAAAAAGGGCATAGACTGGCAGATTGGATTAAAAAAAAAAAAAAAGACCCAACAATATACTGCCTTCAAGAGACTCAAAAAGACATCCAAAGACTGACAGTGAAAGAATGGGAAAAAAAATACCACTCACATGCACTGCAGAAACAAGCAGGGGTTTTCCATCCTCATATCAGATAAAGTGGACTTCAAACCAAAGTTAGTCAGAAGGGTTAAAGAAAGACATTTCATGCTGCTTATGGGAATCATACATCAACAAGACATTACAATCGTAAATATTTATGCCCCAAACAATGGAGCATCTACATATATCAACCAAACCCTTCTAAATTTCAAAAATCAAATACACCACAACACAATAATACTGGATAACTTTAACACACCTCATTCACCTCTGGATAAATCTTCCAAACAAAAACTAAATGAAGAAACTACAGAACTTAATAATACAATCAATAATTTAGACTCAACAGACATATATAGACTCAACGAGCACTCCAATACAACATACAAAAATCTCTGAGACACTATGAAGGCAGTACTAAGAGGAAAGTTCATTGCATTGAGCTCATTCATGAAAAGAATAAAAACTCAACAAATAAACAACCTGACATTATATCTCAAAGTCTTAAGAAAAAGAAGAACAAATCAATATCAAAAATAATAGAAGACAGGAAATAATTAAAATCAGGGTGGTACTCAATGAAATCGGAACAAAAGAAACAATTTTTAAAAATTGACAAAACAAAAATCTGGTTCTTTGAAAAAATAAACAAAATTGATAAACCTTTAGCGACTCTTATGAAAAGAAAGAGAGAAAACTCAAAATTACTAAAATTCGTGATGAAAAAGGAAATATCACAATAGATACTATTAAAATACAGAAGATGATTAGAAACTATTTTGAAAATTTATACTCCAGTAAAATAGAAAATCTCAATGACACTGACAAATTTCTGGAGACACATGATCTGTCCAAATTGAATCAGGAGGACATACACAATTTAAACAGATCAATTTCAAACAATGAAATAGAAGGTGCCATCAAAAGCGTACCAATCAAGAAAAGCCCAGGACCAGATGGATTCTCAGCTGAGTTCTACAAGGTCTTCAAAGAAGAATTAACACCAACATGCCTCAAATTAGTCCATGAAATAGAAAAGGAGGGAACCCTCCCAAAACTCACTCTGTGCAGCTAATATTACTCTGATATCTAAGCCAAAGGGAAACACATCAAAGAAAGAAAACTTCAAGCCAATATCCCTGATGAACATAGATGCAAAAATTCTTAATAAAATTATGGCAAATCATACACAAAAACATATTAAAAAGATGGAATGAAGTGCATCATAACCAATTGGGGTTCATTCCAGGGATGCAAAGTTGGTTCAACATATGGAAATTAATAAACATAACTCATCACATCAATAGACTTATAGACAAGAATCATATGATCATCTCAATAGATGCAGAAAAAGAATTTGACAAAATACAACACCTTTTCATGCTCAAAACATTGGAAAATCTAGGGATAGTAGGAACATACCCCAACATAGTAAAAACTTTCTATGTTAAGACCAAGGCCAACATCATTCTAAAGGATGAAAAATTGGAAGCATTCCCACTAAGAACTGAAACAAGACAGGAATGCCTTCTTTCACTTTCTTATCCAGACTCTTAAAGCACAAGAAATAAAATCAATTATCAGTAAATTGGATGGATTCAAAATAAAAACTTCTTCCCAGCAAAGGAAATAAGCAATAATGTGAAGAGAGAGCCCACAGAGTGGGAGAACATCTTTACTACATGCACCTCAGATAGAGCACTAATTTCCAAGATATATAAAGAATTCAAAAACTTGACACCAAAAAAAAAAAAAAAAAAAAACAAATAACCCAATAAATAAATGGGCTAAGGAACTAAACAGGCACATCTCAGAAGAAGGTATATAGTCAATCAACAAATATATGAAAAAATGTTCAACATCTCTAATAATTAGAGAAACGCAAGTCAAAACTACTCTGTAAGATTTGATCTCACTCCAGTCAGAATGACAATTATCAAGAATACAAGCAATAGAGGCTGGGGTTGTGGCTCAGTGGTAGAGCGTTTGCCTTGCATGCATGAGGCCCTGGGTTCGATCCTCAGCACCACATATATATATAAATCAATCAATCAATCTTTAAAAAATACAGCACCCTAACTGCTCATAAAGAAATCATGTGGCAGAAACACCTCTCGATAGACTCACTGGGCAGGACAAGCACTTTTAGACCTTTGTTGATAGAACACAGAAATCCTTGGGAATTAATTCAACAACATGTAGCAGATGCCTGAATTTATGTCCTTTGACTCCTTAATTCTCATTCTGGATATCTGTTTTAAGTACCCAGAAATTTGAATAGAATAGAATTGTTCTATCCAAACAATAGGCATTGACCACTGGTAATTCTAAAATTAAAAATTTCAAACAGCACAAGTAATAGAGTGGTTAAATGTCATGATATCTGTGTCATGATATTATGCAGCCATGTTCATTTTGTGCTTGAAAATTTCTAATTTCACAGAAAAATCAGGGCTAAAAATTTGTTTGATATAATCTCAGTATTAAAAAGTATATATATAGAACACACAAACGAAAAGATATCACTCCAAACTACTAACTGATTAACTCTGAGCTGTGAAATTTCAAGTAATTTCATTTTTATACTGCTATAATTTAAAAGGTTCATGTAATGATGGGTATTACTTTTAATTTTTAAAAAAGTTCTTTTTCTTCTTTATCTGTTTACTTAGATATGTTTACATAATATATATGCAGAACAGTTAGGATATAACAAACAAGTCTTTACCTAAAATCCACCACTCAGAGACAGCCTGTCATATCACTTCTATGCAAGTTTTCTATTTCACAAATATAAAACTATATATTAACTAAATATAAAACTATAGTCATGCATATATAACTATATATACACACATACATATATATACAAACATAGTTTGTAACTTGCTTTAAAGAAAGTAGAAAATAGAGATACTTAGATACATGTATGAATAAAAACAGATATTGATGGAAGCTAAAGTGAATAAATAATAGGTTCAAGCAAAAGTATTTTCCAAGTTATACTAGCACTAGGAGAAAGCTCCAGTGTGTGTGTGTGGAAAGGAAGAAGGGGAGGTAGGGGACACAGAGTACAGGTGAAGGGTTATGAGAGGAGATGCAGAGAGCAGCTTTACTGAAATTCAACCAGTGTACATGAGAAGCTCTTGCTGGACACTTCTCATGTTATAGAGATAAGATAAGGCCTGCACAGTACACAGGTGGGGGAGGTCTCAAGGGGAGAGGAGGGTTAACAGCCACCTGTTGAATGAGTACTAGGGTATCAACAAGAAAGAAAATGTAATTTACAGCAGTAACATCTGACCAGTTCAGAAGCAAAGCAAGACTCAAAACCCAAGGCTATATCACCTAGGAAGTCAGGGTGAATCTAAATGTCAAGCAGAAATTGCCAGATTCAGTTATTAGAAAGTGAGGAAGAATGTCGTTACCAAGGAAGGAGCAGAGGCTTAGGAGCCAGACAGATCTGGTCCACTCACCAGCTGGGCAGTTACCTGACTCCTGAGGCTCAGTTTCAGAAGTTATCAGCAGCTACCTTCCAAGGTGGTTGTGAGAATCTGAGATAATGTATGTAAAACACCTGGCGCATAGCTGCTGGTAACAGTATATATCAACACAGATAAGAGCATGAAATTTGGAATTAGACAAACTTAAACTCAGAGCCTTACTCTGCCACTAGCTGTGTGATCCAGGCATCTAAGCCTTGGCATCCCCTATACAATAAGGATACTCACTTAGCTGTGCAGAGGACTAAGACAGTATACATAATATATGTGTATCTAGATAATCCATTTAAAAATGGCTTTTTATCACTATCACTTCTGTGATCCCTGCTACATTATCTAACCTCTCCAGAGTAGCATTTAATCAGCTCTAACTGGCATTCCATCACCTACCTCATTCCCTTCATTCCCAGGACACACAGTTGACACAAAGTTTGTGTTATGTGACCAGAGGGACTGTACTGAGGATCAGAGATGAGGTATATAAGGTGTCCTACAGTGTCTATCTTATAAGTGCCAAGAAAAAAAAAAAGGAGTTATTTATCTTATCTCTAGATGTGGCCTCCTGAAAGGCAAAGAACCTTTTCTTAGTTTTGTAATCCTCACCTGGCAGCTAGCTCATTAGGGATATAGGAGGTCCTCAGCAAATGTTTACCGAATAACACAGGAAAAAGCAACTCTCCAGCAGCCACCTTCACCACAAGGATATCTGCAGGAGGCCAGATGACATAACCTTCCAAAAACAACTAGGAATTCTCCATCTGCTTTTCCTTCTAACAGCAGTCATAGTAGCCTTTGTGCCAAGTACCTGTGCCTCCTGATTCAAGGCTGGTCCTGCATAGGGCCGTCAGTAAATAAGCCAGTAATGACTCCAGGCCTCAGTGAGGTTAAGGGACGAGGCTGCAAACCCTGTGAACTAGCACAGGCAGCACCAAGTGACCACAGCATATGACAACACTTGCATAAATTCAGTCCTAGTAATGAATGGTCATGGGGAAGACATGGATATCAATTAGTTAAAATGATTTGACCAAATGTGTCACCTGTGGGAAAGCAACAGATATGATGCCATTAATATAAGTATCACTCTTATTTTCTACAATAAAGTTTAAAACTCCACAAAATTACATAAAGCAGGCCAACAAGATCCTCCATGTTACTCTAAAAAGCAGACCTGCAATCATCAGAAACAAGTTCTTCTGTCAGGTTGACTACTACTTGATTATTTAAGATTTTTAGTTAAGAACTTTATATATTATCTTAAAAGTACTCTCTTACAGGAGGATAGTCTGATATTTTACCAACAGCTTTGCATTAAAGTAACCCAGATTAAATAGTTTTCCTTGTTCTGGGAGTCTGATTCATAGAAAAATACAGGCTTGCTGAAGAAAAACTGAAATTATGAAGAGATTAAAAACCACTCTTGGTTCAGCAGGCCAGAGATAACTTATCATTATTTATGCTTTGTTGTATTTCTTTTGACTCTTAAATGTTAGTAGTGTGTTCAAAAGCATGACTTTTAATGCTTCAGTGCATTCTCACGAGCAATAACTCACATCCATTTCTTCATTATTCGACGTTTAGGTAGTTTGTAAGAACTGTTTTCTACTGGATGTTTTTAAAAGGCAGCTTTTTCCTTCATATTAAATACCAACTTACATAAATTACTCATTGTAAGATTTCTAAAAAAAAAAAAAGATTTCTATATTGACTTCTATCAGCACTGGAACACAAGGCCCTACAGGCAAAAGTGACCAACCAAAAACCCATCAGCGCATCTTCCAGGAACATAGCTAGTGAGGTGAGAGCTTGTCTGAGCCTCACTACCCTCAGTGAGGTAAGAGAAATTAACAGTGAACAGGGATGAGGAGGTCTGTGTATATACTGGGATGTAGGAATAGAAAAGGAAGACAAGAATATTCCAAAGCATAAATTATAACTTCACAAATAGAATAGTTTTGAGACATTTTTGTACAATGCTCAATAAATATATGGACCTGAAGCTAAGGTTTTCTTTTTTTCCCACATTCAACAAAACAAATCAAAGCTCAATTTTAATTTATTTCTATTATTACTGGTACCTGTCCTATTCCAGGCTTAGTATTTGGTAATAAAAATGAAATTCTGTCCCACCCCCCTGAGGTTCATTATTAACATCCTCTCTACACCCACAATAAGAATTTATAATTGATCATTCATGACCTTGGGAAACTACAAGAGATCCTTCAGCCACCACAAATGAAGTGAGGGGCTCGGGCTGGGGCTCAGTGGAGAGCACCTGCCTCACACGTGTGAAGCCCTGGGTTTGATTCTCAGCACTGCATATAAATAAATAAAGGTCCATTGACAACTTAAAAAAATATTAAAAAAGAAAAAAAATTTAAAATGATGTGAGAGGCTGGGGTTGTAGCTCAGAGGAAGAGCACTTGCCTAGCATGTGTGGGGCACTAGGTTTGATCTTAGCACCACATAAAAATCTACAACTTAAAAAACTAAAAGTGGGGGCTGGAGAATGTGGCCCAGCAATTAATCACTCCTGGGTTCGATTCCTGTACCAAAAAAAAAAAAAGAGTGAATACTGGAGGCTTGGGAGGCTGAGGTAGGAGAATCACAAGTTGAAAGCTAGCAACTTAGCAAGACCCCAAGCAACCTACCAAGACCCTGTCTCAAAATATTATTTAAGGGGCTGTAGTGGCTCAGCAGTAGAGCGCTCCCCTAGCATAGGCGGGACCCGGGTTCGATCCTTAGCACCACATAAAAATAAAGGCATTGTGTTGTAGCCATCTACACCTAAAGAAATAAATATTGTAAAAAATAAATTTAAAATATATATATATATATATATATAAATAAAATTTAAAAGGGGCTGGGGTTGTAGCTCAGTGGTAGAGCAGAGCACTTGCCTGCATGCGTGAGGCACTGGGTTCAATCCTCAGCACCACATAAAAATAAATAAATATATTTTTAAATGTATTGAAAAGAGGGGGGTTTGCTGGGGATGTGGCTCAGTGGTTAAGCAACCCTGGTTCAATCCTTGGTACAAAAATATTTTATATATATATATATATATATATATATATATATATATATATTAATTACATACACATACACACACACACACACACACTTAAACGAAGATTATTCTGATAGATTGATTGGCAGAGGTGCAAGAAAAGAAATATGAAGAGAAATAAGGTAAGCCATGTCAGGCATGGTGATCTGTGCCTATAATCCTAGAAACTCAGGAGGCTGAGGGAGGAGGATTGTTAAGTTCAAGGCTGGTCTGCAACTTAGTGAGAACCTGTCTCAAAATAAAAAGGCTGGGGATAAAATTCAGTGGTAACGAACCCGTTGGTTCAGTCCCCAGTACCAAAAATAATATTAAGGAAGCCATTACAGACATCTATATAATAGATAGTGGTAGCTCAAAAAGCAAGGACTCAGGAAACCCAAGTGACATCTCAGGTGAAAAGATGAACAGTTAGTCAAAGAGATGGATACTCCAAGCAATTCAAAAATATATACATGGCATATGACCATAACCCTTCCAACATGGTTAACAGCCTAGTATGGCAGTAGCAAAAAGTATGGAGGACCAATTGTTAGGAAACTAGTAATCGAAGCAGGAAAGTACGGTGTGGTGCGCTACACTAAGTCCATGGCAATAGGAAGGAAGAAGCAGGACTGTGTCTATGCGGTACAAGAAGCAGGAAGGGCTGGAGGGCTGGGGTTGTGGCTCCGTGGTAGAGCATTTGCCTAGCATGTGTGATTCCCTGGGTTTGATCCTCGGCACCACATATGAATAAACAAAGTTAAAAATCCATTGGCAACTAAAAAAATATTTAAAAAAAAAAAAGAAGAAACTGGCTGGATTTGAAGAAATAAAAGGGAAAGAGGAAGAACTTGGGATAACTAGGTTTCTGGCTTCAAGGAGTAAATGGTAATATTAAAATAGAAAAACAAGGGCAGCAGGAAAGGTGAGTTCAGGTTTGTAGAAGCAGCCATCCTGAAAGACCCATCTAGTAGGCAGCTAGATTCAAGGGGTCTTCAGTTTAGAAAGCTGAGAAGCCATAGGTGAACAAGTGGTGGGCAAAGCATGGTGAGAGTAGATTGCCAGGGAAGTACAAAAGGAGAACTTAGTCCAGAATCTCACCTGCAGACACTAAAGGGAAAGGGGTAGAGCAGGGTTTCTCAATAGCACTGATGTTTTAATCTGGGTAATTCCATCGAGAGGCATTTCTGGCATATTGTAGGATATTTAGCAGTATCCTTGGGTATAACTAGTGCAAGTAAGACACACCCAGTTTTGATCATCAACTGTATCTCCAGACATCACCAAATGACACCTGGGAGCAAAATCACCCCAGTTGAGAATCTCAAGGACAGTCAATGGATGAACTCCCTTATTTTTATTTTGCAGTACTGGTGATTGAACAGGGGTGCTCTACCACTGAGCTGTATTCCAAGACCTATTTTATTATTTGAGACAGAGTTTCACTGAGTTGCCCAGACTGGCCTTGAATTTGCAATTCTCTTGTTTCAGCACCCCCTGCCCCCATCCCAAGTAGCTGGGATTACAGGTATGCACATTGGCACCTGGCTTTTGTAAATTCTACTCAAAATAAGACAAAAATTTGTAATCCTGCCCCTTAAAGAGGATTAGGTCTCACTGCCATGCTTTGAAAAGCTTCAATACTTCATCACAAAAATTGTAGGTAACATTTGTTAAGTTTATCACGTTCTAATCTGCACTGCATTCTGAGGAATAGGAACTCAGTAGTTGAGAAAACTGATGTAGAGGGGGTAATATACTCAATGTTACATGGAGCAAATTCAGATTGGAACAGATTGTAGAGTCCTGAGTCCAAAACCCATGCTCTAGAGCTAAATCACTAGCAGTCTTCTATTTACCTCCACTAGACTCCAAGTGCTGTGAAGCAGCGCTGGTTCACTCTTTCCCCCCATTGTATTTTTAGCATTTGGCTCATGCTTAGCAACAGGAGTTCAAATATTTATTGAATGAGTCTCACTTCAGACAACTCTGAAAATTCTTATTCTCAGACCTGCGTTGATACTGACAAATTACAGAATAATGTTCATGCACCAAGGGGAAGAAAATGGTTTTTCCCTTCTGACAGAAAATGGTGTTACAGCCTACGACTAAACTTTTTGAGAATTTTGTTCCCAAAAATGAAGGGTCTGTCACCCACCACTTAACTCCTATTAGAGCAGTTTACCCTCCTAATTGCCTCATCCAGCATATCCACTTCCATTAAGGCCTCAAAGATACAGGGACACAGGAGCGGAAACAAACCAGGAATTGGAGTATTGTTGCAAAATTGTTGTTCATTTCTGATAGTATCATAAGGTGGTATTCATAGGGAACAATTTCCCAAACACCAGGTAGGCTTTTTAAAGTTTTAACCTCCTCTAATCTATTCAAAGGAGCCAGGCACAATGGTAGGTGCTTGTAGTCCCAGCAACCCTGTAGACAGGGGAGGATTACTTGAGCCAAAATAGTGAGCAACATAGTGAGACCCCACTTCAAAAAGGGTGGGGCCAGAGAGAAGGATGTAGTTCAATGGTAGAGTAACTTGCCTAGCTTACATGAGGTCTTCCTGGATTTGATCCCGAGCACCGTCCCCGCCCCCCCCCAAAAAATCACTAGATGGCCTTGGTACCTTTTTTATTAACTGTACATCCAGAAATTTCTGCTCAAACGTTGTGTAAGGTCCCTCCAAAAAGTAACAAGGCTAAGCCAGTGATGTCAAATACAAAGAGACTTAAGTAAATGACCATGTGTACGTATGCTTCTGGGTTCAGATGAAGCCTCAGAATGTTTATCAATTCAATACTTCAGGCAGCCATCATCCAACAAGATATTTTGTCATCTTTGCCTAAAGCAAATATCAGGGACAGCATGGAAGACATGAAGAGAGCAGAGGTTAATTTTCCAGCAATAACATCTAACTGTGCTGTGGAGTCCTGCAAAACAAAATGGAAGGAAATCCATGAATGGGCTTTAGCATGCTCTGTGCACACACTTGTGCATCTGAATGTGCTTATTGGAAGCTATGGAGGAAAACTATAAAGCAGCCTAAGAGTTGAGAAAGTGTTAAGTCTGGGTGGAAACCACTTGAGTAAAACATTCATGTAAAGCTCCTAACACTCCTTAACCTACGGGCACCATCCATAATGCTTTTTTCCACCAAGGCCTGTAAGGAAAGCCTCATTCATATAGTACAATTTCTATGAATTCTAACAGAGACTTAAGTTTTAAGGAACAGGAACAATGTCTCTGCTCTTAAGAGTGTTCAGCACAGTTGTTTACAGCCGCCATTTAGCAACTGAGGGTACTTCTTCAGGCTATTTGTCCTTCTATTTTATATAATGACTTCTACACAAATATTAGAACATTTTTCAAAACTCAGCAACTTAGTTTTGCTTTTTTCTTTCAGCTCCTTTGAAGATTATGAAACAGATGAACCTGCCTCACCCTCTGAATTTGGAAACAAAGGCAATAAAATAAATTCAAGCCTTTCAGAGAAACATGGAAAGCTTCAGTCAGTGGATGAAGAGTAGCTGCCAATGTCTACATAAAAGGAAGATATTTTAAATACTCTTTTCTTGTGAAGAGATGCCCTAGTTTGCATACTGCTTATTAAAGGCTTTGATTTCTCCCAAGAGTGTATCTGCACTGGGAACTTTAAAATGCTTTTAAGCAGTGGGTATAGATACACCCTCAACTTAGGCAACTCCTCCAGTTTGCCTGAAACCTCTTGCAGAATTTTCCTTGGAAGTGAACTAAGGATGTGCCTGCCATCCATCACCTTCCGAAGTCTGCAAATCAGCACCTACACCCCTGAATGTACCAAGGATCTCTTGGGGACAGTGCCAAGCAATTAGTTCTCTGCACAGCAGCAGAAGTTGCCTCAGTGTTGGCCAGCATCCGTGAGGCCCTTAAGGGCTCCTATGGAGCCTAGAAGAAACACTCACTTGCAGAAAACTTTGAGTCAAAAATTAATTCTGGAACTTGAATTTCAAGTATTAAGGGCCTCCAGAATTGATTTAGCCCTAGTAATGAAAAGCACTGCCAAAACATCTCAAAAACTCAATCTTGTGTACTGGAGTTCAAAG
This sequence comes from Callospermophilus lateralis, assembly GCF_048772815.1. Lineage (NCBI taxonomy): Eukaryota > Metazoa > Chordata > Mammalia > Rodentia > Sciuridae > Callospermophilus > Callospermophilus lateralis. Next base: position 123,954,718 of record NC_135314.1, on the reverse strand, counting down.
ATCTTGAACTAACATGGTTCAATGTTAATTTCACAATAACCTGCCAAACTGCTAGTCACTTTACATCCTCAGGTATTGTAACCACTGGGCCTTCCAAGCTCTGGCAACCTACCCATCCTGACTGTGGATTATACATAAAATATCAAGAAAAAAATATGAAGATAAGTGCAGAATTTGACTCATGACTCATACTTGAAAAAATAAGGTCCTTTTTTATCTAACAGTTGTAGAGAACTATTAAATGATAATATTAATCTTCAAACTAACTGATGCCCTATCTTCACTCTTAACAGAAAAGTTAATCAAAGACTTAAAATGATGATGCACTGTGTGAAATAAATATTCTTACTGTATTCCTTTCTGCGATGAGTATTAAATGAGGCCAAAAGCAAAACCTTAAACATTATTCCTTACTTCAGTGTTGAAACTGTTCACCAGCTTTCATCCACCTCGGTATTCCTCACAGAAATGGAAAAACAGTGATGGCACCCATGAAAGAAAGCTGTTATTTACCATAGTGACAGATGTGTTCATTTCAGAATCCTACATTTTTCAGCTGGCCACAGTGCAGCCAAATCCTACAGTATGGAGGTGGATGGGAGGAAGGATAAAAATTGAAAATTACTTAAAAGGATGGGTATTTCTGATACAAGTAAAAGAAGCCCCACCCAAGCATCTTTTTTAATATTTCTGTTCATCAAGTTTCCCTAGACTTTTTTTCTTTTAACCAGCATTTAAAGTGTTGGAGTAGATTCCCTTTCAATTCCACCTTGGTTCCCCTTGCTGGTATAAAAGCTAAGGACTGAAATAAAACCTTGGGATATGGCAAGCAAAAAGCAGAGACTAAAGAATTTAGGAAGTGCATACCAACTAATACTGTAAGACAGCAATATTGCCTGTCAAAAGGTCCTCCCAGTTTCTTGTTATTTTATTCATGATTAGAACTGATCTTCCATTAAACAACTAAAGAAATAACTATTACAGCTAATAGTTTTAAAAATGAGTGAAATTTTAGAAAACACCGCATACAATATCCCAAACACACGATAATTTATGATACATGAAATTTACCAGCAATCTCATTCATCATTTACCAGGTAAAGAAAACTTTTTAAATTTCAGATAAACGTATAAAAGGAAGGAAGTAATATTTTAGAAAATTAAACATGGTTTACAGGTTTGTTGCCTATAATGACCTAAACTTTCTGACCCTCACCAAAGAGTATAACTAAATTCAGTCGTACAATATGTTTTTTTCCTCCAGGCATGGTGGCACTAACCTGTAATCCCAGCAGAATGGGAGGCTGAGGCAGAAGGATCACAAATTCAAGGCCAGCCTCAGCAACTTAGTGAGGCCCTAAGCAACTTAGCGAGGCCCTAAGCAACTTAGCAGACTGAGGATGTAGCTTAGTGGTTAAACACCCCTGGGTTCAATCCTTGGTACCAAAAAAACAAAAATTTAAAAAATACATATTTTTCAAATTATTTGACTTTTTTATCTTGTTGTTACTCAAGTTATCTAGCTTTTGCTTGGGTCAGTATTTGGTTTTAAAAGTCTATTATCCCAAAAGAAATTTTCAGAATGAAAATGTACTACTAGCAACACCATCCCAATATAGGATAGTTTAATTTGGGTTCTTCAAATTATCACATTTTCTTTAAGAATTATATGCATGTATTTCATTGTACTCCGTTCTTAGAGCTGAATTCAAGGAATGTGAATTCTGGGGAACTAGGATAAAACATAATTGACTTTCTTGTAAAGATCATGCTAAATATAATCATTATTGCTAAACTGGAAATTTCAAGTCATTACAATATCCCAGGTCCCTTGACAAAATATTAGGTTGAGAGTTATCATTACCTTAAAGCTATTTAATGAGTTTATAGCATAATTGCCAAGGTAATCAAACTAATAAAATTTTGTGTATTTTCCTGCATCTTGCTTGTCACTGTGTACCATTCAGAGTGTTTATAAAACTCTAGACTTATCAGTCATTTGCTCAGCTTTTGAAAATGTTAAGGTGTGTTTTGAGTGGAGAAGGCTGCATGTCTTTTGTTTTTCCCTTTTCACAAAGCTAAATAAAGTTGTCAAATATGAATCATGTTTCACTAAGATAATCAATTTCTGGTTTTGCTCACTTACAACTCATTTATGTGTGAAAAAGTAATGCTGTAAACAAGCCTCAGTTTTTGAAAGCAACTCTTTGAATCCCTGGGAACACTATGAACAAAGGTGTAGAAGGATATCTCAACCTGAGAAGTGCTTTCCTTTGGGGACAGGAATCGGGGTTTGGGAGTGAGGGGTTCAGAGGAATCGGGACTTCAAGCCTTACCTATCATGTATAATTTTTAAGGGAAAATATATAAATTTATATAAATATATATAAACAGCAAAGTGTTAGATCCAAACTTTGGAACTTACTATTTTCTAAAGCACTTGTTAAAAAGCACTTGTTACCGATGGTATGAAAAAGGACAGTTTTCTCATCTATGATAAAACTTTTACTTTTCTTCAGCAAAGTTGCCATTGAATCATTTTAGGAAAACAAAGGACACGATGAAATAAAAGGAATTAACTGCACTTCTGCATAGAAATGTACATTTAATGAAGGCTAACCAAAAAGATAAACTGTCAGCTCTAAAACTATTATTTAAGGACTCAAAAGAACATTGAAGGGCTGGGACTGTAGCTCAGTGACAGAGTGCTTGCCTAGCATGTGTTGAGGCACTGGGTTCAATCCTTAGCACCACATAAAAATAACTAAAATAATGGCATTCTGTCCAGCTATAACATTGAAGACATGCCATATTAAATGCTGTTCTTTTTCTTGTAGTTTCATATCATGATGAAGTAAATCCAGTTACTTTAGTAATTCCCTAGTCATTGGTCAGCATTCCTAAATACTTGTAGTATAAAGAAATAAATAAAACCAAGGCACTGTAATTATTTACACTTCCCCGAATTAACAGACCATTCAGAGCATGCTATCCCAAATTCCTCAGTATTCTACAACATAGAATTAGAAAACTATCATTTATTGATAGATTTAAGGTGTAATACAGGTTTCCAAAAACGTGGCAGTGAGAATACCAGCATAAAAAAGAGAAAACTTGTGCTAAAAACAACCTGAATTCATCATTGGCAATATTACATAACAATCAAGGTCCTCACATACTAATGATTTCCACTTTGACTATATTGCCAACCTCCCATGCATCAAAAAACACAAAATTAATATTATCAAAGTTGGGAAGGAATAAAGTACTTCAATAATTTTAAGATCATAATATTAGGAAAGTTTGGGAGATTTGCAAAATATATCCTACTCATCCATGTGTTGTACAATATCATTTCTAGTCATTTTTGCAGTGATCATTAGTGAATAAAGAACAGATTTACAAGTTTATATAGCAGGGTATCTGGGTTCAACACAAAACTGTTACAAACTTTAGGTAAATACATGTTTCATAAACACTGCTAACACTTAAAGGAATTAAATAAAATTCCAAAACTTGGAAAGCAAATAAAGACAAGACAACTAAGAAGCATTTTCCACCATTTACTCTTGTTATCAAAAATAGTTCAACTCTTCTTGCAAAACAAAAACAAAATAGTACATACTGGACACATACATCACATTTTTCTTCCTATGGCTTTAGCCCACCCCCACCCCACCAAAAAGAGACCGGGAGGAAAAAAAAAAAAAAAAGCCCAACAACAACAGAAACAATTCTACCTGACCACATTCACAGAAAATGACACCAGGATACACTACAAAACAGAAGGAGGTGTCATCTGCTCTGTGTCCAAAGGTTTCTTCTCCATATCTTGTACTAGGCGAGTAACCATCATTGAACATGCTGTGTGCCAAATCAAAACAACTTCAACATATGTCAGATCTCACTAGAGATGGTGAACGCAGTAGAAATTGGAACTTTTCCAGCAGTATTTTTCTTTAAATAAGCACTGTCAAAGCAGCAACTCTTCTTTAAAATCATAAGGTTATTTCTTTACACCTAGTCAGTCCTTGTTTTTCTTGGACTGTGCTCTTTCAAGCAACTGACTAGATTTCCCTTCAACAGAATGTTTATCTTCCCAGTAAAAATTAAAGGGAAGAAGTACATTTAAACTGAAACACAGTTTGTGCTTTACATGCAAAAGAGCATTCTAAAGGAAATCCTCCTAGCTTCAAACCTACCTAAATGCACAGGCTTCATAAAAAGGCATTTTTAGTAGGCCTCAATAGAGAAGCCTTATTAATGAATAGCACCCTAAAAAAAATAGGAGCATATTCAAAATAAAGTCTGTGGCAAATAAACAGAGGAAAGAGAAATCAAAGCAGCAGCCAATGGCAATAAGTATAATGCATGAATCTGGATAAGTTTGGGGGCATTATTCCAAAATTATTTTAAACAAATCCCAATTTCAAAATAAAATCTTTATAATTTTTTTAAAATTCTGTCTTATACTATATATAGTCTAAATTCAATTACCTCCTTCAGAATAAAACTGCTCTTCATTTATCCAATTGGAACATTGCACAAAGTGAAGGTAGGAGTTAGAATTTTTTCCCTAGAAATGAGTCAGTCTTTACTAGAAAGGAGGCTCAACTCGTAGTTTTGGAGTATAAACAGCTAAACATTTGCAGTCTGACTGAATTTGTTCACTTTTTTAAAAAGACAGTTTTCTTAAACATTCTAATGAGGGGCAAATTTTCTTTCATAATACTGCTGATTTAAGAACTGCTACATACACCAGTAGCCAATTTTCATGATCAGAAATGGTATGATGTCAGCACAAAGGTTGAGCTGGACACATCAGCTTTACAACAGGAGAAACAATGGGGCATGTGAAGGCAGCACTGAGTCTCCTGAATAAACTAATGGCTACATTTCCACAAAAAAATTAGCACAATCTTTATGAACTGACTAGATACCACTTCCTTACACTTAATCATAAACTTTGATTATGCACAAAGCATGACCATAAACAATGAGGTTAATGTTATTTTCCTTGCCAAAGTTCATTTTGTATAAATCAGTTGCATCAGCATTTGTTCTCAAACTATGAGGTTCTGTAAGAACTAAGGACATATAGTTGTAGGGTTACTCCTCCATTATCTGCAAACTATTTCCCCGACACTAACACATATAACTTAGCAATGAAAACACTTGATACAAGTGATCTATATGCAGGAGCTCCGGCAAGTTATACCAACAGAACCATAGCTGCCGTAAAACTGTAGCTATTTCCCTACCAGAGGTAGGTTTAAAGACCCACTGATTTAACAGTCGAATCTCATGTCTATAGCTTCATCCAAACTTTTATCATCGTGTGTACTGGCAGCTAAAAACGTTGTTACTGGGGACCCTGTGACATTAATTACACTGGTGCTGGTACTAGCGTTACGCACTGCAATGCTAGTTACATTAATGCCCAAAGTGAGCCTGGTCTGCTCCAAGGCCTTTTCTGGCACGGCAAATGCCTCCAGCTTCTTCTCCCCGTTGGCCATATAGGAGTTTTGGCAGCCACGACAAATACAATCTAAGCAGGCTTTGCGGTTAGAGTAGCAAGGGCAGCGTTGGCCGCGGCATGTAAGAACACTTGGATTTTGAGTAGCACGCCCACATTTACACCCTTTCTTTTCCTGGGGCTTTTTGTACACCGTCTTGGTAGGGCTTCCCGGCATAAAATGATGACTAGGAATCTTTTCCTTTACTGCTTTGTCTTTTTTTAGAATACCTGGCTTGGTTTTAGAGTGAGATTTCTTGGATCCATGTTCATGACTCTTTTTCATGCTTTTAGTAGATAAAAGTACAGTTTTACTGATTTTGGGTGTCGTGCCTCCATTGGGAACAGTTGCTATAGGTTGAAGAGAAATTTTGTTCTCCCGTTTCACCGTAACAGGAGCAGATGCCCCCAGTGTTGGGCCTCGGATGATGGTAGAAATTGGAAGTGGCTGAACTTTCTCACTGTCGCTTTCTGATCTAGATCGTTTTCTATTCAATTTTGCTACCTTCGGAGTTGCTGCTGTACATGATAACCCATGAAGTGCAGGACTGGTGGACATAAAAACATTATGGCTAAGAGACTGGGAAGAAAGCTGCAAAAAAGGTCCATTGGATACAGTGGCTTCCAAGTTCGGCTGCAAATTAGGACAACAAACATCTGTATTTGAAACAGTTTCTAAGCTGCGGAGTACTTCCTCAACACTCAGTAAGAGAGAGTCACCAGGTTTAATATCTTCACTGAAACTGCAGATATCAATGCCTGTGGAGCATAAATCAGTGGCTACCGCATCACAGACAGGTGGTAGGCTGTCAGATAGATCCTCAGTTTTTATGTCAACAGTATTACATACATCAATCGTATTTGAATGTTCAGGTGAAGGAATATTTATACCAAATCTATCTATTGAAAGCCCATTATAAGTAGGCAAACCATTGATAACAGAACTGCCAATAGCAATGCTGAGGGTGCCTTCAGACATTGGAGATAAACTAGCTTGAGGATCAGTTGTGGGTTCTGAGGTTGAAGGTAAAGGGGAATGTGTCAAACACAAAGTAAAGGATGAATCTGAGGGTTTTTCTGTCTCCTCACAAAACAATGATCCATCATTAAGCAAAGCCAAAATATCAGAAGAACAGTCGACTGCTTCTATTATATCCCGTGCCAACGTAGTCTGTGTTATATATTCACATAGTTTTTTGTAGCAGTTCACTAAGATGCTTAACTGCTTGTTTTCCTCAAACTGCTCATAGTCTTTGCACCAGCTACATGAAGGTTTCATCATCATTTTCTTGCCTTTACAAGTTTTGCAGACATAGTGTTGGCAGGTGGAGTTGGTGGGTGCAATAGGATCTTGCAGCAAATGTCCTAAGGGAGGAAAGCAAAAATTTTAGTAAAATAAATCCAGTTTCACATACTGAAGTTAACAAGACATTAATCTAGATGAGTTAAACTCACCAGACAATAAAAACATATTTGAAAAGAAATGGAAAAATACTCAATAGTTCACTTCATTTCCATGATATATTCCTTTATCTCAAAATATGATCTTTCCCGATTCTCTTCTTCTCTCCAAAAGCTATTAATAAGTTAGAGGTAAGGGGCTGGGGTTGTGGCTCAGTGGTAGAGTGCTCATCTAGCACAGGTGAGGCAATGGGTTTGATCCTCAGCACTACATTAAAATAAATAAAAATAAAGGCATTGTGTCCACCTACATTTAAAAAAAGGTGGGGGGATGAATTACCAAAATATAAACTATGCTTAAAATCCTTGGAAACTCAGGCTGGGAGTTGTGGCTCAGCGGCAGAGCACTTGCCTAGCACGTGTGAGACACTGGGCACCATCAATCAATCAATCAATCAATGGAAGTTACTGTGTCCATCTACACCTAAAAATATTTTTTTTAAAAATCCCTAGAATTTCAACCTAATGCAATATCAAATATTAAACAAAATCATGATTATTTTAATATTGGACAATGGGGAAAAGATTAACAAGGAAGATTTTGTCCCTGCATTTTTAAAATGTCTTGAGAACATTAACCAATTAGTACAAAGACATTTTCACAAAAGAAAATATATTATTTTAACCAGCTTTTTTCTTCTTTAGTTAAATACTTTATTTCTTTTTTTTTAAATTTTTTAGTTTTATTTTTTTAGTTGTTGATAGACCTTTATTTATATATGTTGCTGAGAACTGAACCCAGTGCCTCACACATGCCAGGCAACTGCACTACTGCTACCGCTGAGCCCCAGCCCCAGATACTTTACTTCTTTTTAATATTTTTTTAGTTGTAGATGGAAACAATACCTTTATGTTTTTACTTTTATATGGTGCTGAGAATCGAACCCAGTACCTCACACTGCTAGGCAAGTGCTCTACCGCTGAGCCACAACGCCAGCCCTTCAACCAGCTTTTATTATACATACTTCATAAACGTAATGAAAAGAGAAAATCAAAATGTAGTTAAAGAGTACTATTCAACTAAATCTTCTACAAAGAACAAAACGGAGAAAAAATTATATTTAAACTTGCTAAAGGAGAAAAGTAAACAGAGCATAATAGTGGGCTCCAATTCTTATAGAAGAATTCAAAATAAAATGACCATGGTCATAAATCATAAATATTATTTTTGTGGGGTGTACCGGGGATTGAACTCAGGGCAGGACACTCAACCAATGAACCACATCCCCAACCCTATATTGTATTTTATTTAGAGACAGGGTCTCACTGAGTTGCTTAGCACTTCATTGTGGCTGAAGCTAGCTTTGAACTCACATCCTCCTTTCTCAGCCTCCAGAACTTTGAGATTATAGGAGTGCACCTCCACGCCCATCCATAAACCACAAATATTCTAAGCACAACAATATATCTTAAACTATATTTTAAACAATATAGTTTAAAAGTGACACTTGGGACAACTCTCAAATTATTTGTGTCCCATACATTATAAACCAACTAAATTCCAATCCCTGTTTCCATCCTTACTCCCCAAAGCAGCAACTGCTTCTTGGTTCCCTATTTAGACAAATGATTCACAGTTAATCCAAAACCTCTTTTCTCTTGAATCATACAAACAATGTTTTGACCACAACAAAAATTACAAATCAAGCTGGGCTTGGTGGCACATCCCTGTAACCAACTCAGCAAGCTGAGGCAGGAGGATCCCAGGTTTGAGGTTTAGCCTGGGCAACTTAGCGAGACTGCCTCAAAAAAAAGAAAAAGGGGGCTGGGGATGTGGCTCACACGGTAGCGCGCTTGCCTATGGCAGGCGTGCGGCCCGGGTTCGATCCTCAGCACCACATACAAACAAAGATGTTGTGTCCGCCGAGAACTAAAAAATAAATATTAAAAAATTCTCTCTCTCCCACTCTTAAAAAAAAAATTTAAAAAATAAATAAAAATGAAAAAAGGCTGGGCTGGGGTTGTGGCTCAGCGGTAGAGTACTCGCCTAGCACATGTGAAGCCCTGGGTTCGATCCTCAGCACCACATAAAAATAAATAAATAAAGATATTGTGCCCAACCAAAATATAAATATATATTTTTTAAAAAGGTTTAAAAATTAAGGGGAAAAAAAAAAGGCTGAAAATGAGAGAAGAGGTACAAAGTACCAAAACCAGGAAGGAGAGTAGGGAATAATTACTAGGACCCTATAGAAATTTTAAAAATTAAGAAAATCATTTTTTATTTGAAGACAGAGTCTTACTAAATTGTTGGTACTGGCCTCAAACTTATGATCCTCCTGCCTCAGCCTCCCAATTTGCTGGGATAGCAGGCATATACCACCAAGCCCAGCTGACTCAAAAATTTCAAACCTGAATAAACCTTTCTGAAGAAATTGAAATAGCAATTTAACAGAGGCTGACACAGGAGGATTCCAAGTTTGAGGCCAGCCTGGGAAACCCAATAAGACCCTATCTCAAACTAAAAACCTCTGGGGATATAATTCAATGGCAGAGTGCACCTTGGTTCAATCCCCAATACAGCACCCGCTCCACACACAGGTGCAAAATAATAACAACCAAAACTAAAAAGGATAAGAAAGGAATAGTATCTTAAAATATACCTCAAAACAAAACTCTAGGACTAACTGCCCTCACTGGTAAATTCTAATAAATTTATTTTTTAACTTTAAATAAATGGGAGAAAACACTTCCCAACTTATTCTTTAAGCTAGTTAACTACTGAAATCCACATGAGAAAATACAAAAATCCCTCATGAAGGTAGACATAAAAACCCATAATAAAACAGTAAATAGAATCAAGCAATAAATAATCCAATAGCCATCCATAGTTTTAAAGACTTTAAATTACAATTCTTTAACCCACAGCCATCATCATACTTTAAAAGGTGAAATATAAATTATTCTGCACTCCCAAAGATCAGTAACAAGGAAAGAGTGCCTGCTTTTGCCACATCTATTCAAAATTATACTCAAGATTCTCATTAATGCAGTAAGGGTCAAAAAAAAAAAAAAAAAAAAAAAAACCCAAGGAATCCAGTTGGAAAAGACTTGAAACTGTCTTAGTAACTGATTACAGGATCCTATATAAAGAGAATCAAAACAAAAAATGTATACATAAAAACTATTTGAACCAATAAATGCAATAAATGAGTTTAGCAAGGTCACAGCACAAACAATACACAAGAATTCCACATTCATAACCACAGAACACTGATGAAAGAAATTAGTAAAAAAAATCTAGAGATAACTGTATTCTCAATATTGTCAAAATTGCAATCTTCCCCAAGTCAATCTGTAAATTCAAGATCTCAGAGTGCTTTTTCCCCCCTAAGACAAGGGAGAAGCTGATTCTAAGATTCACATGATATCACAAAGGACCTTAAGATAGCCAAAGAACTCTGAAAACCAAAATTGGAGAACTTATACTACCAGATTCCAAATTATACTATAAAGGCACATTAATCAAGAAGTGTAGTAACAGAGATGGGTATGGCAGTGCACACCTGTAATCCCTGTGCTCAGGAGGTTGAGGCAGGAAGATCGTGAGTTCAAGCAACTCAGTGAGATTGTCTCTAAAATAATATGCAAAAAAGGTAGGTAGGGCTGGGTATGTGGCTCAGTGATTAAGTGCCTATGGGTTCGATCGAAAAAAAAAAAAGTGTGGTAACAGCCAAAGTACAAACATATAGATCCCAAAAACTGGGAGTCCAGAAAGAAATTCTTATTGCGTTTATGGTCAAGTGATTTGTGTAACAAGAATGTGACAAGAGAATTCTTAAGGCACCAAGAGAATTCACTGGAAATGAAAGTAGATTCAATATCATACAGGAGAATTTTATATCCAAAAACTTTAAGGAAAAAAAAAATCACAAAATTAGACCCTTACACCTTATAACATATACAAAAATTAACTTCAAAATGATCACAAGCCTAAATGTCAGAGGAAAAATTTTTAAATTCTGGAAGAAACGAGAAAAATCTTCATAGTTTAAAATAGGGCAAAGCATTTTTAGATGTGATGCCAAATGCACAATCAACAAAAGAAAAAAAAACAGTAAAATATATTTCCCCAAAATTAAAAACTTGTGCTTCAAAAATCACCACTAATGAAAAAAAAAAAAATAGCAACAGGATGGGAGAAAATATTCACAAATCATATATCTGACAAAGAGTAACAACAACAAAAAAAAACTTCCTACAAATCAGTAAGATAATTCAATTTTAAAAGTAGGCAAGATTGGGGCTGGAATTGTGGCTAAGCAGTAGAGCACATGCTGGGTTCAATTCTCAGCACCACATAAAAATAAAGGCAGTGTGTCCCACTACAACTAAAACAAAATATGAAGAAAAAAAAAAGAAGGCAAGATAGGGCTGGGGATGTAGAGCACCTGCCTAGCATGCACCAGGTTCAATCCCCAACACCCCCAAAAAATAAAACAAAAGTAGGCAAGAGATCTGAATAAACATTTCACCAAAGAAAATATACAAATGACCTATATCAGCATAAAATATGCTCACTATTTTTCAGGAAAAATATTTTTTATTTAAAATTTAAATAATCTATAAGAGGGGGCTGGGGATGTGGCTCAAGCGGTAGTGCGCTCGCCTGGCGTGCGTGCAGCCCGGGTTCGATCCTCAGCACCACATACAAATGAAGATGTTGTGTCAGCCAAAACCTAAAAAATATAAATAAATAAATAATCTATAAGATACTTCTACATACCCATTAGAACTGCTAAATTCCAAAGGGCAACACAAAGAGTTGATTAAAATGTGGAGAGGCTGGAGTTGTGGCTCAGAGGTAGAGCGCTTGCCTTGTACATGTGAGACCCTGGGTTCGATCCTCAGCACCACATAAAAATAAATAAGTGAAATAAAGGTATTGTGTCCAACTACAAAAAATAAATAAAATAAATAAATAAAATGTGGAGAAATTTGTCTATTAATGGTGCAATGTAAAATGGTAGAACCACACTGGAAAATTTTAGAAGTTAAACAAATTTACCATACAACTTAACAATTCTACTCCTAGTAACCTATCAGAAGAGAAATGAAAACAAAGAAGCACAGTGGAATTTGGGGGATGATGAAAATATTCTAAAATCTGATTTGTGATGATGGATGTATAACTCTAAAATAAAATAAAAAGCTTAAGGCACCAGTGGTTAATGGAATCCAACCTTCTACCCAATGTCAATAAAGGAATCCCCTACAGAGTACCCTTGACTTAATCTAGGTCAAGGAAGGACAAAAGGGATAAATAATAAATATAATACACATACACACTTTTCCCACCTACGTGCATATACAATCATGTATCCCTTAATGATAAGGATATATTTTGAGAAATGAATCATTAGGTAATTTCATCATGTGCAAATATCAGAAGACAGTACAGTCACACAAATCTAGATGTTACAGGCCAAGAACTCAGTGTCGCTTCTTGATGCAAGCAAGAGTCATAGTAAACACAATAAATACGAGAGGGCGGAGTGCGGGGGGTGCTGTGGCTCAGTGGTAGAGCACTTGCCTAGCATGTGTGAGGCAGGGGTTCAATATCTGGCACCACATAAAAATAAAAACAAATAAAATAAAGGTATTGTTTCCATCTACAACTAAAAGAAAATATATATAAAAGAATAAACATGAGGCTGCTGCCAGTGTAACACAAAACCTTTTTTTAATGATGCATATACTAAAATGATGACTAAAAACATAGTATGCTATAGACATATAAGCCAGTAAAAGTCATTTGTTATTATCATGTATTCTGTACTATACATAATTTTATGCCCTATATTTTTGTACAACAAGCAGCACAGTTTTGTTTACACAAAACATATGTAAACATTAGGAGTTTTTCAGCTACATTATAATCTTATGGGACCACCATTATATTTGGTCCATAGACAAAAACATCATTAATTTAGCATGATTCTGTGGGGGTGTGTGTGCATGCAGACACACAGACACACACACACACACACACATGCAATTAGAAGGATAAACCATAGGCTTTTTGTTTTTGTTGGGAAAGGAAGACAGAACAAAGTAAAATTAATATGGACAAAATATACAGCTTGAGTTAAACCTATTTTTGTAGTTTTTACTTTCAAACCATGTTTTATGTAATTTTTTAAATTTTTTTTTAGTTACAGTTGAACACAATACCTTTATTTATTTATCTATCTATTTATTTATTTATTTTCATGTGGTGCTGAGGATGGAACCCAGCACCTCGTATGTGCTATGCAAGCACTCTGCCACTGAGCAACAACCCCAGCCCATGTTTTATGTATTTATGTATCTCAACTATTAAAGAAAATGTAAAAATCAAAAACAATGAAATAAGCCACTAATTTTATATCAAATATGAAGGTATAAAATAAACATTCAGAGATAAATTATTTCAAATGACTTTACAACAGATAACAATGATTCAATCATTGGATCCTCATTTTTCTTGTTTTCACTAATCACATTGTTAGTGGTAAACAGTAATTATAAACATTCTGATGTCTATTGTGGGATAAAGTAGTATTGTGGAATAAAGTAAATGTTAATGTCCTTGAGAATCCGAATTTTATTTTAAGAGAAGTTTTAAGACAGAAAAGGTTAAGTAAGAAAAATCCTGTAATCTTTTAAAATGAATTTCAACTGTATTTATCAGTATAAACTCATAATTCATTTTTTCATCTTAAATGAACATTATTTCCTAGCACTACCTATTTTAAAAAGCTTAGAAACAAGCAGAGCGTGGTGGTGCAAACCTAGTGGCTGCAAAAGCTGAGGAAGAAGGATTCAGAGTTCAAAGCTAGTCTCAGCCTTAACAAGGCCCTAAGCAATTCACTGAGACCCTCTCTCTAAATAAAAATCAAAAAAGAGCTGGGGATGTGGGTCAGTGGTTAGGTTCCCCTGGGTTCAATCCCCATACCACCCCACCCCACCGCCCAAAAAAAAGCCTAGAAACAAGGACCAACCTCAGTAGCAAATGAATTCAGATAATGGTAATGAAAAACAATTTCCTATTCAAAGAAATCAGGGCAAGAGGGACACGATGCTGTAATCCTAGCAGCTCAGGAGGCTTGAGGCAGGAGGATCACAAGTTCTAAGTCAGCCTCAACAACTTAGTGAGGCCACAAACATCTCAGCAAGACCCTGTCTCAAAATAAAAAATTAAAATGGCCGGGGATGTGGCTCAGATATTAAGCACCTGGGGTTCAATCCCTAGTGCTCCCCTCACCCCAAACAAAAGAAATTGGGGCTTCACACACCAAGAATTCAAGATAAGATATGTTCACCTTGCTATGCAAGAAATCAAATAAACTACAAAAAAAATCAGGACTCAGAAGTATACTTGAAGAGGTTCTAACTGGCCAGAGAAAAACTGAGCATGCATACATGCAATGGAATTAAGCATATCTAATATATTCAAATTAAGAATTCATTTTTTAAAAAATCAATTTCAGGATGCTAGTAAACCAGATTATTGGGTTAAAAACTAGTAGACAAAAAAGAAATAAGTATCTGTCCTGATTTATTTATATGAACAATATCACAAAATAACCAAATTATAGATGAGAAGTTTCTCCTCATAATAATCCATCTAATACATTAAGAATGATGGGATTTAATTTGCCTAAGGAAAAAAAGAATGATAGAATTTAAATATTATCATCTTGTTATCATTTGTTCCTTATGATTTTCAAATGATACAAATTAAGAGGTAGATAAGAATTACCCTCTTCTTGCTTTAACTGCACCACTTCTTTTCACAAATCTTGTCAATCAAAACCTCCCCTAAACTATCAAGCACCTTAAGCCACTTTGTCCCTTCATCCCAGATGAAAATAGGACATTTGTCCAATGCCCTATTTATACAATTGCTTCTACAAACAAAATACATTATCCCAGTGTCCTATTTATAGAGGAATCTGTATTTTCATTCTCTTTTTAAAAATGTTTTTCTTCAGTTGTAGATGGTCACAATGACTTTATTTATTTTACTTTTATGTGATGCTGAGGATTGAACCCAGTGCCTCAAGCATGCTGGGCTAGCACTCTACTACTGAACCACAACTCCAGCCCCGCATTTTCATTCTTAATGATAATAAAGGATATATAAGCTTTCTAAGATTAGGATTTACACTCTATCTTAATGTACCGTGTCAATTTTATTGAAATATTCCCAGAACTGAAAACTTGGAATTTAATGAATTATAGGCCTTTGTAGTCATCTTGAGGTCTTAGGAGAATAACCATACCTAGTACTGAGAAATGAAAATAGGCAAGAAAACAAACAAATCACTGACAACCACCAGTGAGTTCTAAGGACTTCCATTACCTAGCATCATATAATCTACTGGATTTCCCAACCAATCCCCAATACAAATATTTTAAAATTGTAATCTACCAATGAAGATGCCTATAGGTGGACTCTACTCAGTGGTGGAGCACCTAGCATGGTTTGATTCCCAGAACCCCACACACATACACACCCCACACACAAAAATTAAAATAAAATGTCCAGAAAAACTTTTTTAATGCATTCATCTAACCACCCAAACCTCTAAAGCTTCCCAAAGAGTTCTCTTTTATAATGCCCAATGAAAGCAGCTCAAGTGATGTGAGGAACAAAGACAAAGATTCAGGAACTTCTTAACTGGGATCACTATTAACCAGATACCTATTATATTTTTCTAAGGAACCCCTTAGCTTAAATTAAGAAATACAAATCCTGCTACTATTTTAAATCTTTTGGAACATTCTAAACACTCTTTCCCAATTATCAATTATACTGCCTCTTTTTATAGCTTCAATTAAATAACTGGGTTTTACGACCAAAAAAAAAAAGAAAACATTGTAAATTCTATAAAAATGTATCTCATTCTAGAAAATCAAATGGATGGGCAATTTGAAAAATATTAATGGCAGACTCTACTATAAAAACTGGGAAATGATTGAAAAGGGGTTTATGTTAGCTTAGATAATGTTCCATATACTTCCAACAACAACAAAAAAAACTTGCTCAAAATACTTTCAGCCTTAAAAAATTATAGTTTATGACAAACTACTGTTTTCTTACAACACTGTCTTTGATTTCTTAAACAGCAATATTTCATCTAGTTTACCTTCCTTTACTAAGCCAAGTAGTTTCTTTTAATTAAATGAATTTGGTATTTATGTGTCCTGTTAAAACAAATGATGTAATATTGACCTAAAATGACTTAAATATACCATTCCCCCGCCCCTTTGCAGTGCTGGGGATTAAACCCAGGGCCTTGAGCATACTAAATGTTCTACCACTGAGCTACTCCGCTGGATTTAAATAATTTGAAAAACAGATTAAGATCTAACACAAATGCATACATGTAATCTCAAAAGACTTAGGAGGCTGAGGCAAAAAGATTGCAAGCTTAAGGCCACCTTGGACAACTTCGTAAGACAGTGTCTAAAAATAAAAAGAGCTAGGGATGTAGCTCAGTAGTAGAGCCCCATAGATTTAATCCCCAGTACTGGGGGGGAGTATTTTTTAATTAATCTTTATTTATTTGTTTTTATGTGGTGATAAGAATCAAACCCAGGGCCTCGCCCATGCTAAGGCAAGCACTTTAACCACTGAGCTATAACCCCAGTCCAGAAAAAAAAAAAAAAACACTTTTGTTTTTTAATGTAAGAAAAAAACACTGTAAAGCCTGGGAAAGAAGCTTTAATTGTGTCATCAAAAAACATTTGTGCCACACTTCAAAATTATACTACAGGGCTACAGTAACAAAAACTGCATGATACTGGCATAAAAAAGACACATAGATCAATATTACAGAACAGAATACAGACAAACCCACAGTCATATAATCCTTGACAGAAGTGCCAAAATAACAGTGGAGAAAAGATAAATCTTTTAAACAAATGTTGCTGGGGAAACTCATTACCCATATGTAGAAGAATGAGACTAGACTCTCATGTCTCACTCTGTACAAAAATCAATTCGAAATG
This sequence comes from Callospermophilus lateralis, assembly GCF_048772815.1. Classification (NCBI taxonomy): domain Eukaryota; kingdom Metazoa; phylum Chordata; class Mammalia; order Rodentia; family Sciuridae; genus Callospermophilus; species Callospermophilus lateralis. The sequence goes on along the minus strand of NC_135314.1, from coordinate 123,937,743 downwards.
GATCAAAGACAGAAATTAGACCAGAAACTGTGCAATTCCTAAAGAAAACACAAGGCCAATGCTTGAAAATACAGGCACAGGCAATGATTTTCATCAGGACCCCTAAGGTTCAGGAAATAATGCCAAGAGTTAATAAATTGGATGGCATCAAGTTAAAAGGCTTCCACACAGTAAAGGAAACATGTAAGAATGTAAAGAGAGAACCTACAGAAGAGAAAAATCTTTGCCAGCTGCTCTTCTGAGGCTTAATAGCCAGAATTTATTAAACTGATAAGAACAGATACTACACATGATCTTAGCCAAAAGGCCGAGAAGCAATAATAGCCAGAATTTATAAAGAATTTATATAAAAAACTTAACACCAAAAAAAAATAAAATAAAATAAATGGGCAAATGAACTGAACTGACGCATCTCAAAAGAAATACAAATGGACAATGATTACATGAAAAAATATTCAACATCATTAGCAATTAGGGAAGTATATATCAAACCTACATTGAGATTTCAGCTCAGAATGACAGTCTTCAAGAATACAAACAATAATAAATGCTGGAGAGGATGTGGGAAAAAAGGAACATTTTTTACACTGATAGTAGGATGTAAATTAATACAAGCACCATGGAAATCAGTATGGAGATGCCTCAAAAGACTAGGAATGGAATCACCATATGACCTAGCTTTCCTACTCCTTGATATTTATCCTAAACAATTAAATTTAGGGCTGGGGTTGTGGTTCAGGGGTAGAGCCCTTGCCTAGCATGTGTGAGGCACTAGGTTCAATTCTCAGCACCATATATAAAACAAGTAAATAAAGGCCCATCAATAACTAACAAGAATATTTTAAAAAAATAATTAAAGATATCATACTATAGTGATACATGAATATCCATATTTACAGTAGCACAATTCACAACAGCCAAACTATAGAACTCGGCTAGATGTCCATCAATGGATGAATGAATACAGAAAATGTGGTTATATATGTACAATGGAGTTTTACTCTGCCTTAAAGAAAAATGAAACTATAGCATTTGTAGGAAAATGGATGAAACTTGAGAACATTAAGTTAAGTGAAATAAACCAAACTTAGAGGCTTAAGGGTCACGTTTTCTCTCATATATGGAGGCTAGAGAAGAAAAAAAGAAAAGAAATGGAGGGGAATCTCATGAAAATCAAAGGGAGATCAGTAGAGGAAAGGGTTCAGGGGGAAGGAAGAGAAAGGAAAATCACTAAGGAATCATATATTTACATGTTATAGAGGTATAACTCGATATTGGCCAAGTTATACCTCTATAACATGTACATATATGAATATGTAATAACAAATCCCACTATTATGTACTATAACTATAATGTACCAATAAAAAAAAAAAATTTTTGTGGACTGGCAATGTAGCTCAGTGGTAGAGTAGTTGCCTAGCAAGTGTGAGGCCCTGGGTTTTATCATGGCGGGGGGGGGGGGTCGTCCCCCTAAGTTTTCTCAATCAACACACTCTTGGGTTTTTGGTTGGTTGGTTTTGTTTGTTTTTGGTATGGGGGAATTGAATCCCTGAACTCTGGGGCATTTAACCACTGGGTCACATTCCCAACTCTTTTTTATTTTGGGACAGGGTCGACAGGGTCTCTCAAGGCCCAAGCTGCTGAAGCTGCCTTTGAACTTCAGATCCTCCGGAATCAATGGCATTACAGGCATGCACCACTGCATCCAGTTCAACATGCTCTAATATAAGTTTCTCCTTATATTAATCAGATTTAACACAGATCACTCAAATCATTGCTCTATTAATTAATATGCCAAAGCTAGCATCTACATTGGCTGGTATACACCCTCTTTACTGCCCCTAGCATGAATCAAGATTAACAAAACAGCATAAATTTTAGAGATCACATCAAAATAAACTATAATGAGGTCTCAAAACAGTTTTCCCCTATCTGTATACAAAGGATAGGCACTCTTTAACTTAACATGAAGAACAGCCAAGTCTTCTAACTACATAGCTGATTCCAATTTTGAACAAAGCAATAGATAATTCACTCACTTCAATACAACACTGAGGATGTAGCTTGGTGGTAGAATGCTTACCTAGCATGTACAGGCCCTAAATTCAATTCTCAGCGTCACACACACACACACACACACACACACACACACACACACACAGATAACTATATTATAAATTGTATGTTGACACGCATACTACCAAATAAATTATGTTCTAACCACTTGTGAATTAAGATTTTTTTTCTCCATTCTAACAGTGGAATGAGTATTTAACTCCAAGAATATTCTAACCTCAATATTGAGAGAAATTTAATTTGAGAGTACAAAGAGGGGCAAAAGAAAAAATAAAAACTAACATGGCTAACATGACTAGCAAAATTTGTTAATGCATAAACACAGGATCTGGTAATAGCAAAGACCATAAAATTTAACCTACTATAGCAAACATTATAATAGGTTCAAATGTGACATGAACAACAAAAAGACTAGGGAACTGAAACCTCATTTTAAAGTGTAAATGCGGAAAAGAAATTATCACAATGAGAACAATTTCAGTAAAAGGAAAACTGGATATACTCTGTAATTACCATGATGCCCTCTCCAGAGTTCTTCTCTTGGTCATGCTTCTATTACAGCAAGGATTGCCTTAATCAATAAGCTCAAATAAAAGTAGTTTTATATATAAACATACATGTTGAGAGGACATGTGAGGATCAGTGAAAATTAACAAAAACTCACATAAAGAACATCCTGAAATGCTACTATCAGAAAGCAAAAAATGAAAAAGGTAGGTAATGGTAATGATTTCAATTATCTATCAGTGGCAGAGCACTCAGTAACATATGTGAGGCGGTGGGTTCAATCCTTAGCACCACATAAAAATAAATAATACTTTTTAAAATGTAGCATTCTGATTTCACTGAGGAGAGCAACATGAAACAGAAGAGATGATACATTTCTACATAACAATATGCTTTTCATCATAACCAAAATTCTTTCAAACAAACAGACCTACACCAAAAATAATCAGAAAATAAAAGCTACAAGAAAAACTCATATTAAAGGATATGTTCTTAAAGAGATAAGGATGGGAAAGGGGAGTGACAAAAACACTGCTTACTAAAATGAAATGAAATTGGTCCAATTTTTAAAAAATCATTATATTAGTTCTTTCCTCTGTTTGTTTGAAAGCAGTTCACACTTTTATAGTACTTGTCACATTAGTTGTTCACTAGGTCTCACTCAAGGCCAGAAATTTATCTCTCATGTCTCTATGCATATAACAGATGTATAATGAATGAATCATAAAAGATTAGATTTGGGAGTGACCTTGGAAATCTCTTGTTCTTTGGCATCATTCTAACCAGCTAGTTGCTGGCAATGAAGCTGAGTCTACTAATTCTTAACCTAGTATTCATTTATCTGGCACCACCCTATTTCTGCTTTTTTTTTTTTTTTTTAAGAGAGAGACAAAGAGAGAGAATTTTTTTTAATATTTATTTTTAGTTCTCGGCAAACACAACATCTTTATTTGTATGTGGTGCTGAGGATCGAACCCAGGCTGCACGCATACCAAGCAAGCGCGCTACCACTTGAGCCACATCCCCAGCCCAATATTTCTGCTATTTTAAATCTACAGCATCCACTGAGACAATTTTAGCGCTTCATTCTACATATCAAGAAGAATGATCACTGAAAATGAACCATAGTCAGAATCAATAATTAACCAAGATACTAAACCTTTTTTGGGAAAGAAGAAACAGAAAGCAGGTACTAAAAATGATGGACAGTAACTAGGGCAGGCATTGTAAAGGAAGGGGAGGATCGATTCTCAAGAACTAGTCTGTGCCACGTGTGGTACATGCTGGTAAATCTCAGGTACTGGGAGGCCCCATTTTAAGAAAAAAATAAATAAATAAAAGTAGGAGAGGGAAGAATATACTCTTTCAATGATGTTGAAAGTCTCAGACACAACCTAAATAATAATCCTTTCATAATCCAATCCACTGATCTAAATATCCCCATTCTCTACCGTTTTCAAATGAAGAGTTAATGCTAGAATCCACCACTCTATCATTTAAGACACTTTCTGACTATTTTTATATCTCTGAATTACAATGCCAAAATTAAACATATAGAATACATTTTCAAATAGTAGAATCACAGGGGCTAGGGATATGGCTCAGTTGGGAGAGTGCTTACCTCGCATGCACAAGGCCCTGGGTTCAATCCCCAGTACAACCAAAAAAAAAAAAAGTAGAATCACAAGGAAATGGTCTCTGGATTCAGCTAAGAACAAAAATGACTACACTATAAAAAGATCACATGTATCACACAGCAAATGGGCAAAAATGAATTAACTGGGTCTGGGGTTGTAGCTCTGCCTGGCATGCTTGAAGCAGCGGGTTCAATCCCCAGCACCACATAAAAATAAATAAATAGGTAAAATAAAGATATTGTGTCCATCTACAACTAAAAAAACCTTTCATTAGGTAAAATTCGTGGTTATAGTACCACTCTAAAGAATAATAAACTAGGGGCTGGGGTTGTGGCTCAGCCGTAGAGCGCTCACCTAGCGCATGTGGGGACCTGGGTTCAATCCCCAGCACCAGATAAAAATAAATAAATAAAACAAAGATATTAAAAAAAAAACTTAACACTGTTTTTACTTTAGTAGTATGTAAAAAAAAAAAAAAAAATCAGCAAGTTCAAATAAACTGCTAAAAAGTAACTGTTAGTTCTCTAACAAATATTCAAGCAGCTATGCCCAGAAAAGCACTGGCTCCTTGAAGTATCCATAATCAAGCCAGGCAGTGGTTTATGCCTATAATCTCAGCTACTCAAGAAAACTTGAGAAGAAGAATTTCGAATTCAAGGCTAGCATAGGCAATATAGCAAGACCCTGTCTAAGTAAATGAATATCTTTAATCACCTGAATTTCACAGAACTGTAACCTATTCTCTTTAAATCAGCCAGCACAAAACAATTTAGTATGCCAGAAAAATGTGCATTTTAACTATAAACAAGGAAGGAAAGTATGACAAATATGCATATTCCACTAAAAATAGTAACAGAGGAGTTGGGGTTAATTAATGCTCAGTGGTAGAGTACTTGCCTAGCATGTGTGAGACACTGGGTTCGATTTTTAGCACTACAAATAAATAAATAAAATAAAGTCCATAAACATCTAAAAAAATAAAGTTCACTAAATCATGTTAAATAATTAGGTACTGCTACACTAAGAAACCAGTGACAGCTATATGCCAATTTTACAGGGGATTGAGGGTAAAGAAAAAGAACAAACAATACATTAAAATATGAATGCTACTCAAACCAAACTGTTTATTTAACATCTGATGTTAAACCTCAGAGTTTCCTTAGTTTGGTAATTCTTTGGTTAACCTAAAACTATGACAAATAACTTCTGATATTCAAGGTGATAAATCAGATTATATAAGGTGAGCTTCAACAGTCAATTATCATTATGAATTAAAATAAACCAAACACTCACCACCACTCTTATTAAATGGTTCATGTGTAACTACTCAGACCCATAACATATTCATAAACAGTCAAGCCTCACTACAAATTTCTGTAAGAATTAAAATAGAATACTAGACATCATTTAGAATGCCAGACATCATCTATCTTAATAACCAAGCAAGGGAGATTTTTATAGAGTTTTTGTGGTTACAGAGTGCTTTCCTAATATTCCATTATTTTCATATTTTCAATGACAATCACTCATAAAATTATCACCAATAAGATAACATAGGTTGGCCAATTAATTACAATTAAATTGATTCACAGCTAAACCAAACAATCAACAAATCAATATAAATCTAGATCCAAATTTCCCAAATTGGTATTCCATGGACCTGGAGATCTACTTTCTTACTGTCTTGGGAAGTCATCCCAAAATACATTTCTTAGTGGCTAAATACTATAGCCACCAAGTAACTTGTCTAAGACAGCATGGCTTAAAATTTCTAGTATATGATCTTTTTTAAAAAAAAGTGTGTCTCACACAAGCAGTACTCCAAATCAGCACTACCATCATCCATCATGTAAGTAATCAACTCCAGACCTGACTCTCAAATATTTGAGAATGCTACCCCAGGAATGTGTATTTTCAGAAAATTTCCCAAATTCTGATATATAAACAGGTTAGGAACCACTAATGATAGTTTAACCTTTTTTACCTTGAAGGTGTCTCTCAGAGTAACAAAACCTCATGAGTATTCTTTCTAATCATTTTTATGATGTAAGGAAGAAAACATAAAAGTTTTTAAGTAAAAACCTTTTTAATCAGTATGTATAAAAATGTACTATAAAAAAGAATTAAGATGTACTATAATATAAGTTCATTTTAATAATACAAGACTAAATTTTTACTTCCACTAACACCTTGTTTTATCTCTTCAGTCACATTTTTTAAATGCATTTTGGTGATACAGCTATTTAAAACATAACTCAGGGGTTGGGATTGTGGCTCCGTTAGGTATGGTGGCTCACACCTGTAATCCCAGCAATCTAGGAAGCTGAGGCAGGAATGTCACTAGTTCAAAGCCAGTCTCCACAATTTAGCAAGGCCTTCAGCAACTCAGTGAGACCCTGTCTCAAAAAATTAAAAAGGCTGAGCTTGGGTTCAGTGGCATACGTCTATAATCCCAGCAGCTTGGGAAGCTAAGGCAGGAGGACCACCAAGTTCAAAGCCAGTCTCAGCAACTTAGTTTAAGCAACTCAATGAGACCCTGTCTCTAAATAAAATCCAAAAACGGGCTGGGAATGTAACTCAGTGGTAAAGCACCCCTAAGTTCAATCACCAGTACCAAAAGAAAAAAAGGGGGGGAGGGCAAAACAATATATTATGCAGAGGCAAAACACTCATATGAGCTATTATACGGAATTCCAATATTTTTCACTAAAAATTTTTGTTAACCATTTTTGTATTTTGTTACTAAGTAATGAGCTTAATAATGGCTTCAGATGAATATCTGCAAACACTTCCAATAATGCAATTATAAATGGTTGTATTCTCTAAAATTAAAGTTTACAGAGTAGCACTGTACTTTGTAAGTTGGCTTTTTAAAATATTACCAACATCTTGTTAAAATACAGGACTGGGGCTGGGGTTGTGACTCAGCAGTACAGCACTCACCTAGCATGTGCGGGGCCCTAGGTTCAATCCTCAGCATTACATAAAAATAAATAAAATAAAATAAAGGTATTGTGTCCAACTACAACTAAAAAATAAATATTAAAAAAAAAACTTACTTAAAAAAAGATACAGGATATTAGTTCAGCACAAACAACTTATAGGAAAGGATAATAATAATAATAATATTAAGTCAAATATTTATATCATTTATGTTTTTTTCTCATTATCTAGTATTTCAATATCTACTTAATTTCCTTACTGGCTTTTATCTCTAACCAGTAATACATTGGATTATATGAAAACTTGTAACAATATTACTAAAAGTTAACAAAATACATGACTAAACAATTATAGGCTATGGGGGCAGACAGAAGGTTTCAGATGAATTAAGTGGTACCACCAGTAATTACAGGACTGCTTGCTATTTGTCCTAGTGTTCATTTGACATCTCTTCAAATTTTATCTCATCTACAACTCATTTTAAAGGAAGAAAAATAAATTACTTTATATTGCCTTTTTTATCTTCTAATAATACAAATCTTTTATTACAGGAACACTGTGGAATGCCTTCTTAAGCCCAATTCACTGCAGAGAAAACTGTAAGTGGTAAGCTCCAAAAATCTTTTCATAACTCCATCAAAATGTTTTTTAAAATACTGCCCAATATTCTAAACTCAAAACTTGAAAATTCTGAGATGAAAACAAAACACTACAAGATCTTTCAATGATCCCATAGCTTCCAGGAATAACAGCTCTGTGGTTCTTAAAGTTCTTTAGTTGTTACAACACACCATCCAGTAGAACTTTATTCATGATAAAAATATATCCACAGTGCCCAATGATAGCCAGTAGCCACATGTGACTACTCAGTACTGAATGTGTAGCTAAGTACAAATAAGAACCTAAATTAAAATTTTAGTTTTTATGAAATAAAGTCTATATGGCTAACAGCTCTGTGAGATAGCATAGGTATAGAATGTTACCTTATCCTGCTTCCCAACACTGATGGATACAGACAGATTTCCCTGCCTAAACAGTTTCAACACCAGATAAAATAATGATCTGTAAACATTTAGCAACAAGCAGCACAGACAGTGATCCTTGAGGGGGGCGACAAAAAAAAGGGAGCCCTGGAACTGTCACAGCATACTGACTGGAGACAAGTTTCAGGTCAAAGCACAGAGAATCCAGACAAAACGTGGGGGTCTCCTTGAGCTGAGAGTCCAGACATCTGGAAGTCTCAGGACACAGTACCACAGATTAGAGAGCTATACAGAAAAAGATTCAGAGATTTGCAAATGGTTCCTCAAGTCTCCAGCAGAACTTTTATTAGCATACACATATGAAGTAACTACCAGAAATTTCCCAGAAAGGAGCAAAAGAACAATCTCCATAACTCAGTAGCAGAATAATTCCTGTTTTCACCACTCAGAGTGAAAAATCATGTTATTACAAGGTTTTTGCCTCAATAGTGCAAGAAAATTACTCCCTAGACTAAAGGCTGCTCAGGTCCTAGGGCTGGAGATGTGGCTCAGCCATAGAGCGCTCGTCTAGCATATCCTCAACATCAGATAAAAATAAATAATATAAAGGTATTGTATCCAACTCCAATATGTGTGTGTGTGTGTGTGTGTATTAAAAAAAAAAAAAAAAAAAAAAAAAAAAGATCAAGCCAGGTTCAATGGCACATATTTATAATCCCAGATACTAGGGAGGCCAAAGCAGGAGGAGCATAAGCTCCAGGCCAGCATGCATAACTTGTTAAAAACCTGCTTCAATTTTTTTTTTTTTTTTTTTAATTAAGAAGGGTTGGAAATTGAGTTCAGTGGTACAGAGTGCCACCAGGTCCAATTCCCAACACTGTAAAATATAAATTTTAAGAGTCTCTAAATAACTTAATCTCATCCCAAAACAAAGCTTCAAGAATATACAACAAAGAATTTTTCCCAACAAAACAATATCTGATATTCAATCAAAATTAGACAGACATCCAAAGAAAGACAACATAATCCATAAGCAGCAGAAAAAAGCAAAATCAAACCCAGAAATGCAACAGATGACAGAATTAGCAGGCAAGAAAATCACGACTATATTCTATATGTTCAAAAATGTTTTATACACCTAACAATAACTTCAAAATACATGAAGCAAAAGCTGATAAAACTCTGAAGAGAAGCTGACAAAACCAAAACTATGCTTAGATTTCAATAGCACTTTCAACAACTGACAAAACTAAGATAACGGATCTGACCAATCAAACTGTTGCAACTGACCAGAAACACTGTGCACCAACAACTATTCTCTGACTGACAAACTAATCCTTCTCTAGGTAAGGTTTCAAAACATAATCCAAGTTCTTAATATTAGAATCCTATGGCTCTAAATAGTGTCCAGAGCACAAGAAAAGACTTTCATAAATACTCCATTGATTGATCAGAATTAAAAGCCAAATTCTTTACAGGGGGAATCCAGTAAAGGAGAATTATAACAAAAACTAGTTATCTATGACCAAGGGCAAACTAGAGAACTCACTCCTAAAACTCAGGGGGAAAAAACTCAACTCTAGCCAATAATGCTATACCATGAGAAAATGTCACCCACTGATGCAAGACCTGACAATTTTCCAGAAGGCACCCCAAATCTGGATTTTTATGTGAATTCTAGATTTTGAAACAAGGACCATTAATTAACTTGGTAAACTTTTAATCAATCTTTAAAGTTTAGTGAAGGGGCTGGGGCTATAGCTCAGTGGTAAAGTATTTGCCTAGCATGTGTGAGGCACTGGGTTTGATCTTTGGCACAACATAAAAATAAATAAGTAAAAAAATAAAGGTCCATCTACAACTAAAAACATATTTAAAAAAAAAAAGTGGGCTGGGGTAGTGGCTCATCAGTAGAGCACTTACCTAGCACGTGCGAGGCCCTGGATTTGATCCTCAGCACCATGTAACAATAAATAAATAAAATAAAGGTATTATGTTCAATTACAACTAAAAAATAAATGTTTTTATTTTTTTAAGTCAAATTCACAACGAAATTTCTGGAGATATTTGTTTTATTTTTACGAGACAGGGTGTTGCTCTGTTGCCCAGATTGGCCCTAAACTCCTGCATTCAGCTGCATTCAGGTAATCCCTCTACCTCAGTCTCTCCAGTAGCTGGGATTACAGGTGCACACCACTGCACCTGGTTTCTGTTCTACTCCAACAACATCTTTTTTCTTTTTTTTTTTTTAAATATTTTTAGTTGTAGATAAACATAATACCTTTGTTTTATTTATTTTTATGTGGTGCTGAGGATCGAACCCAGTGCCTCACACATGCAAGGCAAGTGCTCTCTACCATTGAGCCACAATCCCAGCCCTCCAACATTTTTTTTTTTAAAACACTTTTTCCCTTTTTTTTTTTTATATTTATTTTCTAGGGCTCGGCGGATACAACATCTTTGTTTGTATGTGGTGCTGAGGATCGAACCTGGGCCGCACGCATGCCAGGCGAGCGCGCTACCGCTTGAGCCACATCCCCAGCCCCAACATTTTCTTTTTTAATATTTATTTTTTAGTTTTAGGTGGACACAATATCTTTATTTTCTTTTATGTGGTGCTGAGGATTGAACCCAGTGCCTAACGCATGCCAGGCGAGCGCACTACCACTGAGCCACATCCGGAGCCCAATATTTTCTTATAAGTAAAACAGAAAAATAATTTGTCCAAGTCACCAATGTGAATAATTATATCTGTCCATATCTAAAATACTACGGACGTAGGTGGAAAAATTATTTTTTTCTTTTTTTTTTTTTTTTTGGTACCAGGGACTGAACCCAGGGGTATTTAACCACTAAGCCACATCCCCAGCCTCCCCCTATATTTTCTTTAGTCATCAGTGGACTTTTATTTTATTTTTTTATTTATGCGTGGTGCTGAGAATTAAACCCAGGGCCTCACGCATGTTAGGCAAGCACTCTACCACTGAGCCACAATCACAGCACCCCCTAGTCCTTTTTAGCCACTAGGATTAGAGATGCGCACCACCATGCCAGGCCAAATCCACACTTTTTAGAGAAAAGTGAAACTATATGCCAGAATAGGAACTGAGTGATGCTTACCATCTCAGAAAAGATATAAAAAGTCTTCCACAGTTGGAGACCAAATTTTATCAAAGGCTTTTTAAATTGTTCCAGAAAACTAAATTTTCCACCATGAAGAATAATCTAGTCACATCCTCCTAGCAAGGCCTATATAAAAAATTGAATAAGCCAAATGACACCATGAAAAGACCCGAGAGACCTCACAGCTACTAGGTGCTACATTCACACCCTATGTCAAAAGCTGAAGATGTTCAGTCACAGGCTGTACAATTCATTAACTATAAAGGAGATACAGAAATTCATCAGAGAAAGCCTTAGCATACCTATAATCAATCCCAGCTACTAGGGAGGCCAAGGATGGCAAGTTCTAGGTCAACCTGAGCAAATTAGCAAGACCCCATCTAAAAAGATTAAAAAGACTGGGGACACAGTTCAGTGGTAGAGCACCTCTGGGTTCAATCCCCAATACAATGAACAGGGGTAAAGGAGCCTTAATTTGAATCTTGTCTTCTAAACCTTGATCCCCAGATTATATAAGGCCAGAGCCCCAAAATTCAGTACATCAAAATTTGATAGTGTCCATGAAGATTCATAGATCAAATACTTTTAGGTTACACACTGCATCCTCTAATCCCACTTTCTGCATGCCTTTAACTGTTACACAATTTTTACAATCACCCAACTTTGCCAGAAAGCATACTTTATATCCATATATGAGACTAGACAACATTTTAAATGCATCATTTTTCTGTGGGCTATAGCAATAAAGAAAATGGACAATCTACAACTAAAAATATGTATATGTATATATTCTTCAAAAATGTACACTAACTGCTATACAACTAAGAGCACACACAAAAATGCACTGGCTATGCTTGGGAAAAAACCCTGAGATGGGCTGGGGTTGTGGCTCAGCAGTGGAGCGCTTGGCTAGCACATGAAAGACCCCAGGTTCAATCCTCAGCACCACATAAAAGTAAATAAGTAAAATAAAGGTGTTGTGTCCAACTACAACTAAAAAGTTTTAGGGGGAATAAAAAAGCCATAGACACCAAACTGCAAAGATCCAGGAAGGTTGCTGAAATTGGAAGACAATGAATGAAAACCCTGCAACTAAGTAAGAGTAAGCAAAAGATAACTATCCAGATAAGTAGTAGTTAACATGAAAAAAATCAAAATTCATTTCTTGACAATAAAACCAGAAAGAGCCCCCTTTTTTTTTTTTTTGGTAGTTGCAGATAGACAGCATGCCTTTATTTGTTTATTTTTATGTGGTGCTAAGGATCAAACCCAATGCCTCACATGTGCCAGGCAAGCACTCTGCCATTGTGCTGCAGCCCTAGCCCCCAAGAGCCTTCTCTTTTTTAAAAGGGGGTGGGGGCATAGTAACAGAAACTAAATGACTATGAAAAAGTCAAAAATGGCTGCTGGACACAAAAAAAAATTAAGAGAAATTATAATAAAGATTTTTCAATGCTGCTTTTTAAGATAAAGATAAAATTTAGAAAGTATATCATGCAGGTATGGTGGTGCACACCTGTAATCCCAGCAGCTTAGGAGGCTGAGGCAGGAGGATGTTGAGTTTAAAGCCAGGCTCAGAAAAAGCAAGGCACTATACAACTTGGTAAGATCCTGTCTCTAAAATATATACAAAAAAAAAAAAGGGCTGGGGATATGGCTCAGTGGTGGAGTGCCCCTTACTTCAATCCCTGGTACCTCCCGAAAAAAAAGCAATACATCATAACTCACAGAAATAAATTTAAATTATTCATATATAAACATTACCAAATAAACATCCTAAGAGTCAACTGTGCTAAATCATTAACAACTTAGTGATAGCATGTTCTTGACGCACACAAAGAAAATAAGCAGTGTAAAGAAGGGGAAGAATAGATGTTCAAAGCAATTTGAGACTGAGAACCACAAGCCCAAGCACAACTTCAGAAGATATGTTGTATTGCAATAACAAATAGTATATAAGATTATTTTAAAAAGAATTTCCAGGGGCTGGGGATGTGGCTCAAGCAGTAACGCGCTCGCCTGGCATGCGTGAGGCCCAGGTTCGATCCTCAGCACCACATACAAAGATGTTGTGTCCGCCGAAAACTAAGAAATAAATATTTAAAAAAAAAAAAAAATTCTCTCTCTCCCCCTCCATCTCTCACTCTCTCTTTAAAAAAAAAAAAAAAAAAAAGAATTTCTAGAACATAGCTCAGTTGGTAGAGTGCTTGTCTTGCATGCACAAGGCCCTGGATTCAATCCCCAGCACCATCAAAAATAAATAAATAATAAAAAGCAATTTCCAGGGACGGACATAAAACAAAAATTTAAGAGTATGTCTTGTATTAACCATATGTCCCGGTAACACTGCCTCACCAACCTCAATCCCAGGCACCAAATTATTCAACACTGTCCCATCCTTCTCTTCATTCTCTACAGATCTACACTTCATCCATTCTAATTCCTATCTAACCTGCAACTTCTTCTTAGCACCTTACCACTCTCTCAAGCTCCAATAACATACTGTTAAAATCCAGAAGAATTTTTTTTTTTTTTAGAAGTCTGACAGAGTCTGAACCAGGTGTGGTGGTACATGCCTATAATCTCAGCAATTGAGACAGGATCAAGTTCAAAGCCAGTCTCAGCAATTTAGCAAGGCCCTGAGCAGCTTAGCAACACCCTATCTCAAAATAAAACTTTTTTTAAAGGGAAATCCTAGGACTGGGGTTGTGGCTCACCTAGCATGCATGAGGCACTGGGTTCAATCCTCAGCACTACATAAAGTAAAATAAAGATATTGTGTCCACCTATACTAAAAAATATTTTTAAAGGGGGGGGGGCGAAAATCCTGATTATGTCCTTAATGACATAATACTAATGAAATAAGCCTTTAAAAAAAAAACTATTTGATTCCATTTATATGAAGAACCTAAGTTGTCAAATTTTTAAAAACAAATCAGGATGGTGATTATCAGTCTGGACATAGTGGGAAATGGACAGTTGTTGCTAATGGGTTTAGAGTTTCATATTTGCAAGATGAAAAAGGTCTAGTGATCTACTTCACAGTATATAAAAATATACTACATATATAAGGATATATATATATCAAATGAAAATGGTAAATGTTGTGTATTTACCACACACACACAAAAAAGTGATTTAAAAGAACAAGAAAATTTTAAGAATAAAATGATCTTATGCTTGAGAAAAATGAACAAAAACATTAATATGCGATTATTCAAATGGTCTTTAATTTAGCTTCCATCTAAAAGAAATATAGTTTAAAATAAGTCACTTGAGGTTATACCTTCAAATTACATATTAGAAGACTATTTATAGATTATTGTTTGTCAGGCACAAAGCAAAGAATTTGCTAAGAGAAAAATCAGAATTCTAGAACTTAAAGATCTCTGCATGACTATTCTACTAATTCAACGTAGATCCACAATGCTTTTTACAATAGTAAAATGAGGGGAAAAAGTCATTAATAAAGCTATATCTATTTAATTTTAAAAGCTATTCCTTATTCTGAAAGCATGCTCTTAGTACTCCAATGATACTGAAAAATTCTCATTTCAATGGGACAAGTACTTACCCTTTCAACAAATAGAAATGTTAAGCCAACACTAACAGAAATGGGTACAATGGTGAGCCAAGGAAGGTCCCACCCTCAAGGAACCACCTACCTTTCAGCAGAAGGTAAGAATAGCAGTAAAAATGAAAAGATGATGTTTTTAAGTCCTAAACATGCAAACAAAAAGCTAGTCACCAAATAGCATACTACGTCAACAGAAAACAACCTCCAGTCCCTTCCCCATTTTGTATGTGAAAAATTACATGGCAAGGCACGCTGATCGGGAAGCTGAGACAGAGGATGGTGAGTTCAAAGCCAGCCTCAGCAATGGCAAGGCGCTAAGCAACTCAGTGAGACCCCATCTCTAAATAAAATACAACATAGGACTGGGGATGTGGCTCAGTAGTTGAGAGTTCAATCCCTGGTACCCAAAAAATAAAGAATTATAGGTGTAACAGGTTCACAACTATTCAATAAATTCAAAACCAAAATCACTTTGCATCTAACTAAAACACTAGGAAAATATTCATGTACCTAAGATATCTGACCAAAATGATTTATAGGACTCCAAATTTTTCTTCTAACAGGACTTGACTCTACATATCAACTTAAAAGTTAAATGAAAATCTAAAATCCCTAGGGCATAATTTATCAATTCTCACCCCATTAAAGGAAAAGAAATTCTAACTTCTTGATAAGCAAGTCCAACATTTAGAAGAGGAATAAGTAACTAACACTTAAAAAAGGTACCCATAATGATTGTTCTGGTCACTGTTTATGTGACCTAGAAAGAACAATAATTCTCTAGAGCACTGCTATCCCAATTTGCTAGAAGCTTCCAAAGGTTTGAATGTATACAGTTGAAAAGCAAACAGTGATAATCAGCTAATTAACATTTCAAAGAACAAGGATAACAAAAACCTGTAATTCCAGTGAGTATCTAGCTTTGACAATAATTGACCTGACAGTGCAGTCTCTTCCCTCACCTGCTTCCACCTTCCTCTACTTCTATGCAAAGGTGGGGTAAGCACTTAGTAGTGCCAGTCATTGAATCTGTAGATTTGTTCTTATGAATTTAAAACTTTGTTTCAAGCCATTAATAAGTTTACATATAACACAAACTTGGAGATATAAACATACAGCAAATAAAGGAAACTGAGGCAAAAGTTAAAATTCACTTGCCTACACAGTAAATAGAAAAGTCAAGACTTGAGCCTAACTGCAAAATGTTTATTAGGCCTTTTATCTTCCCTCACTTCCTTTCACTTTTTCCTCTGTCTATAAAAACTTACATACCATCAAATATAGTTATGCATGCCTGTAATCCCAGAGACTTAGGAGGTTGAGGCATCAACCTGGGCAACTTAGCAAAACCCTTTCTCAAAAACAAAAACAAAAACAAAAACCAAAAAAAGGGTGGGGACATAATTCAAAAAAAAAAAAAATCTTGCCCTGGATTCATTCTCCAGTACTGGAAGGGCTGAAGGTAGAAAACTTTACGCCAAGTCACCAGACAGGAGAGGGTAAAGCAGGAGCATAAAAATGTTCTTTCCCTAGGCTTATTAAATACACCAGAAAAATCAGATACATAGAAAAACTGCATTGAAAGGAATTTTATAAGTACCTTATGAATGTAACAAAGGGTTACAAAAGAGGTTCAGGGGACAAGGAGACAAGCCTTTGCTGGAGGGAGCAAGGAAGGGAGTTGATGAATTAGACCTTTAGAGAAAAGGAGTATGTTTTAGGAAAAAGAAACTTCAAGCAACAATGGAAAGGCAAAGAGGAGGAAGATATAAAGGATGTTTGAAAAGGCAAAGACATGTGGCTGAAAGAGAAATTATATGAGAGCATACTTGAATACAAAACTGAAAAGGTAGGACTAAGTCAAACACTAGAGGACCTGTTGAATAAACTCCCTACAGAACCAAAATAGATTGAAACTTTATTTTTACATGTTTATTATTCTTATGAGATAAGAATGCACATGCAAGCCTTACATTAATGAGTTCATGCTTTTGAGCCACAAAAAAAAAAAAAAAAAAAAAGGCTTAGGGCAGAACCTGGTACAAATTACAAATTTAATGACAGAACTAAATTCAACTAAACATTTTTTTCTTCTTTCTTGATAAGCACAGACACGGGGGGGGGGGGCCTGAACTTATATTTACATTACTAAAATTTCATGCCACTCAATTATAAGGGAGACTAAAATTCATGAATCTCTTCCATAGGATGATGAGGAGGGAGGCTTGAACAAGAGGCCTTTACCCAATTTCTGACAAAGCTCTGATGTCAGAAAAAATTCTCCTCACCGTGAATGTTTTTTTTAAAAGCTGAAGTTGGACTTCTTTTTAAATGTAGCTTCATATTTAACACCCCCTCCTGGGCCCTGTCGCCCATACTGGAGACTGAATCCAGAGCCAACGCTCTACAATTGAGCTAAATCCCCAGCCCACTTTGTGTTTTTTACCGTAAGAGGTCTTGCTAAATTGCCCAGGATGGCCTGCAACTTGTGATCTTCCTGCCTCAACCTCCAAAATTGCTGGGATTACAGGCATGCACCATCAAGCCCAGCTTAAAGTCACTTTTTAAAATACAAGTTAGAATCTGGGAAAATATTCAATTAGACCACCACTAACCTGAAGCTACTGGAAAAAAAATTTTTTTTAAATATTTATTTTATTTTAGTTATCAGCGGATACAACATCTTTGTTTGTATGTGGTGCTGAGGATCGAACCCGGGCCGCACGCATGCCAGGCGAGCGCGCTACCGCTTGAGCCACATCCCCAGCCCCTGGAAAAAAATTTAAAATAACAAATATCTATCTCATCCACCTAGTAAAACGAAGACCTACCAGATCTGCAAGTGTCGCCTGATGACAATACTCAGTACAGCTGTTTCAGCAGGATAGAGGGGACTGCCCTACACTCTTTCTCTTACTTTACCACAGCAGCACCATTACCCTCCTTAAAAAAGAGACAGAATGTCTGTGGAGAAGGAAACTAGGACAGCTCTATCTCCTGACTTCTCAAACCACCAAAAGCTACAGCATAAAAAGAAGCACTCTATAAAAGTAAGGGGAGGGCTGGGGATGTAACTCAGTAGCAGAGTGCCTGTCTAGTATGCCGCTGGGTTTCATTCCCAGCACTACAAAAAGCAGGGGGGGATGAAAGTGGGGAGAACGGTACTGTGCAACCTAGCAAATTCTCCATATTATACTGCCCTTTGTAAATTTTAAATTGCAAAGAAACTCTGAATCTAGCCCAAAGTTCTCATCTTGCACATCAAGAAACTGAGGCTCAGGGCAGTTAAGAGATTTGTCCTGGGTGACTCCTTCACTATGAAGACGTTAAAATCCATTACCTGTCATAACTAAGCTTAACCACAACTTCCTCAGTCTATGAGGTAAAGTATCTGACACACAAAAAGTACAAATATCCACCTCTTCTGCGCCCCTTCAATATCTTGCCCCAAGGCTACACAAAAAAATGCTGGATGACTCTCAAATGAATACTATTTACTCCTTAAGTCACTATTAAGAAATTATTCTCCTTTACCAATTTTAAATGAAGTGGAAACCTGAAAATGCCTAAACTTGACTACACAAGTGGACTGACAAAAACGTAAAAATTTGGAGTCTATTCATGCTTTCCTTTGCATCAACATTTCATTCTAGATTTTTTACAAAGCATGTACATAATAATACACGCACAGTTAACACAAATTATCCCCCCATTTGAGGCATTTCAATTAAACGGTATCCAACCCACCACGAGTTAACACTTTTGAACAACAACGTCTAAAATAACTCTCTACCAGGCCATGATATACTAAATTAACAAAATAAGAAACAATTAGTAAAAATCACATCACCTAAGCAGCACTTAAAGAGCACTATCTATCTTCCCTGACTCAAAGCATTTGTTGAAGGACCTGGGGGGAAAGTTTCCCAGAGTTATCTGGCCATGGGTGCATCAGATTATACCACCACCTTCACAAAACGCCAGCTTGGGGAAATGCAAACATGCCACATGTGCATGTTTTAACCGTGTTTAACCACGTTTAACCACGGTAAGTACTCAAATCAGTTCCTGCAGCAAAGGTTTTAAAAAACTGGCATTGTGCATGCATATCTTAGCCCCATTTAAATCGTCAATCACCGGATGAACTAAGGAGAATTAACCGGTTCAGAACGTTAAGGTCGCCGTACAAAGAGGTTTTGAAAGGGTTCTCTGCCTTTCTGGAACGCTAGGCAAAAGTCCCTCGGAGAGTTTCAAAACTAATGACCGTACACTACCGCACAAATAACAAAAGCTTAAATCAAACTACCATGTAGTCAAACCATTCATGTTATCCCTGCCCAGGAGGTTTTTTAAAACACGCATTGAAAGAGGAACAATAAAAAGCATCTCACCGCAAACACAGCACGAGAGAGACTGTCGGAAGTAAGGCAAGAGCCTGTTAATCTCTGTAAACGCCTTGGGGTCTCCGGGGTCGTAGTTGAGCACTAGGCGGCTCGCAGAAATGTAGAGAGCAGTAGCATTCACGGGGTTCATTGCAGACACTTCGACACCAGTGGCTCCCGGTTGAAAAGAAATTCCGGATCAAACTTTGTGAGCAGCCAGGGAACAATGGCGAATTTGCAACAATTCGGAAGAAATCAGAGCAGAACCACAGACCAAAGAAGTAACGAAAATCCGCGCAAGTTTGTGGAGCTGAAGCAATCCTCCCACACATGGGGCCTTGGCGCCCCTCCTCCGTCCCTGAGACTTCCAGACCAAAAAAAAAAAAAAAAAAAAAAAGGAAGAAAGCAAGCGAGCGAGCGCGAGACCAGCGTTCGAGTTCGTCCGGAGCGGCGGCGGAGCGCAGAACGCGGCGCTCAGTCTAGCCCCGCGGCTCGGCGGGCGGCCTTAGCTCGAGATGCATTTCAAGGCGTGCTGGCGGGCGCAGAGCAGGCCCGGCCGGGTCCGAGGGGCGGCACGCTTCTCCCGGGCGGCGGGGCCGCTTACTCCATTGCAGCGCCCGACGCGGAGGCAGTGGCGACGGCAAGGGCGAAGGCTCGGGCGTCGGCTTCCTCGATCTAGTGCAGGAAGCCGCGACGGCGGCGGAGGTTTCTGCTGCGGCAGGCGGACGCCGCCGCCGCTCTCGCCATATCGGACGCGGGGCCCAGACTGCGCCCTGGCTCTCCGCCCCGCGGTTGCAGCCCGCAGTTCCTTGGAGTGGTGAGGCGGGCCGGAGAGGCCCCCGCCCGAGAGGGGAGGGCCGGGGAGGAAGTGCGCGGGCCGCCGCCGGCGGGCGGGAGGGGGCGGGGAGCAGGCCCGGCGGGCCGCGGCGGCGCCCCTAGCTCCTCAGTCGCACACTCCGGGGTCACCAGGCGCAAGCGCCGCCCCCTCACTGCCCGGCCATCTTTTCGGCGCCGCACACACAGATGACTCCTCCGCTAAGCACGGCCGCCGCCGCCCGCAGCGCAGCCCGTCCGGCAGAGGCACAGGCGAGCGTTCACACCGCCAGGCCCCGCCGCCGCCCAGCGCACACGGCAAGGCCCCGCTGCAGGCCCCTCCCCCGCGCCTCGCCGCCCTCACCCCGACTTCACGCGCCGCTCTAGCTCGGCAGGGCCCGGGATGCTACGGCCGTAATGGATCCCGCGGGCTGTACGGCGCCTCAGGCCCGGCCGGCGACGACGACCGTTACCCCAACGGGCAAAGCCACTGTCATCCCCGAGACTCCCCCGCCGCCGTCGTCGCTAGCGCTCGCACGCATGCGCAGAGCACACTCTCACCCCTCCCCCCGCCCTTCCCTTTCCCTTCGCTTCCCTTTTCCCCTGCTTCTCCTCTAAGAACCCCCTCCACGCCCGCCCGAGCTACCGGCTCTCGGCGCATGCGCAACCCACCAGTCGACTCACCGCCTTTCGCCCTTACGCGTGCGCTTTGACCGCCCACCCAGAGAACCGGATAAACACATTAGCCCGCTCACGCCAGCCCACCCTAGGCTCACTGCGCATGCCTGGCTCTACACTTACGGCTCTTAAAACGGAGCATGCTCTTTTGAGCTGCCTGCTCTCTCCGCCCCTCCCCCACGCGCTCTCAAATTCCCTCTCCTAGGCGTGTGGGCTGTGGTGAAATATTCGTTAGCTGGCACTTCCTTCCCCCGTGTGGACCATACGCTTCCCGCATTACACTGCCTCAGTGTCCGCCAACGGCAAGGCCCGGCTGGGTCACGCCATGTGGCGCTCCGCACCGGCCCCCACGCGGCCTCTGGTACTGACTGATCACTGTATGAGGAAATAGCCTCGCACAACCCCAAGCCCCGCCCTCGCGGCCTTTCTCCCGGAACGCGCGTCGGGGCCCAGGGCACGGCGCTGCCTGGGCCGGCGGCCTCTCGCGCACCGGAAGGCGGTCGCTGGGGGTCTGTGAGCCCTGCGGCTGGGGCCTCAGGGCCTCGGGCCTTTCCGACCGCGCCGAGCCGCTTTGGGGGCAGCCGAGTTTTCAAAACAAAACGACTCCCTTG
Organism: Callospermophilus lateralis; assembly: GCF_048772815.1. Lineage (NCBI taxonomy): Eukaryota > Metazoa > Chordata > Mammalia > Rodentia > Sciuridae > Callospermophilus > Callospermophilus lateralis. The sequence continues at coordinate 123,916,412 of NC_135314.1, read as the reverse complement.
TATGTGAATAAATGTGTTGAATATATGGCTTTGCTGTAGAAGGGGGTCCAAATCCTTCACAGCGTGTCTTTTAAGACACAATTTCCTTTATCAAAAACAAGAGACCACGGACATTGGGAAATAAATAAAAGTACAACTTACCATATGATTCTTCTCCCTTCTTAAAGTACAAAACCTTTTTTGCGTGGCACACCTAGAAACAGAGCATAAGAACCATTTCTTGTCTCTGGACACAGCAAGGCTCTTCAGCATAATTTTTTTTTTTTTGCACATAGTAGATGCCCTGCACGTTTGCAAAGTGAAATGTATGATGGTGTGCCAATCTTTTGTCCACTTGTGTATATACACGTGTGTGTCATATGTAAATGTGGTGTACATGTTAGTTTGGGGGACTTTCTACTTTACAAATGAGAATTAAGGTCAAGGGAACCCATACAACCCCTGAGATGTGATTTCATTAGCATCTGAATGCTGATTTTTTTTTTACAAGGCCTAGCATATTATCAGCTCTTAAGTATTAAGAAATAAGAATCTTTCTGATTTTGTATAGCAACAAGACAGAATAAGCTGTGGGAAATATATTTGGTAGTCTTGTATATAGAAACAGGCAAGTATTCTAAAATTAACTCTCATTTTTAAAGGCTCCACCTGCCAATTTTTTTTATAAGATCTTTTCTAAACTCATCTTCGAATAAAACCGTTATACAGTTCTATTTTTATTCCAGACTCTTAAGGTCTTCTCCCATAACACACAGGTTCTCCCCTAGAGGAGCAACGTGGAGGGTAAAATAATCAGCACTGTTTTCCATCCAAGCAGCACAAATTAGCAGTCACTCTAGGCAAGTGGTTACTTGCAGGACATTAACCTGCCAATTTTCTCATAACTGGACGTTTTAAGAAAACTCTTGAAATGATATGTACACCCCAAATTGAGATAATTCTATTGATGGTTACTGTGTGTGGGGAAAGGGGGGGGAGTTCCTTTTTAGCTTCTGAAATTGGTTGCAATTGGTGATAAAATTATGGTATTTAAGGGCAATACATCTTGAAGATTATATTCCCTTCTAATAATTATTAGCTTACTTGAGCCTTGTTTAAAAAGGAAAACAAATGAGTTGTTTATGGAAAATAGTGTTTGGTTCAAATATTTAGGCAAAATCATACACAAATCCCTTAACTATCAACTTAAAGGTAAATTATTCATGCTGGTCGAGGTGGTTCACGCCTGTACTCTCATCTGCTTGGGAGGCTGAGGCAGGAGGATGTCCAGTCCAAAACCAGCCTCAGCAACAACAAGGCAATTAGCAACTCAGTGAGACCCTGTCTCTAAATAAAACACAAAATTGGGCTGGGGATGTTGCTCAGTGGTTGAGTTCAATCCCCAGCACCCCAAAAAAAGATAAAATAAATTTTTCATATTTTGAATTATACAGATAGTTCTTATTTATCCTAAGTCCCAATTTCCCCTATTATTAACATATTATTATGGTGTATTTGTCACAATTAGTAAAATAATAGTAATACAATATTATTCATAAAAATCTGTATTTCTTCAGTCTTTCCCTAATGTCCTCTTCCTATCCCAGGATACCACCCAATATATCACATTACACTTGGTGGTTATGTTTCCTTAGGTTCTTCTTGACACTCAGGTACAATTTTCATCTCAAACAATGAACAACTTTTTATAGTATGGATACACCCCATGCAAAATTTGGAAATAGTTACTTTAAAATAATGATTCATTGTTTTTGTTTTTGTTTTTGTTTTTTTAAAATCTTTTAATATTTATTTTTTAGTTATCGGCGGACACAACATCTTTGTTTGTATGTGTGCTGAGGATCGACCCCGGGCCGAGCGCTACCACTTGAGCCACATCCCCAGCCCAATGATTCATTGTTTATCTGAAATTTAAGTTTTTTGGTAATTTTTTGGTGATGCAGTATAATTATACATAATAGTGGTATTCATTGTTATACATTCATACATGCACACAATATAATAATATAATTTGCTCCATTTCATTCCCCTGTATCTTCTATTTTCCTCCCCATCTCCCCCTATCTGATCCCCTTCCTGTACTCTGTCTTCCTTCTATTTTCATGAGATCCCCTCCCGCACACACACTTTTTTCTCTCTGGCTTCCACATATGGGAGAAAAATATATGAACCTTGACTTGTAAAATTTAAATTCAACTGAGCATTCTGAATTTTGTCCGGCAACCTCAAGTATATATATATACTTGACTATAGCCTGTCATTATTTTCAATCTTGCCTTAGAAACCCTTGAGGAAAGGGTTTTTTTTCTTTTTGTTAACATGCTTTCACAGAGCCCTGTAGCAGATTTGGGAGTTGGGGGTGAAGTAAGATAGTCTCTCCCTTAAAGATTTGAAGCCTAAGACGACTAGAGATGTTTTCTTACTCTTTTTTGTATTACTTTGTACAAAGCTCACTATTACAGCACCAGCAAAAACCCAACTTTACAAAGCTGTGACCTCATTGATCTAGTGTTGAATATGTGAACTACCTGGAGCTAATAGCTCATAAAGCATCCCAACAGATGTCAGATGTTTCTGTATTCCCCTCAAAAGGATGCAGCTTTTCTGCAAGTTCTCTGTGGTGTTATAGGGGCATCTTTGCACACTGTTTGGGAAACACAGATCTATGAATAAGAGTTGTCATTATGTTGTTCACATGTCATGGTTTTTGTTTCTATTTTTAAAAAGTAGAATCAATCCAAATTTCCAATTTGAAAATAGTCTACATCATAATATATTTATAAAGTGGAATATTATATAGCTAAAAAACAATGGAAATATGTTTATTGAGATGGAAAGAGGTTCATAATACCTTTTTTTTTTTCCCCCAGTACAGGGGATTGAACTAAGGCCTTACAAATGTTAGGCAAGTGCTCTACCACTCTACCACTACATTCCTAGCCTCCCCCCTCCCCCACCCCTTGCTTTTTTTTTTTTTTTTTTTTTTTTGAGACAGTGTCTCTCTCACTAAGTTGCCTTAGGCTAGCCTTGAACATGGGATCCTATTGTCTGAGCCTCCTGAGAAGCATGGATTACAGGTGTGTGCCACCATGCCCAATCTAATACATTACTTTTTTAAAAAATATTTTTTTAGTTATACATGGGTACAATATCTTTATTTTGTTTATTTATTTTTATGTGATGCTGAGGATCGAACCCAGGGTCTCACATGTAAGAGGCAAGTGCTCTACCGCTGAGCCACAACCCCAGCCCCCTAATACATTACAAAGTAATGTATTATAAAGTCCTAATTTACAGAAACTTTTTTTATTATTATTATTTCAAGATAATTTTTTTTCTTTCTTTCTTTCTTTTTTTTTTTTTTTTTTTTTTTGGTACTAAGGATTGAACTCAGGGGTACTCCACCACTGAGTCACACCCCCAACCCTATTCTGTATTTGATTTAGAGACAGTGTCTCACGGAGTTACTTACTGCCTCCCAGTTGCTGAGGCTGACTTTGAACTTCAGATTCTCCTGTCTCAGCCTCCCAAGCCGCCATTTTCAAAACCAGTCGCAACATTATGCTTTTGGCCCATTCTGCCATGTACAAGCTACAAATGCTTGCTGGACAGCTGAGGGGGCACTCTTTAGTAACTTGTTTGAAAAGTGAATGAAAATCCATATAAAACAAATATTCAAACAGTTTCCATAGAAAATAGATAAGTGTGACCCCATCTTCTAGCCTTCCATAGTGCTGCATCTGTGCCAAAGCTACTATTACGAAGACATTTCAAAATTAGCAGTAATTAAGTTCAATGTTCCCCCCAGATTCCTTAACTTATGGAATTCCTTAACTTAAGCTAAACTTGCAGTTAACAGCTACATAGTGGCATCTACATATTGATACTAGAGGAGACACTTGCTGCTGTCTGTAGAGTGAGGCAGAAACATTTTTGAAGAACTAAATATCTTGGTGTAGTCTGCAAAGATGTACAACATAGTATTAATTTTTTTCTAGATAGTGGGATTCTGGGAATACTTGTTTTTCTTATTTCCTGTAGATCCATTTTCTTATTAATTTTTTAAAATTTATATATGATAGTGGAATGCATTACAATTCATATTACACATATAGAGCACAAATTTTCTTATCTCTGGTTGTATACAAAGTATATTCACACCATTTGGGGTTTTTTTTTTTTTTTTTTAATGTTTATTTTAGTTCTTGGCGGACACAACATCTTTGTATGTGGTGCTGAGGATCAAACCCGGGCCAAACGCATGCCAGGCGAGCGCGCTACTGCTTGAGCCACATCCCCAGCCCCAATTCACACCATTTTGAATTAAAGCTTTCCTCTCCTCTCCTCTGAGGTCACCAAGTGCTTGCCTCTTTCACTGAGCTCACACTCGCTGCAATTGTTGGTTTAGCCCTCATGTCCTCCCATCATATCTGTTTTCTCCATCTTTGCCTTTTATTCTCACTGCCTAGTCGAGAGTCTGACAAAAAATGGGACTTGAGTAATTATGGAGAGGATGATTACTAGAGATGTGATAATGTTGGTAAAACCACCACTGCAGCACATGGTGTGATGGGTGTGGACAAATGAACACTTTTTTCTCAGGGAAAGACTTAAGATGGCTTAAAAATTTAAAGACAGTTCTTACTTTGGCTTGATCAATGTCAATTCTAAGGTCCTTAATAAAACCCAAAGTGTGGATTGATTTGAAACACTCAGAATATCAGTCCACTAGTATTTATTGATTGCATTCTAGCACTTCAGGGGCAATGAAGTAAATACTGAAAATGTAGTCATAGTTATGCTTTCAAAGAACAAAGGCCAGCCTGGCCCTAAATCAGAGGAACTTTCTGAGGAGCCCTTTACAAAATTAAGAAACAGCCTTTTGCCTTCCTTTCTCATCCTTTTTCACTCTCCTTCCTCTGTTCTTTTTCTTCTTCCACCAAAAACTATCTAGAGATGATTTTTCCTCTCCTATCTTCCCTAATTGCATTCTCCTTGACTACCACTTCCACCCATTGACATATACCCATCCTAACCAATTCTTTATTCTCCACCCCACCACACCCCAGGGCTGGGATTGAACCCAGGGCCTTGGTTCAATTCATGCTAAGCAAGTTCTTTACCTGAGCTAATCCCCAATTCTTGGGTTTTTGTTTGTTTGCTTCCTTTGTTTTGTTGTTGGCATTGTTGCTTGAGACAGATTCTTTCTAAATTAAATTGTAGAAGGTCTCACCAAATTTCTCAGGCTGACCTTGAATTTGCAATCCTCCTACCTCAACCTCCTGAGCAGGCTTGGATCACAGACAACCAAATTTAATCAAATACTTAATCTACTGTAGTTGTGGAAGGCAATCAATCTAATTAACAATATTGTGTGTGTGTGTGTGTGTGTGTGGTACTAGGGATTGAATTCAAGAGTAATCTATCACTGAGCTACATTCTTAACCCTTTTTATTTCTTTTGAGACAGAACTCCCCTAAATTGCTCTGGCTGCCCTTGTGATCCTCCTGCCTCAGCATCCTGAGTATTTGGAATCATAGACATGTGTCATTGCACCCAGCCAAATTAATATTTGTTTATAGGGAACAGAAAACCAAATGCATCCTTCTGTTCTTTCCTGACCGTTACTCTCTGACTTACCAAACTTCCTCCTCCGTCCTCTGCTCTTTCAGCTGTGGTCATACCCCTCCCCTCAGTCGTTGAGCCCCCAAGAACCACTTCCCTTTTCATATCAATTCTTCCGGATAGTTTTCCTATGACATTTTTCAAAAACAGTATACCTATCCATTCGTTTCAACATTTAGCAACCCCAACACCCATTTATTTTACTACTCAGATATTAAAACTGCTTTTAGCTTCTTCATCCCTAATTCTAGCCTTAACCAAGTACTTTGCTTTATTGGCTATCCACCTTGCACAGTGGCAGACTCATATTAAGGTACCCACTAAATGTTACTGTTTTCATTTCCTAAGATGCTTTCCACACTATTCAAATGCCTATTAAATTTGTCCATTCATTTATGCAACCAACATTTATTGCCAGTTATATGCCAGGCATTCAGAATGCAGAAATGAATAATTCAACAGTTTCTAGCCCTCAAAGAGTTCACAGTCTAGTTGGGGTGGCAGCTATGTACGCAGCTTATTTATAATTCAGAGTGGTAAAGATTTAGGATGTTCTCAATGCAGATCTAAAATGTCTTAGCAGATATTTCTGCTACATTATGTGTTAAACTAGTTTGTGTGAACTTTCCTAGAAAAATAACTGCAATTATTGATAGCATTGTTTCTAAGGGAAAATGTGTTCTGCATTCTAAATAGTCAATTTAAAATTGAATTTTTGGAACACAGCCCATTTGCCCCTAGGAATATCAATTTCTCCAGTCTCTAAAAATCTCTTAGGACAATTTATATTTCTTTACAACTCCCACTTGTTCTATATGGCCTGTGTACACCTTAGGATCACAGGCCTTACAGTCTCCAACATACTCACCAGAGCTAGCACTACATGACTGAGATAGTCCCCTGGTCACACAGGTTGAATTAAACTAGTAGAACAAAAGTAGCCTCAGGTCTAAATTTGACTGTTTTAACATTTCACTATCAAAGAAAATAATGAGAAAGAGTCCATCAAATGAGTAATGAAAAGTTTGGAATTACTACTATATCAAATGAGAGAGGAAGCAGATTAGACACCTAAAAATGGATTGCAGGTGTGACTGGAGCATTTATGAATATGTCAAAATGGACCCCCTATTATGTATGACTATAGTGCACTAATAAAAACTTTAAAAAAAAAGGGATTGCAGGGATAATTTTAAAAGGATACATCACTCAGATAAAATAGGATATCTAAAAATATCTATGTATACATTCCTGGACGGTGAAGATTCAAAAATTGTCTTCACTGGGCATGGTAGCACATGCCTATAATCCCAGCAACTCAGTAGGCTGAGGCAGGAAGATTCCAGGTTGGAGACTAGCTGGGCAACTTAGCAAGACCAAATTGTCCTCATTAGTACTGAAACGGAGCAGTGGATCAAACCTGAGCAAATCTGTATTCTGATAATTACTGTGTAGATTTGGGGAAAATATTCAAGCTCTCTGAGTCTTAGTTTTCTCATTCATAAAATGGGGATAGTAATAATTTCCCTGATGCTTAATATAGTGAGTCATCTCTGTGTTTTCAGCACTGGTGCTATGGATACATAGTAGATATATGGATGGAGGGATACACTAAAGACAGTGTCAAGAGTTTCAGTCTGACAGCTAAGACAGAAATAAATAGGCACCAATAATGCAATGCAATAAGTACTTTAATTCTGTGAAAACTTAAGAAGGGATATCTAACCAGATATCAGGGCTCAGGAAAATATGGAGGAAGTAACATATAAAATGTGAGTAGATGAACAGGTAAGAGAAACAGAGGAAGAGCAGGAAGAACATATAGAAACACCTGGAGGAAGAAGCTTAGATATCTGGGAAATTTTATCATGTGGTTGATAAATGCACAGTAGAAGAAGGGAAATGATGATATATGAGACTGGAGTAATAAACAGATCAGATTACAAAGAACCTTATCAACATCAGAAGGGTTGTCCTGAAGACAATGAAGTTTCACAGAAAATAAGTTGGGGATCAAGGGGAGATTGGAAATTAGAAGACCAATTAGGAAAGATCAAAGATGATCTTGTGCCTGGCTGAATAGTGACAGGTGTAATACCACCTGCTAGGGAGGCTGAGACAGGAGGATAGCAAGTTCATAAGCCAGCCTCAGCAACTTAACAAGGCCCTAAGCACAAAAAAGGGCTGGGGATGTGCCTCACTGGTAAGTGCCCCTGGGTTCAATTTCTGATACCAAAAAAAAAAAAAAAAAAGATCTTGCCAGGAATTGGCTAATTACAGTCCAAAGCCAAATCTGGCACCTTGCCTATCTTTCTATGGCTCAAGAAATAATAACTTTTTTTACATTTTTAAATGGTAGGGTTTTTTGTTGTTGTTGTTTTGTTTTGTTTGTATTATTATTATATTTTAATGGCACTGGGAGTGCTTTTGACATGATGGTGCTGTATCACTGAGCTAACCTCCAGCCCTAAATGTTTTATTTTTTTTAAAGATGTATGTGTCCACACATCTAATTTTTTTAAATTTATTTTTTAGTTTTAGGTGGACACACTATCTTTATTTTATTTTTATGTGGTGTTGAGGATCGAACCCAGCAACCTGTGCATGCCAGGCCAAGTGTGCTACCGCTTGAGCCACATCCCCAGCCCCCCTAAATGGTTTTTAAAAATAAAAATAATTAATTTCCAGCACCACGATAAATAAATTGTAGCTCACCAGGAGAGTGCTCGCCTAGCACGTGCAAAGCCTTGGGTTTGATCCTCAGCACCACATAAAAATAAATAAATTAAATAAAGTTATGGGCTTGGAATATAGCTCAGTTGGTAGAGTGCTTGCCTTGCATGCACAAGGCCCTGGGTTCAATCCCCACCACCACAAAAATAAATAAATAATATTTCAGAATACATAAAATTTATATGACATTCAAATTTCAGTGTACATAAATAAAGTTTTATGGGAATGAAGTCACACTCAATCATTTAGTGTTGTTAAGAGTTTCTAAACAATTCTACTACAGCAGATTTGACCCTTAACAGAAAGAGTTTTCTAACCCTTAATCTTGGGCATCAAATGTAGCAGTGAGGAGTGAGAGACATTAAGGAGACCAAGTAATTGGACTTGGTGAATGTGAGAATGAGGAACAAAAATGAGGTCCAAGCTCTAATTTTGACAATAATAGTAGCAACGGACAATTACAGGGCCTTGCCATGTGCCAGACACTGATCTGAGTCTTTAAATATATTAGCTTATTTAATCTGCTCAACAACACTGTAAAATATGTACTAGTATTATCATCCCCCTTTCACATATGAGGAAACTGAGATACAGAGATCTAATAATTTGTTTAAGGTCACACAGCTAATGTAGGGTGAGAATTGAAGCCAGCAGTCTGGTTCCAGAATCTCTACTTTTAAAACTATTCTAAAAATCTATGGAGACTTGAAACTTGGCCAGAAGAATGGGTTTGGAAGGAAATGTTGAACATAGATTTTGAACATATATAGGACATCCAAATGAAAAGTCCAGTAGGCAATGGGGTAAATGGGTCTTGGCACCCTGGGTTTAGGGGAGTGGGATAGACATTAGAGGTATTCAGCAGTATACAGATGTGGATAGTCACTGTGGGAGGAGAGAGAACAATTAGTAAGAAGGGAAGAAGGCTAAGAATGACACCTTGAGGACCACCAGGATTTAAGCAAAAGAGCAGGGGGAAAGGATACCATGGAAGAGACAGAGAATGAGCAGTCAGAAGTAGGCAGCTAACTAACTGGAGAGATGATTCATCTTCAGTGAACAGTGTGCCTGCAGGACCTAGCATAATAACCCGCACCTGTCGGCATCACAAACGGTAATTTCTTTTTTTTTTTTTTTAATTTTTAATGTTTATTTTTTAGTTTAGTTCTCAGCAGACACAACATCTTTGTTTGTATGTGGTGCTGAGGATCGAACCCGGGCCGCATGCATGCCAGGCGAGCGCGCTACCACTTGAGCCACATCCCCAGCCCAAACAGTAATTTCTTTCACTACTGAAGTCTTATTGTGCCGCAGTCTCTGGCTGGGCACAAATCACGAGCCTCCACACAGCTTGTAGATTCAAACAACAATTCTTTATTCCCGAACTCACACCGGCCGTCTACAAACACGTTCTGGGGAAATCCACGTTCTCTGCCCAAATCCACCACTCCACTGGGCTTCTGTCTCCCAAATATACTGTCTGACCCTAAGAACTCAAGAGGAACTCAGGCAGCAGGATACGCCCTATTCTAAACAGGGAACACCCTAATCTCATATTATGCTAAACCGGGAACACCCTAAACACAGATCCGCCATGGTCCTTTTTTTTTTTTTTTTTAAAGAGAGAGTGAGAGAGAGGGATAGAGAGAGAGAATTTTAATATTTATTCTTCAGTATTTGGCGGACACAACATCTTTATTGGTATGTGGTACTGAGGATCGAACCCGGGCCGCATGCATGCTAGGCGAGCGCGCTACAGCTAGAGCCACATCCCCAGCCCCCGCCCTGGTCCTTGAGCAAGGTCACCTTACATGCAATGTCACTGCAAAATGTCCTATTTCCACGAGTCCTTCCACTAAAGAAACATGGGGGTACGCTGGCAAGGAAATTGTCATACCTACTTGGCTAATGGCTCCCAGCATCTCCCCCCTTCTGATTAATTAAACAACAAGTAATGTGGCTTAAGGACCGTGCCTGGTAGGTTGTCCAATTCAACATATTGTTCTTACCCGTCATCGGAAAATTGACCTTTAGGCGTCAGCCTCCTGTCTTAGGTTGATACCACTGCAATTGGATCATACCCGTCACTGACTACTGGTCCAGCATATAGCCATTGGCCCCCAAATTTTAGACCATCACTAGCAGAAGGGAGGAGGATACAGAAATGCCACGACACCAAGCCAATTGACAGCTCCTTTGGAAAAATTGCATCACTGGTGACACCATCAGCAAAGATATGCCAGCATTACCACAATTAACATGTGGTGCGCTGGTAAGGAAATAAAAATTGCATCACTGGTGACACCATCAGCAAAGATATGCCAGCATTACCACAATTTGCTGCACTAAACGATAGTTACATAGTCCAGGCAAGTTCTGCAAGCGGTTCAAAGTGGAGGAATCTATCAATATGTCCATCTCCTCCCAAAGTCCGTTTTCCTCCCAAAGTAAGTTGACTCCTTGATTGAGCATTACTTGTTGAGTTATATTCATTGATGCATCAGTTTACTGTGATAGCTATCATAGAAGCTGTAGTTTGGTTTTATCTTTGTCTTCACTGGCACTGGGATGAAGATAGGAATTCTGGCAATGATGCTAAAGAGACATTATCCTGAAAAGAATTATTAAATATAATGAAAAGGAAAGGTGAAAGTAAACAAAGAGATCTGTTAACCTCCTTTAAAAACAATACTTAACAGCTGTTTACCTAATTTAAATTAAGCCATTTAAATCACGTGAATAAAAAAATAATTTGGATCCATTTTTCATGAGCACTCCTCATATATGAAATATGGACATACGCACACACAGACATACAACACAAAACACAAATGTGCAAACAAACGTACAACACATAAGATAATAATAAAGGCCTTGTAGCTTTACCTAGGTGAAATTTCCATTGCAATGTTTAAAAATTCCACAGTCAAAAAATAAAACTGATCAAAAAAACATTAACCTAGGTTTGTATGAGCTCAAAAAATAAAAATAGAACCTATGATGTGGAAAAATGCAATAATAAGATAGATATTGAAAAAAGCATCCTTGTTAATCACTGTCACAGATGTAAGAATGGGCAAGCTGGAGTTCTGGATATCAGCTGTTATGGATTTGAGTCAAATCATCTTCTTTTCGATCTGTAGAAATCGTTTGTTAGTCTTTCTGGAATCCAAATCGGTTGCTGTTCTCCCTGTGGAAAAACACAAACAGAGCCCCGACTCCAGACAATCACTGGATCAGGACCTTTCTATTGTCCTGTTAGAATATCTTTCCAAAGTACTTTAGGCTTATGTACATTTTTTGGATTCAAATGTCTTTCCGCAGCACTAACCCCTGATGAATCCAAATTTAAAAAGTTTAGAGTAAAAAGCTTTATTTTAAGTTTATCTTTGGGGGATATATACCCCTTTCCAATTCCCTCTTTTTGCTTTAATAAGTATGTTTTAATAGTTTGATGAGCTCTTTCAACTATGCCTTGTCCCTGTGGATTGTATGGGATTCCTGTTATATGAGTAATACCAAATGATGAGCAAAATTGTTTAAAAGAGGTAGAGGTATAGCCAGGACCGTTATCGTTTTTTAACTGTTTAGGAACGCCCCCAGTGGCAAAATTTTGTAAGCAATGAGCTATAACATCTTTAGTTTTTTCTCCGGCATGAAGGGAGCCCATCAAAAATCCAGAAGAGGTATCAACTGTAACATGTAAATATTTTAATTTTCCAAATTCTGGCAAGTGTGTGACGTCCATCTGCCAAATATGGTTAGGTATCAGTCCTCTAGGATTGACTCCAAGATTAACTTGTGGTAAAAAGGTCACACAATTTTGACATTGTTTTATTATATGTCTGGCTTGTTCCTTAGTTATTTTAAAACGCTTTTGTAAAGTATTAGCATTAACATGGAATTTTTTATGAAAATTCGTAGCTTCTTCTAGTGTAGAGAAAATATGTATGTCATGTGTAGTTTTATCTGCTAAATCATTGCCCAAACTAAGGGCTCCAGGCAATCCTGTATGTGCCCTAATATGTCCTATAAAGAATGGATCTTTTCTGTCCCAGATTAGACTTTGTATAGTGGAAAACAAAGAGAAAACAGTAGAGGAAGGGGAAGTCCTACCAGCATCTTCAAGAGATACTATAGCATTAACTACATACTGACTATCAGAAAATAAATTAAATACAGAATCTTTAAACATCAAAAAGGCTTGTAAAACTGCATTAAGCTATACCTTTTGAGCTTATTGTTTGGGTACTAAAAATGTAAAAGTTTGATCAGGGGTAACTACTGCTGCTGTACCATTATTTGACCCATCAGTGAATATATTTGGAGCATTCATGATAGGGGTTTTTCTTGTCATTTTTGGAAAAACTACAGGATGCTTAGACCAAAAAGACAACAAAGGATTAGATGGTAAGTGATTATCAAATGTAACATTGGATTTACACATGATTATTGCCCAAGTATTTAACTCATTAGCTAACTCATAAATTTGATCCATAGTATATGGAGTAATAATTTTATTGGGAGAAATTCCAAACACTCCCTTCGCTGCTTTTATTCCTTTGAGTATTAATTGTCCTACAGCCTCAGGATACCTAGTAAGAATAGTGTTAGGAGAATAACATAAATGTATCCACAATAATGGACCTTCTTGCCAAAATACTCCTGTAGGAATATTTTTTGTTGGTAGTACAATAAATAATAAAGGCAAACTTATATCAATTCTATCCAAATGTATATTTTCCATATATGTTTCAATAATTTTCAATGCCTTTCTTGCTTTAGGAGTTAACATGCGAGGTGAGTTTGGATCTGATGGACCTTTTAGAATATCAAATAAAGGTCCCAACTCTCCTGTTGGTATGCCTAGATAAGGCCTTATCCAATTTATGTCTCCCAATAACTTTTGAAAGTTGTTAAGTGATTTGAGTTGATCTACTCGTATTTGAATTTTTGGTGGACGGACCATGGTTGAGGATAATAGAACTCCTAAATAATTAATTGGAAAATTTAATTGTACTTTATCTATTGCTATCTCTAGATTATAATTTTTTAATAAGTTTGTAAGTGTGGCATAACATTCCAGCAATATGTTTTTATCTTTATGTGCCAATAATACATCATCCATATAGTGAAATATTTGTAGTTCAGGATTTTGATTTCTAAGTGGCTGGATTGCTTTGTTAACATATATTTGACACATAGTTGGACTGTTAGCCATCCCTTGAGGGAGTACTTTCCATTCATATCTCTGATCAGGACCTTCATGATTTAATGCAGGGATAGTAAATGCAAAACGTGGACTATTCTCGGGATGAATTGGAATTGAAAAAAAAAACAATCTTTAATATCTATGGCTAAAACAAGCCAGGTTTTTGGCAAAGCAGACAATTGAGGAATCCCTGATTGAGCAGGTCCCATAATAACCATCTCATTATTAATGGCTCTTAAATCTTGCAATAATCTCCATTTACCAGATTTCTTTTTAATGACAAAAATGGGAGTATTATGGGGAGATATGGAAGGTTGTATATGTCCTTCCGCTAATTGTTGTTTGACCAGATCATGGGCTACTTGTATCTTTTCTTTAGTCAGGGGCCACTGAGGAACCCATACTGTTCTTTCTGATTTCCAAGTAATTTTTATTGTCTCAGTGGCCCTTTCTGAAAATCCAACCCATGTCTATCTGTTCCTTGATCTATTTGAATTGGTGCTGCTATACCTTGTCCTTGCTTTCCTAATCTTTTTTCTTCCCTAAAACCTTGTCTAGCCCAAGTAGTGGGTGCATTAGGATTGATGTTATTTGTTAACGTCAAACCTAATTGATCTAGGACATCTCGTCCCCATAAATTTATAGGAAGATGATCCAATACATATGGCTGTATAGTTCCTTCACATCCTTCAGGATCCTTTCAATCTAATACCATTGCACTTCTATGGGGATTAGTCGCCACTCCTAGGCCTCGAAGCGTTTGAGTGGCTTGTTGTAATGGCCAATGTTTTGGCCATTCCTGACTAGATATGATGCTAAGGTCAGCACCTGTGTCCAGTAGCCCATTAAAATCGTGTCCTTGAATATTTAGTTTTAGCATTGGGCGAGAATCTAAATTTAAAGACAGCATAGCCCAATCTACACCTGTGGAGCCTAATCCCCTGGAACCTCTTTCTACACTATGACTAGGAAATTTATTATGTAGGCTGGGTATTATTAACAACTGTGCTATTCTATCTCCAGGTGAAATTACTGATATACCTCTTGGAGAACTAGCTATAATTTTTATTTCACCTACATAATCGGGATCAATTACCCCAGGACTTATCATAAGTCATTTTAATGTAGATGAACTACGTCCCAATAATAAGCCTACTGTCCCTTGGGGAAGAGGTCCTTTTATTCCTGTGGGAATGATTTGAACTCCCATCTCTGGAGTTAGTACTGCTCTGGCAGAGGCGCAGATGTCCAACCCTGCGCTCCCTCGGGTTTGTCTGATGAGGGATTTAATGGACAATGTATCCTGGGCACTACCCTGATGGTGTTGCTGGGTTCCTCCACTGCCCCGTATATTTGTGGTTGTGGGCCCCGGAGCATTGGGCTCCCTTGTCCGTTTTTTGGCAATGGAGCCTGATGCCTTTTTCTACGATATCGTGGGTAAATACCTGGTCCTTGTCCGTTTTTTGATAAGGGAGTACCCTCTATGGTGGTTTGAGAACCGTATTCATTAGCCCAATGTCTCCCTCTACGGCATCGTGGGCAAATACCCGGTATTCTATTTCTTTGATACCTAGTTTTGTTAAACCCTCCTCTTATGGGGCAACTCCTTTTAAAATGTCCTGTTTGTTCACAACTATAGCATGTTTTTGGCCTGGCATCTAAAGCCTGTTGTACTGCAGCTGCCAAGACTTGCCCTTGTTCATTAATATCTCTACATAATTTAATATATGTGTTTAAATCTTCATGTATCCATGGTCTAATAACCTCTCTGCAGCAACGATTTGCTTGGTCATAAGCCAGTTGTTTTATTAATGGCATTGCTTGTTCCGTATCCCCAAAAATTTTGGCAGCCGTTTGAATTAGCCTATCTACAAAGTCAGCGTAAGGTTCATTAACTCTCTGTATTACCTTAGATAGCTGACCTTGTAAATCCCCATGTCCTTGTAAAGTCTTCCATGCCCTAACTGCGTCTGCAGCAATTTGTGCATATATAGCAGGATCATATTCAATTTGTTGCCGCTGACCCTCATAAGGTCCTTTCCCTAACAACATTTCTAGATTTCTTTGAGGGTAACCGGCTGCTGCATTTCGCCTATCTGTCTCCGCGCAAAATTCCTCATTGGCAACCTTCCATAACAAATATTGTCCTCCATTTAGCACAGATTTACACATGCTAGCCCAATCTGCTGGCATCATGTCCAAGTTAGTAATGGACTCGACCATGCTTACCGTGAAGGGAGCTTAGGGACCATAGGTTGTTACAGCCTCCTTTAACTGCTTCACTGTTTTAAAATCTAAAGCACGGTGAATTCGCTGCCCTCCTACCTGTTCAAGTACAGGGCATGCTAATCTTTGAGGTCCTGTCTCAGGATCCCAATTATCAACTACGGGGTTTGAGGGCCACTCAGCTGTCTCTATCGGTGGGGCTGTTGGTTGAATTAAACCCTCTTGTGATAAAACGGAGTTAGTAACAGCCTCCTGTTATGGCCTTTTTCCTAACAACCCCTTTTCCTTAAATTTTCTTCCTCTGTCTGACTAGCTGGAGAGACCTTCTCTTTTGCTTGATCTAAAATGTCTTTCTCCATGTTCTGAACCTCTAACAATTTACTTAACATCTTTTCAGTTTGTTTTAATCTACTATAAAGATAATGCAACCCAATAAGATAACACAAAACAAAACCGAAACTAAATGAAACAAAAACAGAATAAAAAATCGTTGTATCAATTTTCTCTTCCTCAGGGCCAACAAACTTCAAACCTTTAGTCAACCATTTTTTCCAGTTTGCCTGAGAAATTTCTAGGGATAGGCAGCTTGAAAGAAAAACAAAATAAATCAAAAGAAGAACACATTGTTTTTTGAAATGCTCACCCATTCTTTCGCCTTCCGTCAGGGGCGAGCAATTTCACTTACCCCCAAGCTTCAGGCGTTCCGCGTGCGAGCCACCAGATGCCGCAGTCTCTGGCTGGGCACAAATCACGAGCCTCCACACAGCTTGTAGATTCAAATAGCAATTCTTTATTCCCGAACTCACACCGGCCGTCTACAAACACGTTCTGGGGAAATCCACATTCTCTGCCCAAATCCACCATTGGAAGGTCACAGTCCTTTTTTTACTGTGCTTGGGGGCTGTTCAAACCCTTTTTCATGACCCCATATCTTTGAGCCTTCATCTCACATTGTCTTCCACTTATTTTTAGAGAGAGAAAGAGGGATTGAACCCAAGGCTTCACACACGATAGACAAGCACTGTGCTGCATTCCCAGGCCTTTTTAAAAAATGTTTTTATTAGTGAATTATAGTTTTACATAACAATGGGGTTCATTCTGACACAATCATAGATGTCTGGTATATAATTTGCTCCATTTTGGGTCCCTAGTACTTCATCTTTTCCTCTCTTCTCCCTCTAATCGTTCTCTTTCCTCTATTTTACTGGTCTTCTATTTATGTATTGTTTTTTTTTAATTGGTGCTTTGCAGGTATACATAAAGGTAGAATTCATTGTAGTATATTCATATATGTACATAGTACAATTTGGTCCATTTCATCCCACAGTCCCTCCCTTTTCCCATCCCTCCTCCTCCCCCCTCAACCTTCTTCCTCTACTTCGTTGATCTCCCTTTTATTTTCATTGTGCCCCCTGCTTTTTTCCCTTCTTTTACTCGATGTACAAGAGAAAACATTTGACCTTTGACTTTCTGCCTCTGACTTATTTCACTTAGCATGCTCTTCTCCATTTCCATCCATTAACCAGCAAATGCCAGCCCTTTTTATTTTAAAACAAGGTCACACTAATGATCCTCCTACCTCAGCCTCCCAAGTAGCTGGGATTACAAACACATGCTACCACATTGGGCTCCCTTGCCTTCCCATTCTTAGCAAAAGACCTTACCACTGTTATGCTCGAGTTTGGGACCCCCAAAAGACCACCAGAGACCAAGATCCATGTAAACAGCAAAGAGGCATTTATTGCGAACTAGCTCGGTCCTCCACGCAAACAGCAACTGGTGACGCTGAGAGGCCCCAAGCCCAGGGTTTGTAGCAGTTTTATACACTCTTTGGGGAAGGCAGGGACTTAACCTACATCATAGCATCTCTTAGCAAATCATCACACACCACGGAAAATCATAAAACAACTCTAAAACATGATTAGCACATTCACTAGCAGGAACAAGTTGGGTAGGGGTGATTGGTTAGTACAAGAGGGGGATTTGTTTGAACTGACTGGTTTAGGCCACGAGGGAGTAGTGCTAAACTACATGGTTTCCCAACATGTTATCAGCCTCCATAAACTACTGGGAGGGTCATCTGGCATCCCAGGTATTTTTCCTGTCTCATGCTGATTGGTGGGTGCTAGGGGTTTGCTATGGGTCCTCACCCTAGCCTGACTGAGTCAGGGACACCTGGCTCCCCAGATCTCTCCTGTTGTTTGCAGATAAACAACTCAGCAGGATGGGTATGTGCCTAGGAGTGCTCTGTGGGTTTCTCCAAGGATAAGGGTCATGCTCCCTTCCTTGGACAGGCTTTGCTCTGAGGTGGAGGCTGGTTTCTCAAAAAGGGAGTCACACTTAATTTCCTACCACTACCTTAAGAAAATTAAGATCTCCTTTCCGGCGCTGGGGATGTGGCTCAAGCGGTAGCACGCTCGCCTGGAATGCGTGCTGCCCGGGTTCAATCCTCAGCACCACATATAAAACAAAGATGTTGTGCCCGCCGATAACTAAAAAATAAATATTAAAATTCTCTCTCTCTCTCTCTACCTCTCTCTACCTCTGTCTCTCTTGGAAAAAAAAAATCTCCTTTCCTACATCAAAACATTCCATAGTTTTGAAGCCAGAATTAGACAGTCAGTATAGATGGGTAAACTGAGTCAGGTCAGATCAAGGAGGCCAATTTGAGTGAGCTCAGGAAGTTGGAGACTGCCCCCAGAGGGACTAAAATGCCTTCGAGGCCCTTCCTCCACACTATCAAGATAACCAGCCCCAGCTCCAACCTGTGGCTCAGGTAACCTGACCCAGGAATTGCCCCTCCCTACAGGGAGTTATAAAGGTGTTAGTTAAAGTGTCCTAGGCTGCTCCATCCTGCTCTTCCCCCATCCATCTGTTTCAAACCTTTTGGCCATCCCACCTCCTGGGTGTAGTTAAGCAGCAGGAAGGAAAGAGATAAGGGGAAGAGAGCAGGAGAACAAAGGAAGCCTGGGACATATAAAAAAGGCTGAACACCTCACTTCTTGGGATACCAGCTATGGCCCCCTTCTCCCTCCCCTTTTTAAATAAACCCTGCTTTATATGCTTGCCTCAGGAGCTTCTCCAAAGTTCAAACTCCAGCCTGTGAGGGAGCAGGACTCCCCACTGGGAACCGGTGGTATCAGTTTCTCACCCTCTCCTTCCCTGCGCCTCCAGGAATGTGTTCCATACATTTGCCAAGTCTGAGTTCTTCATCCTGCTGTCCCTCCCTCTCGTCCTCCCCAGGACTGCTCAGCTGTGCTATGTGATTGAAAACCTGATAGTCCTTGACTCTCTCTTCCATTAATCTGTTAAAACTTTTTTTTTTTTTTTTTTTTTTTAAACACAGGGGCACTTAACCACTAAGCCACATCCCCGGCCCTTATTATTTTTTTAGTATTTGTTTTCGTTGTAGATGACACAATATCTTGATTTATTTCCATGAGGTGCTGAGCATGGAACCCATGCCTCACGCGTGCAAGGCAAATGCTCTGCCATTGAGCCCCAGCTGAAAGGAAAGAGAGAAAGTCAGAGAGGGGCAAGTGAGAAATGAAGGACGGAGGCCAGGCAGAGATCCACACTTTGTCAAAGCTGATAAATAAAGGCCATCCCTCTATAGCGAGGAGAGAGCAGCTCCTAGATGTTCTGGTGTTCGGCTTTTGTGGGGCAGGGGTTGGGGTTGTAACCGTGGTGCTGTGGGCTAGGCTCCGGGGCATTGCGTCAGACCTAGGGGGTGGGTGGCGATAGCATAGGATTGGTTTAGGTCCATAGCACCCTGGAGCTCTCCAGAGTCCAGGGGTCGTGTCCTTCTGGGATTGGCTTAGGGTTATGGTACCACGGAGTAGGTCACTAACAGGGGTTGGGGAAGTTCGGGTAAGAGAAAAATGCAGGGAAGTGAAACTTATCTCATAAGATGGCTCCTCAAATGTTAAATCAATACCCTATGACAACCCCAGCCTCTATCTTGTATTTTAAGACAGAGTCTCATTAAGTTGCTTGGGGGTGCTGGGGATGTGGCTGGGGCTGGGGATGTGGCTCAAGCAGTAGCGCGCTCGCCTGGCATGCATGCGGCCCGGTTCTATCCTCAGCACCACATACAAACAAAGATGTTGTGTCTGCCGAAAACTAAAAAATAAATATTTAAAATAAATTCTCTCTCTCTCTTAAAAAAAAAAAAAAAGTTGCTTCGGATCTCACTAAATTGCTGAAGCTGTCTTTGAACTTGCCATCCTCCTGCTTCAGCCTCCCAAGGTGCTGTGATTATAGGAATGCACCGCTGTGCCCAGCGTGTCAAACTTATTGGAAATTCAACCTTATTTCAATTTCTAAGCTATTAATTTCTTAATCTCTTAAAATCAGATTTCTCTTCCCTCTAGTCTACTGAATAGTATATTATTCCAAACTACTTTGGAGCTCAATAGGATAGTAGTCACAAATTTCTCTGACTCTCCTGTAACAAGGGAAATTTTGAGTAATGGAAGAGGATCTCCTGCTCTGTGAATGTTGTTTTAGTAATTCCACCACCCATTCCAGTCAACTAACAAATGGGGATCTTTTCTCCCCTCAGGCCTCTGTGTTTTGTTTTGTTTAATAACTATTTATTTATTTATATGTGGTGCTGAGGATCGAACCCAGCACCTTGCACATGCTAGGGGAGTGCTCTACCACTGAGCTACAACCCCAGCCCCGGTTTTTGTTTTGTTTTGGTTTGTTTTTTAGCATTCTACTATATTTAAGGAAATACCCTGCTAGGAAAACATCTCAAGAATGGTGCATCCCCAAACAATTTGCCCCCTGATTTCACTTATGGCTCTGTAAAACTTATGAAGATTACACTCAATCCTGGCCCACCATCCCTTTGACGGGACTTAGCTACTGTACCTGGCTCAGCTCATCTTCAACAGTTGAATTTGATGGTTCTTTACTGTCTTACTAGGGGCACTTTGCCTCATCAGCATTGTTCCTCTTTAATTTCAGAGATGTTGGCCTCTGATTCTGTCTATGGGAGTGATGTTGGTCACTCACCAGGATGAAGTAAGTGGGAATGGGGCTGTCTTAAACTCTCCATCCTTCCAGGCCCAGTCTGTTACAGTTGGAAAATACTAAATGTTTCTTGAATAATTTACTATATATTCCCTTGCAATCTGTTTTGGTAGGTAACCTTTTCTTTTGTTTACTCTTATTTTCTTCTTGGCTCAGTAAAAAATATTCTTTTTAAAGGTTATCAAGTTGTTTCCACTGCCTTTACATTGAGAACAATAATAATAATTATTGTTAAATATAAATAATATTTTTAGTGCCATTTTCTACATAGTTCACAGTGAACTATAAACATTGCATTTATACAACTTCCTGTGAATTACATCATGATGGACATTATTTTCCTCATTTAACATATGAGGAGACAAAGGTACAAAAAGGCTAACCAGGGGACTGGGGAGGTGGCAGAGTGCTGGCCTTGCATGCATTAAGGCCCTGGGTTCAACCCCCAGCACCACCACCAAAAAAAAAAAAAAAAAAGGCTAACCAACTTGCTTCAGGTGATTGAATAAGGCCAAAGTTTGTAAGGTTGCAGAAAAGGGCGATACCCTTAGTTACTAAAGTACACAAAATACACCTAATAATGCTATATAGGCATAAATATAAACTACACTAATTTTTTTTTTTTTTTTTTGGTAGCAGGGATTGAACCCAGCGGGGCTTAACCACTGAGCAACATTCTCAGCCCTTTTTCATTTTTAATTTTGAGACAGGGTCTTGCTAAGTTACTTAAGGCCTTGCTAAATTGCTGAGACTGGCTTTGAACTTGCGATCCTTGTGCCTCAGCCTCCTGAGCCACTGGGATTACAGGCATGTGCCAACACACTTGGCAAAGTACACTAAATTTTAAACTGTCTTGTTAAAATATGCTCATAAGAGAACAGTTTAAAATTTAGTGACAGTTTCTTGGGCAGAGTTTCCTGCCCAAGAAAGAAAAGTGGGGAAAAGGTCACTTACTATTTCCAATACCCAAAATTAATCAATATAGTTTTTTTTTTTTTTTAATGCCTAGATATTTTTGTGTGTGTGTGTGTGTGTGTGTGTGTGTGTGTTTCTAAATTGAATCCTAAACTAGGCATGGTGGCACATGTCTGTAATCCCAGAAACTCAGGAGACTGAGGCAGGAGAATCTCAAGTTCAAGGCCAGCCTGGGTAACTCATAGACCTTGTTTCAAAACAAAACATAAAAAGGATTGGGGACACACTCAGGGGTAGAGCACCCCTGGGCCCAATCCCTAGTACCACAAAGAAAAACATTGGGTCCTAGTATATTGTACCTTTAGTTGTAATAATATTGTAATATCATTAAATACTTTAAGTATAATTTCTAGTGAAGGGAATGAATATTTTATTTTCTTTCTTTCTTTTTTTTTTTTTTTTGGTAATTCTGGGGAGTGAACCCAGGGCCTTGTGCATGTGAGGCAAGCACTCTACCAACTGAGCTATATCCCCAGCCTGGGAATAAACTTTTTTTTTTTTTTAAGTATTTATTTATTTATTTGTATTTATAGATGGGCAGCATTCCTTTATTTTATTTGTTTATTTTTATGTGGTGCTGAGGATCAAACTCAGTGCTTCAAGCATGCTAGGAAAGCGCTCTGCCTCTGAGCTACAGCCCCACCCCAGGGAATGAATATTTTAAAAAGAAATATTTTATAAACTAGGACCAGGCACAATGGCCCACACCCGTAATCCCAGCAGCTTGGGAGGCTTAGTCAGTAGGATTGCAAGTTCAAAGCCAGCTTCACCAATTTATCAAGGCCTTGTCTCAAAATAAATAATAAAAAGGGCTGGGGAGGGGTTGGGGAGCGGCTAGGGTTGTGACTCAGTGATAGAGTGCTTGCCTAGCATGTGTGAGGCACTGGTTCAATTCTCAGCACCACATAAAATAAATAAAGGTCCATTGACAATTAAAAATATTTAAAAAAGAAGGGATGGGGAGGGCTAGGGTTGTAGCTTAGTGGTACAGTGCTTGCTTCGCATATATGAGGCACTGGGTTCGAGCCTCAGTATCACATAAAAATAAAATATTGTGTTCACCTACAACTAAAAAAAAATTTTTTGTTGTTTTTTTAAAGGGATGGGGATGTGGTTCAATGGTAAAGCACCCCTGGGCTTGTTTAATTCCCCAGTTTAAAAAATGGGATTAGTATCCTTATATTTTCAGTTAGTTTGGTTTTTGTCTTTGAGACAGGGTCTCATTGTGTTGTCTAAGCTGGCCTCAAATTTCTAGGCTTAAGCCAAAATAGTCAATTTCCTGCCTGAGCCTCCCAAGTAGCTGGGATTATGGGCTGTGCCCCCTTGCCCAGCCTGTTACATAACAGGCCATGGAATCTTGTTTGCCCCTTCCTTCACGTGCAGCAACAAGCTGTGTCCCCCTTTCTCTCATTACGTGAAATGTTCAAGTTCAGGAGCCAACTTGGACTATATACTAGAGGGTATTTAAGTGTTGGAGTGTGAAGATGGGACCTTACCTCACCTTAGACTCCCCAGCTTCCAGAACTGAGATATAACAAAACAAAACCCCCAGAGTGAGGTTGGGGTTGTGGCTCAGTGGTAGAGTGCTTGTCTGGTGTGTGTGAGGCACTGGGTTCAATCCTCAGCACCACATTAAAAAATAAATAAATAAAGGTATGGTATCCATCTACAACTAAAAACATAAAACAACAGCCAAACAAACCCCACTAGAGCTTCCCTAATGTTTGGCTTTTTTGTTGCTTAATCAGTGATTTCAACAATGCTGTATTAAATTGCCCTTTCTTGTCCCTCTATGATATTTTGGGCAGATACCATAACTCTTGGCTTATTTTCAGTTAATAAAGTCCAGTCTAGCTTATAGCTTTGAATCAGTGCTAAAACTGGCTGAAATCAGAGAAAACCTAAAATAACAATGCTTAAACAAAATAGAAATTTACTTCTTTCATGTAAGAAAAGGCCCAGAGAAGGTCCAGGCACAGTTGGCATGGCAGTTCCACCGTGCTCAGAAATCCAGGCTCTGTCTTCACACTCCATCACTCACATATATACCTTTTACCCCGACACATAGTCTAAGATGGCTCCTGAATGTGAGCCTTCAGGAAACAAGGGAGAAAGGAGAGTAAAATGGCTCCACCCCTCACCTCCCAGCTGAGTAGCAGCTTCTATGCATCCTCCAGTTTTTTGTTGTTTTAAATATTTAATTTTTGGTTGTAGTTTGGGGCACAATACCTTTTTATTTATTTATTTTTAATGTGTTGCTGAGGATCCAACCCAGGGCCTCACATGTACTAGGCGAGCACTCTACCGCTGAGCCACAACTCCAGCCCAACACCCTTCAGTTTTAAGCAGCCCACATAATACTTCTCTTACATTTCTGTGCCATTACTTAATCACATGGCCATTCCCATCTGAAGAGAGTCAGGCATGTGGTCTTTCAATGGTCCGTGGACATGCCAAAAATAATGGCCATGATCAGTTTCTGACATAAACTAAAAATCTTAAGATGTTTTCATATCTCACCTTCTCCTTTCCTCCTCAGACTTTAAGATCTAGCTCAAATGATGTGTTGCTGAGAGAGGAGAGGAAAAGTGAAATGTGTGGTACAGCTCTTAGACCCAGACGAGAAGGGGCAATTCTGGTCATGCCTCTCTGTCAGGTAGAGAAGGGCCAAGGAGATTTTCCCTAGAGACTAATAAAAGTGGCCAAGGGATGGCAGTTGGTGATAGAATTAGATGTTTGGGTTGGAATGTACACATCAGGTTCTTCAAAGTATGAGAAAGAGTCACGGGTAAAGAAACAGGAAGTGGGCCAGGAGCTATGCTCCGGGGACCAATTCTATCTGTGTTCCCTCATTCTGGTGTGATACTCCAAGGATTTCAAAAACTCTAAATTCAAGTCTGGCCTTCCATGTTGCTTTAAAAATACATATGTCAAGGTCAGAGGATAAAACATTTTATTTAAAATTTTATTACTGCAAATTATCACTTGGAAATATAGACATAGGACACATGGGCCATCATTTGCTCTCCTTCCTGGGCCTCTGAATATGTTCTGGTTGGACCTGGACAAGTATCTCAGGAGGGAATGCAGTTCTATCTCTGATGGTTGTCACTGCCTCTCTAACATTAACTAGCAACCTAAGTTCTGAGCGGAGGGCACCCAAGTACAGGGTCTCTCTTGGGGTACATTGGTTGCATTTTTCTAGGACCACTTGTTGGTATCCACTCCACCATACAGTGCCAGGACACACGGGAATATCTTTGCCTTGACCAATTCCATCTTCTGTTCATACTTAGTGTACTCTATCCTATATCTTTCCATTGCTAGGACCCCTTTCCCGTAATAGCTCCCTGGGTGGAATACCACTAAGATAGCTCAATCTCAGCTATTATTCTCAGAGTCCACTTAACAGGAAATACTTTTCCTTGCTATGAAAAATGGGGGGAGTGTGAGTACTCCACAGCCTTCCTCCAAATTCCATTGGTATCTATCTCTAGTTCCTTTTTCTTTGCTGGGATAGAGTTTCCTGCCCAAGAATACATTTAGCTGGGAAAACAACCTCCTTCCACCTCCAATCCTAGCTGGCATTGCAAATAGTGAAAGATCACAGCTTCCCTAGAGGAGAATACAAATTTTCTTGCCATAAATTCACAACTACAAGGCTGAATCTGACTCTTCGTTACTTCTCTGGTTCTATGAACTGGGAAAAGAGAGAGAGAGAGAAAAGAGTTGAGTGGCAGCTGGTAGAGGCAGGATTGCTGTTGTTGCCTCTTAATCCTCACGACAGTGTCTGCAGCACTTGAGGGTACTTAGACATTCATTGTCCTCAGCCATGGGCCCAAAGGACCAGCTTTGGAACAGAGGAAACGTACCATTCGACAGTATCTTAACCCTGCTCTCCTTGACTGTACCAAACATTTTTGTTAACATTTATTACATCTTTCTTCCTAAAACGTTCTTTCTCCATTCTTTGATTTTGCCCAGACAAGTTTCCCTATTTCTATGTATTTTTTCTCTTTTTCTTTGCTACTTATTTTCTTTCATTTCAATTTGATATTTATATCCCTAAATTAAAGCCAACTATTTACATTCTCATTTATTAAACTAAGTTTTTTTGAGAGCCTGATATATTAGTTCATTTATTTTTGAATGAATGAATCAGTTATTGTATGGATTCAGGCCAAAATCTTTAACATGTATTAATTCATATTCTCACTTTGGCAACTCCACTCAAGTGACTTAAATTATCCTTTCTTCTTGAAGAATCATTTTATCAACATCTTTACTTTGGCATCTCTTCTGAGCTTTAATTTTGCCTGCCTAGCTTCTTTCTTCCATCTTCAGCTAGATGTCCTGCAGCCACCTTAAAATTTATGTATCCAAAACCAAACTTATCACCTCTTTCCAGTGCTCCCTTTCCCTTCCCTATTCTATTATGCCATCATTCTCCCTTTCCCTCAAGTCTGTAACCTTGGAGTTACCGCTTGCCTGCTCCCATGCATTGTCTTGTCAATTCTTTTTCTTAAAAAAGAACAACAAACCACTTTATTACCAATGTTCCTTATAAATAATTCACAACACAAACAAAAAAAGACTACCTATATGTCTACCTGTTAACAGTTTGTAGTCTTTATAGATCTATTTATGCTTACACAAACACATATATATTTTCTACCAAAATTAGATTATGAATATAATTCTATTTTGGGACCTGTTGTTTTTTTTTCACTCAACAATATGCCATAAGCACTTTTCCATGTCATTAAATTTTCTTCTACAACATTGGTTCTCATATTATGGTCCCTGGTGGCATCAGTATCACCTAGGAACTGTAAATGCAAATTCTTGGACACCATCCCAGACCTACTAAATCAGAAACTCTGCAAAGATGAGCCCAGCAAGCTGTGCTTTAATGAGTTCTCTGGGTAATTCTGATGTACACAGAAGATTGAGAGCCATTGTTTTTTTTTTTTTGGTTTTTATTTCTTATTTTTGTTTGTTTTTTCGGTACTGGTAATTGAACCCACAGGTGCTTAACCACTGAGCCACATCCCCAGCCCTTTTTTTATATTTTATTTAGAGGTCTTGCTGAGTTGCTTAGGGCCTTGCTACATTGCTGAGGCTAGCTTTGAACTTGTGATCCTCCTGCCTCAGCCTCCCAAGTAACTGGCATTACAGGTGTGAGCCATCACACATGACCTGTTGCAGTTCAACTTTGAAAATATCCATGGGAAGAAATAAACTTCTATTTTACCTAGACCATTGTATTTAGAGGTCCTTTTATGTAGCAACTTATCTTTTGCCCTAATATACCAGTAGATTCTAAACCATATTGCTTAATAAAGCTTCCTAGACCTTCCAGGACTTGATAAGTCAATATTTACTGTGTATTGACTTATCAAGCTATCTAAGAATTATTTGCACAAGCAGTACCACCCTCCTCTTCTCAGAAACTACTTTCCATCTATCCATTCATTCATTATTTCAAGGACTATGCTTTAGTCAATGTCCTGAGCACTGGCAACACAAGAATAAAAATACACACAGTCATTGCCCCTGGGTATCTTACAGTCCAATTAAATAGATCTATACGACTGACAAATATTCACATAAATAAATATAAAAAACACAATTTTAATAATGGCTATAAATAAAAGAAGCATCACATCACACTAGGAGACATATATCAAGGTTTGATTTAGTTAAAGAAGATAAGGAAGGAAGGTTATGCATGATGGTGCATGCTTATAATCTGAGTTACTCAGGAAACTAACACAGGAAGATCAATAGTTCCACACCAGCTGAGCAACTTAGCATGATTCTGTTTCAAAATAAAATTTTAAATAGGGCTAGGGATGTAGCTAAGTGGTAGAGAGCTCATTTGTGAGGTCCTGAGTTTAATCCCCAGTACCAAAAAACAGAAAAAAACAAAAGAAAAAAAAAGTCATTCATGTATTCTTTGAGAAAATTTCAGTCTAGGACTTGAGTTGTGGCTCAGTGGTAGAGTGCTTGCCTAGCACATGTGAGACACTGTATTTGATCCTCAGCACCACATAAAAATAAATAAATAAATAAAATAAAAGTTATTACGTCCATATAAAAGAAAGTGTCAATCTAAGATGTAAAGGATAAATAGGGGCTGGGGTTGTGGCTCAGTGGTAGAGTGCTCGAGTAGCATGCATGAGGCACTGTGTTCAATCCTCAGAACCATATACATGTAAAATAAAGATATTGTGTCTACATAAAACTAAGAAATAAAATAAATATTTTAAAAAAAGGATAAATAGACATTATAATGTGTGGACATTGACAATTTTCTGGCCGTCACCACTTATCTAAATCCTACCTGAGAGATAAAATCACCATCCAGTGAAAGCAAAGACATCACAGAAGGAGAAAATATGGTGCATTTGAGGAGTTGAAAGCAGAAAGAAGAGCAGTATGGCTGGATTAGAGAGTTTGGAGGATAATAGTAGATGAGTTACAGAGAGGCCTAGGGTCTACGTCAGGTAGTGTCTTCTAGGTCACATTCAGAGTTTTTTACTTTATCATGTGAACATTAAGGAGTCATTAAATCATAAAATATTTGCCTGGATGGAATCATTCATTAATTTATTCATTCTATACTTAGAATTCTGTTCTTTTGTGTATATTCTCCCTTGGGCAAGTTATCCACCTTCAAGTCATTAAGAACTACAAAAAGAAGCATGAGAATAGACAGTGTTGTGTTACGCCTGTAGTCCCTGCTACTTTGGAGGATGAGGCAGAAGGTTAAATTGAGCATAGAATTCTGAGATAGCCTGGGTGACATAGTGAGACTCCACCTCAAAGGAGGAGGAGAAATGAGAATGAGTGGCCAAAGATATAAAAGGAAAACTAGGAGTGTGTTGTGTCAAAAAAAGGCAAAAGAATGTTTCACAGGGCTGGGGATGTGGCTCAAGCGGTAGCGCGCTCGCCTGGCATGCGTGCGGCCCGGGTTCCGGGTTCGATCCTCAGCACCAAATACAAACAAAGATGTTGTGTCCACCGAAAACTAAAAAATAAATAATAAAAATTCTCTCTCTCTTAAAAAAAAAGAATGTTTCACAAAGGAAAAAGTAAAAAAGGAAAGGGTAATCAATAATTCAATACTACTTAGAGGTTAGGTAAATTATAGACTTAATATGTCCACAGCTTCCCCAACCCTAGAGGACAGAGTCTAAATTTCATGCCCTGGCATTTAAGTTTTACAACAATCCTATCTTTATGTTCCTTTCCCCACTTATACCTCTAAAATATGCCTCTTAGATAAGGTGTACTTTAGGTCTATCACCCTATTTATTTTATTTAGAACACACATCACAGTCTACCTGTATGTTATCATTGTATGTATTTTCTGGCTGTCACCACTTATCTAAATCCTACCAGTTTTCTAGGTGCTGTCCCTATTTCCTTTCCTTTGTGCCTCCTCCATGAAGGTTGCTGTGGTGGCCACGAGGATGCACCTCTTAGGTCTCTAATTGCAGAAAGCATTATTGACTGAGCGATCCAGCTACTGCCCCCTGAAATTGCACCAAAGTTCTGCTTCCTACACTCCCAGCTAATGACTAAGCATGGCAGAGATACTGAGACACCCATTTCTTGGAGATGCCAGATTTCTCTGATAGGTGACTTTGTCTTGAGAAATTCAAATGGCCTTCTCAGACTTTCCTTAGACTGCAACAAAGAATAACATGCTTTCATCCAATCTTCCTTCCTTCACTGTGGTTCAGGACTGCATCATAGTCTGATGGTTTTCTCATCCTCCCCTATTTGCCTCCCCATTTTATTTCAAAGGCATTTCTCTAATAAATTTCCTGCACATTAATCCTGTCTTACATTCACATCTCAGGGTTCTAGACTAACAGGTGGGACTAGGAGTGGTCCAAGAAAATAGTAAGTTGGGAATTTGCACTGGCTCCCCCACTGCCCATTAGGCAAAAAGGATGCCATCCTGACCACTAGGTGTGGCATAGGTCCTGGCAAAGATGAGATAGCTCATCTACTAAAGACTTCACTGGAAAATGTCCCAGTGAAGGGGATTGCTGTGACAAATGTGATGATCCAGGCACTTGAAAAAAGCAAGGATGATTTCTGCAAAGACAGTAAAGTTGAGTGGTTCCTACTCAGTTGTACTAATGCTCTGCAAAGAGGTAACAGGGAGCCTGAGGGCAGATAACAAGTAGGTTTTGGTTAAGTGAGAGAGCCACAGGGGCATTTGGAGAAGATTACAAAGAGACTCTTATCTCTGGCAGAGAAAGGGCATACACAGCTGAGTAGCAGACTGAAGACCTAATTGTCAAGAGTATCAGAGTTCCAGAAACATTTGAATGTTCAGCCAAAGCAGGTCCAGAATGGCCTTCCAATGGTGCTAAAGTACCACTATAGAGGCAGCATTGTGAACGCGTGGAATGCCATCCTTTAGAACATAGTGTGTGTGTTAAATCAGAAGCCTCTATATGTTGCTTTGTACTCGACAGGAAGAATACATGGGTCTGGAAAGTAAAGGATAGCAAGAGGAGTGACCCCATTGACTATCACACCTAATGCCCTACTGAGGATTTTTTTCTTACTGCCCGCACAACTCTTAACTCTTCATGGCTGGAGGTCCTGCTTGCTACAGAGAACACACGCTTGCCAGAGGATATAGCACGGATTCCACTGAACTACAAACTACAGCTGCTACAAGAGCACTTCGAACTCCTAGTGTCCAGGGACCAGTAGGCAAAAGAAGGACTCACCATCCTGTCATGGGTAATTAGTCCCAAC
Organism: Callospermophilus lateralis; assembly: GCF_048772815.1. NCBI lineage: Eukaryota > Metazoa > Chordata > Mammalia > Rodentia > Sciuridae > Callospermophilus > Callospermophilus lateralis. Next base: position 123,885,814 of record NC_135314.1, on the reverse strand, counting down.
CAGGAGAATGGCTGCTTTTACACAATAAAGACAAGGAGGAACACACTTGGGAGCCAGGCGGTCCATTTAGGTGTTTCCTGGTACTCTTTTGCCCCACTGTAATTGGAATGGACCTATGAACTAACTCTGGCTGGAGAAAGGTATGGTAACCTTTCTGACTCAGATCCTTCCAGAATAAAGTTTGGGTCTCTTCACTAGGGAAGTCACCGAGAACTTTGCCTCGGTAAAGGGAAGACAAAGGGGTTTGAGATGGATAATAAAGGAGGGAGAGTTTGTGCACTCTGAGATCAATGGCAATGATGGGTTGTAGTTCCTTTCATTAAACTCCCTCTTCTTAGTTTCCCCTCAGGAGAAAGACCCATAGAATCTGCGGAGTAGCAGCTCCCTAAACCTGTGGAAAGAGGTGGATCTGTGTGGTACAAAAGGAGACTGCAGTGACCAGAAGCATCATGCACATTTCCACACTCCAACTTTGAGGAGTAGAATTGACCAAGAGCCCCACCTTCTCTCTCTGAGATCCATCACTGGATTCACTGTGGAGCCATGCTTCTTGAAGGCTGCTCCCACCCAGTGACTGAGTGTGGCTGGGAAATGGGAGAGGGGACATCTTGTGGGTGACTTTGCTAAAGGACATCCTGATGGACTGCTCAGTTTTCCTTAGCCTACTCTGTATTTAAGACGCTTCCAACCAGCCTGCCTAGAACCTTTCCTTTCTTCTTCACTCAGGGTCAGATTTACTCGACATTCACAGTATGAAAGTTCTCTTAGCCTCCCTGACAACCTCCTCATTTTCCCTTATGGGGATTTCCCAAATCAATTTCTTTCATAATTTCTTCCTGTCTTAACATTACCTTCCTGGCAGACCTGGACTAAACACCTACCATAGCCCCCACCCATGACTGATAACATTCAACTTTGAATTCACAGAGCACTCCCTGCCCCCATCCTTGACATTTCCCACCTGCTACCCAGAAAGTAAAGCTTATCTTTCTATGTACACATCTCCCCAGTAGTTTCAATAGCTCTTGGACATAGCTGCCATTAGATCACTCTTGCCAACCTGGTCTTGTATGTAGAAGGAACTCAGTTCAATCACCACAGGAAAGAAATTGTGGGGTATTAAGCTGTTCAAACAATCCTGTGCCCCAGGAATGGTGGACTCCACCTACTTAACTGCCTAGTATACTATCTATTTTTCCCACTCTCTCAACCTACTTCTCAGAACATGTCTTCTTCCTCTCAGGGTCCTTCAATCCTTAGTATCCTGTCCCACTCCCCATGTATCTTACCATATATATTTGCCCAGGAAACTGCCAACCAAAAGTTTGTGAGATCCCTTCTGTTTTATGGAGTTGCTGCTGGAAGATGGGGTCTTTAATAAGCAGGACATCTGTTCTGCTTGTCTCCTTCAACATTTTCCAGTTGAATGTAGAGGACTCTACAAGATGAAAGAAGCCAGTACCCTAAAATCACCACATGAAGGAACGCTGCCCACCATGTAGAAGAATTACCCACACTACAATGCTATGAGAATGAACAATGAGCTTCTGTCCTTAGGTCACTGAAACTTGGGGGTTTGGTACAGTTGCTAGCATTCTTCTAAAAAATAATACAGAAGTTGTTTGTCTTTCCTTGGGTACTCTTTTTTGTTGTTGTTGTTTGTTTGTTCTAATTAGTTATACAAGACAGAAGAATGCATTTCAACTCATTGTACACAAATGGAGAACAGCTTCTCATTTCTCTGACATGATGCAGAATCACACGGTTCACACATGTTACATGTACATAGGGTAATAATATCTGTCTCATTCCACCATCTTTCCCACCCCCACACCCCCTCCCCTCCCTTCACTTCCCTCTGCCCAATCCAAAGTTCCTCCAAAGTTATACCCCAGTTCCTTCCCTAACCACCCCCACCATTATGTATCAGCATCTTCATATTAGAGAAAACATTCAGCCTTTGGTCTTTTGGAATTGATTTATTTTGCTTAGCATGATATTCTCCAAATCCATCCATTTACCTGCAAATGCCATAATTTCATTATTCTTTAAGGCTATTCCATTGTGTATATATACCACAGTTTCTTTATCCATTCATCTGTTGAAGGGCATCTAGGTTGGTTCCATAAGTTAACTATTGTGAATTGAGCTGCTATAAACATTGATGTGGCTGTGTCACTGTTCTATGCTGATTTTAAGTCCTTTGGGTATAAACCAAGGAATGGGATACCTGGGTCAAATGGTGGTTCCATCCCAAGTTTTATAAGGACTCTCCATACTGTTTTCCAGAGTGGTTGCATCAATTGCAGTCCCACCAGTAATATATGAGTGTACCTTTTCCCTCACATCCTCGCCAACACTTATTGTTGCTTGTGTTCTTGATAATTGACATTCTGACTGGAGTGAGATGAAATCTTAGGGTAGTTTTGATTTGCATTTCTCTAATTACTAGAGATGATAAACATTTTTTCATATATTTGTTGACGGATTGTATTTCTTCTTCTAAGAAGTGTCTGTTCAGTTCCTTAGCCCATTTATTGATTGGGTTATTTGATTTTTTTGGTGTTAAGTTTTTTGAGTTCTTTCTTTCTTTCTTTTGGTTCCAGGGGTTGAACTCAGGGGCACTTGACCATTAAGCCACATCCCCAGCCCTATTTTGTAGTTTATTTAGAGACAGGGTCTCACTGAGTAGCTTAGTGCCTCACTTTGCCGACGCTGGCTTTGAACTTGCAATCCTCCTGTCTCAGCCTTCCAAGCCGCTGGGATTACAGGGGTGTGACATCACACCTGACCTGAGTTCTTTATATATCCTGGAGTTTAGTGCTCTATCTGATGTGTGTGTGTGTGTGGTAAAGATTTTCTCTCCTTGGGTATTCTTCATTGTAACTCCTTTCTATTTGTAAGGAATTTCTTATTTATTGGATCTTGATGCCAAATAGTCTAGATCCTTTTCCTGCTAGGGTGTGAGGCTGTGACTCAGCTTCTACCACCCTGATGTTCCCACTCAGAAAACAAGCCCAGGAATGATGCAAAATACGAACAATATAAAATCTTTCACTGTGGTGGTATGGCCTTGAGAATCCAGGAGTCTGTCACCAGCTATGTCCATGTCCTAACCATACTGCTCTCATGGCATGGTCTTAGCTGTGTTTCCTGCTTCTAGATTATGTTGACTTTTTACTTTTCACCAGCCTTCTTGACAATTCCTTCCTTCCAATAATTGATCTTCTTTGGGCACCCAGAATCAGTTCCTAGCTATACTGTCCTTCCTATCTGCACTGGACACTCCTCTCTGAAGCTACAGTCAATTAGACTATCATTTATTAAACACCTGGTGCACATATCTTATTTAATTTAATTTAATCCTTTTCACTATTCTATAGGGTCAGTATTATTACTGCCATTTTACAAATGGGAAAACCACAGCTCAAAGAGATTATCTGATTTTTCCCTATCATACTGTTTATGAGTGTCATTTGGATTTGGAATTTAGGTTTTTGTTGTTTTTTTTTTTATGGCACCCAAGCATGTTGTACTAGAAACCCTTCACTGTTTTTTGTAGTGTTTCTTTCTAGGGCTTCTTTTAGCCTCTGACTGTTTGACTCTGGACATGAGGAATGCATCAATATTTACTTAATCCTTTCCTACATGTAAAAGGGATTATAAGGGAAGTTCTGTTTTTGCAGCTGTTTTCTAAGCCTTCCAATAGAATGTGTTTTTCTTTTCACTTTTTCTTTCCCATCTCCCTTCCCCCACTTTTCTCTCTTTCTCTCTCTGTCTGTAAGGGGGTTGAACCCAAGGGGCACTCTACTTCACTCTACATCCCCAGCCCTCTTTTTATTTTTTATTTTGGGACAGAGTCTCACTGAATTGCCCAGGCTGGTCTCTTGCAGTCCTCCTGCCTCAGCCTCCTGAGTCACTGGCATCAACAGGTGAGACACCCTCCTCCGCCCCTGCTATCTTTCTTTCTAACACAACAAACCATGTGTGGTAGCAGAAGGGACAGTAGTGTCATCACTTTACTTGGCTTTCTTGTTGACTTTCCTTGGATTGCACTGCAGACAGAGATGATTCTTCCCAACCTTTCTTCTTTTGTCCATTTGCTCAGGGTCACACTTAAGAGTTAAATGGGGGATCAACTATAACCCATTGAAAAGTAATTATTACTTTTGATGTTTCTCAGGAAGTATATCTCAAATGTTAACATCACGTCGGGAAACTATAAAGGTTTCCCATTCTTCAGGAGAAAGTGTCTGCCACTAGTGACGGAGCGGTAACTCGGATAATTACAACTTTCTAGATAAATTGGGAAGGGCCATTCACTCAGTGACTGAATATAACTTCCATGTGTCAGGAATAACTGGGTACTGGAAACATAAAAATAAAAATGACAGAATCCTTACTCTGAATAAGCTTATAATTCCATGGGGAGTCATATATGAATAGCTATTTTTTCCCATTTCTAGATATTAACCTTAATTGCTTTAGAACAGCATAATTCATCAATGCATCAGGAATCATAAGAGAAAAAGAAACATTACTTCATCAAATATCATAACTGCTATCTTAGAAATTTCTAGGTGACTAGAAAAGGGATAGGAAGGAGGAGGAAAAAGAAAGAGTATTTCTTGCTATCATGGCTGCATTTTAGCTAAAATGCTACTCAGTATCAGTATCCAGAAATGGAAAGAATCACTTAAGTCTGTTTTGGTTGAAATTTCAAAAGGTATCCTGAAGGGTGGTACAATCAGCACATTCAGAAAGCAAAGATGGCAGGGTGCTGTGCACACACCTGTAATCCCAGCTACCCAGGAGACTGAGGCAGGAGGATCCCAAGTTCCAGGCCAGCCTGGGAAATTTAGTGAGCTCCTGTCTCAAAACAAATTTATAAAAAGGGCTGGGGATATAGCTGAACAATAAAGAACTTGCCTAGTACATGTGCAACCCTGAGTTCCATCAGTGATACACCAGTACCAAAAAAGAAAAAATAAAGAAGGAAAGCCTGGATGGAACTGTTCTTGTGAGTCGAGGGCTCTCTGACTCCACATCCTTTTTCATCTCATCCACCATTCCAGCTAGGTGTACCCAGTATATCATAGTTCTGAACACATCCGCCCCAACCCCATGACCAGGTGTAAATCCAAACAGAACTGGAGCACACTGTGGGTGGGAGGGAGGAGGCCATCTGCATAAACCTAAAGAAGTAATTTTACTATAATATGTTGAGTAGGTAGTGTCATAGAGGTAGGGACAAACGATAGGAATACAAGAGGAAAATACGGAATTTTGTGGAATGGAAGGTATGTTAGGTGTCAAGAAGGAAAATAAAGCCATTAAGAAATGCCAGAAGGTGAAAGGCATGTTCTTGGAGAAATTTAAGGATATCTAGTGTGCCTGGAGGGAAGGCAGGAGAAAGCCTCACACAAAGGACTGAATCTGGTGAAGAGAATAAAGAGACAACCAAAATGCCAAATGTCTTCTTTGATATAAGGAGAGTAACTAAGAACAGAGTAGGGAAGAAGAGCATGAGAAGAAGATTAACATTAAACAGGGATGAGAGGTGGGAGGGAAAGGGAGAGAGAAGGGAAATTGCATGTAAATGGAAGGAGACCCTCAGGGGTATACAAAATTACATACAAGAGGAAGTGAGGGGAAAGGAGGGAAAATATAAGGGGGAGAAATGAATTACAGTAGAGGGGGTAGAGAGAGAAGAGGGGAGGGGAGGGGGGAGGGGGGATAGTAGAGGATAGGAAAGGCAGCAGAATACAACAGACTCCAGAATGGCAATATGTAAATCAATGGTTGTGCAACTGAAGTGATTCTGCAATCTGTATATGGTGTAAAAATGGGAGTTCATATCCCACTTGAATCAAAGTGTGAAATATGATATATCAAGAACTATGTAATGTTTTGAACAACCTACAATAAAAATTAATTGAAATACCAAAAAAAAAAAAAAAAAGAGACAACCAGTAGCTCAAAGGACTTATGTGTACAGGGCAGAATTGGGCTTCACAGAGCTGACCAAGCTGGGCAGCTGGGAGGCAGCAGTTGGAAACTGGGTAGGTTGCTGAACAGAGGCCTGGGCACAGGAGAAGCTAAGGGAAGGAAGACAAGGAACTGGTTAGGGAAGGAGAGTCCTGGACCTTTGTGGGGAGGCGCCAGGTCAGTGTGTTCAGTGGCAGCTTAAGCAACATAAATGACTCTAACCAGATCAAAGATTCCAAAGTGAAGTTTGGATGCTACCCTGACACTTGTGTAGCTCCTTGTGCAACCCAGGCAACCAGAAGAAGTGTAAAGCTCTCTTACCTGGATAGTACTGTTAGGAGGCAGAACTTGATTAAAGCTATAAAAGAGGAACAAAAAGCAGATGGGAATTTAGAGGAAGAGAAGATGCTTACACCTGGGAACTGGATGCATAGGATCTGGACACAAAAAAATGGTGTTGGCAAGAGCAGCAGGGAACAGCAAGAATCTGTTGTGACAGGCTCACTATGTCCAAGTCTTAAGTCCAGGTACCTGTGAATGTACAGGTACCTGGACTTAATAGGGTCTTTGAAATAGGGTCTTTGCAGATATAATTAACTTAAAGATATCCAGATGAGGTCAGATCATCCTGGATTTAGAATAAACCCTAAATTCAATGACTGGCACCTGAGTAAGAAAAAAGAAGAGGGAAATCACAGATGCAAAGACACAGGGAAGAAAGTCACATGAAATATGGGAGTGGAGACTGGTGTTAATTTGCCACAAAACAAGAAACAGCAGAGCTACCTGGAGCTAGAAAAGGCAGGAAAAGACTCTCCCCTAGAGCCCTTGGAAAAAACATGGCTCTGTAGATACTTTGATTTTGGATTCCTAGTTTCTAGAACTATGAGAAAAATTTCTGCCATTTTATCATCAATTTGGTAGTGATCTGTTGCAGTAGTAGGAAACTAAAACACCTACTATGATTTTTGTGACATCTGCCAGTACTTGGGGCCAATGTTGAGCAGAATCAGAGGGTTGGGCTTGGGCATGGCCATCTAGATGGAAAATTAAGGAAACAGAAGCCAGAAGGCTGGAGTTTAAATATTATACTGAGGGAATTAAGAGGTTATGTTGAGGAGATGAGCTAGATTCAGCGTGAAAGGTATGGAAAGCTAGCAGAAAAAGAGGTGGTGAAGGGAAACCAGCAGGTTCCAGCTCATGGAAGAGGAGCAATTCTTTGTGACTACAAGGCCCCGTGTGTGTGTGTGTGTGTGTGTGTGTGTGTGTGTGTGTGTGTGAAGTGCAGCAAAGTTGAAGCTCTTTTTCTAGAGAAGGCTGAGGAATTCTGAGGCCAGGGAGCTGGAGGATAGCATCATGAAAGCCAACCGCATCTCTGAGCTTGGAGGTGCAAGATATGGAAGGGGAAGTGAGCCTAAAGTGGAAATCACAGGAGGAGGGAGTTGTGTGGCTGGCAGGGGAATGCTGATGGGCGGGTACAACTGATGGCAGAAACTTAGAGAAAAGCAGCTCAGCAAGAGCGCGAGAATGGTCTAGAAGTGATTCTGGGAAAAGGGATAGGCAAGCTCTGCACATTTCCCACAGAGCCCAAGTCAGAAAAGATGATTTCTTAAGATGACTTGGAAAATGTACATAGTCAGGTTTCAGATCTTAGTAAGTTTTAACTGGAATTTATTTCATTTATATATATATATATATATATATATATATATATAGTTTTTTTTTTAACGTGGACACAATATCTTTATTTTATTTTTATGTGGTGCTGAGGATCGAACCCAGTGCCTCACGCATGCCAGGCAAGCATGCCACCACCTGAGCCACATCCCCAACCTTAACTGGAATTTAAGTCAGAGCTCTTGTAGCCCAATTTCAGCAGTCAAGGAAACACAGGTCAGCAAGAAAAATGTGAATTTAAAACACTTCAATTTTTTTTTTAAAGTGAGAGAGAGAGAGAGAGAGAGAGAGAGAGTGAGTTTTAATATTTATTTTTTAGTTTTTGGTGGACACAACATCTTTGTTTGTATGTGGTGCTGAGGATCGAACCTGGGCCGCACACATGCCAGGAGAGCGCGCTATCGCTTGAGCCACATCCCCAGCCCTTCAATTTTTTTTTAATTAAAAAAAAAAAAGAAAAACCATCAAGCCAAGAAGGGCATTCACTACTAATGCACAACAAAAATATTAAAAATTTTCTTTCCATGTGGATGGCAACTGCTCTCCAAAATTTCTTTTTTCTCATTCCCTTTCCTTGTAATCACTCAAAACTTGGTAAGAAGACATCCTGGATTGCATGGAGCAGAACTGACCAACAGCCCCAGCTGCTGTCCTGGAATTTACTGTGAATTTGCAGTGAGGCCACACCTTCTTCTGGTGGCTCCTAACCCAAGAGGAGCAGAAATGCTTTGGCCCTAGGACTCCCCAAAGGCTTTGCTGAACTTAAAACTGCACAGGAGTCTAAGAAGGTCCCACCCACTTTCCTTCCCTCTTCTCCACTAGAAGTCAGGCTTGCATTGCAACCGGATGGCTCTCCCAGCTCTCCACTGTGCCACGTTTCCTTTCACAAGTGGTTCCCCTAATTGCTTTCTTGCATGCTTAGTTCCCCTCTTGGCAGCTGTCCTTCTGAAGCCCTAGACTAAATATGTGAGACTTGTTCCATTTGCTCCTTCTTTCCATCATACTCATTCTTGCTGAAAGCAGTCACTAATGAGGCTGAAGTGACCAGAAAATGTCGACATCTCACTGCACTGTCCACCCTCACTCCTTGAGGTAAACAAAACCATGTAAACAAATACCATGAATTGTATCACCCTCCTTCCACTCTGAAGAGTATTCATAAGAATTTCAGAGGGATAAGACTACTTCAAAAAACCACTGCTAATCTAGTGAGTAACATTTAACAAGCACTTCACATTTGCCAGGCATTATGTTAGAAGTTTTATGGACATTTTCACACTTAAACCTTAAAACTCTATGAAGTAGAACTGTTATTCCCATTTTATAGAAGAGGTAACCGAGGCCAAATTGTTCAAGAGCACACAGTGGTCACTGAAGGAACTGGAACTCAGGATGGTCTGGCTTGAATGACTGGTCTCTTATCATTAAGTCGTGGGTGAGAGGTCAGAACACAGGGGTTTCAAAGACTATCCTTCATGGAAACTCTTTATGTTTACACAGGGCCTTGAGGCTCAGAAGCCAATTACCCTGTTACCTAGGAATTCAGAGTAGGAACAAGATTTGCAGCCAGGTATTCTGACTCCATTTTTAGCTCTATTGTCTTACAAAGAAAGAAAACTAAATACAGATCATGGTGATACCTCTGTCTTACAGTGGAGAAATAACTCAAAACAGAGGAGGACTAAGGACAGGAACACAACCCAGATCAAGTCAGAAGGGCAATTCCTGGATAGTTCAACCCTTCCCTTAGCCCTCCCACCCAATCTCAGGTTGGGACATGCAGGTCTATAAAATTATGGAATGCCCACCGCAGGCCACTAGAGCAGCGAGGAAGAAGGAGGGGAAGAGGGTCTATGGTCTGAATATGATTTGTGCCCTCCAAACTCACACAGGAGTTTAATCCCCTAGTCATGTATCAATAGTACTAAGAGGAGAGAAACTTAATTATGGTTTAGAGGTTGGGCCTCTGGAAGTGGCTCCTGTGGTGGAGCCCCATGATTGAATTCCAGTGGCTTTCTAAGGAGAGGGAAAGAGACCACATAGAGATTAAATATGCTCTTGCCATGATGTGATGCAACCTTGTGGGCTCTTAACAAGCTGTTTTGTCTTCTAGCCTTCAAAACTGTGAGCCAAAATAAACCTCTTTTCTTTATAAAGTACCCACCCTAGGCATTTCATTATAGTAATGAAAAACAGACTAATATAAGGAGAAAGAGGAAGGGGAGAGAGAAAGGACTAGTTAGAGCAGTTAGGTTCAGTGAAGCCTTCTGTGTTGAGCTTTCTGCTAAGAACTGGTTTAAGTTAAAAAAAAAAAAAATCCCTTGCTTCCCTAAGGGACCAATGCTTACCCTACCCAGGCAGAGGGGGGATCAGGACAGACTGGCTAGAGGGGATGACACCTGATTACAGCCTGAAAGCAGTTATAGGAGTAGGTAAAACCTTCAGACCCATGTGCACTTGCTTATTTGTTAGCTCAATTTAACTTCACAAATGTATTGTGAAGGCCTCCTATGTGTTCAACCTTGTTCCAAGTACAGGGTCCACAGATGGGGGCAGTCCCTTCCCTCTTGCTGGGAAGAGCTAACCCGTCTTGACACAGGATGAGCTTTAGAGTTGGAACCTACAAGGCTGTAGGACAAGGGGTCCCACTATCCCTTGCCCAAATCAAGTCCCAACTCAGGAGATGGCAAAACTCTTCACAATCTAATTTCATTGTCACTTTCCAGTCTCATTTACCCCCATTCCCCTAAAAGCTGGGTACACAACCAATTGTATGAGTATGAATCTGAACATGCCAGGCTTTTGCTCACACTGTTCTTGTTCCTGGCAGGCAGTTATCTTCTCAGATTCTTTTCCTTGACACACTCAGTATTGCTCAAATTCTCCCATTTTCTCATGGTCAATTTTTGTCCTCCCTCTCTAGGTTGGTGTGATCCTTAAAGCAGGGACACAAATGAAGTACCAAAAGTACCACTGTGGAGCCAGACAGATGTAGGTGGGCTTTGTCTAGCCAGAAGACTTCAGGCCTTTGACCTTCAGCTCCATGTGTATCTAAGAGCACAATTCTTACTTCTAGAAACACAATTAGTGTTATTCAGTTCTTGGCACATAGGTGCTCAAAAATGCTTAACTGAACTCCATTAATGTTAAAAAGTCTCAGGCCAGAATTTGGACTTTATGAAGGCCCTCGCTGTGAGCTGGATCTTGGAAGGGTTAATGATCAACATTAGCAGTTTTCGTGGTTAAGAATGAGACATATGCACCTTGCACTTTGCCTCAAAGACCTGCCTGTTAGCTGGGGAAAGAGATGGACAAACTCTCCACAGTTCAGTTTCAAATCCCTAGAGCAGTGGTTCTTAAATTCTAGCAAGCATAAAAATTAACTAAGGGTCATCAGCTAAAACAGATCACTGGCCCCAACCCCAATTTGATTCATTATGTCTGCAATGAAGTCTGAGCATTTGAGAGTTTGCATTTCCAACGTGCTCCCAGGTGGTGCTGAAGCTGTTGTGTGGAGAAGATTCTTTTCCTTGACCAAACTTTGGTCAGGCTTTACTGAACTCTTTTGAATAAAGCTGACCTTGGGCTCCCATGTCCTTCCCTATAGAGTCCAGTTTTAACAAGAATCCTGTTAGGTCAGTTCAACTAGAATCCTCTGACCTTAGTATCTGATCAGGTTGTGCATACTTCACCATCCCCCAGGGGATGTGTAAGCAACCCTAGCTTGCCTTCAGCAAGAATGATAAGTTCAGCCAGATTCTCCCCTATCCCTGATGTTCCTCTTAGTAATTTTCCATCCATTGACCCTCCACCCTGCTCCTTGGCTATAAATCCTCCATTTTCTTTGTTATATTTGGAGTTGAGCCCAATCTATTGCCACTACTGCAAAACCCCATTGCAGTCGTCCTTTCATCGACCACAATGCTCCTGAATAAAAGTTTACCTTATCTTTTAAAAATCTTAAAGTATTTTTTAGTACTACGTATTGAACCAAGGGGGCACTTAACCACTAGGCCACATTCCCAGCCCTTTTTTTATATTTTATTTAGAGACAGGGCCTCGCTAAGATGCTGAAGCTGGGTTTGAAATAGCAATCCTCCTGCCTCAGCTTCCCAAGCCGTGTGATAACAGGCGTGTGCCAATGCGCGGGGCTTACCTCACCATTTTTGAACGAGAATCACCAATATCTATCTCTCCCGCTAAAAATCAGGGTCCTCTTAGAGACCCACTCATTATAAGCTAAGGGTTCTGGGCTCAATACTGGGCCCAATGTTTCTGAGTTTGAATCCTGATTCTGCCACAACTTCATCTTGGCTCTAGGTCATATCACTCTACCACTCTGTGCTTCATTTAGCCTCTTCTGTGAATTTGTGCACTAGTACAAACTAGTGCATGGAAAGTGCAAAAGATAACCCAGGGCACAGGGTACAATAAATGTTGCTTAAAGCTTACCATCTATTCATTTTCTGGAGGAAGTAGGACGACAAAGCTAGGGGTCTACATGGCTTAAGAAAAGCAAGAATTAATTCCCTCCTCTGCGTAGCCAAGCGGATACAAGATCGGAGGGCCTGTCCTACATCTGTTGTCTGCATAACCCTGTAGGAGCCTGGGGCTCCAACTGGCAGCCCTTATTCTCAAGGGCGCGCTGGAGTCCATACTCCAGGCTCCCGACGTCCTACTGACGCTGCGCAGGCGCAAACTCCGCTGTGTCCCGGCCTTTTGCACATGCGTACTCAAGTGCGCCGCTTGGAGGCTCTACGGCAGAGCAAATATGGCGGCGGCAATGAGGGTGGCAGCGGCCGGAGCAAGGCTCAGCGTTATAGCTAGTGGTCTGCGCACTGCGATCCGCAGCCTCTGCAGCCAGCCTGTCTCCGTTAACGAGCGTATTGAAAACAAGCGCCGCGCCGCGCTGCTGGGAGGAGGCCAGCATCGCATCGATGCGCAGCATAAGCGAGTGAGTCCAGACAGCTGGCTGAGCGAGTTCCGCCCCTTTGAGGGCGACCTATCACAGCGCGCTCGGCTCGCAGCGCCCGAGGCCTCCCAGCCAATCCGCGTCGTGCCGGGAGGGGCGCGGCGAGAACGTTCACCTGGAGAACCTGGCTTTTTTCGCCAGGCGGCGGGTAAAACCAGAATGATCCTCTGTGGGCTTTGTCACACGCTGCCATCTCCTTGGAATTTTAGACCGACTTGGATGGGCTCCAACCAGCTCACCACTTAACTATAAAGTTTTTGGGCAAAAGGTAGTCTGTAGGAATCAATTTACCTTAAATAGAAGATGGTAATAATCCTGCAGCCCCCCCCCCCCGTCTTATTGTTAATGTAGACATAGGGAAGCAACGACAGTCAATTAAAAAGATCTGCTTATTCTTCTCATGCCCCGTGAAAGAGTGGTGGCAGGTTCATTCTTTATAGTAAAAACGGGAAAATCGAGGCGTGTGGGAGGGGAAGTAACTTGGTCACACTACCCTGGCGTGGAGTGTTTGCGCGCTTGGGGAACTTGTGGCACAGAAGACCAGGTCAGCATCTTGAGGGTCACAGCATGGGTAGGGAGCAGGCAGCTTTTCTGGGGATGTGCAGGCTACTCTGGGACTGAGAGCTTAGGCATTGTCATCCTCAGCCCAGGTTTTGAGGTGAGAATCACAGTCGACCTTCAAGAGATCAGTTGTGTGGGTCATTTAGAAGATGAAAGGCTGCTGTTTAGTTCAACCTCTGAAGAGGCCTGTCAGTGTTCCTGAACCCTCTTTCTGTCGGCCCTATTGCACAATTTCTTCCTGGAACATTTCTCTACCCCTTCCCAGGCAGATCCTGCTGTTGGTTAAGATGCAGCTTCCAGAGCTGTTTTCCTCTTGCCAAACTGATTTATTTAGTCAGGAGGCAGGCTTCCACCCCCAGTTAAACTATTTTTGGATTATTTCCATAGGGTAGATTTCCTAGAAATGGAATTAGTAGGTCAAAGGGTATGAATATTTAAAAAATTCTGTATATGTATATATTGCCAAATTGTTATCCCCCCAGACTTCTGCTTTACACAACAGTGTAAAGGATTGGCTGTTTGTTTTAATACACCCTTACTGGCTTTGGCTTCTTTTTCCCTAAGGGGGAGAAATAGCCAGTTTGAGATTTTTTTTGGTGGGAGAAGTATGGTGGATCAGGATATTTGGCTTCAGTTGAGATTTTGGGAGATCAAGGAGTGGAGGCCCTTGGTAGAGTAATGACTTCAACCTCAACTCTAAGAAGCATTTTATTTTATTTAACTTCTCACATGAGCTCTTTAGCACTCTGCCCCATTTCCATTTTACTCAGCAACCCCCACTCCAACACACACACACTGTGGTGTCCCTAAGCAGGGTTCCCAATGTAAGGTAGTAAGAGGAAAAGGAAAAGCCCATCTTGGAGGCAGGAGGAGAACCAGGAAGTTGTGTGCCCTTGGGGTGGAAGCCTGAGGACAGGAGGGAGGGGTTGAACCTGGTGAACTCCTGTAGGCTTCCCTAGAAGGAGCCTCTAAACCTGAGAATATGGACTCTGACTTTCACTAAGCTTGCTTTGGTTTTCTGTCTTCTGCTTCTTCATTCTTCTTTTTTTTTAATATTTATTTTTTTATGTGTGCACAATATATTTATTTTGTTTGTTTATTTTTATGTGGTGCTGAGGGTCAAACCCAGGACCTCGCACATGCTAGGCGAGCGCTCTGCCAATGAGCCACAACCCTAGCCCCTTCTTTGTTCTTCTTAAGGCCCCTTAGAGCTCCACTGTTAATGGAACTAGTTATCTTGTTCCAGGGTCAGGTTCTCCCTACTCCTGTTTCTCTTCACCTTTTCCTCCTCCTCCTTCCTTATTTACCTTCTGCTGTCAGGTGGCTCCTACAGCACTCTATCTCTACCCTGCTTTCCTCATTGTTTGAAATAAAGGCTGTGAATAACACCTGTCTACCTTGGCTACTTCAGATGCAATGGAGGCTTTCACATCAACATGAAGGGGCAAACCTTGTCCTTGCCAACAGCTCTTATTTTGCTTACTGTTAATGTCTGGATGTGAAGTGTCCCCCAAAAGCTCATGTGTGAGACAATGCAAGAAAGTTTACAGGTGAAATTATGGGTTATGAGAGCCTTCACCTAATCAGTACATTAATCCCCTGATTGGGATTAACTGGGTGGTAACTAGGCAGGGGTAGGGCGTGGTTAGAGGGGATATGCCATTGGTATACATATTTTGTTCCTGGAAAGTAGAGCTTAGGTGTGGGAGCACACGCTCGCGCTCTCTGCATCCTGGTGCTATGTTCTGGGCTGTATTCCTCTACCACACTCTTTTGCCATGATGTTCTGCCTCACCTTGAATCCAGAGCAATGTAGTTGGCCACCTTGGACAGAGACCTCTGAAACCATGATCCCCAAATAAACTTTTCCTCCTCTAAAATTGTTCTTTTCAGGTCTTTTGTTCACAGCAGCAAAAAAGCTGATTAAAACACTAAGTCCGTGATGACATCACTGAGTGATCTTTGTTGTGTTTTAGGGAAAGCTCACTGCCAGGGAGCGGATCAGTCTCTTGCTGGACCCTGGCAGCTTTGTTGAGAGCGATATGTTTGTGGAACACAGATGTGCAGATTTTGGAATGGCTGCTGATAAAAATAAGGTATCTATTCAAGTGGTGGTATGAATACCATAGGCTCTGCTGCCCTTCCCATTACAACAATCAATCTACAAAGCTTTTCTGGGAAGTCCTATGGAGAAATACTGCTGGGGACTCCAGGGTCTTCATCACCTTTCCCTTTGCAGATGGAATGTGAGTGGACTGCTAAGCAACCTGTGCAGTGGACTCAAGACCATTTCCTAATTCTTTGGTTGAGGATTCAGTTCTTGCTAGTATATGACAAATTTGTAAGGAGGGTCATGAGAATGTCTTTTAGCTGTGTTACAGTCTGAGAACCATGCATCAGGAACCCCTAAATACTCACCAGTTGCCTCTTTTGTCATGCTGAATGTTTGAGGTCAGTAAAAACTGAGTACTTGTTAGATGCGGTGGTGCACACCTATAATCTTAGCAAATCAGGAGGCTGAGGCAGGAGGATCTCAAGTTCAAAGCCAGCAAAAGTAAGGTGCTAAGCAACTCAGTGAGACCCTGTCTCTACAAAAAAACATAAAAGTGAATATCTTTCATGGTTGCATGGAATCATTTGATATAATTTTGATCCAGTTTTCTGAATATATGCTATTTGGACCAAAGATTTATAAACTTGGCACCAAACCAACTGGCTCCATGTGGACCACACTGATTACTGAGTTTCCATGCAAAATGGTGGGCTTGCTTTTTTTTTTTTTTTAATATTTATCTTTTAGTTTTAGGTGGACACAATATCTTTATTTTATTTTTATGTGATGTTGAGGATCAAACCCAGCACCCCATGCATGCCAGGCGAGCGTGCTACCACTTGAGCCACATTCCCAGGCCCTGGCTTGCTTTTTTTAAGGTTTGGGGTAGGAGTGTTTGGTTTGGAGAAGTTGCTATGTTTCTTTATATATCTCTTGTTCTTCCCATGAGTATCTGGCAGTGGTGGCCTTAGGGAGTCTCTTGATTATTTTGCCTTTTTGGGGGGCTGGTGGGGGATAAATATTCATGAAAGATCTTCAGTTTTGCATTTTATTTAGACACAGGGTCTCACTGAGTTGCTTAGCACCTTGTTTTGGCTGAAACTGGCTTTGCATCCTCAACCCTCTTGCCTCAGCCTCCTGAGCTGCTGAGATTATAGGTGTGCGCCACTGCACCTGGCAGGTACTCAGTTTTTACTAACCTCAAACATTCACCAGGGCCTTGTGCATGCTAGGCAAGCACTCCACTACCCCAGCCCAATTATTTTGCTTGTAGGGAGGAAGATGAAGCCTAAGATTACAGTATCCTTTACTCCTGTTGATGGAGCAGTAGCCTGGTATTTGCTGTTGCAGAGCCAGGGAAAAGGGGTGGGATTTCCTCATGTTCTTTGTTTAAAATGAATTTTAAGGAATTTTTTTTGCTTGTCTTTCAGAAGGCATAGTTGCCAAATTCATTTAAAAGAAATATTGGAATTTTTTTTTTTAAACCTTTGTTTTTCCATTTCTCTGGCAGTTTCCTGGAGACAGCGTGGTCACTGGCCGGGGCCGAATCAATGGAAGATTGGTTTATGTCTTCAGTCAGGTATTTTATAACTCTTAACAGGCTGAGCTTTCCTGGGGGGCAGAGCCAGAAACAAAATATATGAAACAAAGCAATATTGGGGAATGAGATCTTGCTCACAGTTTGGGGGTTTGTTTTCTGTTTTTCATTTCACGTCTGTGTTCTTAGGAGTCGTCCTGTATTTGCTTGGGGGAGGGGGAATCATAGGGCAGTAGGCTTGTATGAAGTTGTTCCATGAACCAGAAGTTTATTCCCCAAGTGAAATTCCTCTTGACAGCGTTGGGTGTGTGCTTCGAGGGCATCTGTGTCCTGGACAATGTGTATAGGTCCAAGAGTGGCCCATATGCAACCTGGGCAAAGGGGGACTTGACTGTCAACCAGAGGACTCTTGAGGTTTGGGCTGTCATTGAAGTGCTTAAAGGATTTTGTCGGACTGCATAAGGACACATATAGTTTGGTCACATTGAAACTGTAGGAGAATGTCATAGGTGGGATAATGCCCTTGCCCAAGTTGTCCAATCTCAGGAACCTGTGAATGTGTTACCTTACATGACAAACAAGAAATAAGATTGCTAATCAGCTGACCTTACAATTGGCCTTGGTTATCCAGGTGGACCCAATATAATCACAAGAGTACTTGTAAATGGAAGAGTGAGGTCAGGGAAGAGGTCAGAGTGATGTGATGCGAGGATGTGTCCTGCTGTAGCTGACTTTGAAGGTAAAGGGGAAGGAGTCGTCCATGAGTGAAGGAATGGGGACTGTCTCTGTAAGCTAGAGAAGGTAAGAAAACAGATTTCCCTCTGGAGCCTCCCAAGGACTTGATCTGAGCCCCATGAGGCCCATAGTGAGGCTCATGTAGGACTTCTAAGCTTAGAACTGTGAGATAATAAATTTGTATTGTTTTGAGCTTAATTTTATATAGCAGTAGAAGAAATTAACAGAATATCTAGTGGACTATTTTGAATTCAATTTTTTCCCCTCCACAGATGAAAATGTGTATATAGTTGTAAGTGTTTAGTTTCTTTCATAGACTTAGTTATGTAGCTTATCTAGGAAACTAAAATGTTTTCTGGATAATTTTAAATTTATTGCATTTAACGGTACTTACTTATTGAATTATTATTTTATTCTTTTTTGCGATGTGTATAAGCTGAGCAAAAACTCATATGGAAGGAACCATTGAAAAGATAAGCTAGAACAAAGGAAGTTCTTGTGTTTTCTGGACATAGTGTTCTACCTACCTTCTTGAGTAGATACAAAAATTCATCAAAATGATACTATTGAGCCCATGGGTAAGTGGGAGTGAGGAGGATGCCTGAGACAGGGTCCTGGCCCTGAAGAAGCAAATCACTTTGTGGGTAGAATGGGACAGAGGACAGAGCAGGGTGAGGGAGGTTCCAGGCAAATGCTGTGGACTCAAGTTGAGAGAAGATCCTATGCAGGGTCATGGAAAATTTCAGGGAAAATAGGGCATTTGAAATAGGCCCTGAAGGATAGCGAGGGAGGGATGAGACACCTTTTTTTGTTGTGATCTCTAAGATGTAGGTGCGTTTTCTGGGGCGTTTGTTTTTCTAGAGAGGTAGCCTCAGTCTCTTGCCTGATAATTAGCTTTTGGTGTGTTGTTGGAGAAAGGCCTGGATTGGCACTTGCTCATTCAGTATACAGGTTCCTAATCTCACCCATGGTTGTGAGTCCAGATTTCTCTGGAGAAATAAGCCTTCCTCCTTTCAGGGTGTAGGGGACCATCTCACACAGACTTAATTTCCTTCCTTCCTCCCTCCTTCCCTCGCTCCCTCCTTGTTTTAGGTGGACACACACTATCTTTATTTTATTTTTATGTGGTGCTGAGGATCGAACCCAGTGCCTCATGCATGCTAGGCGAGCACTTTACCACCGAGCCTCAGCCCCAGCTGCTCTCATGCAGACTTTCTACTAACCTCTTCTTTTTTTAAAAAAAATTTATGTTTTTTGGACCTTTATTTTGTTTATTTATATGCAATGCCGAGAATTGAACCCAGTGCCTCACACATGCTAGGCAAGCATTCTACCACTGAACCACAATCTCAGCCCGCTATTAACCTCTTCTTTCAGTCCCATCCTCTCCCATCCCCATTTTCCTTGGTCACTCTGCGATAGGTGGGCTTCCATTTCCTCCTATCAAATTAGGTATTTTGTGTATTTTAGGTATTTTTGTGCTTTCAGTTCCCCTGGGGTTATTCAGACTCTGCTGTTGTCTTTTCTTGTCCTCCTGGGCTGATTCTGTTTTTAGTTCCCCATGACCTTGGGGTCTGGGGAGGGAGGCCACATACCCAGGAGTCTTTTACACGTGAAGGTCCACAAGCCAAGGAGGCAGCGAGGGCTCTGATTCACTATTCCCCTCCTGACTTGTCAAAGCAGCAAGTTTCCTAGAGATGGATTGCTTATTTGACACCGATGGAATCTGATATTAGGGTTAATTCTGCATAAGCTATTTTCTCAAAACTGCATTTTTCCTAAAGTGAAGGTGAAGTCTTTTGCTCTTGATGATACATGAACTTCCTTTAAGGAATTTTATTTGCTCATTGCTGTTTTTCTTTTTAATTTTTTTTCAATTTCTGAAATTCCTTTAAAAACACTTTTCTATCTGGATACAGTGCTGCATGCCTATAATCCCAGTGTCTGGAGAGGCTGAGGCAGGATGATCACAAGTTCCAGGCCAGCTGGGGCAACTTAGAGCTTGTATCAAAATAAAACATAAAATGAGCTGGAGATATAGCTCAGTGGTAGTGCCCCTGGGTTCCATCCCCAGTAGCTCAAGCACACACACACACACACACACACACACGCACACACACACACGCACACGCACACACACTCCTTTCTGTGAGTTTTTTGTTTCTTCCTTCTGGGTCTTCATCTCTGTTCAGTTATATTTTACTTGTTGATTGAATTATGCTTTCTTTTTAGGATTTTACAGTTTTTGGAGGCAGTCTATCAGGAGCACATGCCCAAAAGATCTGCAAAGTAAGTTTTTAATATTGAAAATAAATCCAATACTTACATCAGTTTATAGTGCATATTGAGTATTTGGAGTGTATTAGACACTGAGCTGGGTACTTGGCCTGGGGCAGAATTGTCAAGAGGTGGCATTGAGCTGAAAGATTTCTTTCTTTCTTTTTTTTTTTTTTTGGTATTGGGAATTGAACCCCGGAGCATTTTACCACTGAGCTATATTCCCAGCCCTTTTTTAAAAAATATTTTTTTAATTGTAGATAGATAAATAGATAAAATACCTTTATTTTATTTTTTTATTTTTATGTGGTATTGAGGATCTAAACCAGTACCTCACATGGGCTAGGCAAGTACTCTACCACTGAGCTACAACCCTGGCCCCCATTCCCAGCCCTTTTGAGTTTTTAATTTTGAGACACAATCTTGCTAAATTACTTAGGCTTGCCTTGAACTTGTGATCCTGAGTCATTGGGATTATAGTCCTGCACCACTGTGTGCAACCCGAAGGGATTCTTCATATTATTTTGTGACATGTATCTCTTTGATGGTCTGGTAAAGCCTGGATGCTCATTTTTTTAAATTTAAAATATGTAAGATTACAAAGTATTAAAAAGTATTTGGGGCTGGGGTTGTGGCTCAGCAGTAGAGTGTTCACATGGCACATGCACGGCCCTGGGTTTGATCCTCAGCACCACATAAAAATAAATTTTAAAAAAAGTCTTATGTCCAT
This sequence comes from Callospermophilus lateralis, assembly GCF_048772815.1. NCBI lineage: Eukaryota > Metazoa > Chordata > Mammalia > Rodentia > Sciuridae > Callospermophilus > Callospermophilus lateralis. The sequence goes on along the minus strand of NC_135314.1, from coordinate 123,865,284 downwards.
CTTCAACTAAAAAATAAATATGTAAAGAAAATGTATTTAAAATATAAATGTATTAAAATATATAATATATAATATAAAATATATAAAATATAAATGTATTAAAACCATATTTGTAATGCATCAAATAAGAAGATTTAGCAGTCGATCTAATAATTGGTCTAATTTCATGGTAAGGCTTGAATGAAAATGACATTTTAGTTTATAACAACTTGAATGTAAAATATCTGACTTCCATTATTGACAAAGTGACATGTTTCTAAAACTATTGTGATTTATTTGTTGCGTGCATTCATAATTGAAGGAAATGCTGAAGATTAATTTTTTTTTCTATCTAATTTCATAGACCACTGAGATATGTTCACTCCTTGGCGTTCTGAGGGCCCTTAGTAAAGCACCTCAGGTCTAGGTGGGAGTCCAGGTGCTAAGAGGTGGAGAACAGGGCAAGAGCTGGGCCTGGTGACTCTTGCCTGTAATACAAGCTACTCAGTAGTCTGCAGGAGGATTGCAGGTTTGAGGCCAGCCTCAGCAATTTGGCAAGATCCTGTCTCAAAAAGGCCTGGGATGTAGCTCTCTGTAAGTTGTCCTAAATTCAATCCCTTGTACCAAAAAAAAAAAAAAAAAAAAAAAAGGCATGATGAGAACATGGTGCTGGAGGCCTCAATCTGATCTCCAGCACTGGAGGGTGCAAAGAAAAACCTGTTAGAATTTAGATGCTTCGAGGAGGAATAAAAGTGTGGCCCATAATTGGAGAATTTTGGTATTAAAAGTTGAACTGACTGTAACTGGGCAGAGCTTCCTTCTTTAATGGATCACTTGAATTCTAGACATTGTCCTGTCCTACCGGAGTCCTGAGAACTTTAGGCAATCACTTACATTTTAAACCTTCCTAACTTTCCTGTTTCTAGTGCCCGTGTTATAATGGATAAATGAGATAATGGAACTGAATGAGCTTTGTGAACCTGTCAAGGGAGGTAGGGATGTTGTTCGTTAGGCTGTCAGAGCTACTGACCCCTGAGGAAAATCTGTCACGTTAGAAGTAAAAGCAGGCTTGATCTGGCCCCAGGTTAATAGATGGATCAGCATCTGCTTTCATGAAAATGCCACTTGGCCATTCTGTCCATCAGTTCTTTCATGGTGTTTCTGGGAAAAAAACTGCTGAAAATTTACAGCTTAAGCCTCTTGTTCTAGAAGTAGCTGCCATGAGCTGTCTTACCCCTTGATAATTGGGAGTGCTTTGGCTCTTGGGCATTTGGGGACTTTTATCAGCCTTTTAAATATCTGGTCCTTTGTCTTTCATTGAAGGTACCCATTTGTCATGAGGAATGAATCCAGAGTTACTGCCTCCTGTCTGGAAAAGTACACTTAGAACATTTTCAGAAAACACTGAATGCTGATTTTGATAATAAGAGCAGTTGTCTCACAAGCTGTCTCTCTGCTCTCTCAGATCATGGACCAGGCCATAACAGTGGGGGCTCCAGTGATTGGGCTGAATGATTCTGGGGGAGCACGGATCCAAGAGGGAGTGGAGTCCTTGGCTGGATACGCAGACATCTTCCTGGTGAGAAAATACAGGATTTAGTTGTATAAGCCAAGTCCTGGTCAGAGCTTCCCTATCTCTTCCCATTGTTCTCTGCCCCATTGTGTCTTTTCTGTGGCTCTTTCCTATGTGACTGGGGATGGGAAGAAGGGTGGAGGAAAAGCAAGAGGGGATGGGAGAGTTTCCTTTTTCTTGATACAGAGTTACTCAAAGGGGAAAACAATTAGTTAAATGTCATTCGTAGAAGAAAAAACACTTGAGCTAGGTGTGGTCTTTAATCTGGTGCAATTTCTTTAGTTTTAATTTGTTCTCCATGACCTAGATATTTTTAAAAACTGGCTTCATTAAAGTTATCATGTAAAAGCCAAAATATCTACCCAGTATAATCATAGAATTCAATGTTTTTTTTTTTTTTTTTTTTTTTTTTAAATGTCTAGGGTTGTATAGCCATTACTATAATCTGGCTTTACAATCTTTTCCTCACTTCAGAATTATCCTCCTGCCTGTTTACATCTGTCCCCCACCTGGGCCTTCAGAACTGTTGTTCATGTTTCTGTCTCTCCAGTCTCCTCATCTGACTCCTTACACTTAGTATCATGTTTTAAGAGGTTTATTCATTTTGTAATGTGCAGGAGTTCATTGCTTTTTATTGCTGAGTTGAATTCTTCTATTGAATGTTTTCCACATTGTTTATACCCCAGCTGATGGACATGGGTTTTTGTACTCCTTGGCTTTCATGAACTGTGAACATATGTGTATAACTCTGGATTGTTTTCAGACCATTTCATTGAGGGAAGTACCTACAAGTGGGATTGGTGGGTTTTATTAGTTTATATAGAACTTTTAAAGAAATTGCCAAGTTGTTTCTCAGAATGAAAATATTATTTTATGTTGCCATGAGCAGTGTATTAAAAGTTGCAGATTCTCCATATCTTTGCCAACACTTGGTAATGTCAAGTGTTGATTTAAGCCAATTAAATGGTGTGCAGTGGTGTCTCAGTGTAGTTCTAATAACATTTCCCTGCTGACTAATCATGTTGAGTATCTTTTTAAAAAAATGTTTTTATTAGTATTGATGGACATTTATTTATTTATGTATGTATGTATGTATGTATGTATGTATGTATGTATGTGGTGCTGAGAATTGAACCTAGTGCCTCACACATGCTAGGCAAGCACTCTACCACTGAGCCACAATCCCAGCCCCATGTTGAGTATCTTTTAATGTACCTGTTAGTCATTTTGGAGTCTTCTTTTGCCCATTTTGTAAGTGGAATTTTTTTTTTTTTGAACCAGGGTTTAAACCCAGGGGTGCTTAACCACTGAGCCACATCCCCAGCCCTTTTTATACTTTAGATACAGGGTCTCACTAAGTTGTTTAGGGCCTTGATAAGTTGCTGAGGCTGGCGTTAACTCACAATCCTTCTGCCTCAGCCTCCCAAGCAGGTGTGTGTCTGGCTTGTAATTGGAATTTTGATTTGTTAGAGTTCTTAATGTATTATGAATATAAGTCCTTTATCAGATATGATTTATGTCTTGCTAAGTTGCCCAGGCTGGCCTCAGACTCTCCATTCTCCTCCTTAGCCTCCCAAGTGCTTTTTAGTTTCTTAAAGATGGCTTTTAAAGTGAAAAGTTTTAAATTTTGAAGTTCAACTTATCAATATTTTCTTTTGTGACTTGTAAGAACAAAGACGTGAAGATTTTGCCCAGTGTTTTCTTCACTGAGTTTTATAGATTTGGCTCATTTACATAAGGTATATGATGGCTTGTAATTTTTATAGATGATGTGACATAACATTCTAAATTCACTCTCAGGTACCACTGTTTATAACTATTTTTCCCTCATTTGATTTTGTCTGACACTGGTCAAAAAATCAGTTTATCATAAATGTAAAGATTTCTTTCTGAATTCTTGACTCTTTCATCTGAATGCTCCTCCTTACTTGAGAGAAACAATGTCTTGATAACTATTGCTTGATAGAAGTTTTGAAGTTGGGTAAAATCTTCTAACTATGTTGTTCATAAAAATTGTTCTGGGGCTGGGGTTGTGGCTCAATAGTAGAGTGCTTGCCTAGCATGTGCAAGGCACTGGGTTTGATCCTCAGCACCACATAAAAATAAATAAATAAAATAAAGGTATTGTGTCCAACCACAACTAAAAAGATATTTAAAAAAATAGTTCTGGCTGTTCTAGAGTCCCCTCCATTTCCATGTGAATTTTTGGATCAGTTTTTAACTCTACAAAAATTCCTGATGAGATTTGGTAGGAATTGCATTGAGTCCAGATCAATTTGGTGTAAATTTGAATCTTTACATATTGACTGGTCCACTCCATGTAGACAGAACGTTTTTCCATTTTAGTAGGTGGTCTTTAATTTTTCTCAGCAATATTTTGTAATGTGTAACATTCATGTCTTGTAATTCTTTTTGTTACTTAGGTGTTTTACTCCTTTTTTTTCCCCCCTTACAGTGCTGGGATTGAACCCAGGGCCTTACTCATACTCCGCAAGCACTCTACCATTGAGCTATATCCCTAGCCCTTCTTTTCAGGATTTTATTTAGAGACAAGGTCTTACCAGGTTGCTCCAGCTGGCCTGGAGTTATTTAATTTTGGATTAATTTTTGCAAGTATATAGAATTAAAATTGATTTTTTTTATATATTGATCTTATATCCTACAGCCTGGATAAAGTTGTTTATTAGCTTTTTCATTTTTGGTGCTGAGGATCAAACCCAGGGCCTTGTGCATGCTAAGCATGCACTCTACTAGTGGGCTAAGCCCCTATCACCTTAGCTGTAATATGTTTCTAATAGGAGTTGTATGTGCATATTCCTTAGGCTTTCCTATATACATGATTATGTCTTCTGTAAATAGAGACAGTCTTAATTTTTTCTAATCTGGCCTTCTTTTATTTCTTGCTCATTGTTCTGTCTAGAACCTACAGTACACTGTTGAGTTGTGAGAGCAGACATTCTTGTTCCCAATCTTTGGGGGAAGCATTCATTTTCTTACGTTTAAGTATGATGCCACCTTTAAGTGGCACATGCCTGTAATCCGAGTGGCTCAGGTGGCTGAGGCAGGAGGATGACGAGTTCAAAAGCCAGCCTCAGCAATGGCAAAGTGCTAAGCAAGTGAGACCCTGTCTCTAAATAAAATACAAAAAAGGGCTGGGGATGTGGCTCAGTGGTTCAATCCCTGGTACCCCCCCCCCCAAATATATATATGATATTTACTATTGGTTTTTTGTTTTATATATATATATATATATATATATATATATATATATATGTCCTTCCTTAGGTTGAGGAAGTTCCTTTCTACTTCGAATTTGTTGGGTGTTTTTATCATAAAGGGATGTTTGATTTTGTGAGATGCTTTTTCTGCATCTGCAAGATAATTATGTAGCTTTTGTCCTTTCTTCAAATGATACTGTTTATTATAATGTTAATTGAGTTTTGAATGTTAAATTAACCTTTTATTCTTGTGATCAATCCCAGTTGGTCATTGCATATAATCAATTTTGTAAGGCACTCGATTCTGTTTGCTAGTATGTTGAGTCCTTTTGAATTGATATTAATAGAAGATAAACCTGTCTACAGTTATGACATTTTCTTTTGGTTTTGGCATTTGACTAATTCTCACCTCATCAAAAGAGAAGTGCTGCCTCTGTGTGGTAAGTTCACTGTGTACTGGTTACCAACTTGTCTGGGTGTGGAAAGACAAAACACTCATACACACAAGTTGCATGAAGTGGATTTATTACTTACAGGTAGGCAGCAGAAGCCTAGGTTTTACTGAGACCCAGTCCCCAAGGAACAGGAAAGCTGCGTGGGTGGGATGGACCCTTCACTGCACATACTCCACTTGCAAGAAAGCGGCCCCCCTGGGTTTTATACTCTGGCCATGTTATATGCTGGCTTAAAGTGTTTAGAAAAGCCTGTTTCTAGGGACTAGAACAGAACCTGGATATTCTGGGCAGTCCTTCCTTATTCCAGGATGTTGCATTTCTAGTACCTTCAACAGTTATTCCTAAGCATTACAAGTGAGAAAGTGGGGTAAACTGCGTTGATCTCAGACTATCCTTAAACTGCCCTGCTGCCTCCTCTCCTGTTTGCTTAGAAGAACTTGTAAAGTATTGATGTGAATTTTTTTTCTTTTATAAATTTGGTTCTGGGGGCCAAATGCATGCTAACCACATGCTCTACCGCTGAGCTACACCACCAACCTCTAATTCTTTAAATGTTTAGTGCAGTTCACCATTGAAGTCATCTGGGCCTTGACTTTTCTTTGTAGGTAGTTGTTGAGGTTATTATTCTTTGTTACAGGTTTACCAGATTTTCTACTTTTTCACTTAGCTTTAGTAGTGTTTGTCTTTCTAGGAATTAGTCCATTTCAGCTCAGTGATCTAATGTGTTGCCATACAGTGGTTGATATATTTTCTTGTAATTTTAATTCTATAGTGATGTGTCCTCTCATTTCTAACTTTAGTAACATGTGGTTTTCTTTTCCTTCCTTTATTTTTGTCTATTTAAAGGTTTATCAATTTTGGTGATCTTTTTCAATGAACCAACCTTTTTTCTCTATTCTCAATTTTATTTCTGCTCTGATTATTTCCTTCTTCCTGCTTGCTTTGAGTTCAGTTTGTTTTACTCTGTCTAGTTTTTTAAGGTAGAAGGCTAAGTTATTGATTGGCGATTTTTTCCTAATATGTATATTTACAGCTATTTCCTTATTAATCTTCTTTTTGTTCATTACTAGAGTTGGAGTGTTAGGTCTTCAACTGTTATTATATGTCTATTTGTCTTTTCAGTTCTGTCGACTTTTACTTCAGGGGTCTGTTGGGTGCTATATATATTTTGAAAATTTTGCAAACCTTTATTTATGTAATACTGCAAAAAAGAAAAAACATGGTTTCTTTTCAAAAGTCTACAACAGAATGGACATCTGAACATAGTAATAGGAAGAACTAAGTGCTAATATTTAAGACAAAAGATGCCTATTTTTTTTTGTAATTGTATTTTCTAGGCATATTGAACTTTTGTCAGTATGTAATATCTTTGTAAGCTTTTTGATTTAGAATTGCTTTGTCTGGCAATAATGTAGTCACCATGGCTCTATTTTTTGTTACCCTTTGCATAAGACATACATTTTTTCCTTGTGTCTTTATATCTGAATTGGAGCTCTTTTTATTTTTGTATTATCTCAAGCTTACATTAATTCCCAGTAATATACTTTATTAAAGCTTGACTTAATTTCACCAAAATCTTTATAGCTAGAGGAGTTTGAAGTTGAATTTTAATAAATTTTTTATTATTATTACTATTTTTAGTTTTTATCCATGACAGTAGAATGTAGTTTGACATATCAAACATACATGGAGTATAACTTCCCATTTTTGTGGTTGAACATGATGTGGAGTTACACTGACTGTGTATTTATATACAAACACCCTTTCCTTGATTCCCCTTTGTCTAATCCGGTAAACTTCTGTGTGTGGTGTCTCCTCTGGCTTATTGTGAGTTAGCATCCACATATCAGAGAGAACATTCTGCCTCTGGTGTTTTGGGACTGAATTATTTCACCTAGCACGATAGTCTCCAGTTCCATCCATTTACAGGCAAATGGCGTAATTTCATTCTTCTTTATCGCTAAGTAATACCACATTTTCTTTATCCATTCATTTGTTGAAGGGCACCTAGGTTGGTTCCATAACTTAGCTATTGTGAATTGAGCTGCTGTAAACATTGATGTGGCTGGATAACTGTAGTGTGCTCATTTTAGTGTACATATTAAGTCCTTTGAGTATATGCTGAGGAGTGGGACAACTGGGTCAAATGGTGGTTCCATTCCAAGTTTTCTGAAAATCTTGAATGGGAGCCCTTTTAAACAACACATAGGTTGTTTTTTGAAATCCAGTCTGCCAGTCTGTTTTTATTTATATATTGTTATATTTGTTCATTTATTTATTTTCTTTCCACATTTTTATTGGTGCATTATAGTTGTACATGATGATAGGATTTGTTTTTACATATTTGTACATGCACACAACAGGACAGTGTAATTTGGCCAATATCATTTCCAGCACTTCCCCCTTGCTTTCCACTCCCCACCCCGTGGTGGTCTCTTTCCTCTACTGACCTCTCTTTGATTTTTATTTTATTTTTTAGTTTGAATATCCATATATACTTTCACATGTATATTTCTATATATGTTTGTATACATTCGAAAATACATATATATATATATTTAGTTTTTATGTCTTTTTATTGAAGTGATCTTTTGCTACCTGTATTTGTTCTTTTACATTATTCTTTACTTAAAAGACCAGTTTAATTATTCTAAGCTCCTTCTCTGACATTTCTTCCATGTGATGTTGATGGATTCTGTTATTGGAGAATCTTGGTTTGCTTGGGGAGATTTGTTCCTTTGCTTTTTCATGTTGTTTGTGTGTCTACCCATCTAATGGTAAGGATCTGAGGCAGTAGAGTGTTTACCCTGTGGACTTACAGTGTCCCTAAAGGTTTCCAGTGCCTCACTGTTTAGGGGGAGACAATAATAATAATGACTAGTGCAAACAATTTACAGCATTAAATCAAATAGTTCCTACTATGATGTCTATAATGTTAATTATCACAATAAACAGAAATGATATGATCAGTTATTGCCTATAATAAAAACAGGAATTTTGCAAAAGGGTTTAACTTTTCAGATAGTGAATGGGGAGAGAACAGAAGTGATATAGGATGTGATGATTATGAGGGAGCAGAAGAGAAGATAGAACTAAAAAATTAATAAAAATAAAATAAAGATATTGTGTCCAACTATAACTAAAAAATAATAAATATTAAAAAATACTGACATTAAAAATGCTAGAGATAAGAAGAAAAAAATAGGAAACTGTGTAAATGTTCATGTGCCATAAGGTCACAATTAAACAGTGAAAAAGAATTAAAGGGCTGGGGATGTGGCTCAAACTGTAATGCACTCGCCTGTCATGCGTGGGGCGCTGGGTTCCATCCTCAGCACCACATAAAAATAAAGATGTTGTGTCCACCGAAAACTGAAAAATAAATACTAAAAAAATTCTCTCTCTCTCTCTCTCTCTCTCTCTCTCCTCTGTCTCTCTCTAAAAAAAAACCAAACCAAACCAAAACAAAACAAAACAAAAAACCCAAAAAACCCCACAAAATCTTGATGAGAAGTTAAAGAATTCTTTCTGTTGGAGTTTTCATTGATGAATTTAGGCCATTAATGTTCAAGGTTATTATTGAGATGTGATTTATGTTTCTGGTCATTTTGGTTTATTTCTAGTTCAGCTTCTCTTTTCAGCAGTATTAGGTTGGTATTCTGGAGTGTGATTTCTGGATTGCCGGAGTAAGAGAGGTAATCTGTAGGTGGAGTTCCTCGAGGTGGGGTTTAGCTTTAGGAAGGCTCCAGGCTCTTTGCTGAATGCTAATTGGTCTGGAGATTTTAAATCAGTGCACCTCCAGTGGTGGTATTGACTGGTCCATGCTGGAAGACTTTACCCCAGTAATCTCCAGTTCTTAGTCCCTACTAAGACCTCACTGTTTCTTGGTCCTGTCTCCAAACAATCTCTCCCGCCCCCACCCTTCTGAGTTCCAGGCCAGATGTGGCCTGCAAGCCTTGGGATTGGAGCAGGAGAGGTAGAGCTGGGTGGGTTTCCTCCCTGTTGTCCCCTGTGTAAACCTTTCTCCATGTTGGATTTTCTCCTGGTCACTTAAGCACACTCTGTTGTGAAGCATGTGTTTATTGGGCCTGTGTTTTGGACCGAACTCAGGTTTGCCAAGAATTGGCTTTCCCTGTTGTCTGCTCTTAAGCTAAAGCTGCAAAATGGTTCTTTCCTTTATCCTCTGCATTCTGCCTGGAGAGATGGTGGCTTCTTTCCCCCCACATGGGTTTTGTGCAGCGAGTTGTTCAGGTTTGTTGGGCAATGTCTGTGGTCTCTAAATACTCTACCCAGATACACCTCGGACCTCCCCAAAATGCAGGTTCCTTCCTTTAATTCCCTTATCCATCTACTATGTTCACAAAGGGACCTCTCTGGCTATGGCAATGGCTGTGCTGCTGGGGATTTTTTTTCTGTGTCCCCGATCTGCTTTGAATGTCCAGTAAGTCCTTCCTTTTTTTTTTTTTTTTTTGTTCACTCACCTTGTGGAAAAGCCGCCTGTCTGCTTTCTTGGTTTTACACCAAGGAGCAGCCAGGAAAGCAACCTCCTCTATTTCGCCATCTTGGATCTCTGCCAATCTCTTTTTTTTGACAGGAGAGTTTAATCCATTCACATTTAAAGTGATTACCCACACAGAAGGATTTGCTTCTGCCATTCAACTCTTTGTTTTATGTATGTGTGATAGTTTTTGTGCCTTCATTCCACTGGTTTTTAAAAGTTTAGTTTGGTTGTGTCATTAAAATTCACTTCTTTCATTTCTATATTTAATGTTTCCTTCTCTTAATGGTTACCTTGGTGATTACAATTAAACTAGTTGGAATGAAACCAGGTTAGCTTCAGTAGTTTGGGAGCATACTGCTTCTGTACATCTGCATCTTATGTTGTCATTATCTAGATTACATCTTTATGCATGATGTATTCATTATTGGATTTATAATTGTTTCATGAATTTTTTAAATTATATAGGAAAAATAGAGATGTTATAGACTGAAATATAGCCCTACTGTCTTCTATATTTACCCAGGAAGTTGTATTTACTGTCATGTTTTTTCCTCTCATGATTTCATATTACTGTAGTGTTCTTTTATTTCTGACTAAAGAATTCCCTGTAGTATTTCTTGTATGACATGTCAACTGCAAATGAACCCCTCAACTTTTGTTTATCTGGACATGTCTTATTTTGTCTTTTATCCTTGAAGTTTAGCTTTTCTGGATACAGAATTCTTAGCCAACAGTTTTTTTCTTTAGTATGTGTTACTGCCTTCTGGACTACATGGTTAGTCTTATTGAAGATCCCCTGTGTGTGATAAGTTGCTCCTATCTCCCTACTTTCAAAATTTTCTCCTTGTGTTTGGGTTTGACAGTTTGATTACAATACGTCTCAGTATAAATGTCTTTGAGTTCATCCTACTTGGAGTTCATTGAGCTTCTTAGATGTGTATATTCATGTCTTTCATCAAATTTGGTAAGTTTTTGGCTATTCTTCAAATAGTTTATCGGACTTGTTCTTTCTCTTTTGGGATTCCTAAAATGTATATGTTGGTATGTCTCTAATAATTTTTCTTTTTTTCCTTTTCCCCAGACTAGATAATTTCAATAGTTTAACCTTGAAGTCCTGTGATCCTTTTTTCTGCAACTTGGATCTGCTGTTGAAAATTCTAGTGAATTTTTCATTTCATTGATACTCATTTTGTTTGGACATTGTTTTCCCGCTTTCCTGAGTTCTTTTTCCTTGGTTTCCTTTAGCTCATTGAACATATTTTAAGATAGTTACTCTAGCATCTGTGACTAATAATTCCAGTGTTTGGGTTTCCTCAGGGATGGTTTCTGTCAAATTCTTCTTTTCCTTGTTGAATATGGTCACTGAAATTTTAGTTGTCTCTGTGGCCAACCAGTGATCAGGTAAAGATGTCCCTCTCAGAAGGCACACCAGGTTGGAACAAACTATTTCTTTCCTTGTATTGGGGTGGCTATTTGAATCCATGATAATTGAAACAATGACTGGCCTCCAGGCTGCCCCTCAGCCATCAAAAGCGGTGATCAGCAATCAAAATACACAATCCTTGGGCTGTGCATGTGGCTTAGTGGTAGAGTACTTGCCTAGCTTTTGTGAGGCCCTTGGGTTCTATCCCCTGCATCTCAAAAATGAAAATCCCCCCAAAATACAACCCTAATATTTGAAGGACAAGGTCCTTGTTGTCCACCTTGGCCCCAGGTAGCCACTTCAGGAACATGGGTTTCCAACCTCATAGTTACTTGGTTTACCTCATGGTTTTGGGCTGGGAATGATAGTAGTTACACCAAATGCAGAAATTCACTGAAATGTACCTGCTTCTTCATCACACTCTTCCTTGGATCCTGCAAGTGTTCAACTAAACTCCAAAGTTCCAAAGTATTTACTTCAGACAATCCCTTTTAGTTGAGTTGTTGCTTCAGTCCCAGATTCCTAGAAGTTCCTCTTCTGTCTACTATGATGTCACTCAACTCTTAGTTTGAGCTGGATGTAGTCTCAGCTACTCAGGAGGTTGTGAGGGGAGGATCTCTTGAACCCACCAGTTTGTTGATTAGTCCAGGCGACACAGCAAGATCCTGTCTCAAACGAAAAATATCCCACAGTTCTATGTTTAGAGCTATTTTTTTAAGCTGTATTTTTTGAGTTATTTTTTAGTGGTTGCTCTAAAGATTACAATATAAATTTTAAATTATCTGTCTACTTCAAGTTAATACTGACTTTATTCTGGTAAAAGATGGAAACTCTGCTTTGATATAACTATTTTCTCCCCATCATTCGTGCCATTATTATTATATATTTCCTTACAGTGTTATAATTACAAATTATAGTGTTATAATTATTACATTATATATAAGTATTGAGAATTATATTTATTCAGTACTTTGTATTTAATCATGTATTTGCCATTTTCAGTGCTTTTTTAAAAAAATATTTTTTAGTTATAGTTGGACATAATACCTTTATTTTATTTATTTTTATGTGGTGCTGAGGATTGAACCCAGTGTCTCACATGTGCTAGGCAAGCACTCTTCCACTGAGCCACAACCCCATTCTCTTTTCAGTGCTTTTAATTGCTTCTTGTGGACTTGAATTACTGTCTGGTATTACTTTTACCTTGAGGGAATCCTGAGCAGGCATGGGCACTAGTGGCATTCTTGGTTAAGAATGTGTCAGGGGGGCTGGGGATGTGACTCAAGTAGTAGCGCGCTCACCTGGCATGCGTGCGGCCCGGGTTCGATCCTCAGCACCACATACAAAGAAAGATGTTGTGTCCGCTGAAAACTAAAAAATAAATTAAAAAAAAAAAAGAATGTATCAGGGGCTGGGGTTGTGACTCAGTGGCAGAGCATTTGCCTGGCACATGGGAGCCACTGGGTTTGATCCTCAGCATCACATAAAAATAAATAAATAAAATAAAGGCATTGTGTCTATCTACAACTTAAAAAAAAAAAAAAAAGAATGCCTCAGACTCTTACCATTCTCATCTCAACTTTAGCAGTTTTTTGTGAATGAACACTTCACAATTTAATATTTGATTCGTTTTCAGAACCTTGAATGCTAATACTTTTTTTTTTTTTTGACAATTTTGTCCAGTTTTCTAGTTTTTTTTAGGGAGAGAATTTTTCAGACTCTTAATTGTGCAGTAGCTGGAAGACCACCTATCCAACTTGTCAGTTTTGCAGAGAGTATAGATGACATTTTGTGGCAAAGTTAGCTACTCCCATGGTTTACAGACATTCTGCTCAGAGTCACGGCAGGCTGAAGAGTGGACCCACTTTTCCGAAGCTGATGGGGCTCAGGAGAGGGAAAGGGGTTGGGAGTAGGGCAAGATGTGATTGGGCCCTGTCGCCCAGCCTTGGTCCTCAAGCCCCCACATCCAATCTTTTCCAGGGGGTGGCCTGAGCTTAATCCATCATATACCCCTGTCCTTAGGGCACCTTTCTGGCTCCTCTTACCTTCCCTCCCTGACATCCCCTCTCTGGGAGGGGCAGACTTTGAAGACTGTGGAAGGTAGTGCCTACCTCTCAGCCTTACCTTGTGACTGCTGGGTGCCCTCTGGGTGGAGGGTGTGAAGAGCCTCAGAATAGAGGCCAGAGTCCAGGGTAATTGCTGGCTCTGTTCACTGAGGTTTTCCTTCCTCTTCCAGCCAATTGTGTGTGGACATGGGTGTGGTGGATGAGGTGTGTTTGGAGCTGGAACTAGTGTGGCACAATTCTCTGTAGCTTATATCCTGCTGAGGTTTTGGGGAACAGCTGCCAAGGAGCAGAGAGGAGAGAAGATCTTCACCCCAGAAAGTAACATACCAACTTTCCCACAAGTTAGGGAGGAAATTGAGTACATAATTCTGGAAGAGCTTTACTGAGCCTGTTTGCCTGTTCACCTTCTGCATAGCCTCTCTGTGCCAGGTGAAGCCAAATGCTACTGTTTCCTTTATCTTCCCACAGATAGGGTCTTCACACCTCTGTAACCAGATGCTTTTGCCTTTCTCTTTTGACAGAGGAATGTGACGGCATCCGGAGTCATCCCGCAGATTTCTCTGATCATGGGCCCATGTGCTGGTGGGGCGGTCTACTCGCCGGCCCTAACAGACTTCACATTCATGGTGAAGGTAAGAAAGAAGAGCCTGTTTCTGGTGCCCTTTGAGAGTCCTGCAGCCCCTTATCTGTAATAAAAATGATTCCTGACCCAAATCTAGGTTGTTAGCTGCATTCTCATTGGCATTCAGCAGAGTGATGATAAGGTCTTAGTGGAGAGGTTTTGGCATGGAATCTGTAGCTCATGGGGTTCACTAGCAGGAGGTGCTCATGTGCTTCAGTGGTAGGTGATTTGATTTGTTAGTCTGAATTGAAATGGTTTTTAGGTAATTAAAGGATCTATCCTTTTCCCAGACAGGAGACAGTCTCTTAATTCCTATTCAAAAGGTTCTCATGGGAGGCATTTCTGTATTTTTAGGATATTGTTTCTGGTCGTCCCACATTTATTTCTTTAACTATTTGCCATTTTATTTCATTTTTTGAAATGGTTTTGAATAAATCGATCTCTAACTTCATTTTGAGAGGTACATATTTTTATTTCATAACTTTAATGGAATGACATTTAAAATTATTTGTAAATGATGCTTTCTTCGACTTAACATGTGGACAAATACCCTTAATCTGTTACTTTATTTATTTTTAATTTTTTTTTAGTTGTAGATGGACACAATTCTTTATTTTATTTTATTTATTTTTTTAATGTGGTGCTAAGGATTGAACCCAGTGCCTAACACACGCGAGGCATGTACTCAACTACTGAGCTACAACCCTAGCCTAATCTGTTACTTTAAAATCAGCCTTTTTCTCTTTATTAACAAAAAGAGCCATAAATACTAAAACAGGAAGGTTGGGGGATGCAAAGTAACAATAGTCATTTTTCTCAAAGCAGTAGGAATTCAAGTTTCTAAAGTACTTATCCTCTGACCCAGCTGTTCTGTTCCTAATGTCAGACTGAAAGCCACATAGATGTTCAATAAAAGAGGTGGGTTTAACCCATTAAGATGATCAGAGCTCTTGCTTCCTGCGCACAGCAGAATCCCCTGAACGTTGCTCACTAAATCCAGGCAGGTCACTTCTCTACTGCTGCTGCTGCACTTCTCCTTCCTGCCCCAGGCACAGAGGAGAGGTGCAGGAGTGGCTCCTCTGGTGGAGGCCATCCTTCCTGTGCACAGCTCTCCATGCCTGTTCAGTGGCCTCATGCTGACCCTTCTCTCTGCTGCTTTATTACATTCTTTTAAAGGGTGGCAGGATATGGGAACTTTGTTTTTTGCAGTACTGGGGGTTGAACCTGGGGCCTTGCACATGCTAGGCAAGTGCTCTATCACTTGGCTCATCCCCAGCCTTCTTTACTACTTCCGTTTTCTCCCTTGCTACTGTATCCTATCAGAACTTAATCAAGTGCAGGTCTTTTCTGTCTTTAAAAACAAAAGCTGTCCCCTATAGGTAATTCTCTCTCCCTCCCCTCACCTTCTTTTTTTTCTTTTTTGCAGTGCTGGGGATTGAACTCAGGGACTTGCACATGCTCGGCAAATGCTCTACCACTGAGCTGCACCCCAGCCTTTTTTATTTTATTATGAGACAGGGTCTCTTTGAGTTGCCCAGGCTGGCCATGGACTTCCTGTTCTCCTGCCTCAACCTCCTGAGTTGCTGGGATGACAGATGTGCACCTCTGTGCCCACCCTCTTTTCCTGTTCATGTCAATTTAGCCTTGTCCTCCCAATCCACTAAACTGTCCTTCTAAGGTCATTAGTGCCTTCTGTGTCACTGTGAATGCTAGTTATTGCTCATCTCCCTCAATCTCTCAGCAGTATTGTTTTCTCATGCCCTCCCACAATGCCTCTGTGGCATCTCCTGTCATCTCTGGCCACACCTTCTTGGTTTCCATTGACAATTTACATCATCCTGCTCAGCCCTCTAGCTGCTGGGGTTCTTTCCAAACTGCTTTCCCTTCTTTGCCTTTTTTTTTTTTTTTTTGGTACTGGGGAGTGAATCCAGGGGCACTTAACTACTGAGCCACATCCCCAGCCCTTTTTAAATTTTATTTAGAAACAAGGTCTCAATGAATTACTTAGGGCCTAACTGTGTTCTTGTCCTACAACTATTTGTTAGACCTTAATCATTTGATATCTTAAATATTTCATATGTTTAATAAAGTGCAATAAAAATGCAACATTTTTTAAAAATTTTCTTTTGGAGTTGAAAGTGAACAGAATGCCTTTATTTTATTTGTTTATTTTTATGTGGTGCTGAGGATCGAACCTAGTATCTCACATGTGCTAGGCAAGCGCTCTTCCACTGAGCTCCAGCCCCAGCCCCAAAATACAATATCTTTTTAAAAAAGAATCTGAAAGGTAATTATGAAGTTCATGTGGGGTGAAGAAACATCCTGTAAGAATAAACACTTCAGAAGAAGTATAATGAGGGCTAGCTTGCCAGTGCCATAGTACATTATAAAGCTGCAGTAACCAAAATGGCTTCATTAACATGCAGTGAGTGGACAGATCATGGGACGGAACAGAAGTGAGAAATGGGTCTAAATATATTGTACATTTAGCGTATGATGAAAGATATATTTTTGTTCTATTTAGGGGCACTGATAATACCAGTTTTTATATCGAGACAATTATTTGATTCACACGAAGGTTTATTTTTGGGCTTCCTCTCTCCCATTGATGTGTTCTGTCTTAATTATGGTGGTCATGTAGTAAGTTTTGAAATTAAGACATGAGATCTCCACCTTCATTCTTCGATTGTTTTGACTGTATGTAATCCTATGAAGTCCCATATTGATTTTAGGCTGGGTTTTCCTCTTGCTACTTAAAAACTTCATTGGGATTTTGATAGGGACTGCTTTGGATCTGTAGACGACTTTGGGTAATGATGACATTTTAATATCTAGGTGAAGGATTGTTAATTTTATTGACCTTTTCTAAGAACTAATTCTTGGTTTTGTTAGCGTTTCCTGTTTTTCTATTTATCTTCTGCTAGCCGTAGGTTTAGTTCTTTTTTTTTTTTTAAGTATCTGTTTTTTAGTTATAGGTGGACACAATATCTTTATTTATATATATATATATATATATATATATATATATATATATATATATATATTTATTTATTTTTATTTATTTATTTTATTTTTATGTGGCGCTAGGCAGGTGCTCTACTGCTGAGCCACAACCCCCACCCCAGTTCTTTTTTTTTTATCCCCAGTTCTTCAAGGTGTAAAGTTGGTTGTTTTGAGACCTTTCTTCTTTTTTAATGTGTTTAGAGCTATAAGTTTCTCTTTTGGTGTTGCTTTCACTGTGTTCTGGTTTTTTGTATGATTTTTTTAAAAAATATTTTCTTAGTTGTAGTTGGACACAATACCTTTATTTTATTTATTTATTTTTAAGTGGATCGAACCCAGAGCCTCACACATGCTAGGCAAGTGCTCTCCTGCTGAGCCCCAGCTCCAGCCCCTCATATGATGTTTTTAATATTCATTTGTCTCGATATTTTAAAATTTCCCTGTGATTTTTTCTTTGACTCACTGATGGTTTAAAATTATTTGCTTTTCACATGTTATAAATTTTCTAGTTTTCCTTCTGTGTTTAGTTGCATCCCATTATGATTGATTTCACTCTCAAAATTGATTAAATCCTGTGATGTGTCCAAACACATGGCCTACCTTGGGATCACATTTCTTGTTGGTCTCCTTTAAGCTGAAACAATTCCTTGGACTTTTCATCATGATATTGACACTTTGGGAGGATACAGATAAATTATTTTGTTCTCCAGAATGGGCTTATCTGATGTTTCCTGGAATTAGAGTTGGGTTTGGTATCTGAGTTTGTCTGTTACGTAAGGCTTGCTGTATCAACTTAGATATTCCATCTAGAATCGAGAGATGCCCATATTCCTCTATGAGTGATGCCACTTTGATAGCCAGTTCAAGGTGTGGTCTGTTTCTCCCCATGGAGTTTCTGGTTTTCTCTTTGTAACTTAATGGTGCTTTTTGGAGAGATGCTTTGAGAACTTGAGAATATTCTACTCTGCATCTCACTTTTTCTCCTTGATTGGTTTATTTTCTAAACTAATCCATACTTTAATGTTTAATAAAATGGTTATCTAGCTCCATGATTTGCTTCCTATCAGGTGGCATTTTAAAAAGTTTTTTAAATTTTTATTTTTTTAATATATTTTTAAAGTTGTAGATGGACATAATACCTTTATTTTATTGAACCCAGTGCCTCACGCATGCTAGGCAAGTGCTCTACCATGGAGCCCCAGCCCCAGCCCTAGCCCTCAGTTAGCATTTTATTCTAAGGAAGAACCCCAATTTCTTTTCATTTTTCTTTCTTTCTTTTTTTTTTTTTTTTTTTTTTTTTGTACCAGGGATTGAACTCAGGGGTACTCAGCCACTGAGCCATATCCCCAACCCTATTTTGTATTTTTTTTAGAGACAGGGTCTCACTGAGTTGCTTAGTTCCTTGCTTTTGCTGGGACTGGCTTTGAACTCATGATCCTCCTGCCTCAGCCTCCTGAACTGCTGGGATTACAGATATGTGCCACCATGCCTGGCGGCTCTACTTTCTTGAAGATATGTTTATGTGATCTATTATTAATGTGAATTCAAGAATTCCTGTTTTGCCCAGTGGTTTATAATCCATTACTGTAGTTTGTTTTGATGCTCGTATTGTCCTTAACCAGGCCGGGGAGCCCTTTAAGCTGGCTCCTATCCTGCTTTGATATGTGAATCAAGTTCACTTGGGCACATTCCTTTATGGGTAGTAGTTTTAATTCTAAAAAGAGTTTTTCGTACCTCAAGCTCATGAAAGTAGTTTCCATTTTATTAAAGCTTTATTGGTTTGCCTTTTTTTACCTGTCTATACCTTCCTGGAATTGATTCATGGTTTGAAGTAAGAGTCCCTTCCCCCATTTTTTCTCTTCAATGATTGACCTTGTCAGTCTAGAGCCTTTTATGGAAATGAACATCCATTCCTGCTCTCTGATGCCACATGTGTCATAAATCCAGCTCTGGTGGTCTGTGTGCCTATTTCTGTGACAGTGCCACACTACCTCACTCAGAGTGGCTACAGGAGATGTTGATAGCTGGTAGAGCAGGTTGCAGGTTGGCCCACCTTGTTCTCAGGTGAAATGGGCTATTCTTGGCTCTTTGCATTAACACAAGGTGTCCTTAGGTTGCCTAGACAGGTGGTCTCGAACTCCTGGGTTCAGGAGATTCTCCTGCCTCAGCTTACTGAGAAGGTGGGCTGTGGGCACATGTGACCACATCTGGCTTTATACATTTTTTTCAACTTTATTGAAATGTGAGATAAATTATATGTACTTGAAGCATATAACCTGATGTTTGTATAAATCCATAAAGCCGTTACCACATGATTCAAGACAACGAACATCCTGCACCCTTAAAAGTTTCTTTGTAATCCATTCTTCCCGTTTTTTTTTTTTTTATATTTATTTTTTAGTTTTTGGCGGACACAACATCTTTGTTTGTATGTGGTGCTGAGGATCAAACCTGGGCCGCACGCATGCCAGGCGAGCATGCTACCGCTTGAGCCACATCCCCAGCCCCTATTCTTCCCTGTTTAACAAAACCTGCTCTTCTGGTAGCCATTGACTTACCTTCTGTCACTATAGATAAATTTGCAACCTTCTGTCTTTTTTTTTTTTTTTTTTTTTTTTTTTAATTTTATTTTTTTATTGGTTATTCAAAACATTACAAAGATTGCAGAATCACATCGGTTACACATCCACATTTTTACATAATACCATAATAGTAACTGTTGTATTCTGCTACCTTTCCTATCCTCTACTATCCCCCCTCCCCTCCCCTCCCATCTTCTCTCTCTACCCCATCTACTGTAATTCATTTCTCTCCTTATTTTTTTCCCATTCCCCTCACAAACTCTTATATGTAATTTTGTATAACAATGAGGGTCTCCTTCCATTTCCAAGCAATTTCCCTTTTCTCTCCCTTTCCCTCCCACTTCATGACTCTGCTTAATGTTAATCTTTTCCTCCTGCTCTTCCTCCCTGCTCTGTTCTTGGTTGCTCTCATTATATCAAAGAAGACATTTGGCATTTGTTTTTTAGGGATTGGCTAGCTTCACTTAGCATAATCTGCTCTAGTGCCATCCATTTCCCTGCAAATTTCATGATTTTGTCATTTCTTAGTGCTGCGTAGTACTCCATTGTGTATAAATGCCACATTTTTTTTATCCATTCATCTATTGAGGGGCATCGGGGTTGGTTCCACAGTCTAGCTATTGTGAATTGTGCTGCTATGAACATCGATGTGGCAGTATCCCTGTAGTACGCTCTTTTGAGGTCTTCAGGGAATAGTCCGAGAAGGGCAATAGCTGGGTCAAATGGTGGTTCCATTCCCAGCTTTCCCAGGAATCTCCATACTGCTTTCCATATTGGCCTCACCATTTTGCAGTCCCACCAGCAATGTATAAGAGTACCCTTTTCCCCACATCCTCGCCAGCACTTGTTATTGTTCGACTTCATAATGGCTGCCAATCTTACTGGAGTGAGATGGTATCTTAGGGTGGTTTTGATTTGCATTTCTCTGACTGCTAGAGATGGTGAGCATTTTTTCATGTACTTGTTGATTGATTGTATGTCCTCCTCTGAGAAGTGTCTGTTCAGGTCTTTGGCCCATTTGTTGATTGGGTTATTTGTTTTCTTATCGTTTAATTTTTTGAGTTCTTTGTATACTCTGGATATTAGGGCTCTATCTGAAGTGTGAGGAGTAAAAATTTGTTCCCATGATGTAGGCTCCCTATTTACCTCTCTTATTGTTTCTCTTGCTGAGAAAAAACTTTTTAGTTTAAGTAAGTCCCATTTGTTGATTCTTGTTTTTAACTCTTGTGCTATGGGTGTCCTATTAAGGAATTTGGAGCCCGACCCCACAATATGTAGATCGGAGCCAACCTTTTCATCTATCAGACGCATAGTCTCTGATTTGATATCAAGGTCCTTGATCCATTTTGAGTTAACTTTTGTGCATGGCGAGAGGAGGGGATTCAGTTTCATTTTATTGCATATGGATTTCCAGTTTTCCCAGCACCATTTGTTGAAGATGCTATCCTTCCTCCATTGCATGCTTTTAGCCCCTTTATCGAATATAAGATAGTTGTAATTTTGTGGATTGGTTTCTGTGTCCTCTATTCTATACCATTGGTCCACCCGCCTGTTTTGGTACCAGTACCATGCTGTTTTTGTTACTATTGCTTTGTAGTACAGTTTGAAATCTGGTATCGCTACACCTCCTGATTCACACTTCCTGCTTAGAATTGCTTTTGCTATTCTGGGTCTTTTATTTTTCCATATGAATTTCATGATTGCTTTATCTATTTCTACAAGAAATGCCGTTGGGATTTTGATTGGCATTGCATTGAACCTATAGAGAACTTTTGGTAATATTGCCATTTTGATGATGTTAGTTCTGCCTATCCATGAACAGGGTATATTTTTCCATCTTCTGAGATCTTCTTCTATTTCTCTCTTTAGGGTTCTGTAGTTTTCATTGTATAAATCTTTCACCTCTTTTGTTAGGTTGATTCCCAAGTATTTTATTTTTTTTGAGGATATTGTGAATGGGGTAGATGTCCTCATTTCCAGTTCAGAAGATTTGTCGCTGATATACAGGAATGCCTTTGATTTATGCGTGTTGATTTTATATCCTGCCACTTTGCTGAATTCATTTATTAGCTCTAGTAGTTTCTTTGTAGACCTTTTTGTGTCTTCTAGGTATAGGATCATATCCGCAAATAGTGATAATTTAAGTTCTTCTTTTCCTATTTTTATGCCTTTAATTTCTTTCGTCTGTCCAATTGCTCTGGCCAGTGTTTCGAGAACTATATTGAATAGAAGTGGTGAGAGAGGGCATCCCTGTCTTGTTCCAGATTTTAGAGGGAATGCCTTCAGTTTTTTTCCATTTAGAATGATGCTAGCCTGAGGCTTAGCATATATAGCTTTTATAATTTTGAGGTAAGTTCCTGTTATCCCTAGTTTTTCTAATGTTTTGAACATAAAGGGATGCTGTACTTTGTCGAATGCTTTTTCTGCGTCCACCGAGATGATCATATGGTTCTTATCTTTAAGTCTATTGATGTGGTGAATAACGTTTATTGATTTCCGTATATTGAACCAGCCTTGCATCCCAGGGATGAATCCTACTTGATCATGGTGCACAATCTTTTTGATATGTTTTTGTATACGATTTGCCAGAATTTTATTGAGGATTTTTGCATCTAAATTCATTAGGGATATTGGTCTGTAGTTTTCTTTCTTTGAGGTGTCCTTCTCTGGTTTGGGAATCAGGGTGATATTGGCCTCATAGAATGAATTTGGGAGTTCTCCCTCTTTTTCTATCTCCTGAAATAGATTATGGAGTATTGGTATTAGTTCCTCTTTAAATGTTTTGTAAAACTCTGCTGTACATCCATCCGGTCCTGGGCTTTTCTTGGTTGGTAGTCTTTTGATGGCTTCTTCTATTTCCTCCCTTGATATTGATCTGTTTAGGTTGTTTATATCTTCCTGATTCAATCTGGGTAGTTCATATGTCTCAAGGAATTTATCTATGCCTTCACTATCTTCTATTTTATTAGAGTATAGGGTTTCAAAATAATTTCTAATTATCGTCTGTATTTCTGAATTGTCTGTTGTGATGTTGCCTTTTTCATCCCGTAAGCTAGTAATTTGGGTTCTCTCTCTTCTTCTCTTTGTTAGTGTGGCTAGTGGTCTATCAATCTTATTTATTTTTTCAAAGAACCAACTTTTAGTTTTGTCAATTTTTTTGATTGTTTCTTTTGTTTCGATTTCATTGATTTCTGCTCTAATTTTAATTATTTCTTGCCTTCTACTGTATTTGCTGCTGATTTGTTCTTCTTTTTCTAAGGCTTTGAGGTGTAGTATGAGGTCATTTATTTGTTGGCTTTTCCTTCTTTTAAGGAATGAACTCCATGAAATGAATTTTCCTCTTAGTACTGCTTTCATAGTGTCCCAAAGATTTCGATATGTTGTTTCTGAGTTTTCGTTTACCTCTAAGAATTTTTTAATTTCCTCTTTGATGTCTTCTGTAACCCTTTGTTCATTCAGTAGCATATTGTTTAATCTCCATGTGATGTAGGGTTTTTCCTTTCTCATTTTATTATTGATTTCCAATTTCATTCCATTATGATCAGATAAAATGCACGGTAGTATCTCAACTCCTTTGTAATTGCTAAGCTTTGCCCTGTGACATAATATATGGTCTATTTTTGAGAAGGATCCATGTGCTGCTGAGAAGAAAGTGTATCCACTTGATGTTGGGTGGTATATTCTGTATATATCAATTAAGTCTAAGTTATTTATTGTATTATTGAGCTCTATGGTTTCTTTATTCAATTTTTGTTTGGAAGATCTGTCCATTGGTGAGAGAGGTGTATTAAAATCTCCCATGATTATTGTGTTGTGGTCTATTAGACTCTTGAACTTGAGAAGAGTTTGTTTGATGAACGTAGCTGCACCATTGTTTGGGGCATATATATTAATGATCGTCAAGTCTTGTTGGTGTATGGTTCCCTTGAGCAGTATGTATTGTCCTTGTTTATCCCTTTTGATTAACTTTGGCTTGAAGTCTATTTTATTTGATACAAGTATGGACACCCCTGCTTGCTTCCGGGGTCCGTATGAGTGATATGATTTTTCCCAACCTTTCACCTTCAGTCTGTGTATGTCTTTACCTATCAGATGAGTCTCCTGTAGACAGCATATTGTTGGATCTTTTTTTTTAATCCATTCTACTAGCCTATGTCTTTTGATTGGTGCATTTAAGCCATTAACATTTAGGGTTACTATTGAGATATGGTTTGTATTTCCAGCCATATTTGGTTATGTATGATACTTAACATGATTAGTTTTTCCTCTATGCTTAGTTTTTCCTTTATTGTACTACCTCCCGTTGTTGGTTTTCATTGTTATTTTTCATTTCCTCTTCCTGTAATGTTTTGCCAAGGATGTTTTGAAGAGCTGGTTTTCTAGCTGCAAATTCTTTTAACTTTTGCTTATCGTGGAAGATTTTTATTTCATCTTCAATCCTGAAGCTTAATTTCGCTGGATACATGATTCTTGGTTGGAACCCTTTTTCTTTCAGCGTTTGAAATATGTTGTTCCAGGATCTTCTAGCTTTCAGAGTCTGTGTTGAAAGATCAGCAGTTATCCTGATTGGTTTACCCTTAAATGTAATCTGCTTCCTCTCTCTTGTGGCTTTTAAGATTCTCTCCTTATTCTGTATGTTGGGCATCTTCATTATTATATGTCTTGGTGTGGATCTCTTATGATTTTGTATATTCGGTGTCCTGTAGGCTTCTAGTATTTGGATTTCTTTTTCATTCTTTAAGTCTGGGAAGTTTTCTAGTATTATTTCATTGAATAGATTACTCATTCCCTTGGTTTGGACCTCTGTACCCTCTTGTATCCCAATAAGTCTTAGGTTTGGTTTCTTGATGTTATCCCACAATTCTTGGATGTTCTGCTCATGATTTCTTAACATTCTCGCTGAGCTGTCTATGTTGTTTTCAAGTTGAAAAACTTTGTCTTCGTTGTCTGAAGTTCTATCTTCCAAGTGTTCTACTCTGCTGGTAATACTCTCATTTGAGTTTTTAATTTGGTTTATTGTTTCCTGCATTTCCAGGATTTCTGTTTGTTTGTTTTTTATATCCTCTATCTCCCTATAGAGTTGATCTTTTGCTTCTTGGATTTGTTTATGTAATTCATTGTCAAAGTGATTTTTCATTGTCTGAATTTGATGAATAATGTCTTCCTTGAGACTCCAGATCATCTGAAGCATGTATATCCTGAACTCTTTGTCTGACATTCCATCAGCTGCAGATATTACCTCATCTAATGTTGAATTGACCTGTATTGTTTGTGGTCCTTTCTTTCCTTGTCTTTTCATACTGCTCATGATTCTTTCTAGCTTTGTGAAACTGTTGAGCTAATGTTTTTCCCCTTATATATTTGTATTGTTCTTGAATAGCTCCAATATTCCTCTTTTTCGGAGAAAGACAATGTTAACAGATCCCAATATCAACAGTACATTATCTAAGGACAAGTTTTCATTATTAATGCATTTATAGTTAGATTCTAAGACTATAGATATTGGATTTAATTATTACTTAAGAATATATTCCTTAGTTTCATAAAAGGCGTACCATATCTGGTGGCATATAGAAAACTTAATTTCAGACGAAGGATGTTATACTTAAAGAGAAAGGAGTGAGGGAATGAGGTTAAACTAACTTAGCACCTTTGGAGAACTCTAACCACTCGACTGGTAATTTATGGAAGAATGTATAGACTCAACCTCCTATTTAGATAGTTACCCTATGTATAGATAGCAAAAGTTAGGAGATTGAAAGTGGTATAGAGAGAATATGAATTAAAAAAAAAAGAAAAGAAAAGAAATAACAAGGAAGAAAAGAGAAATAAGAGAAGGGAAAGGGAAGTAAGATAGAAATACAGAAAAAAAAATGGGGGGGAGGTGGGGTATATGCAATTCCTCTATATTATATTACTTTGGTAATTCAGTTGTTCATGCTCAGTTCTTGGTTTCACATATGCTGAAGTTGTGGAAGAGAGAGAAGAAAAGAGAAAGAGAGGAAAAAAAAAAAGTCTCTCAGAACACTGTTTTCCTTGCTTCCAGTAGGTGGCGTTGTCTATTCCTAGTTTGAGCCTCTGTATTCAGGGTGGTGGGTATAGCCAGTGTGAAGGGAAATGAGCTTCCACCTGTATCTTCCCTACTCTAGTCTCTGAGGTAGAAACCAGGTGCCTCTACAGTTGTTGTTTTGTGTTGATAGCTACAATCCCCAAAAGCTTGTGGGAAATATTTTGAGTTATCGCAGCTAAGGGTGGGGGAGTTGGAAACCGGGTACCTGGATCAGCCGCAACTGTGCTGGTAGCCACACCCACTTTGATGGGTTTTAAGGGTTGATGGGCTTCCTGGAGACTAGCGCTCGGGGCGGGACCGGACTTCCTGCTCCGGTCTGGCTGAGCGGCTGGCGCCTTCCTGCTCCGGTCTGGCTGGGCGGCTGTCGCGGCTTCCTGCTCCGGTCTGGCTGGGCGGCTGTCGCGGCTTCCTGCTCCGGTCTTGCAACCTTCTGTCTTTACAAATAAATTTGCATTTTCTAGGATTATGTATCAATGGAATTATACAAAATGATATTTTATATATAAAAAAATCATATGGAAAATATGTACTCATTTAGTGGGAGGAGCGTTAGCTGCTGCTTCTTTTTTTATTTTTGTGATGCTGGGAATTGAACCCAGGGCCTTGTGCATGCGAGGCAAGCACTCTACCAACTGAGCTGTATCCCCAGCCCGTTTATTTAGGACAATTGCTTAGAGATTAATCTTCTAATGAACATTATAGGTTGTTTTTAGTTTTTTTTTTTCAATAAACCTTAATTTTTTAGAGAAGTTTAATGTTCATAGCAAAATTGAGCAGAAGGCTCGAAGTTTTCCTGTGTGTACCCTGCTCTCGCTAGAGTGGTACATTGTTACAGTTGGTGAACCTACATTGACACATCATTACTCAAAGTCCAAGTTGTTCCTTTTAGGGTTCACTCTGAATGTTGTTTATTCTGTGAGTTTTAACAAACATATAATGGCATTTTTCATATGAATAGTTTGACTCTCCTCAATCTACCCTAAAAATCCTCTGTGCTCTGCCTGTTCCTACCCTCCCCCCATCCTTTGACAGCTACTGTTTTTCTGCCTATCTAGTTATGCCTTTTCCAGAATGTCACATAGTTGGAATCATCCAGTTGGTAGCCTTTCCAGATTGGCTCCTGTCACTTAGTAATGCACGTTTAAATTTCCACCATGCCTTTCAATGACTGAGTAGCTCACTTATTTTTAGCACTGAATAACATTCCTTATCTGGATGCTGGGGGATTACGTTACCCATCCACCTGTCAGAGGGCATCTTGGTTCCTTCCTTGTCTTGGCATTATAGTAAAGCTGCTGTAAATACCGTGTGTAGGTTTTTGTTTCGACTAATTTGGGTAAATACCAAGGAGTGCCATTACTGAATCATATGTTAAAAGTATATTTAGTTTTATAAGAAGCTGCCAAACTGTCTTCCAGAGTGGCCATACCATTTTACATTCCCACGAGGAATGACTGATAATTCCTGTTGTTCCACATCCTCCCCAGCATTTGGCATTATCTGCGTTCTGGGTTTCAGCCATTCTAGTGGGTGTGCACTGATATCTTATTTAAGGTTACAATTTCCCAAAGATGGACGATGTGTGGCATCTTCTCATGCTTACTTGACATCTGTATATTTTCATTGGTGAGCTTTCTGTTCAGGTCTCTGGCCTGTTTAAATAGATTGTGTTTTGTTGAGTTCTATGTGTTCTTTCTGTACTCTGGATAATAGTTCTTTAGTTGATGTTTCTTTTGCACATACTTTGTTGCGGTCAGTGGCTTGTCTTTTCCATGTCCTGATAGTCTTTTCCTTAGAATAGAAAATTTTAATTTTAACAAGTGTAACTTATTTCTTTCATGATTATGCCTTCAGTGTTCTTTTAAAAAGTCACTACCTGAACCAAGATCATCTAGATTTTTTCCTTTATTCTGTTCTAGTATGTGTGTACTTTCCTTACTGCTTTTATTTAAGCCTGTGGTCCAGTTTGAGTTGATTTTTGTGAAGGGTGTTGAATCTTCTAGACGATTTCCCCCTAATTTGGATATCCAGTTGCTCCAGACCATAATTTGAAAAGTCCTTCTTTCATCCAATATATTGCCTTTGCTCCTTTGCCAAACATTAATAGCCTCTGTGTGTTTGTTTCTGGATTCTCTGTTCTGTTCTGTTTATTCTTCAGCCACCACTAGTGTCCTGGTAACTGTGCATTGATAGCGTATTGTGAAATAGTGTCGTTCTTTCAGCTCTGCTTCTCCTGGCTCTCTGGGTGTTTTGCCTGACCATATAAACTTCTAGAATTATTAGAGCTACTAAATAACTTGAGTTTTTTAAAAAAATTGTGATTATATCAGATATGTTGATGAAGTTTAGAAGAAATGAAATCTTTACAGTCTTAAGCCTTTCTACCTCTGAACGTGGAGTGTCTCCATTTAGTTCTCTGATTTCTCTTGTAGTTTTTTTCATAGATTTTTGTACATATTTTGTTAGATGAATACCTAAGCATTTAATTTTGGTGGTGCTAATGTAAATGGTAGTGTTTTTAATTTCCAATTCCACTTATCCATTTCTGGTATAAGAAAGTGACTTTTGTGTAATAACCTTGTGTCTTGAAACCCTGCTTTAATCACTTGTTTTTTTAAAAAGTGATTTATATATATATATAATTTAATAGCACTAGAGATTGGACCCAGGGGCACTCCACCTTTGAGCTCTTTTTTTTTTTTTTTTTTAAGGCAGGTATAATTTGCCCACCTGGCCCTCAAACTTGCAATCCTGCTTTTTTAGTTTCCCAAGTTGTTAGAATTCCAGGTGTGCACTATTGTGCCTGGCCCTTTTGTGGTTAATTGAGCATTTTATATGATCCCATTTTCTCTCCTTTATTAGCACATTTGTTATACTTTTTTTTTTTCTCTTTTGAACTTTACTGGTTGTCTTAGGCTTTGCAGTTTACATTTGCAACTAACCCAGGTGTCTTTCAGATTACTCGTACCACTTCCTAGGTAGTAGTAGGATAATAGTAATTCACTTTCCTCCCAGCTCTTGGATTATTGCTGTTATTCATTTTCTCTGTATGCATGTATATGTGTGTATATGCATATGTAATTGAATATATTGTTGCTATTATTTTGAACAAATTATGTTAGATCAGCTAAGAAGAAAAAATAAAATTTTATCTTCATTTATTCCTTATGTAATATTCTCTTTATATGGCTCCAAGTTTCTGACCTTTATCATTTACCTTCAGAAAGATATTCTTTGCAAGAAATGTTAAATTATTTAGAATATCTACTAACAATAGATTTCATCAGTTTTTGCTTATCTGAGAAAGTCTTTTTAATTTTTTTTTTAGTTATAGTATCTTTATTATTTATTTATTTAACTTATTTTTTATGTGGCTCTGAGGATCGAACCTAGTGCCTCACATGCTAGGCAAATAATCTACCACTGAGCCACAACCCAGCCCTTGAGAAAATCTTTATCTTTTACTTAAAAAAAAAAAAAACAACAACTTATTTTTTAGTTGTAGGTGGACACAATACTTTTTTATTTGTATGTGGTGCTGAGGATGGAACCCAGGGCCTCATGCATGGCCTTGAGGCACATGGTGATAAGGGGCGGGGCATTCTGTAGTCTTAAAAGTCCTGTCTTCCAGTGACCATGGGCCTTGGAGTGTGAACCCTAGGTATTTCTCAGTCCCTTCCCTCTCACCGCTTCCTGGATGGGGATTGGGAGAGAGTTAGGTATTTTCTTTCCTCAGGTCAGTTATCTCTGATAAAACTCCAGCTGGTTAGACTGTAGTTAATGGTGTCTCCTGAGGGCAGATCTTGTTAAGAGGAACAGAATGCTCTACACACTGGTTCAAAATGATCCTTTGTCCCCTCCCCTTGCCAGAAGCAGCAGGAGGGTTTTCACTAATAGTTACTGAGAACCTGGGCAAGTTCTTGGTTCAGTTTTCAAGTACAAGACCCTCAGTCACTAGGCCCTTTTGGAGTATTTATCTTAGATTACCTGCTGAGCCTCTGGTAGCTCCTCAGTGAAGTTCAGGTTCCACTCAGCTCTGGCTCCCCTGGAGGTTTGGACTCAGGATTTCTGCTCTGACAAGCCTCAGTTCTCTGTGTTTGCCTACCTGCCAGTCTCAGATTTTGGAGTGATCTGCCCTGTGATTCCACCTCTCTGATGGATCTAAGAACTCTTGATTTTTCAGTTTGTTCAGCTTTTTACTGGTTAGTAAAAACTTGTGAGTCCAGCTTCTTACATGCTGACTGGCCATTTCCAGTTTAATTGTTCAGAATAGTGCTGCTATGAACATTTGTTTAGAAATTTTGTGGAATTGGGGAGATCTTTCTATCTAGATGTTTCTAGCAAGATTCCAAACAAAGGAACCACAAAAGACTGATACCGTACAAATAACAGACTAAGGATGAGCCTTAGTTTGTAAAAAGTCAGTTGGCTGAGCACCATGGCTTACACCTGTAATCCCAGTTACTCTGGAGGCTGAGACAGGGGGATCTATGTTCAAGGCCAGCCTAGGCACCTTAGTGACACCCTGTCTCAAAAAATAAAAAAGGGATATGGTTCAGTGTAGAGCATCACTGGGTTCAATCCCCAGTACCAACAAACACAAAACCAAATTGCAACAAAACAAAATCTTGTCCACTTGAAAAAATGGGCAAAGAAAATGAATAGTCATTTCAGAGATGACTATAGTAAAATATTTATTGTAGAATTGCTTATTTGACAAAATATTGGAAACAAGTGTCCATCCGTAAGTGACAGTTCAGTTATAATACATGTCCTAATATACTGATCTTATGATCTTCAAGCTACAGTACTATGGTTTAAAAAGAAAACAAATTTGGGAATATTATAGGTATGATACTGTTTGTGTTATAAATGAAAAAGATACTATGTAAGAAAGAAAATGTTTGTTAGTGTTACCAACATCCTAGGCCAGAGGACTGACTCTGCACCTCCCAGAAAACCAAACCCCAAACCCCACCAGATCCTGTCGTTTGCCTCAACACCAAGCAGAAAAAATAAGGGTGAAAAAGCAGGAAAGGAATTTTAATCAACATCCCATATTTGGGAAGGCAAAGTGAAATCCAGTATCTCAGCCCTGTCTTTGGGGTGCTGAAGTGAATTTGAGATTGAAATAGAGGAAGAATCCGGGTGGGGGTGGTGAGAGGCTTGAACTGTTGAGCAGTCTCTGTCCAGCTGTGGCCTGGTTGATCATTCTCTCGGCTCTGGTTCTGCGAGGTGGCTTGAGAGATATCTTTGTCACTGGAGGGGGCAGCTTCCTCTTGCTGCTCAGGGTGTTTATCCATCAGACCTGGGATCCTGGAAGGGGGCAGGCAGCTCAGCTCCCATGAGACATTGCTCCTGCTGTTTCTGGAAGGTGTCCGTCAGTGACTGAAGACTTCTAGGCCCCACTCCAGGGCTGTGAAACAGAATGCTGCAAATATGGCCTCAGACTCAAGAGGGTTGAGATAGGTTTCGGGTTTAGGGCAAATAAACCTTGTATTGCTAGTTTTTAGATGAACACTCCTTAAATGATTAACACGTCTACGTGCTGAGCTCAGCAGTGGCCTGACTCAAAGTTGAGGGTAATAAAGGAGGCAAATACCAAATGAAGGCAGAGGTGCCTGTAACTTTACCCTACTTTCTGCTACCCACTGCACATGTGTAGACCTAAGTGGGGGGTCAATGCTTTCAGCAAAGGCAGCCTCTCTAAGTCCCTGTTACATTAGAAAATAAGAGGACAGATATATGCATATAAATGTATATGTGCGTGTGTGTGTGTGTTGTGTGTGTGTGTGAATGCGCTCATGTGCATGAGTGTCTCTGTAAGGATAAATCAGAAATAGTGGTGTCTTAGGGGAAGGAGATTGGAAGCTTGGAAACAGGCCTGGGATATGGACTTTCTCCTTCCTTCCCCCTCCTCCTCAGTGGTCCTGCTCATGCTAGGCAAATGCTCTACCACTGAACTATGCCCCCAGACCTTTTTATTTTGATACAAGTTCTTGCTAAATTGCCCAGGCTGGCTTCCAACCTGAGATCCTCCTGCCTCAGCCTCCCGAATAGCTGGGATTGCAGGTTTGCACCACTGTACCAGGCTTAGACTTACTTTACACTGTATCCCTTATTCTTGTGTTTAAATTTTTTATAGTGTACCTTTTATCAGCAAAAGCCTGTCACCCTCTGTGTGCCCAAATATTGATTATCAGTGTCTTTAAGTGTCTTCACTTACAGTGATTGGTTGCATACCATCTTAGGGGCCTCAGTTTCCCCAAATGTACATGGGGGTGATATGGTAGGTAGATTTTACTGACATAGTCCTGTGAAGTGTTTAGAAAAGCACTTGGTTCTCAGCAAACTCTGAGTAAAGGTCACCTGTTACTGAGTTCTATGAATGAAGGACCCTGAGATATTCATCACACTGTGAGTTAATTTGAGGAGATAGAACCATGCAACAAAGATTAAAAAAAAAAAAAAATCAGACAAGGAGGCCTGGAAAACTCAGGTCTTCATCTAGATGGGTGTCTGCTCCCAGTCTTGTTCTGCTGTCAAGCCTCTACTTTCCCTGAATTTATCTTCCTGGCGGAGTGAGCTTCAGGATCTGAACTGCTCTGGTGATTTGAGATTGATAGTTCTGGAAATCTGATTTCAGGACACCTCCTACCTATTTATCACTGGCCCTGAAGTTGTGAAGTCTGTCACCAATGAAGATGTCACCCAGGAGGAGCTTGGTGGCGCCAAGACCCACACCACCATGTCAGGTGAGAGGCCCGAGGATGAGCTTACTATATGGGCAAGCAGCCAGGAAGGGGCACCGCCAAAGGGAATGGTGACAGATTTCTAAAAATGTCATTTAGTTGGCCGGACTTACTTGGGGAGATTGTAGTACAGTGTATTGCCTGCAGACATGGAATGAATACTAGGGTGTTATTCATGCTTTTATAAAATTATTTTTGGTGTGGTGCTGGGGATGGAACCCAGGGCCTCACACATGCTGGGCAAGTGCTCTACCACAGAACCACACCCAAGCCCCTGCTGTAATATTCTTTAATTTTAAAACGAATCCTTGGAATGGTGGTCATCAGTAGGTATGATGTATATACGTGCAGTTGAACTTTTAACAAAAAGGTCTGTGACTCCAAAGTTGGAGAATGTCTTAAGAATAGGTAGTGCTTTACCGACTCCCACTGGCCAGGTAGGGTCTTAACATGACGGTCATGACCGTGTGTTCATGAGATTGGTCAGTTACTTACCACTCATGCCACAGTTAAAATGTGTAAAAGTCTGTGCTTTGGCGTTGAAACAAAACATTTTTGTTCCTATAGAAGGCACAAAAACTTTACATGATTCTGATATCAGTGAAGATGCATTATCTCGGGGCATAATGGGCAGTGGTTTCTTTCTCACTGGGGTATAAAATATGTTGAGTCTCGGTGATGTCTTTGGTTTGATAAAATATGCTGTTTACTCTTAATATCAGTGGTATTTAGCGTTTATGGTAGAATATACAGTAGTAAAAATAGAAATTCCATTGACCACAGAAAATTACCACTGAGTTTTCTGTGATACCTCTGCTGTCTTTTGGGCCTGTGAGTGTGAATACAAGATGTGCATCCAAACAGGTGGACGCATGTTCTTTGTTGCCTGTTTTTTTCTTGATAGCTTAAAGTAATGAAGCTCTGCCCATGACATTGGATTTCCTTTGTAACATGATTTTAGGAGTTTTTTTAAAAAATTTATTAATTTTATTCATTTTGGTTGTTGATGAACCTTTATTTTTTATTTATATGTGGTGCTGAGAATTGAACCCAGTGCCTCACACATTTGAGTCAAGCACTCTACTACTGAGCCACAACCCCAGCCCCAAGTTTTTTTTTTTTTTTTTTCAGGATAGTATGCAGTGGTCTTTCAGGGCCTGAGCCCCTTTGAAGGTCTGTGTCTCACGCCTGATCCTGTATCCCATAAGCAAGGTCCAAAGATGCTCTGTGTAGCAGACTCCCATCTTGCTCTCTTTCCTTCCTTCTTGGCATTGGATCACACACTTTCAATAGTTATTTACAATGTGCAGTTGTATGTGTGTGTGTGTTTCTAAATACATTCAGAATTGTATAATCATTCCCACAATTTGGAACATTTTCATCATCCCCAGCACCCCATCACCCCCTGTACCCAATAGCACTCCTACTCTATTGCACCCCACATTCCCTGCCCTAGGCAAAGCAACCATCAGCCCACTTGCTATTAATGTGGATTTGTCTATTGGGATATGTTATATAAACGGAATCCTACAACATGTGCTCTTGTGTGACTTGTGTCTTGCTTAGCATCAGTTGTTTAAGGTTTATCATTTTGTATCATGAATCAATATTTCATTCCTTTGTATGACTGAATAATATTCTAATGAATATTTTTGCAGTATTGGGGATAGAACTTGGGGTCTCACGTGTGCTAGGCAAGTGTTCTACCACTGAGCTTCCTTTCTCCTTTCTACTCCAGCCCTACTGTATTTTATTGTCTGTTGATTAGTTAATGGATGTTTGGGTCATTTCTACTTTTTTCTGCTCTCTTAAGTATACTACTGTAAATGTTTTTATGTGAATGTATGTTTTCATTTCTCTTTGATACATACCTATAAATAGGGTTTCTGAGTGTAATGATAGCACCATATTTAACTTTTTGGAGGAGCTGCCAGACCGTCCTCCAAAGTGGTTGTACTAATTTATAAATACTTCTTGATTGAAATAATTTTATTACATCAATGCTTTTTACTCATTGAATTCAGGAAGCATTGTCCTAGGGGCTGGGAACGCATCTGTGGTCAGAACAGCAACAAGTTCTGCCCATGTGGGGCCTGTGTTCTAGTCGAGAAGATAGATAATAACAAACATTATCAATAAGTACATCTGATAGCATGTCAGAAGGTAATATATAATGTGGAAAAGTAGAACAGGGCAAAGAGGATTGGGGCGGCTGAAGTTTCAAATGGGGTGGGTGGGGTAGGCCTCACTGTGAGGGCAAGGGTTGAGCAGATGGAAGTTCACTTTGGGTGTCTAGGGAGGAGCACTGCAGGCAGCAGGAAGAGTCAATCAAAGGCCCTGGGGTAGGAGAGTGACTATTCCATGGACAGCCAGGAGTAGAGACGTGACATGATTTGACTTAAAAGCTCCCCCTGGCTGCTGTGTAGACAAGAGACCGTAGGGGCAGCGGTGGAAGCAGGGAGTCTGTTGAGGCTGACCTGAGAGTCCTCAGTCACTTGCTGCGCTGCATTCACGGCCTTGTTTGCTGGTCTTTATTTCAGAACGCTCTTCAGGAGCAATGGCTTGATCCCTGGCTAGGGTCAGGTAGTCCCTCCTTTCCCCTCACCATTGTTGAGCACGTCATGGGCCAGGCAGTGGCCTTGCCAGGGGATGGCAGTGATGGGATGCCCTCTAAGGGAGCATCCTGCAGTGAACAGGGCAGCAGGTGTGACAGGGAAGGTGTGAAGAGCCCCCCAACGCACAGAGGTGGAAGTGGAGGGTGGGAGGACAGGAGAGGAGGGGACGTGAGCACAGACCTGAATAAGGAAGGTGTGACCCTGCGGAGTGTGACCCTGCGGAGTGAGAGGGTAGAGCACAGATCCGCCTGTGTGGGTTGCAGCTCAGTCCAAAGGTCGGAGGTGTGCAGTGTCCATCCTTAGCAGAGGATTTGAGGACAGAGCTGTCATCGTGGTCTGCGGCGAGACCCCCAGAGAGGGCGCATGGGCAGGAAGCAGCCTCCTAGTGCCAACCGATGCCCTGGCCCATTAATCCTCCCTGTTTTCTCAGGCGTGGCTCACAGAGCTTTCGAGAATGACGTCGATGCCCTGTGCAATCTGCGGGAGTTCTTCAACTACCTGCCTCTCAGCAGCCAGGACCCGGCTCCCATCCGCGAGTGCCACGACCCCAGGTGGGTGACAGGCTGTCCCGCTTCTCATTTTTCAGGATGGCTTCCCCGTCTGCCCTGACCGGACTTCCAGGATCATTGGGCATTTTGGAGCAGGCTTTGGAGTAGGGTCAGAAGGTCACACCTTCTAGATATGGGGACGGTGGAAGATGTCTGGATGCAAGAGCAAAGAAAGATGATTTTATGCACATCCTGGTAGTTTTTGCTGTATACCTTATAGGGCTGGGGGACCACACATTTTGCTTTCTAAGAGAGTCTTGAGTTGTCCAAACTTAGAGAAGAAAGATTTTTGTTTTGGTGTTGACCTGAAATAAATCAACATGGAGAGACACACATGACTGTGACAGCTTGCCCCTCAGGATACTCGCCCGTGCACACTGTTCTTGCCAGAGGCTGGGAGAGTCCTGGAGCGGGCCTGCTCCTGGCGACCTAGCAAAGACCTCCTTTCCCTCTTGCTTTTTGGGTCACTGCCTGATGTGGGCACCACAGAGACTACAGCTCCCCTCTGTTCCCGTTTCCTCTCCGGATTAGGACTGCCTGTTCTCACATGGCCTGAACTTCAGTGGTCAGGGTTTGGAGTTGTGTGGCCAAGAGCCATTTTTAGACATTACCCTATGGCGTGGACCAAAGCTCCATCTATGGGGCCAGGAACAGGCCAGGGGTGACCTGAAATCATGTCACAAAGGCCCCATTGAGGCCAGCGTGTGTAGTCCTAGAGGGGAGGGTTGCTCAGGGCCCAGAAACTATAGACGTAGCCCTCTTTGTGAATGCGTGTGCGGTTGGCCTTCTTGAAGGGTTGGGGGTCTTTTGAAGGTGTTCTGGTCCCGTGGCCTGCGTTGGTCCAGGGCGGCTGTGTGTGTAGAGGAAAGTGAAGGAGGACTTCTCATCAGGGCCACGCCTAGCACAGAGAAGGGCTCTGGGAGCTGGGCTTGTTGAGCAGGTGGCCTGACCAAGGCCACATCTTGGGGTCACTGTAGCCTCTGAATGTCTGCACAGAACAAGAAGGGCTGAGAGTGATGGAGAGAGGAGGTTGGGGGGTCTAAACTGCTGAGTTCTCTGGGTGGTGGGAGTGGGCTCTGGCTTGGCCTCCCTCCCGGGCCACCTGATGCAGGCAGGAGTCATAGTCGTGTCTCAGTCTATGGGGCTGCTTTTTTTTCTTTCTTTCAGTCCTGGGGTTGAACTCAGGCATGTTCTACCCCTGAGATACATTCCCACCCCTTTTTATTTTGAGACAGGGTCTGACCAAGTTGCCCAGGCTGACCTTGAGCTTGCATTCCTTCTGCCTTAGTCTCCTGAGTAGCTGGGATCGCAGGTGTGTACCACCGTGCCCAGTATGGTGTAGTTTTGCTTCTTTTGTCTTTTTTTTCCTGTATTTTTTTAGTTGTTGATGGACCTTTATTTTATTTATTTATATGTGGTGCTGAGAATTGAGCCCAGTGCCCCACACATGCTAGGCAAGTCTACCACTGAGTCCCAGCCCAGCCCAGCGGCTTTGCTTCTTAAAGATGCTCCAGCAGGTCAGCCTTCCCGTGGGGAAAGGGAACCCTTGGTGATTTCTGCAGAACTCTGACTTTGTCTCTTGCTTTTTTTTTTTTTTTAAAGGATTTTTTTTTAAATATTTATTTTTCAGTGGACACAACATCTTTGTTTGTATGTGGTGCTGAGGATCGAACCCGGGCCGCACGCATGCTAGGCAAGCGCGCTACCGCTTGAGCCACATCCCCAGCCCCTTGCTTTTAATCTTTCAGGATGTTAGATTGGGCTCTCACTGTCTGTCCCTCCGGTGAACTTTAGTGCCTCACAGTATTTAGACTATAGGAGGTACGCAGAAGTTGAAAAGAATCACCTTCAGGGGGATAAGGTCATTTGTTCTTCTGAAAAGAAACAGGACAATCTCCAGGGTTGGTGTTGGACTCATCAAGCCCAGCAGGGACAGAACTAGCCTAGTCCCCACGCTGAGCCTCTCCTGTTTCCTTCCCCACCTCCCACCTGCGGAAGGTCACTGGCTCTCTTGACTGTGTGTGCCTCTTTCCTAGTGACCGCCTGGTTCCTGAGCTCGATACCATTGTTCCTTTGGAATCGACCAAAGCCTACGACATGCTGGACATCATCCACTCGGTGAGTGCTGTGCCTCCTGGCTTCCTGCCCTCGCCCAGCCATATCCGTGGTCAGTGTACTTTGGCCGAGTGGGGAAGTGTTGGAGCTGGCCTTGGTGTCAGCCGCACAGGGTGGGCACTGAGAGGCCATTGATGGTGTGTTCTGGGAAGAGCTGGTGGCAGTAGACGTCCTGATGGTGCCGATGGACTTGGGGGCTGGAGGTGGAGGAGCCAGCTGGGCCAGCTGGCTGGAGTGGGGTGGGGATGGTCCTTGTCATGGACCTTTGTTAGGGACCTTATACTCAGGCTGCCTTGTCTTTTTAGAGAAAGGGGAGTCTATGGGGTGTCCTGTGATAAGATCAGGATGTGCATGTGGAAGTCTATGGTGAACAGTACCATTGGTACCTTTTTCTTGTTGTATAGATTTTTGAGTCATTGAGGAAAAGGGACAGCGTCAGGCACATTGGGGGCACTTGTAGATGATGATCATCTTCCTCACGTGCATGGCCCTTAGCAGTCCTTGCTAACAAAGGCACATGGGTATCTCTGCAGGCTCAGCCCATCCCAGGGCCTGGCTCTGCTGGCCACATGTTCCTCCTCCTGGCCCTTGCTTTGGGGAGCTCGCAGGGCTCAGCAGCTATGGCCAGACGCAGGTTAGATGGACAAAAAGAAGACACAGGAGAACTAAATACCGAAATACCGTTCACCAGTCGGTAGATCTTACAGATCTAGTTCAGACTTTATAAATCTTATTCTCAAGTACACAGGAAGCATTCACAAAAGCTGATCAGAAAGAAAATGTTAAATTCCAGAGAGAAAAAATATTACAACACTGCTTACAACTCGGAATTTGTGACAGCTAAAAGAAAAGCTGATGTAGGAAATAGTAACTGTAATTACTAGAGAATAGTAACTTTAAGGTATGAATATAAATAGAGCATGAAGGGAACATGAGGAATAGCAATTGAAAAAGAAGATATTTAGGGGCTGGGCCATGTCTGTAATCCCAACAGCCTGGGAAGCTGAGGCAGGAGGATTGCGAGTTCAAAGCCAGCCTCAGCCTTTAGCAAAGTCCTGAACAACTTAGAGACCCTGTCTCTAAACAAAACATAAAAAATGGGCTGGGGATGTGGCTCATGGTTAAGTGCCCTTGGGTTCAAGCTGCTGTAGTGGGAGGAAAAAACAAAAAACAATTCAACAAAAAACCCCCCAAGAAATTTAAAAATCATAAGACTAGATGAGTTGAGCCATCTGTTTGGAAAGTAGAGTGTAACAGACATTGGCCCATCACAGGCAGAAAGTGTAAGAGGACTAAACTCCATGGAAGGAAGGAATTCACGAAAAAGTCCTGGGCCCACTTTCCTGTGAGACCGTCTTTCAGTCCTGGGGTTGAACCCAGCCATGTTCTACCACGGAGATATATCCCCACCCCTTTTTATTTTGAGACAGGATCTGACTGACCAAGTTGCCAGGCTGGCCTTGAGCTTGCAGTCTCCTGAGTAGCTGGGATCACAGGCGTGGAATAACAGACCAGTGAAAGACCCACTTTCTGAGACCTTCATGAACTCTACCTAGGCGATGTTACATAATTCTTGGAGAGAAGAGAAAGTTAGAAAACCACATTATCTTGTCATCCCAGCAACTTGGGAGCCTGAGGCAGGAGGATGACAACTTAATAACTTAGACCCAATCTCAAAAATTAGAAAGGGTTGGGGTTGTAGCTTGGTGATAGAACAGATGAGCTTTAGTAAAATGCTAATAAATGAGGAATCTGGGTGAAGGATTCGTGAGTGTTTTTTGCAGCGGGTTTTTGTTGCTTGGTCCTGGAGATCTGCTGGGGTCACTGGCACGCTGGGTGGGTGCTGTGCTGCTGAGCTACTGCCAGCTCCTGTACCGTTTCTGAAAATTTTATGTAAGTTTGAAATGATTTCAAAACCCAAAGGTAAAAACAAATTGTCATGAATAATTCCAGATTCAAATTGTCCAATTTTAGAACCCGTGGAGCAGCCACACTGCGGGGGCGAGTTTCCCACCCCTCCCCTGGGGTAGGCCACTGCCCCCCACCCCCCGGGGGAGGAGCTGTGTCCTGGTGGAGTGGAGCTGTCCAGCTCTATGACTGGAACAGGAGTGTCTTGCTCTGTGTTGCAGCTGCGTCTTGTACTTGTTTCTCTCATTTTGAGCTCAGGAGTAAATTTATTTCTACAGATTGTGGATGAGCGAGAATTTTTCGAGATCATGCCCAATTATGCCAAGAACATCGTTGTTGGCTTTGCGAGAATGAACGGGAGGACCGTTGGAATTGTTGGCAACCAGCCCAAGGTGGCCTCAGGTAGGATGGGAAGATCTCATAAACCTTGCCAGGGCTACCCAGACAGGGCATCCTGTCTGCCCTTTCCTCTGACATGTCCTTTCGTGACCAGAAGAAAAACTCAAGTGGTTGTCGTCACATCAGTTTTTCTTTTAATTTTTTATTTTTTTCAGTTCCTCTTTTGATACTAAATATCTTCATCATGGCTCCTTGTGTACTTCCCCCTGTGTAAGGGTGTGTAGATGACCCTTCTTCTTAGCTTGCAGGGTCTTTAATTTTTAGAGGCTGGCTTTGTGCCCTGCCATTACATACCTACATCATCATCTGCTAAACCGTGAGCTCTGAGGGGAGGGGTGTTGGTGTCCTATCCACTGTCGTCTCCACCACCTTGAGCACTGCCCCTGGGTACACAGTATGTGACAGTGGCATCTTGCTGTGACTCTTCCACAGCTTTCTAAAGGTGATGGACCCGAGTGACAGCCAGGGGGTAGGGACTCTGTGGGTGTGTGCTAGGTGGGGATGGTGGGGGTGGGGACTGGGGGACTGCTTTCCTCTTCACAGTTTCCCTCTTAGTATTTGTTTTTATTTTTGTACTGGGGATTGAACCCAGAGGTGCTCGGCCACTGAGCCCCTCCCCCTGCCCTTTTTGTTTTGAGACAGGGTCTTGCTAAATTGCTGAGGCTGGCCTTGAACTTGGAATTCTCCTGCCTCAACCACCCAAGTAACTGGGATTTTAGGATTTGAATCCCTGTGTTGGAAGAACTTGCCCTCCCTTATTTACCCAGCCTAATCTGTTATTTTTGCCACGGCAGTTTTCCTAGAATGTCATATGGTCGGAATCCTCTAGTATACAGCCCTTTCAAATTGACTTCTTTCACTTATTAATGTTTTTAAGGTTTTTCTGATTCATTTTGTGACTTAATAGCTTCTCCCTTTTAATGTTGCATGATAGTTCATTATCTGGGTGTACCACAGTTTATCCATTCATGTACAGCACAGTGTTGATTTTGCTTCCTTCCAAGTTTTGACTTGAGTAAAGCTGCCACAAGCCTTCACGTGCAGGTTTTTCTTAGATGTACATTTCTACTCTGCACACACGTATGTGTACACGTATGGTTCTGGAGATTGAATCCAGGGCCTTGTGTATGTTAAGCCTGAGCTTTTATACTAGGCTACATTCCCAGCCCAGTTTTGAACTCATTTGGGTAAATGCCAAGGAGGCTGATTGTTGGATTGTGTGGCAAGGGCATATTTAGTTTTATAAGAAACCACCAAACTTCCAAAGTGACTCATTGGTTTAGCGTTTCTGTCTGCAGGTTCCTCTTGTTCCACATCCCTCGCCAGCTTTGCTTCTGTCATTGTTCTGGATTTTGGCCATTCTGATGGGTGCTTCTCGATCTGCGATTTCCTAATGATGTGAAGTTGAGCATCTTTTCATATAACTCATCTGTTTATCTTTTTTGATGAGGTATCTGTTCAGGTCTTTTGCTCATTTTGCTTCATATCAGTATATTAAAGTTCAAATAACTTTGTGCTGATTATCGCTAGTTTAATCACAAACAAACTTTTTGAGATTTACCTTCCACAAACCTTCTGCAACTTACTTAAACATTCAAAACTTCTTAATATCCTT
The DNA here is from genome assembly GCF_048772815.1 of Callospermophilus lateralis. NCBI lineage: Eukaryota > Metazoa > Chordata > Mammalia > Rodentia > Sciuridae > Callospermophilus > Callospermophilus lateralis. The sequence continues at coordinate 123,823,840 of NC_135314.1, read as the reverse complement.
AGTTTTGTCCTCTTTCATTTTGGACGTTAGCACAAGAATATTACTTCACCAGACAAAATACTTTCTTATCCAGAAACATCTCTTTTACCTTTTAATTTTCCATACTAAAATATATTTCCATACATATAACTTTCTCTTATCTTTTCTAGTTTTGGACCCTTTCTTAAATTCATATACTGAGACAGACCTTATGAATGTTATCTGTGCATTTAATTTACACAAGATGTTTTATCTCAAGAGAGGGTTAGACAGTCCAGCATATACAAAAAAAATATATATATGCCTTAATCATTTTCTCCCATTCAAGGAGTTAGAGCACTGGATACTTTTGAGCCTGACCTGTGTCCATTATTATTATCACATGTCACCAACTCTCATGTTCCCCACTCTCAGTTGTGCCCAGAGGCTCCTTTGGGGCCTCTTCCTTATACTAGGCATATTGGCACCCACTGGAGGAGGCCCTTTCCATCCTTTTCTTTAGGCTCCTTGAGATCCCTTTGAGAGGCTGCCTACAAAACACAGGTGGGCCTTCGTTTCTGCCTTTTTCTTTTCTGGGTGCAGTTATTTATTTGACCAGTCTCCCCAAGCCATTAGTTTGATGGGATACTATTACAGCAAGAACTGCTTTGACCCAGTGTGAATATCCCCTGCCCAAATGGGGTGTCCTGTCAGATCTTAAAAGGGGAGACTATTCCTGTCTCCAAGTCATAAGCTGACAGTGCTGAAACCTCCTGCCACAGCAGCCTCCAGCCCCAGGGCCAGGGCAGAGGCCAGGTTCTCTTTGGCCATTTTTCTATAGCCCAGGCAGCTTTTCTGGAATTTTTTTCCCAGTATAGGGCCGGTGTCTTTTACCCACAGTGAGATGATCTGTGGCTGCCTGGGGCCAGGCCGAGAGACAGTGCTAGGACTGCCAGCCCTGGATTTAGAAGACTGAAATCTTTTTTTTAATGCTTTCTTCTGGTGTCCTGCTATTCTTGCCCACCAGAGGCATGCCTTTTGACACCTTCAGCTTATTTCTTGACAGTTCAGCCTCTTATCACGCTCCTGCATCAGTGCCTGTGCACACAGAACCCCTGACAGACCAACTTCAATGACAGAATGGTATAATAATCCAGAAAAACCATTTAAAGCCCAGATTATATTATAGCAAACCCTCTTTCTCTAGGCAGGTTTATCCCTATAGGTGGCCCATGCAGCCAAGATCTCTCTGCTCCAGAGACTAATGGTAAGATCAGTGTGGCATGGCTTTTGTCTTAAAGGGCCAGTAACAGACAAACAAACAAACAAACAAACAAAAAAACTAGACCAAGAGGATCACTGAAACCAGGGCTGATAGATGGGAACCTTTAAAACAGACAGACCACATGTATAAATTTCTTCCACATACTTTACCTTTCTCAGACCAACTCCAACTGCAAGATTGTATGATAATGTAGAAATCTACTTAAAAGCTACATTATTACAGTAAAACATTATCTTAGACTGACTTACAGATGGTCCTTTCTTCAACTCACTTTAACTCTGACAGATCAACTCAAATTTGTACAAAAAAGAAAGAGAGACAACTGGAGAAGAGCCCCAAAACCAAGGCTGACTAATATGAGCCTTTAAATTAACCAGCCAAGATCTTTCCCAGGAGACCACCTATATGATCAGTGCAGTACTGGCCATGTCTTAAAAAGGGCAGATTCGAACAGGACAGCCAGCCAGAGGGAATTCCCACGCCCAAGGCCAAGGCCAACAAACAGGTAAGAACCTAGAACAGATCAGAAGGGAGTACACATCCCTGGGTTCTTGAGTCCCACTTAACCGTGACTCCTACACCACCAGTGGCACACAGATGTCCCCAGAAATAGAGACCACATGTTCCCACAAAGAGGAATCAGGGGTCTTGGAGTGCACACAGGAGGACTTGCCAGGTGGCCAAAGTTATTGTGACTTTCCTGAGTTCAGTTTCCTTTTTCTCAAAGTGGACCATGATGGAGTGACCTGTGCCGTTCAGGGAGAGAAGGCAGGAGCTCCCCAAAGCAAAACGAGCTTCGGCAGCTGCTGGGATGGTCCCTCGGTCCCTCCCTGTAGTCACAGGAACAGCTCCTCTGGTTCACCCATTTCCTGACTCTCCTGCAGGTGGCTCTCAGCAAGCTCCTCAGCATGCAGTGGGGTTCCTTCCGTAGAGAACCAGGCCTGCTCAAGAAAGCTGGGATTGCTCCCGGGTCCCATCTGGGTCGCCAAATATTGCCAAAAGCTTGGTCCTTGTCCTCAATGCCAATCCAGTAATGAAAACATGGTTTTGAGAAAAAGGAAAAAGAAGGTTTATTCCTTTGCTATCAAGGAGAAACACAGGGGTCTCCTGCCCCAAAGGCTGGGATTCTTCAGATGCTATTTCTTAAAATTATCTCGATCCCATTTTCTCAGTCTTCTCCTCCTGGTCCCACGCTGTGTAAGTTGGTCCACTTGGTGGTGTCCCTTTAGGTCCCTGAGGCCTGTTCACAAATTTCATTTTTCTCACTGCTGCTGCTAAGGTATTGTAATTTTAGTTGTTTGTTCTTCATATTCCCTGATCTTTCTTCTGCTGTCCAGATCTTCTGTCGAGCAGGAGAATGGAATGAATTTTTTCATTTTTAGTTATTATACTTTTTTAGCTCCAGAATTTTAGTTTTATTTATAAATATAAATAATCGTATTATTTCTTTTGCTTTCCTGCTTTCTTTCTTTTTTGTTGTTGTTTTGGTACCAGGGATTGAACTCAGGGGCACTTGACCACTGAGCCACATCCTCAGCCCTATTTTGTAATTTTCATTTAGAGACGGGGTCTCACTGAGTTGCTTAGTGCCTCACTCTGCTGAAGCTGGCTTTGAACTCACGATCCTCCTGCCTCAGTCTCCTGAGGTGCTGGGATTATAGGCATGTGCCGCTGCACCCATCTCTTTCTTGTTTTGGTAATAGGGGTTGAACTTAGGGGTGCTCTATCACTGAGCTGCATCCCCAGCACTTTTTATGTATTTATATTTTCTGAGACAGGATCTCATTAAGTTGCTGAGGCTGGCCTCAATCTTGTGATTCTGCTGCCTCAGCCTTCTGAATTGTTGGGATTACAGGCATGCACCACTGCACCTGTCCCGGATGTGAATTCTTTCTAGGTATATGTACCACATGTATTTTTTTTTCCTGGTCTGTGACTTGTCTATTCATTTTCTTAATGGTGTTTTTTCTTTTCTTTTTTTTTTTTTTTGATGCATAGATTTTCAGAAAATTGATGAAGTCCTGTTTTTCTGTGTTTTTGTTTCATTCTCTTTATCAGGTTCCATTCTTTTCCCTCATTATCTGCTAGTTTTTAACTGTGAGGGGATATTGCCCTTTGTCAGGTATTTATTGAGATAGTTGTCGAAAAAATTTTTCTCCATTATTTAATCGTTTTATTGGTTTTCACGTGTTAAAACCAACCTTGAACTCCTTTGGTAAGCCCTATTTGGTCTTGGTGTGCTACTGGTTATATATTGCTGAGTTCGATTTAGTGATATACTTTACTTAAAAGGTAAGGGTCTTTACTCCTGTGTCCAGGAGGGATGTTGGTCTGTGTCCTTCTCTCTCTGGGCCCTACACTATTTCAGCATTGGGGTCCTGCTGGCCTCAGGGAGTAGGTTGGAGGCTCCCCCCGGGGGAGGTTCCCTGACTTGGGCTCTCACTCTGTGCCATTTGTAGATGCCATGCACTCGGTCCTCCTGACTCTGCTTGGGAACATGCTATCCCTGTTTGCAGGCGAAGCTTCCCCTGAGGATACATAGCTGTAAATCGCGGAGCCAGAGGCTGATGCTAAGCCCCAAGGACTCTCCTGGCCAGCCACTGGCTGATCACTGTCACTGATGTTCCCACCGGGGCATGCCAGGGCTGTGTCCAGCAAGGGAGCCTCTGAGTTGAGGTTACTCCTGGGCCTTCTTTGGCAAGTGCCAGGCTTGTTCTCCATCCTCCTTGTTTTTCTGGGAGCATGAGGGTTCCTTGGTACCCTTGAGAATGAGACTGTGGAGCTTCACAGAAACCAGCTCTGGATGGGAGGTGAGGACGTACTGTCTGGGTTGGAACTGGAATTGCCCAGAAGCTCAGCATGGTCGCTCTCTCTTTCTGTCTCTGTCTCTCTAGGGTGCTTGGACATTAATTCATCTGTGAAGGGGGCTCGTTTCGTCAGATTCTGTGATGCGTTCAATATTCCCCTCATCACCTTTGTCGACGTCCCTGGCTTTCTTCCTGGTGAGTCACTGGCAGAGGTTGGGGCCAGGACAGGGGGCTTTGCCCAGTGATGGAGGATCATTTGCGCCGTCTCTCAAGGATTCGTGACTTCTGCATATTCTGGCTTCCAGGAGATAAGGCTGTGTGAGGGTAGCTGGGTGTCCCTCTCCGGGGTGCACACCTGTGAGGCTCTCCTGTGTGACCCTGACTCTTCCTCATGACCCAGGTACAGCGCAGGAGTACGGGGGCATCATCCGGCACGGCGCCAAGCTTCTCTACGCATTTGCTGAAGCAACTGTTCCCAAAGTCACCGTCATCACCAGGAAGGTGAGGCCCTCACACTGGAGACATGACCCCACTCAGCCTCCAGCAGCCTGGCCTGGCATCACCAGGGCTGGCTGCGGTCATCTTGTGCCTCCCTGTGAAGGAGGAGCCTTCCCCCTCTGCAGCCGTGTCGGGGTCCTTCCAGAGGGAACAGCAGAGGTGGGAGGAGGCCAGGACCAACTGCCTGATTGGGAAAGGCCCCTGGCCTTGGCCTCCCAGACCCCAGGAGGGCTCTTCTTATTCTCCATCCCCATGTCACCTGGTTTCCTGGCTCTCTCAGGGTGTGATCTGGTTGTCTCAGGCTCTAATGTTGTGCGTTTGGGTCTGTCCTTAGGCCTACGGCGGTGCCTATGATGTCATGAGCTCGAAGCACCTTCTTGGTGACACCAACTATGCCTGGCCCACAGCCGAGATCGCTGTCATGGGAGCCAAGGTGAGGGCCACCAGCTCGCCCCTCTCCTGGGCCATGGACTGACTGTACCCTCCGAGCATAGCTGGGACATGGTGGAACGAGGCTGTGGCCCCTGGATGGGCCAGGACTGGAGGGAGTGGGGCTGAGTCCTTGGCCAGTCTCTTTCCTGGGCCTCTGAGGCCAGTCTGCCTCCATCAGGCACATGCTGGTGTCTTTGGAGCAGGGAGGGCGAGGCAGGTGAGAGGAGAGGAGTGGAACCGGCCAGAGGGACTTTAAGGATGTGATAAAAGGGAAGAGGACCGAGTCCCCTGAACTGACCGTGGAGAGCTTGGACACCCCACCCCCACCCCAGCCCCCAGGGGGTACCCCAGAGCCCTTCTTTCAGCTCATGAGAAGCTAACCTCAGGTTCTGATCCTGGTACAGGTACTTCCTGTTGCTTGACCCAGTCCCCGCCCCCTCCTTGATTTGAAAGAGCTACTGGGTGGAGCCAGATAAACCCCTAGGGTCCCCAGGGGTGGACCGACCGGTGCTGACCTGGAAGCCAGGCCCTTGCCATCTGCAGCTTAGCCGGTGCTGTCTGCGCCAGTGTGTGCTCAGGGCTCAGGGTAGCAGAGAAGGAAAATGACACTTTTAATCCCTTTGATTCAGCGGATGATGAATTTACAGGTGGGAAAGAGGCTGGATATCTTGGCCTCAAAGGACGCGGAGTGGGGGTGGGAGAGGGTAGGATGGGGTTAGGCCCCGTCCTGTGAATCTTGGAGTCCCGGTGGTTGACCCCAGGCAGGGCCCGTGCCTGTGCTCTGGCCTCTGGAGCTGACACTTCCCTCCAGTGCTCTCTGATTTGCCAAGTTTGCAGCCACACAGTTATGAGTTTACCGTCTGCTTGGGTCTGGGACCCTGTGCCAATAAGCTGGTCACCCCTCTCCTGACAGGGTGCTGTGGAGATCATCTTCAAAGGGCACGCGGACGTGGATGCTGCCCAAAGAGAGTACATCGAGAAGTTTGCCAACCCCTTCCCTGCAGCAGTGAGAGGTGGGGACGGCAGGGAGGGCAGCCTGGCCCACCCGGTGGCTCACCTGGGGCTCTGTGGTGCAAGGTGGCTCAGTGTGTGGTGGGCACTGGCTATTGGCCACACTCTGCCCACATGGCCTGTCACCCTTAATGAGCCTCATCCAAACTTCTTTGCATGGGTCCCAAGGGTACCAGAAGGACGAGGGGGAGCTGCAGGATCCCCTGAACCCTAGGTTTGGAGGTTGCCAGAGTCACTTTTTTTTTTAAGATGTTTTTTTGCAACATCTTTATTCTATTTATGTAATTTTATGTGGTGCTGAGGATCGAACCCAGGGCCTCACACGTGCTAGGCAAGCGCTCAGCCACGGAGCTACAGCCCCAGCCTGCCAGTCACTTTTGCATGTTTTATTGGCCACTCAAATCACAAGGCCAGGGAAATAAGTAGAATCTGCCTCTTGGTGGGAGAAGCAGCAGTTATATTGCAGAAGGACTTGTTTATAGGGAGGGGAGAATTGTTGTAGCCATCTTTGAAAATATAGATATGTTTTCTTAGTTTCATTTCCCATTGAATTCATCTTGTCAGGGTGGAGGCCTTGGAGCAGGCTGGGGAGGGAGTTGGATTTCCTTTTTCTTGCCAAGTGCTCCTAGGTTAGAAATCGGGGATCTGCCAGAAAAACAGGCAAGCCCTGGGGTACAGGGGAGGGTCACAGGACCCAGCACCTCCATGCCAGATTGGGCCCTGCTCATATCGTTGGCCCTGAGGCTGCGCCCAAGGCCTGGGTGGGATAGCATCATGGGGCACCCGGTGATCTCCTTCCTGTCCTTTGCCAGGGTTTGTGGATGACATCATCCAGCCCTCCTCTACTCGTGCCCGAATCTGCTGTGACCTGGATGTCTTGGCCAGCAAGAAGGTACAGCGTCCTTGGAGGAAGCATGCAAATATTCCATTGTAAACAAATCAAAGTGCTGAGTTACTCTCTGGCCATTTGTAGCCCAGCCCTGCCATATGCATTCACGAAAATCTGGGACTCTAAATACAAGTAATAATTTGAAATAGTTAAGTTTATTAAATTCTAAGAATATCTCATTTGTGCCTTACTGTAAAATTATTTGCTTTATTAAAAATCTTGATTGGTATTTTTTTGAGTATCAATTTCATTTTTCATGGCGGAAGTCTGGAAAACCAAGGAAACTGGAAAGAAAACAGGGTAGAGTATTACCACCTAGAGCCAGCTGGTCTTCATGTGGCACAAGGGTCTGGGTGTGGTGAGTGTTCCCCAGAGGCTCATGTGCTGGAGTTGGGTTCTCAATGTAGTGATGTTGGGGGGCTGGACCTTTGAGAGGTGGGATCTAGAGGTTCAGCCTCCCAGCGTCACTGAGATGATGTCATTTGAGGGTGTGTTGTCAAAGGGATTGTGGGATCTCAGTGTCTCTCTCACTTCCTCTTTGGTGATATGATCTCCTGTCACGGGCTCCTATTCATGTGACTCAACCAACAGGGACTTCCCCTTCTGTCTCTCTCTCTGTTGCTATAGATACAGTAGAATGCACAGGCTTCTCTACCCCTGAGCTGTATTCCCAGCCCTTTTGATTTTTTTTTTAAGATATTTTTTTATTTTTAAAGAAAGAGTGAGAGAGAGTGAGAAAGAGGGAGAGAGAGAGAATTTTAATATTTATTTATTTTTTTTAGTATTTGGCGGACACAACATCTTTGTCTGTACGTGGTGCTGAGGATCGAACCCGGGCCGCACGCATGCCAGGCGAGCGCGCTACCTCTTCAGCCACATCCCCAGCCCCAGCTCTTTTGATTTTTGAGATAGGGTCTCACTATAGTTTCCAGGCTGGTCCTGCACTCGGGATCCTCCTACCTCAGTCTCTTAAGTGGCTGGAATTACAGGCATGTGCTACCATGCCCAGCTTGACCTCTTTTATTGTAAAATTAGCCCACTTTAGGCATTTTATTGTAGTAATGAAAAACTTACGTAATACTTCTATGTATTTTCCCCCAAGAATTGATTTTTTTTAATGTATCGATGAGATAATATGTTTTTAGGGAAACTTACTTCATAGGCTTTGGTTTCCTTACTGATTTCGATCCTTATCACCACATGAAAATAAATAAAATAAAGGTATTGTGTCCAACTACAACTTAAAAACAAATATTAAAAAATTCAGTCTCTTCATTCCTTCATGCATTATTGAGGTAAAGTGAGATGTTTGTGATTGTGGTCTATGTGTCTAGCAGAACAGAAAGTAAGATGTAGTATCCCCTATTGATTTCATTTATTTCCATAAATGTGTTCTCACATTTTTTTTTTTTTTTTTTGGGTATTGGGGATTGAACTCAGGGTCACTCAACCACTGAACCACATCTCCGGCTCTATTTTGTATTTTATTTAGAGACAGGGTCTCACTGAGTTGCTTAGCACCTTACTGTTGCTGAGGCTGGCTTTGAATCACCATCCTCCTGCCTCGGCCTCCTGAGAAATGCCACCGTACCAGCTTGTTCTCACATTTTAAAAACGCTTTATTTATTTTTTTTTGTAATTTTTTAATATTTATTTTTTTAGTTTTCAACAGACACAACATCTTTGTTTGTATGTGGTGCTGAGGATCGAACCCGGGCCGCATGCATGCCAGGCGAGCGCGCTACTGCTTGAGCCACATCCCCAGCCCTTAAAAATGCTTTATTGTAAAAATCTTTAAACCTGTAGAATTTGATATCTACCCTTCACCTGGATTCTCAGTCGTTCACATGTTCTGCCTTTGTTTCCTGTCTTTCATAAACATGATACTTCATTAATCCAGTGGAGAGTACTTTCAGAATCATGATGCTTTGGTCTCAAACTGTAGTATGTTATTTTCTAGGAACAAAACCCATTGTCCTCCACAGTTTCTTTCATTTTCATTTGACATCAACACACTTGAGGGGTGGGTGCTTGCCAGTTAGCTTGTACAAGTCCCTCAATTTGAATTTATCTGATTATGTCCTGATGTTGAGATTCAGAGGAGTACTACAGAAACCTGCCCTTTGTCAGGTAAAGAAGTGCGTGTCCATTTTTCCTGTTATTGGTAATCCACTCTGATCATGTGGACTGTAGGGTTTTTTTTCCACCCTGATTATTACAACTTTCCCTTTATAATGAATAATTAATTTGTTAATTAATTAGTTCTGTCAACACTTAGCTGTTCGTTTTTGGGTCCACTGGTGGTTCTTGGCTTGGTGTTTGTGATCATTGTGACAGGCTGAGTTTCTAACTTCATGTGTCTATGTTGGGTAGTTGGAGCTCTAAGCAAAGAAGAGCTTTCTACTCTTTTTTTCCCCCTGTCAGTAGACTCATGGATTCTTTGAAAATGTTATACATTACTCATTTTTTTAAAAAAATTGTTTTAATTAGTTGTACATGACAGTAGGAAGCATTTATGCATTTTGATATGTTATACATAGATGGGATATAATTTCTCATTTTTCTCAGTGTACATGTTATAGAATCATATTGGTCATGTAGTCATATATATACATACAGTAATAATGTCTGTTTCATTCTGCTATCTTTCCTTTCCCCACATCCCCTCCCTTCACTGCCCTCTACCTAATCTAAGGTAATGCTATTCTGCTCTAGTGCCCCCCACCTTATTGTGAATTAGCATCCGCATATTAGAGAAAACATTTGGCCTTTCGTCTTTTGGGATTGGCTTATTTCGTTTAGCATGATATTCTCCAACTCCAAGCATTTACTGGTGAATGCCATAATTTCTCTCTTCTTCAAAGCTGAGTAGTATTCCATTGAGTATATATACCACATTTTCTTTATCCATTCATCTATTGAAAGACACCTAGGTTGGTTCCATAGTCCAGCTATTGTGAATTGAGCTGCTATAAACATTGACATGACTGCAACACTGTAGTATGCTGATTTTAAGTCCTTTGGGTATAAATGGAGGCGTGGGATAGCTGGGTCAAATGGTGGTTCCATTCCCAATTTTCTGAGGAATCTCCATACTGCTTTCCATAGTGATTGCACCAATTTGCAGTCCCACCAGCAATGTACGAGTGTACCTTTTCCCCACATCCTCACCAACATTTATTGTTGTCTGTGTTCTTGATCATTGCCATTCTGACAGGAGTGAGATGAAATCTTAGAGTAGTTTTGATTTGCATTTCTCTAATTGCTAGAGATGTTGAACACTTTTTCATATATTTGTTGATCAGTTGTTTTTCTTCTTCTGTGAAGTGTCTTTTCAGTTGTTCAGCTCATTTATTGATTGGGTTATTTGTTTTTTTTTTTTTTTTGGTGTTTTTTGAGTTCTTTATACATCCTAGAAATTAATGCTTTATCAGAGGTGCATGTGGTAAAGATTTTCTCCCAACCTGTAGGCTCCTCTCTCCTCACATTATTGTTTCCTTTGCTGAGAAGAAGCTTTTTAATTGGAATTCATCCCATTTATTGATTCTTGATTTTACTTCTTGCATTTTAGGAATCTTGTTAAGGAAGTCAGATCCTAGGCCAATGTGGTGCATTTTTTTTTTCTATTTGGCACAGGGTCTCTATTCTACTTTGAGTTGATTTTTGTGCAGGGTGACAGATACAGGTTTAATTTCATTTTGCTCCATATGGATTTCCAGTTTTGCCAGCACCATTTGTTGAATAGGCTATGTTTTCTCCAGTGAATGTTTTTTGGCACCCTTGTCTAGTATGAGATAACTGTATTTATGTGGGTTTGTCTCTATGTCTTCTATTCTGCACCATTGGTCTACAACTCTATTTTGGTGCAATACCATGCTGTTTTTGTTACTGTAGCTCTGTAGTATAGTTTAAGGTCTGGTATTGTGATGCCTCCTGCTTCACTTTTCTTGCTAAAGATTGCTTTAGCTATTCTGGGTTTCTTATTTTTCCAAATAAATTTCATGGTTCTTTTTTCTACTTCTATGAAGAATGTCATTGGGATTTTAATAAGAATTTTAACAGGAATTGCATTAAATATGTATAACGCTTTTAGTAGTATGGCCATCTTTACAATAATTCTGCCTATCCAGGAGCATGGGAGATCTTTCCATTTTCTGAGATTTTCTTCAATTTCTTTTTTTAATGTTCTGTAGTTTTCATTGTAAAGGTCTTTTACCTCTTTTGTTAGATTGATTCCAGGATGTAATTTTTTTTTTTGAGGCTATTGTGAATAGTTTTCCTAATTTCTCTTTCAGTGGATTCATTGCGAATTTAAATTTTTTTTTTTTAGTTGTTGATGGACCTTTTTTTTTCATTCATATGAAATGCCAAAAATCAAGCCCAGTGCCTTACACATGCTAGGCAAATGCACTACAACTGAACTACAACCCCAGCTCCTGCTGGGGTTACTCATTTCCGTGCTCAAAATTTTTTGATTTGGCTAGTGAAAGCTCCTTTATAAGCTGGTCCCCCAGGCCCTCATGTCCTAGTAACTTTTTTCTTTTTAGCATTTCCTTATTTTGTGACACAGGATAATGTTCCAGGCTCATCTTGCATCTTCCTTGCCCAGCCTCAGAAATTTCTCCAGAGCCTGGTTTCTTTTAGTAGGTATGACATTTAGAAGCTAAAATTGGCACTAGGTATTCACACTGATACTTCGGTGTCATAAGAAGGCAGAGTTAGCTAGCTCCTTATATACATATAATATATATACGTTTATTTTTAGGTACTAGGGATTGAACCTAACCACTGAGCCATATCCCCAGCCCCACCCGCCTGCATTTTTTTTTTTTTTTTTAATTTAGAGACAGGGTTTTGCTAAGTTGCAGAGGCTGGCTTTAAACTCATGATCCTCCTGCCTCAGCCTCCTGAGCTGCTGGGATTATAAGTGTGTGCTACCACATCCTGCAGGAGCGGGGAAATATTTATATAAATAAGTGTGTATATGTGTGAGGAGGTATATATATAAGTGAATATTTTTTATATTTTAAAATCAATGATTTCATAATGAAACTTTTAATTCTAATCTTGGATTCCTGTTGTCTTAAATATATTTAGCTCATTTGCTCAGTGCTTCATAGCCAGCAAGCTTCAGAATCATTATAACTATGTCAATAATAAAGTTCAAGACTTTTTCTAATTCTCTTTTGTCTTTGAACTGAAGGCACATGGTTAAGTCATTTGTATTAGTAACTAAGTGGTTATGTTTATCAATATGAATTTTGAGTCCTCTGTAGACTATTTAGAAACTATTTCCTAATTCTTTGTTGACTTTATTTTACTGTTTATAAAGCATCATGGGTCATTATACCAAAATTGGAAATATTGTTTAAGGGTCATTCAGAAGTGCTGCTCTATGATGTCCTGTGGTGAGCCTTTCCTGTGGTGACAGCCCAGAGTTCTCCCACTGTAGGAGACCTTCCCTTGTTTGAGGTCTGTGGCTCCAGTTGGTCTGTTGTTTTGTAAGCTCTATTCGGATATTGACTCATTATTTCCCAGTCAACTTAACATGTGGCGATGTGTCCTCCACTTACCTTATTTCTAATAGTGCTATGGTTTGGATAAGTGTCCCTCAAAGGCCCATGTGTAAAGGCTTACTCACCATCCTGTGGCACTACTGGGAGGTGATAGAGCCTAGAGCTAGGAAGTTAGGTCATGGGGGACATGCCCTTGAAGGGAGTATTGAGATCCCAGCCCTTTGCTTTTTGCTTCCTGGCTGCCATGAGGTGAACAGGAAGCTACACAGACCCTCCACGACTTATTGTACCATCACAGGCCCAGGGCAACAAGGACAAGCAGTTATGGGATGAAACCCCTGAAACTGTGAGCCAAAATGAAACTTTCCTCCTTTTAAATTGATTTTATCAGATATTTTGCCACACTAATTGAAAGCTAATACAAAGAGCTCTGCCCCCATTTCAAGTAGTCCTTAAAAGTTTGTTTTTATGGTGCTGGGTGTTGGACCCATAGAGCCTGGTGCGTGCTAGGCAAGTGCTCCATCACTGAGTACATCTCCCGCTCAAGGGGTATTTGTTAGACCATTTTCCACACTCCTCCATCCATCCTAGTTGGGCTGGGATTACTTTCACAGCAGTCCCTCCAGTGGTCTTTTTAAAAATGTATTTTAGTTGTAGTTGGACACAGTTCCTTTGTTTATTTTTATGTGGTGCTGAGGATCTAACCCAGCGCCTTGCACGTTCTTGGCTACAACCCCAACCCTCTCCAGAGGTCTTTATGGATCTCTGTAAGCTGGAACTCTGTTCTCAGCTATCATACTAACTGCATGTCCACATTTTGTTGCCTTCCTCTGCTCCGGCTCCGCCACTGCTCTCCAAAGTTGTCAGCCCACATTAAAGGTTCTAGTCTGCCCCTCCCTTTCTTGCCTTGATTTCTGAGCCCACAGTTCGGTCACTTCCACCTTGCAGTACTTGCTATGAAGAACTCTAGTTTGCTTAATGTTCAAGAGCCTAACTTCTCTGTTCGTATTACCTGAACTCTTGAGCTCAAGCTGATTCCTCTTATAGCAGGATTGTATTTAAAAATACCTGATTGTGTATTTCTGTTATTGTTTTTATTTCTAACTAGGCAGTGAGCTGCAGGTCGGCAGAGAGCATAATTGAGGTTTCTCTTTGGCACCTACTACACAATCATCTGAAAGACCGGGAGTCACTGGGGAAAGGATGGTGACGGACTAGAATTTTAGAGACCTTGTAAGAAGCAATCATTGAAGTTGGATGGCTAACCAACCTGAATGATTGTGGCCCAGCAGCTTAAAACTGCTTGGCAAATCCAATTCCTGAGGGTCTGCAATTTGGGATTCAGACCCTGCTTTGGTCATGACGGCTATGGTCCTGTGTGCTGTGGTCCATCCATACAGTAGTACATATAAGCTCTTTTTTTCTTGGTAGTAGTGATTGAACCCAGGGGTGCCTTACTACCCAGCTAGTTCCTCAGCCCTTTTTTGAGACAGGGCTAAGTTGCTCAGGCTGGCTGTGATCTTGAAGTCCTCCTTCCCCAGCCTCTCAAGTAGCTGGGATTACAAGCAAGTACCATCACACTCAACTTTCATTATATTTTTGCAGTACTGGGAATTGAACCCAGGGTTCAAGCATGCTAGGTGAGTACTTTATCACTAAGCTTCATCATTTTTTTTTTTTTGAGACAGGGGTCTTCCTTAGTTGTATACACTGACCTTGAAACGATGATCCACCTGCCTCAGTCTCCCAGGTAGCTGGGATTACAGGTAAGCACCACCAAGTCTGGCTAAGCCTTTTTTTTTTTTTTTTTTGAGGTACTTTCTAGAAGTGTTTTACCAGGTTGTGGAATTTGGATGCCAAGAAGGGCATGTTGATGGAAGATGTAAAGGAACCAGCCAGGAAATTCCCTGGGCTGGACTAGGACTGTCCTATTCAGAAATCCAACTGGCCAAAGAAACATCTGTCTTCAGGATCTTGGAAGCCTCATTAAAGTGGACCAAAGAATGCCCGAAGCATGGTAGCAGGTTAGTATTCTCATTGGCTGTTGTATAGGAATGACTTTCCCAACAGATGCCCTCACATTAAAGGCAAAAAGAAAAAAGAATTTTTAACCAGACAACTTGGGCTTACTGAGTAGAGGACTGTCATGTATCTGCCTTTAGACTGAGAATGGATAATATGATGAGCTGTCATAGAGGCAAGAGGCACTGCTAGGCTCTTGCTGGACCTGCCCCTGCCCCTGCCATGAGTTACATAAACCAGTTCCTTTTGGGCCACACAGATAGTGAGTGAAGCTGAGAGCTGGGGAGTTACCATCATGCTAAGGCTGATTTCCTAAAGGAAAGTCACACCCATCCTCCTCACCTTTCCTCCTTGGCTTCCTGGAGAACTCACCTGCTTATTTCCCAAGTCCTCGTCTTTACTGCATAGGCATCTTAGGCTGTTTAATGAGCTCAGCCCAAAGGACATCCCAGGCTATGAAATATGTAGGTTGTGATTTCTTGAGAGAAGCTATTTTTTGCAGCCATGTAGAATTTAGGTGGTCTTCAAAGGGCCACTGCTAGGAGCAAACATCACTTAGCTCAGGCAGGGCAAGAACCCAGGTGACAGTGCATATTCATTTTCATGCCTCAAACTACAGAGGACTTGGCCTCCTCACTCTCTCCAGGGAAAACACCTAATATAGATAACCTCATCATCATTAAACAAATTGCCTGAAAGAGCAAATTCTCTTGAGCAGAGAGGAAACAAATCTCCTTAAAGCTTTACCTAGTAGGAACAGTAGGATGACTACCACAAACCTGATTTTGAATAGTTTATTAAAGGAAAGGTGAAGCATCAGTTTCAAATTGTACAAAAGGAAAAAAACCTCATATTGCAAATGTACAATTTACAGAATTACTAGCAAAACCAATCAAGGAGACACTGAAAATACAAAAATTTGATTGACTTCAAACTCAACTGGAAACCCATTGGAGTAGATATTAAGACTTTTTTGTTGTTGCATGGTAGTCTGTAAGTTTAAGCATCTGTCTTCCACAAGAGACTACAAGCAAAGGATCAGTCTGTGCATATGTCAGGACCCCTCCTGGTTTGCTCCTTGACCAGAATCACAGGCAGGGCTGGATGGACAGGCCAGTCATTCCTGCTCCTTTACTTCCAGTGAAGCCCACATTTCTAGGAGAAAGGCCCTAGCTCCCTTAACTGGAGCCCAGGAATTGCTGAATTAGCAGATAAAACATTTTTTGGTGACCAAGTTTTTTTTTTTTTTTTAAATAACTGTACAAATGTTGAGAAAAAATCTGTCTGCTTAAAAGGATGAATAAAATTATCTATTTTGCTTTCCCACACAAAATATAATTAGAGGTGCACAGAATTTTTAAAAATGCTGTTAATTTTTGGTAAAAAGGGAAAGCCTCATGATTCTCTTGCAGCTACTTTAAAAACCAGCCCAGAAACAGCTGTGGATGGATTGGTTTGGAAATACTGAGGCTTATATTAAAAACCAGAAGGAAGAGACTAAGTGGGCTTTTTAAAAAAACAGCAGCAGCAAGTCATAATAGTCTAATCAGATTATAATTTTAAACAATTGAAGACTGTCCTGAAGAGTCATACATTTTCCCCCAAAAAGAATTATTCTCAATACGCACATTTAACACTGAAATGTAGCTGTATTTCAAGGTAATCTTAGGAACTTCACCCTCTAAGCACAGACTTCTATGCAGCACATACTTCTATAATTGGCAAACTTAATTCACAAAATTAGCGCATAAGGATAGTAAGTGCATGGGAAGTAAACACAGTTATGTTACACTTAAAATTACTTTTGAATGGCAAAGGATTCTTCATGATTCTTCATTAAAAAAATGGAAGTCTGTGTAACTTGAATTTGGCAGGGCATGAAATAAGTGGTTAAAAACAGCAAACTGATAACTTGAACCATTTTTGTTTTACTGAGAATACTTTATTTGCTGGTAGAAGTTGCTAAAAATGCACAGAACAAATACCAATAGAAAATGCACTGTATTCGAATCTCCCTATTCTATATAAAATGAACTGAGTACAGCATCTGTTGGAAAAATGGCTGCATGGACATTTATTTTATGCCCACTTATAAATAAAAATAAACCTTTTTATTCAAGAGTATATAAAATCTGGGAATTCATATCCATATCCACAGAGGGTGTGTGGTTTTTGGCAGAGATGCACGGTGTCAGAATTCCATCTTAGCTTGTCAATGCTCTGTTCCTTCATGTTTCTGTGTTCTACAAGGTCAACCAAATCCAGTGAGCTCCAAAAACACTCTTCGGCGATTAGGATGAGCTGCTTACTCATAGATTTAATAAAAATGGTTAGCTTTTAAAACATAAAAAGGCAAAATGTTAAAACGGTTTTTAAATTGTACAACAGGAAAATAAAGTTAAAAATATTTTTTTTTTTTTTACTCAATGCTGAGTTTTCATAAAACAGGTGTATAACAGTGTTTCTTGACAGCTGTTTTAAAAATTTAAAATTTCTTCCTCCCTCCAGAAAAACACACAATCTGTACTACGTCCAATATTAGGACACAAATGATTTTTTTGGGGTCAGTCTTTCTGAGGTGACATTCACCATTTCCTTGGGTAGTTTACATGCTCCTCTTCTCTGTCACTGCAAAAAGGGATTGACCTTAATCATTTGATTAAAAAACAAATCAGATCACATCAAAAGTGTTTTTTTCCCCATACAAGCTATCACAGTATATAGGCCTCTAGCTCTAAATAATAGAGTTCCAGATTTGTATTTTCTTCAGACTTCAGAACATAGGCATCCCAAATCCCTAGAAAATGAGAAACACAATTATTAATTTCATGTATCTACATGACCTAAGAAACCATAAATAAAAAGCACTAATTTAATATTTACTGAATCATCTTCTATGATAGCTGCAGAGTCAAAGAAGTCTGGCCTCAGCTCAGCTCGCTCTCTTCGATTTCTTGACGGGGGCTTAAAAGAGAAATTAATATTTTTCTTGAGATCATTAAGACAATGTAATGTAAAAATCAGGTAACATTTCTGATGGTATAACTACACAGAAACATTAAGGGTCAATTATTATTATTATTTTGGTACTGGGAATTGAACACAGGGTGCTTAACCGCCGAGCCACATCCTAGCTCTTTTGTATTTTATTAGGGGCAGAGAGTCTTGGTAAGCTGTTTAGACTGGGTTTGAACTAGAGATCCTCCTGCCTCAGTCTAAGTTGCTGGGATTACAAGTGTGCACCAAGGTGCCCAGCAATGGTTGTTTTTTTTTTCTTGAGTACTGGGGATTAAACTCAGTAGCACTTGACACTGAGCCACGTCCCCAGCCCTATTTTGTATTTTATTAGAGACAGGGTCTCATTGAGTTGCTTAGCGCCTCGTTAAATTGCTGAGGCTGGCTTTGAACTCTCAATCCTTCTGCCTCTGCCTCCCAAGCCGCTGAGATTACAGGTGTATGACACTGTGCCTGGCCAAGGGTTGATTTTTTTTTTTTTTAATATTTATTTTTTAGTTTTCGGCGGACACAACATCTTTCTTTGTATATGGTGCTGAGAATCGAACCCGGGCCGCACGCATGCCAGGCGAGCGTGCTACCGCTTGAGCCACATCCCCAGTCCCCAAGGGTTGATTTTTAAAGGAGAATGAGAAATTGGCTGTTTTATGCAACAGATTTTTAAAAAGTGAGCATGTAGATATTAATTTTGGGCCCACAAAACATATCTTCCCTTTTAAGTCACAGAATCATTATAAAAATGATTAAATACTAGGTGATGAATTTCAGTGAATTCTCCAAAGTAGATAGTTTGAAAGCTACTGGGACTGAGGACAGGAAGGTTACAGATTCGAATGACATTTCTTGTAAAAACTTTTCATTATGGAATCCTCAAAGCACACAAAGCAGAATGTTATGGACTGAATTATGCCTCCTCCCCTGGCAATTTACAACTCCTAGAACCTTAGAATGCGATTATATCTGGGGCAGGCAGATCACAATATTTTAAAAAATATTTATTTATTTTTTATTGTAGTTGAACACAATACCTTTATTTCACTTATTTATTTTTATGTGGTGCTGAGGATTGAACCCAAGGTCTTGCACGCGCGAGGCGAGCATTCTACTGCTGAGCCACTACCCCAGCACCGAAGATCACAATTTCAAGGCCAGTGTACATAACTTAGCAAGACCTTATCTCAAAAATAAAAAGGGCTATGGATACAGCTTAGTGTGAAGTGCTTGCCCTGCATGTATGAGGCCTTGGGTTCAATCCCTGTAAGGCCAAGAAGGAAAGAAAAAAAAAAAAAAAAAGAAGAAGTATAAGGTCATATGAGTAAGCCTTAATTAAATGTAACCAGTTTCCTTATAAGAAAAGACCACATGAAAACAAAGGGAGAAGGCAGCTATCTATAACGTAAGGAAAAAGAACACAAAATGCAATCAACTCTGCTGATACTTTTATCTTGGATTCCTGGCTGTTTAAGCCAGTCAGTCTGTGGTATTTGCTATGGCAGTCCCATCCAACTGATATACTGGGAAACCCAGTATGATGAATTTCCAGGTACTGATCACTTAGCTACAATTGTCAAACATTTGGTCAATCTTGCTTCATTGAGTCTCCTGTTTTTTCTTTCCCATGTCATTTTATCTATATTCAATGTTATTTTTAACTAATGGAAACTTTTTAAAAACATTAACACCATGCATTACTATTCCTGAAAAATGATTTCTTAGCATCACCTGTATCTAGTCCATACTCAAATTTTCTTGTATAAATAATATACAAAACTGTTTGATATATATACTGCATTTGGTTGTTATGTTGGAGTACAGTATATATTGTCAGACTCCAATTTAAAGTACAAGATGCCAGATATACTATGTTGAAAGATCTGGGATGAGTTCTTTCTCAAGAAAAGGTGTTGGGTGAGGAATCAGACCCTGTTACTGCCAGAATTCAAAATATGATGGCTTTCAAAGCAGGCTTAAAAAACACATAAGTTCATCCAACTGCTCACTGTTGGTCAATGTTACCACTCCTCACCTCACAGCATTCAGAGAACAGAGCATCATCTTACCCCAATGCTCTCATATATTTTAACAGAAATTTCCTTACTAGATCAATAACCATGGTGTCTTCAAATTCTTCATTCATATCTTCTAACTGGCTCCGGGATGACATCATCACATCTTCAAAGATGGGCTCAGCATCTTCCTCCATCAGACCCCGACTGATGAAGAAAAAATAGAGTCAGAAAGCTGTTTAGACTCATCAAATTTGGAGTTTTGGCTCTTCTAACCAATGAAAAGCACACCTTCTAATTATTTCTGACGGAGTACATAAATTATGATTCTGAACTTCAAGATAATTAAGGATCACACTCTTTTGATTCACTCAGATTTCTCTTCAAATCATGATAAGTAAATGCAAAAATAATGGAACATTTATTAAACTCTGTCAATTTCCCCCAAACTTTACATATGAGGAACCTGAGGCACAGGTGTTTTAGAGCTCGCCCAAGTCCATGTAGCTGGTAAGTGCTAGCATTTAAATGCCTGAAGCTTAGGAGCCCTCTATTCCTATTCTGTGCTGCACAGCATATCTAGAATTATAACTTTAACTCCTAAGATTAAACATTAGAGACACCCAGACTGACTAGCATCACATAATTGTTATGATCTCAAGATAATCACTGTAACACTTACACAGCATGTCTTACTCCAGTTCTCACTTTCATGTAGTTCATTCCTGTTCTGTCCTTCCGATTTAAGTCTTCTAACTTCGGCTGGCCTAACCAAGAGATCTGCATCTGAGGACTAAGAAAGGGTACTATTATTCATTTTGTGGCGGCAGATTTAGCTAACCAGCCCCATGCTAAGAAAGCCCTGGTTGGCTGACTTAATCCCCATAGGAGGAATCAGTTGGATTTATTTCAGTGCCTTTGTGAAAAGGGCAGTAAGTTGCCCAAAAAGATTACTCAGAGGTCTCCAAGAGAAGCAGGTTGGGGCTAGTTGGTAATGCTTTAAACTGTCGCCCTTGTTCTCCAAATCCCTGCTAAAGAATACTTCTCAGACTCGTTTCAGGCTACCGCACCATTCACAGGTGTGCCTTATTGGACAGCAAGCCTCTAAGGAACAGAAATAATACTATCCTTTCAGATTTTGTAACCTACTAAATTTAGTAACCTACTACATTTCTAATCTTTTCCATTTCAATCTACTGTTAGTTGTCTCTTATCCTGTTATTTATAGCATAACTCACTATATTCAGATAAACACAAATGAGGATCTAGTCTCAAGACTAGGTAGAAAAAAAGAAAAATAAAAACAACTAGTAGATTTTTATGGCAAAACTCATAGCATCACCCTTGCCTTCTCTACAATTTTTCAGAGCCCTGTGTACCAGAAAACAATCTGATTGCCACTGTGGGTAAAAGTCATGATGTTGGTTCTCAGAGGGCAACTAGTCTCAGCACTTATCAAATAAGATCTTAAAAAATTCTTAATCCATGAACAGTTTAAAATATAAATGTAACCAAGACAAAAATATTAATTAAATGGATGATAAAAATGTAGTGTATGAAAAAGTCTGTTTGCTTAGACATTGGACAGACTAGCAGAGGCTTTCACAGGCTATTTTGTCAAGGAAGTAACCTGTGTTATCTTCTTGGAAGTCCCTAAAAAACAACAGACCTGGCCAATGAATATGTGAATTCCAACTGAAATTAGCATTTAGTGAGATACTATGCATCTAAAGGCTTGTGAACTTATTTTAAGAAGAAAAGTTTTTATTAAAGAATAAAAGAGGGATTGGGATTGTGGCTCAGTGGTAGCCCGCTCGCCTAGCATGGGAGAGACCCTGGGTTCGATCCTCAGCACCACATAAATAAAATAAAGGTATTGTGTCCAACTACTACTAAAAAATAAATATTAAGAAAAAAAAAGAATAAAAGATATTTCATTGGCAATATACAGGAACTCCACAAAGAGATAGTACTTTTCTGGTACAGACATAACAAGAATGCAATTTAGTAATAATATTAATTGGTATTTAAGGTTTCTAGCTTCCCTTCCCAAGTTGTCTTCAGCAGAATACTTCTAGTTTATTCTTACATATTCCTGTGATGTTGATAGGAGATGAAACTATCCTTATATCTTGAAAGTTAAGAAAACTGAGGCTACTTAAATAACATGATATAAAGCTTGTTCCACTATTATCAGTAAAGGTCTTTAAATATTGAGGAAGAGATATCCATAACACTGCTCATAGCCTTTTCATAAATCTTGAATTTTGGGTCAGTACTGGAGATGGAACCCAGGGAATGCTGGTCAAGCAATGTACCACTGAGCTCCATCCCCAGTCCTATGTATCTTCTTTATTTGTAACTTCATTTTTGAAAGATCTGATCAGCAATGTGATAAAGTTTTTCTTACTTTAACAGTTTTAAAGTTTTATGGCAAGAAAATGAGTTCTCAGTACTTACTTGTGTAAAAAGTCTGGTTCAGAACCATGCTCAGTCTCAGGTTCTTGAATCTGTTCTCCCATGGGCCGGCTATTCTCTCGCAACACGGTGGAAGTGAGCTGTGGGGCTGGTAGGGGGCCAGGAGTCTGAATCATGGTGTCAGTCCTGTTGAGCCATGTGTTATCCAGACTTTCATCTGTAAAATTTCAATTAGCATACCAGAATGTCACAGATGGGAGTGATATCTGGTGGAAGTTACAAGAAACTTGAAGACCCTAGTCTGAATCCTAGTTCCAAGTCTCGTTTGTCTTTGCATTGAGTTACTGAACTTCTAAAGTTTACCTAGCTTCACAGAGTTGTAAGGATTAAATGAGGTAATATACGCAATCATCACATATTAGCTATTACCACATTATCATGTCTCTCAAGTTAATCTCTGAGGATTCATTCGCCTTATAAGGGGTTAGTAGTTAGGAGTGGGGTCAGTCAGGGCCCTCTCTAGCTATTCTCTCCTCAAGCAACAAAGGATGTATTTCCTGAGCCTCACAGGGGCCCTAGGCAGCAGCATTTAAAGACCGGCTGTCCTTTAAAGGGAAATCAGCAAGTTGTACACAAATGGACATATTACCCAAAATAACTCGTTTTGCCAGATTATATATGTGGACACAGGAAGAGGCTATTTTATGCTTCCGAGTCCTCTAAGGAAGCCTTCTCTGATCATCCCACCACCCAGCCCCCATTTAACCATTCTCATTTAACTTCTAGAGGGAATATAATAATTTTTGCTTACTTAGGACTCAATTATACATTAGCAGGTCATCAGTCATATGCACATGCTCTCTCTGTAATTAGATTTGAGTTTCTTCAAAGGGGCCAGGAACTATTTTTTCCTGCTTCTGAAGATGGTTTATAAAGATCTAAGTCATTATTTGCATAACTAAACCAAGACATTAATAAACTAAAATAAGGCATTAATCATAATGGTTCTACCTATAAAAAGTTTACATTATTTTAATGTGAGAAGAATTTTAAAAATGAGTTCTATGTGGTACATGTCAGTAGTCCCAGCTACTTGGAAAGCTGAGGTAGAAGGATAGCAAATTCAGGACTGGGCAACTAGCTTGGCCAGATCCTGTCTCAAAATAAAGAAATAAAAATAAAAAAGGGCCAGAGGTATAGCTCAGTGGAAGTGTCCTGGGTTCACTCCCAGTTCTTAAAAGAAAAAAAATATTTGGAAGAATTATAATCACAAAGTCACAAAGTATAATATCAATCACCTTGTTTTTCCTCTCCCTAATAAGTTTCAGAGATGTGCATGTGTTAGGTTCCTCATCTGCCACCAAGCATTTCATCTCTCTCAGTGTCTCTCAGATATTTGGTATTTTCTCAGACATGTGAACATTCTGGATTGGCTTTTCTGCCCTTGAAAATATCCACTCATTGTCTGGTTAAGGCCATTTTACTGACCTGAAACTCACTATTGAATCAAATCAACAAAAATGTGTTTAATCATGTTTTATTCATACTGCTTTTTATTCAACATATAACTCAAAATTTTTATTCTCTGCCACAGTACAAGTAATGGTCAAAAACTTGATATCATTTAGTTTATTAAATTATAAATGTCAGTTCTCTATTTCATGTCATCTTTTCCAGAAAATCTTTCCTGATTCATTAAAAATTTGGTCACTCCCTACATATTGCCAGAGCCTGCTATGTTTAGCTCATCAAAGCACTGATCATGATGAACTCAAACTGCCTGTTTCTCTTTTCTGTCTCCCCATCTGCACCAAGAGCTATTTTATTAATTCTTAATCTGTAGCACTTAGCTCACTTCTTAGGAAGGTGCTTGATAAAGACTTATTCAATAACTTCAGGAAGAACTCACTTGTAATCCTTTATAGATTCCTCTGTAATGCATTCTCATCTTGATCTCAAACAGATGAAACTGCTGCCTGAAAGCTCTAGGCATGCAAACTATTTTAGTCATTCTGTATGTTTCAAATTCACACAGCAAAAATTTTTTTCAATTGAATAATTAGCAAATTAGGTTATTTGGTCTATACATTCTTCCCATAGTCTTAAAGGTAATAATACTAACTATTCCATTTAGTAGATTACTTATTATTTAAATTCTTTCAGCCTTAGTTTCTTCTGTGTAAAATCTGGACAAGTGTTAAACTCAGCTGATTTATAAAACATTTATAAACAATTATGGGGCTGAAGTTGTGGCTCAGTGGTAGAGTGCTTTCCTAGCATGTGTGAGGCAATGGATTCGATTCTCAGCACCACATATAACCAATAAATAAATAAAGCTATAAACAATTATATGATATAATGCACATAAAACATACAGCAAAGATTTAGTGAATGTTAGCTACTATGAATATTATATCTAAGAAAATCTGTGAATAAGGAAAAAAACCCCCATATATCAATATGGGCAGCCTAATAAGACTGCTGTAGATGTATTTTCAAAGGGAAATGACTGGGGTCATTCTTTAGAGAAAATTCCAGTATCCTACAATCCAAAGATAGAATTTTATATTTTTATTCTTTGGACTTTTAAAAAAGACTAATTTGCAAAGCTAAAACTTAAAAAGAAATCTTAAACTTTGTTAAGACTACTAAATATATATATATGGGAATACCTACCATTCATCAGATTTTTATGACAGTTCAACTCCCTGTTCCCCACAGTGCAAGAGGGTTATAAAATTTAACCATCAATGTCTTATGCTACAAAAATAAATTAACCAACCAATGACAGAACTGGAACACTATTCTGGCATATTCAATTTGTTGTAAAGGTCTACCCTCAAATTACCAGTAGCCCTCCATTATTAAAATGAATTTTGATACAACAGGACAGATTTTTTTTTTAAATATTTATTTTTTAGTTTTTGGCGGACACAACATCTTTGTTTGTATGTGGTGCTGAGGATCGAACCCAGGCCGCACGCATGCCAGGCGAGCACGCTACCGCTAGAGCCACATCCCCAGCCCCAACAGGATGATTTTTAAAAAATATTTTAGTGGTAGATGGACATACTACCTTCATTATTTATTTATTTATTTTTATGTGATGCTGAGTGGTTTACACATGCGAGGCAAATGTTCTGCTACTGAGCTACAACCCCAGTCCCGCCACTGATCTTTGTATATAAAATTTTAATGTATTAAAGGCATATAGTTTAGGGATCAGTCTTTCATAAATGTTTCTCCTTTTTTTCTGTGTGTATCTTCCTCTCTACTCCATGTTTAAAAAAATTTTTTTTAAGTTGTAGATGGACACAATACCTTTATTTTATTTATTTATTTTTATGTGGTGCTGAGGATTGAACCCCGAGCCTCACATATGCCAGGCATGTGCTTTACCACCGAGCCAGAACCCCAGCCCATACTCCATGCTTTTTCAAGTTCCTTGACCCTTTTCTGTCCCCCTTTGTCTATTCTAACCTTTTTACCTGTATCATTCAGTGAGTATCAAATATACAAGGACATCATGTTCCTAACACTACCTTACTTCAACAGATTACTTCCTATTTATCTAAGCCAGGCAAATCATTCGTCTCATGAAAATGCAGACTTACCTTCTACTCGTTTTTTGTGAAGTGGGGGTCGTCCTTTCTTATTCCTTACTGAGGAGGTTTTACTGCTGCTACTTCCACTGTTCACAGACATCCTATCATCTTCACCTCCAGTGACTAACGAATTTCTATAGGAGATGAGTGGAAGCCATACATCTTCTCTCCTTTCCATCATCTGCTCAGTAAGGAATTTCTCTAGGTATGAATGACTAGAAACACAAATGAAATGTAGCAATGATTTCCATGTGAGCAGTTACTGTATTACTTATTTAATTTTTTAATCTGAGGTTCTTTTTCTGAAGGCTCTAAAGAACCCTAAGGACAGACATTAGCGGTAGTCACCTGTGGAAGAAGAGGACTGAGAATTAAGGTTTTACTTCACATATTTCTAGAATGCTTTTGAATCAGAGAAGGTGTATTTAAATCAGGAAGGGTGCATGTATGTATATGTGCATGTTTGTCTTTTCTATGTTTCTTCTTTTAAACACCAATGGTCAAAAAAAAAAAAAAAATTAGAAGTTGCCTCAAAAAGATAGTGAGTTTTCTATTTAAGGTGTTCAGATCAGGGCAGAATTTTTGGAATGGTGGAGTGAGAAAATCAGAAAGCCCTCTCCCTAGGAAAACAACTTTTAACAGGTAAAAATTATAAAAAACAATAAAGTTTTCACAAATCATCCATAGGACATACAGCAAATAAAGAAAAAAATTATTCAAGAAAACCTATTATAAAGTCTTGGTAAGAACAACAAGAGTTTATAAGCATCTGAACCACAATTTGTTTTCTTCTCTTGTTCCCTCTCTGCTACTACAGTTCTAAGTTGTAGAAACTCTACTCCAGGCAGGTGGCTAAGAAGAGCAGAGCTCCCTCTTTCTAGCTTCCAGCCTAGGGCTACCCTGCAAGGGAGGAACATAGTACTTGCCTTTTGCAACACCTTCTAGTCCTGTGTTGCAGCTTTATTCTGAGTAGCAGCTGGAATGAGTGACGCTCCTGGCCTCAACTTGTGGGGTAGGAACTCCAAGCACAAGCAGGCTGAGAGTACTAGGGCCCTAAATATCTCAACTCTAACTGAAGGGGTAAGCTGAGAACCAATGGTTACCCAGCCTCCCCCTGCTTTAAGAGAAAAGCTTCTGATAGTAACTATTCTGGGAGAAGCTATTTCCACCCTACCCCATCCTTCCTTCCTCCTTTCAGTGGATTAAGTGTTAAAATTTCTGCCCAGGGGCTGGGCAGACTATAAGGAAGAATCTCTGTAGTTGTCTAGCCAGGGCTGACATTATTTAGAAAATTCCTTTCGAAAGGGCCTTGTTGTAAACAATGAGATCTTGATGAAAGGCAAGATGGTGCCAGTAGGTCTTTGATATTATTAGCAACAAATGACAGCTAAGACTCCAGAAGAGAACCAGGAAAAGAGAGCCAAGAAGAGCTCTTCTGGGATGACAGTGATTTCTTGGATGACAGTTGGATGTTAATTAGCTTGACTATAATAATCATTTCCCAACATATACATATATCAAAACATCATGTTATATATATATTCTTATTATTTTTAGAAAAGGAGCAGCTTCAACTCTTCACCCCATCCACCAAACAAAATGATTCTTCATTTTAAGAGTTCTAATTGATTCATTTGAGTTTAGCCTACTAGGTCCTCCACTGTGCTTATAGTGTTCTGGCATGCTTTTTCCCCCTCCCTCCCATCTCAGAATGGGAAAATGCTTCACTACCAATTCTTGGTGGCTACTAACAGGATGCTGGAATAATTAGGCATTATATACATTTATTCTTACATGAAAGAAGGATAACTTTTTGTTATTGTTCTGCTTATATAAATGCTGTGCTTGAAGTAAGAACGTACTGTTTAGAGGCTTCAAATTTTGTGAGTTTATTCATTAAACAGATTTGGAAAAGGTTAAAAAAAATAAAAATCCTGGTAGTGGCAAAGTTATGTACATATGCTAAGCTGCACCAACATAAGGGCGAATAGGGTAGGGAATGGGACAGACTTGAAAGCATTCTCCAAGCCACACACAGATCTATCAATATTCAATTATTGCAGCAAAAGGGGCTTAAACATAGCCTCTGAAAACACAGATGAACAATGAGCTATTCTGACCTAGGGGCAACTTCTAGGAAACAAGGCTTAAAAATAAAATCATGTGCTCTCCTGGTCCTCTGAAAACTGTACATAATTTGGCTGCCACTCTCAGGAGCCATCAGAGAGAGAGGGATCTTCAAAGCTGCTAGTCCCTGGCTTAAAACAAGGAGTAAAAATGTAACCAACCTGAATTATGACAGTAGCCTTCAAGCCACACACACATCTATCCATAAAGGGTAAAATTCTAACTGGCTCAGGGAGTTAAAATACAACCTGATCCAAGGGTGACTGTTGGGTAGCTAGGTCAAATGTTAAAAACAAAGGAAAAAGGATCTGAACAGGTACATTAGAGGAGCACATTACAGAGGAAACAGATATCACAAAATTTGTTCATCCAAGTAACTAAACAAATGACCAAGCAAAAAACAAACAAACAACAACAACAACAAAAAAAAAAAAACACAAAAAAATAAGCCACTAGGAAGGTAGGCAATCAGTGTCAGAAGTAAATAATTACTTCACAATGTAATTGCAATGTATTTTCTAAAATACATTGTTTTATCCAGTTTTCAGGGGGGAAAAATAAATAAATAAATAAATAAAATATATATAAATAATTTGTGGTGCTGGGGATGGAACCCAGGGCCTTGTGCGTGCAAGGCAAGCACTCTACCAACTGAGCTATATCCTTAGCCCATAATATGCTTTAACAACAGGAAAATGTGATGTACAGAAAGGATGCGGGGAAGCAAGCACTAGGTCCATAGCCCACAATGATTTCAAAGTAATTACTGCAAATATATTCAGAGATAAAAAAAGAAACACATCTAAAGAATTAAAAGTATGATGATCAAATAGAGAATATGTATAAAAAGAAAAGATAATGACAGAGCCAAATGGAAATTCCTTTCCTTTTTGGTACAGGGGATAGAACCAAGGGCTTTGTACATGCTAAGCAAGAACTCTATTTTTGAACCACACCTTCAGCTACCCTTTGGAAATTCTGAAGTTGAAAAGTGCAAAAATGAAAATGAAAATAAATTACAGGGGCTCAACAGTAGATATGAACAGACAACCCTGCCCGAGACCAAACCAAACCAACCCAACCCAACCCAACCCAACTTGAGGATATATTAAGAGATTACACAATCTAAAGGAGAAAGAAAAAAGAATAAAGAAAAATAAACTAGAGCCTGAGAGAAATGTGAGATACCATGAAATGCACTCCCAATGTAATAAAGAAATAAAAAAAATTAGAGAAATAATGGCTAAACATTTCCCAAGTCTAAGGAAAAATATTACTTTAAAAATCTACAAAGCACAATAGACTGAAACAGGATTAATGCAAAGAAATCCAAACCAAGAATCATCATAGGAAAAATGCTTTCTGAAAGTTAAAAATCAAGAGAAAATCTTGAAGCAGTAAGAGAAAAGTAACTCACTATTTATGAAGAAAATCCAATAAAACTAAGTGATGACTTCTCATTAGGCACAATGGAGGCCAGAAGGCAGTGGAATAACAAATTGCTGAAAGTAAAAAACTTATCAAACACATTTTTTTTTTTTTTTTTTTTTTAGTGCCAAGGATGGAACCCAGGACCTCATGCATGTTAGGCAAGTGTTCTATCCCTGAGTTACATCCCCAGCCCTCAACAAGGATCTGTGTCAAGCAAAATTTAAAATAAAGTAAGTCCCAAATGAATAAAAGCTGAGAGACTTTTTTTTGCTAGCAAACTTGCCTTAGAGTAAGAAGAAATATTAGAGGAAGTTTTTCAAGCTGAAAGCAATGATACCAGAGGATGATTTGAATGTATATGAAAAAACAAAGAAAATGAGTAAAGGTACTTGTGAAGGTAGTGATAAAAGACAATACAATGCACATTTACTTCCTTTCTTTACTGATCTGTAAATATAATATAGTATATATAGTATTACTGTATTATTGGGGCCAAAACCAGAAATGTAATATATTTGATAATAAGCACAAAAAAAGTAGGTGGGAGAAAAGTTGCATTACAGTAGGGAATGACAGTAGATGGCCATTGAAATCCACAGGAAGAAATTAAAAGAATTAAAAATGGTAAATAGGTTAATGTAACAACCTCCAAATATATTTTTACTTTCTTTTCTCATCTTCTTAAAAAGACGTAAGATTATATCAACTAATAATTATAAAAATAGCACACACTCAAAAAGAGAAGGAAATGAGTTATGTGTAAGTTTCTATATTCCTTCAGAATTAAGATACAGTAAATCTGAAGTAATTTTTTTTAAGGGACCAGGGATTGAACTCAGGGGCACTTGACCACTGAGCCACATTACCAGCCCTATTATGTATTTTATTTAGAGACAAGGTTTCACTGAGTTGCTTAGCACCTCGCTTTTGCTGAGGCTGGCTTAGAACTTGTGATCCTCCTGCATTATCCCCCCTCCCACTGGGCCCCCCAGAAGCTAGGATTATAGGTGTGTACCACGGCACCCGGCACCCAGCCTTAAGTAAATTTTAATAATATGCCTACTGTATGGCCTCAGAAAATCACTAATAAACTGGAAAACACAAAGATCATGTCACACAAGTAAACATCCTCAATATAAAAAGACAGTAAAGGAGAAAGAACAAAAATCCCAGAAGATATATAGGAAACAAAAAATATAACATAAATTATCAGATGGATTAAAAAAAAAGGCATAGCCCAATCTTATATTGTCTGTATGAAACACACTTTAGATTTAAGGACAAAAAGACAGAAAGTAAAATGATGGAAAAAAAGACATATTATGTAAATAGAAACCAAAATAGAGCTGGAGGGGTAATACTAATATCAGACAAAATAGAGGCAAGATAAAAATTACTAAACATGGAATAGGACACTTTAAAATATCAATCAATTGATCAGAAAGATATATAACAATTAAAAATCTATATATACCTAACAGAGCCCCAAAATACATGAAGGAAAAACTGACAGAACGGAAGAGATGAGGAGTCAATTCAATAATAGACTTCAATATCCTACTTTTCATATGGGTGCAAATGGTACACACCTGTAATCCCAGCGGTTCAGGAGGCCGAGACAAGAGGATTCCAAGTTTGAAACCAATTTCAACAACTTAGTGAGTGGGGATGTGGTTAAGTGGTAAAGCACTTTTGAGTTCAATCTCAAGTACAAACAAACAAACAACAACAAAACATAGAACTAGGAAAAGATTAACAAGGAAATTGAAGACTTAAAACACCACAATCAAAACTATAAGCCGGGGCTGGGGATGTGGCTCAAGTGGTAGCGCGCTCGCCTGGCATGCGTGCGGCCCGGGTTCGATCCTCAGCATCACATACAAACAAAGATGTTGTGTCCACCGAAAACTAAAAAATAAATATTAAACTTCTCTCTCTCTCTCACTCTCTCTTAAAAACAAAAAACAAAAAACAAACTATAAGCCACCTACAGACACCTACAGAACAAAATTCTACCCCAAAACCAGAAAAATATGATCTTCTTAAGTATACACGGAACATTTTCCAGGTTAGATCATATGTTCCATAAAATCAAGTCTCAATAAATTCAAAAGGATTAAAATTATACATACATGATCTGTGACAACAGAATGAAATTAGAAATCAATAACAGAAGGGAAATTTAGAAATTCACAAATTTCTGAGGCCCTAAGAAACTTAGTCACACCCTGCACCACCACCCCCACCCTCACCACCAAAGAGTGGGGCTAAGGATGATGTAGCTCAGTGGTAAAATTACCTCTGGGCTCACTCCCCAGTACAAAAAAATCAATAAAAATTAAAAAGTCACAAATGTGTGACAATTAAAATACTCCTGAATAACTGAATAACCAATAGGTTAAAAAATAAATAATAAGTAAAATAAAAAGATACTTTCAGATGAATGAAAACAGAAATCCAAAAGACTGTGGAGCTTCCTGTGGCTTTGAGATTCAGAGTATGACACAGCATTGTGGCACTGGTGGTCTTACATGTGTCACAGAAGCCTGGGGCTGGTCTCTCTATGGTAATTATTGCTAAAACAGCAACAATACACCAAGAGCAGACTCCTATCAAACCTGACCAAAGGATGCTTCCTGTCTAGGGCTAAAACAGCAGAAGTGACTATAGACTCAGACAAAATAAGCTGTAAATTGAGAATTTCTTGCGGGGGAGGGGGTGGTGGAAGCAAGACTACAGACTGGAATAAATGCCTGTACTTTTAAAGATGACACTGCACACCAATCAGCATCAAAAACTTTCATGAAACTGTGACCATATCTTATGGTGAAAATAAAGCAACATGAACTGACCATATAGTTATCTGTTTGGGTGAACTCTTGGATGGATAATTTAAAACAACTGTTTCAAGGAAACTGAGCTTTAAGATACAGAAAAATAATTCAATATTCTGAGAGAGAAACAGATGAAAGCAATTAAAATCAAACAGAAAGCCTTGAGTTGAAAAATACACTAAGTGAAATTAAAAACATGATAGAAGTCATCAATAGCAGAATAGATCAAACAAGAAAGAAGAGCTTAAAAATGAGTTACTTAAAAATAAGTGGAGGAGAAAACAACAAAAAATGAGGAATGAAGGAAGCATACATGAGCTTGGGATAGTATTAGAAGAGCAAATATTTGGGATACTGGGATTTAATGACTTGAAATGTCAAAGGGGGTACAAAACTTACTTCAAGAAATAATAACAGAAAACTTCCAAACCTAGAAAAGAACACAAATACACAAAAATAGGAAGGACAGAGGTTCCCAGTTATATTTATCCCAACCAAGTCTACCCCAAGATATATTATAATCAAGTTCTTAAAGGTGAAAGATAAGGAGAAGATTCTCAAAGCAGCAAGAAGAGGGGGAAAAAAAACAAACATAAAAGGATGTCCCAATTCTCCTGATAGCTGACTTCTCAGAAATAACTTTAAAGGCCAGGAAAGAGGAACAAGTTATTTTCACAGGACTAAAAGGTAAAAAACTGCATCAGTACCCAACAATAGTATCCCTTAGGAACATAAAAGAGATAAAGACATTCCTGAACAAATAAAAGCTGAGAGATTAAATCTCTACTAGTTACTGAATCTGAAAGAAAAGAGATATTAATAAGAAGAAAATCCTGGAAGGTATGAAACTCACAGGTAAGAGTAAGTATACAAAATTAGAATGCTGTAATACTGTAAACATTATATAAACCATTCATAACTTCAATATAAAAACTAAAAGACCAATCAATTAAAAATAATAATCACATCATTATGTTAAGAGAGGCAATACAGAAAGATGAAAAATAAGACATAAGACATTCTAAATGTTGAAGAAATGGAAAATAAGGGTAGAGTTTTAAATAATAGTTTTAAAAATAATATCACTTTTTATTTTTTGCAGTGCTGGAGATCTAATGAGGGCCTTGCTCATGATAGGCAAGCACTGAATCACTTGAGTTACATCCGTAGTTCTGTTTCTTTTGCCTTTTTTGGTTACTAGGAATTCAACCCAGGGGTCTCCCTGAGTTGCTTAGTGCCTCACTTTAGCTGAGGCTGGCTTTAAACTTGTAATTCTCTTGCCTCCCAAGCTGCTGGGATTACAGGTGTGCACCACCATGCTCAGGTACTCCTACTTTCTTTTGGGAAAGATTTCATGGAAAATATTATTTTTTTTCAAAGTTTTCAGTCTATACACATCTTTAGTGAAGTGAGTTTCTAGTCAGTAGTGTATAGTTGCATTTTTTTTTAAAATCCATTCAGTCATTCTATGTCTGTTAGAGAATTCAGTCAGTTTATATTCAAGGTAATTACTGATATGTTAAGCCTTACTATGGCCACTTTATATCTTGTTTTCTAGTTTTATAATAGTTCTTTTCTTTCTCACTGTCTCAAAGTCTTCGGGGTTAAATTATTTACTATAATAGTGTGTTTTAGTTTCTTGCTCATGATTTGTTTATCTACTATAGATTTTTGCTTTGTGGTTAACATAAGGCTTACAAGAAACATGTATTGACTGTAACAAGCTATTTTGAAATGGTAGCAACATAATATGATCATAAAGGTAAGAAAAGAAATGGGGCCGAGTGTAATGGTACATGCCTATACTCCCAGGGACTCAGAGGTTGAGGCAGGAGGATCTCAAGTTCAAGGCCAGCCTGGGCAACTTTGTGAGATCCTGTCTCAAAAAGGACTGGGGATGTAGCTAAGTGTAATATAATACAAACATCAACAGAGAAGGACAAAAACCATATGATCAAGGCATTTGATCAAATTCAATATCCTCTTATGATAATAATTCTAAATAAATTAGGTTACAGAAGGAAATTACCTCAAAATATAATAAAAATCATATATGACAAATCTACAGCTAATATGGTTCTGAACGGTGAAAAATTGAAAGCTTTCTTTTTATTGGTAGCACTGGAGATTGAACCCAGGACCCTACATATGCTACATAAGTACTCTACCACTGATTTATATCATTAGCTCCATGTTCTCTCTTAGATCTGGAACAAAAGACTAGAATGCCTATTTTCATCACTTGTATTAAACACAGTACAGGAGTCCTAGCCAGAGCAATCATGCAAGAAAAAGAAAGAGCACACAAGGTGAAAAAGAAGTTATCTAATTGTCACTGTTTGCATGATCTAATACATAAAAAACCTCTGCTTGGAACTATTAAAATGAATAAACAGACACTTCACAAAAGAATAATTATGACTGGTCAATAAATATATGAAAAAATGTTCAACATCACCAGCAATTGGATAAATGCAAATTAAAACTACACTGAGATTTCATTTCACTCCAGTCAGAATGGCAATTAACAAGAATATAAGTAATAATAAAGGCTGGTGAGGATGTGGGAAAAAGGTACACTCATACATTGTTGGTAGGACTGGTGCAACCCTTCTGGAAAGCAGTATGGAGTCCTCAGAAAACGTGGAATGGAACCACCATTGGATCCAGCTATCCCACTCCTTGGCATATACCCAAAGGACTTAAAATCAGCATACTATAGTGATGTCATCACATCAATGTTTATAGAAGCTCAATTCACAATAGCTAAGTCATTGTACCAACCTAGGTGCCCTTCAACAGATGAATGGATAAGGAAAATGTGGCATATTTACACAATGGAATAGTTCTTAGAGATAAAGAAGAATGAAATTATGGCATTTGCCAGTAAATGGATGGAAGTGGAGACTATCATGCTAGGTGAAATAAGCCAATTCCTCAAAACCAACGGCTGAATGTTCTCTCTGACATGTGGATGCTGACTCACAACAAGTGGGTTGGGGGCAGGCAGGGAGGAGTAGGGAAGAAAATGAGGATGGGAATGGGAAAGACAGTACAATGAATCAGACCTAACTTTTCTATGTTCATATATGAATACACAAACAGTCTAACTCTACATCATGTACAATCACAAAAATGGAAAGTTATACTCCATGTATGTTTGATATGTCAAAATACATTCTACTGTCATATATAACTAAAAAAAATGAAAAAAATTTGAAAATTTCTTTTAAAAGCTACATATATTTTTTTAGACTTCCATCAATTATAAAAAAAATAGAAACTACAATAAAATTAATGTTAAAGAAAAGGTTATACAATGGCTCAGTGTTCATATATCTTTGAATTGCAGGATTCAATACCTGTTTAATTTCATCTTATACATTCTAAGTTACTAAAAGTGAGTAGTAAGAGAATAACAATATGAAAGCTTGAAAGAAAACAAAGTTCCTTAAATCAGCAGTTATTTTGTCTATCTCATTAAACACTTTTTAAGAAAGAA
This sequence comes from Callospermophilus lateralis, assembly GCF_048772815.1. Taxonomy (NCBI): domain Eukaryota; kingdom Metazoa; phylum Chordata; class Mammalia; order Rodentia; family Sciuridae; genus Callospermophilus; species Callospermophilus lateralis. The sequence continues at coordinate 123,788,484 of NC_135314.1, read as the reverse complement.
ACCTTTGAAATTTCAATGGTGTCATTATAAAAAAACACTTCCTTTGGAATGTGCAACTTACACAGTCTTTTTGTCCTGTCGAAGAAGTTTAGAAGAAAATTCACTTAGTACTTCAAGAAAAGCCAGATTAGGAGGTGGATATTCTTGTCCTTTCTGATTTTGGTATTTAAAGGCAAACTCTATGCCATCCCTGAAGTTAAAATAAAACACAAAAATACCCTTAGTATCTTATTGTTCTAGATAGTTCATGTAGTTCTCTTAATGTGCTAAAATTACAAAAACATTTGGGAAGGGAGTGAAATCATCACTGAAAAAGTAATATCTGATAAATTCAAATGGCAAAACAATGCGAATTTTCATAATGTATTTTGCTTTTGTATTCAACTTTAGAGTATCAATCAGCTGTGTGAATTCAGGCCTGAGGTTTTCTGTATTCAGTTTTCATAGTTGTGAAATGAGATTGACCAAATCAGTACTGCACAGTCTCTTTTAAACTTGTTTCCCAAATTTTCTCACTGATAGATCAGATAAGAAAGTTAATAAACTTTCCATTTTATAAGATAAAGAAAATGTGCAGTTCATATAAATTTTTTCTTTTTTGAGGTGGAGATTGAACCTAGCCTAGTGCCTTCCATATATCAGGCAAGTGGCTCAACCACTGAGCTATATCCCGGCATGATAATTTTTTTCCCCCCCCAAATTAAAAATGCCCTCCTTCTTCAGAATGCCCCTTGGCTCTTTCCTTCCACTGGGTGTGTTATCTGCAGGTTCTTTGCTCCTCCACAAAGGAGGAGCCAGGATAGACCCCTGAAGATCCTGCCCATCTCACCAACACTGTCTGGGTTTTCTGATTGTAAGTAGCAACAAAGAATTTATACTTGCAAATAAATAAATAAATAAACAAATAAATAAATAAATAAATAAAACAAAAATAAAATTAAAATGCCCTCCTATTTGGGTTGGGGCTATAGCTCAGTACCACATAAAAATAAATAAAATGAAGACATTCCGTCCATCTACAACCACAAAAAACAAACAAACAAACAAAAACCTCCTACTTAACAATCTCTAAATTAGATTAATAGCTATAGTTCTTATAATTTGAAAAATCTGTAATTTATTGCTTTAAAAATGGGTCAAAACAGTTATTTTCGTTAAATTCCAATAAACTAGATTCTATATAACATTGTTTGCTTATGTTACTCACTTGTGAAGTGTGGCAACTGCTTCTCGTGTCTTGATCTGGTCCAGTCCAAATGTAAGGGCAAAGCGACGTGCCAATTCTTTAATGCCACTGACATGGGCAGAAGTCCTATCTAGGTTGGGACCTTGTTCTTGAACAAGTTCATTAAACAACTGGTGGAAAGAAAGAGGGAAAAAAAAAAAAGGAAAAAACTTACAGCTAAGAAATATTTTAGATTTTATTTATTTTTAGAATAGGTAGTATAGTTTAAAAATATATAAAAGGTGTAAGATAAAATAAATGTTTCCCTCCTTGCACTGAGCTACAGCCACTATGTTCCCTTACTTGGTCATTTTGTATTAGTAATTTTTTGAGTTCACTTTCATGCTGCTGGTATTATTAAATGCAGAGAGGAATTTATTTCTTTTTAATGCCAAATTTTTAAAGAATACATTTTGGAATGGGAAAAGGTAATAATATATTTACAGAAAAATAGTACATATTTACAAATACCTATATATAGTCTTTTCACAGATATGTCAATATATGAAATACAGGGTTTGGAAGTCTGTTTTTTCCATTTATTATAAATAAGAACATTACGTAAAATAACATTATGTAAACATCCACATATATTTGGATATATGGGGCTATGATTTTTCTCCCTCAGCCACAAAATCTACCTAAAAGTTCTTAAACTGAGTGGAGAGATTTTATAAGTTACATATATATCACAAAATAACAATAAATACCCCAGAGTAATAATATAAAAACAATCATCATTCTACTATCAAATCTAGAAACTTAATTGTATGTGCAAATCTATCTTCCTTCCTGAAATATGGTGTGAACTGTCCAGCCTTTTATCTGAAGCTACTCCCTCCTTATGCACTGAATACAGATGAAAAATAAAGTCTTCACCTATTCAAGGGTTTGCTACTTACTTACTGCTTTCTCTTTCTCTTGCATCATTAACTATTCCTTTTCTATTAGATGCAAGCATCTTTAAAAATACCACTAACTTCTTGACTCCATTTCCTGTGCCAGCTACCAATGCTTGTCTGATTTATTTTTGTGGCACAGGTTCTAAAAAGTCTTATTTACATTTGTTTTCTTTACTACCGAACATTTTCTTTTATTTGTCTCCTTCACTTTGTTTTCCCCATTTCCAGCCTCTGGTAACCATCACTATACTCACTTTAACTTCACACTTATTGAAATAACTCCTGTGTTCATCTATATTGTTCCCTGTTTAAGTGTTCTTCAGCAATGAACTGGCCTGAATTACTTATTTACTATGCCATTACTAGAAGGAATGGTTCTTCCAGAGATTTTCAAATTATGCTCAAAAAGCTGTTTATAAATCTTTAAGCTTTAAAAAGCCTTTTATTGACAGCTGTATATAATAGCCTTAAACTTTAAAATTTAAGGTGAATTCAAATACATTTTATTGTAAAGAAATTCAATGAATATCTATGTAAAAGTTCTCCTTTCTCTTTTCCACCAAATACCATTCTTTTTTTTTTTAATGCAAAGTAATTAGTTGTTTAGAACCCAGTGCCTCACACATGCCAGGCAAGCGCTCTACCACTGAGCCAGAACCCTAGCCCACCCAAATATCATTCCTTTTTTGGGGGGATACAGATGATTGAACTCAGGGCACTTGGCTACTGAGATACATCCCCACCCCTATTTTGTATTTTATTTAGAGACAGGGTCTCACTGAGTTGCTTAGCACCTCGTTTTTGAACTTGCCTATCCTCCTGTTTTAACCTCCAGAGCCGCTGGTGTGTGTTATGATGCCTGGCCCAAAAACCATTCTTACCAAAGGTAAATGGTGTTAAAAATCGAACATTTCCTACATCATCTTAGACATATTACAAGTACATATAAAATTTTTATTTTTAAATAAACGCTATCCCACACTACTTATTTGTCCTATAGCTTTGTATTTTTCATTTCATATTTTGCCATAAAATTTTTGAACAGCCAGGGATAGTGGTGCATGCCTGCAGTCCCAGCTGCTCTGGAAGCTGAGCTAGAGGATTGCTTGATTCCAGAAACTTGTCAACCTAGGTAACATTTTTAAAAAATTTTATAAACTACTTCAGAGTATCATATTTTAACTTCTCCTCTAATGATTAATTTTATACTATTTCCAGTTTTTTACTACTAACACATTGTTATAGTAAAAAGTCTTTTACATATATACATCTTGGTGCACACTTACATGTTATTTATTTATATATGTAGAAGGAAAATTACTAGTTTAAAGGGAATATCTTTTTTAAAATTTTTTTCTTTTAATAATTTTTAGTTGTCAATGGACCTTTAATTTTATTTTTAGATGTGGTGCTGAGAATTGAACCCAGTGCCTCAAACATGCTAGGCAAGCGCTCTACCACTGAGCCACAACCCCAGCCCTGGGAATATATATCTTTAATTTTGAAATATACTCCAAAATTTCTTTTAAGAAAATTTCTTTAGTCTAAAGGGACCTTCACTTTTACATCCTTTATAAAGTTTGGTGATCCTAAAAATTTGGGGATATCCTTTATCAATCATTTCAATTAATGATAATCTGTTGAATGATGGTAAATATCTCTTTGTTTTAATTTATGTTTCATTAATTACTAACAAAATTATGCCTCATCTCATGTTTATTGATTAAGTTTTCTTCTCTGTAAAGTGCCTTTTCCAAAACTCTTGCTTACTTTATCATTTTCACTGATTTGTAGGATTTGTTATATATGAAAATATTTCTCCCCAAAATGTCATTTATTTTTTAAACTAAGCGTTGTACAAACCTATTTAAGTTTATATAGATCACTTTTTTTTTTTTTGCTTTTGGTTTTCTTAGAAAAAGATTTTTAAAATATTCCTTTATTTCCTTAAAACTGATTAATTTTTAACCCTGATATATAATCCACCTAGTGGTTATTTTGGTACACCTTAGGTAGGCCCAGAAGTAGCTATTCTTCCAAAAACATACTCAACTAACCCATCACTGTGAACTGAAGAGTCCTAATCCTTTCCTCACTGATTGAAAATGAGACCTTTATCACAAATTAATTACACATATGTAGAAATGTACATGCATATATTTCTAAACTCTCCAAACTCTCTATTTTGGTTTACTAGACATTTACATATTTAAAAATTTATTTATGCAATATATTTTCTTATTTGGATATTGCTGGTGTCCCTTCATCATTAAATACCTTTACTTCTTATTTTTAAATTATTGCTTTTAAAATTTCCAATTTGACTCTTCATTTGGCCTAAGGGTAGATCACCTCAGGATTTCATGTTTTGTAATGAGAACTGGAGGATTATCTTTCAAAAGAGGACATGCAATCCATGTCTGTATCAGAAAGTAACCACAGTAATACATTAATGAGTTAGTTTAAATCAGGTAAAATACCTAGCACATACTAAGCACACAGAAGTTGCACTTATTCTTTGTCTCCCCCTCCCCTCCAAATTACTCACCTGCTGCAAACTGAGAATGAGGGTCTTGGCACATTGAATTTTATCAATCTGCCTGGTTTTGCTCAATGTTTCCTTAATAATATCACCATAGTCATTGTAATACTACGAGGAAACAAAAGGAAACACAGCTTTAAAAGTTTTGCAAAAAAAATTTTAAAATATTTATTTTTTAGTTGTAGTTGGACACATTACCCTCATTTCACTTATTTATTTTTATGTGGTGCTGAGGACCGAACCCAGGGTCCCACAAGTGTGAGGCGAGCGCTCCCCTACTGAGCCACAACCCAAGCCCCCAAATTTTTGAAATTTCATGAGATGAAGGATGGTGTTGGTAAAAGAAAGAAAAAGTGACTACAAAAAGGATTTCATTTCTTCATCTTAAACATAGTGAAAGTTACATGATATTTTTCTAAATTAAAGCAATGTACATTGATACCTAATTATGAGGTAAAAATAATAAAAACTAAAAAGGCCAGGAATTCCAGGAGGAGAGGAGGTGATATAGGAGAGAAAAACCTCTCAGACTTCAGAAGAGAACTGAACACCATCTAAAAGGTGGATATAAATTGAAGAACTAAAATCAAAACAGTTAAAATTGCTTATTTCTGGAGATCAGCCTAAATGGGAGGACAGATTAGGGTAATAGATTTATTGTTTTATTTATTATTTTAGGTCACCAGAGTAACTTAGCACATAGATCTTTCCTAAGTTTAGTTTTAAACAGATCATGTACATAAAAGCCACAGAGCCACATATCAGAATAGCAAAAATCTATCAGACTACTCATAAAAAGGTCAGAGCCTACAATGAGTAGAGATGTGAAAAAAGTGCTAGGGCTGATAAAAATTTTGAATAAAGTTATTATTATTATTATTACTTGGAATTGATGCAGTACTATTAAGAAATGACAAGGCAAAACTAAAACCCAAACTCAACATATTAAATGATTCTCTAATTTTCTGATAAGAAAAAAAAGTACCTAAAAATGGTAGAATAACTGTCAAAATGATACCGAAAGCCAGGTTTAGTGAAGAACCAATGAAAGCATGAAGTCATTACAAACAAATTAGTTTTCTAGATTACACAAATCATGTCCTAAGGAAATTTGCAGAGATTATAGAAACATTGAGTTATTTAAGGAATGGAGAAAAAATAGAAAAGGTGCTGAAAGACAGATTTTTCAGAGGAATAAGGTCATATGAAAACTGCAACAATCTTTCCCCTTAAAATACCTGGAAATGCAGAGTGACCCTGGCCTGCCCTGCAGAAGAGGAGGAGGAGGGCGACAGCGCCGTGGCCCCTTCTACCAATGTGTGGCTCTCCTGGCTCACTTCCATGTTGGGACACTGCAGCCACCTCCATAGCCCACACCCCATGTGTTAGCCTCTACCTTAGGACAACAGACAGGGCCTGGAGGCAGCAGCCCACCACAGCACTGCATATCCAAACAGGCTGCCCAATGCCACCACATGGCCTGCTTCTCAGTCCCATCTCTGAAAGTAATCGCTTCCATCCTGGAACACCTCCATCACCATCATAGGTTACCTATGCTGCTGCTACCACTATCTTTAATTGGGGATGCTTCCATTTTAGGACACTGGATAGGGCTTAGAAGCCTAATGTCAATATACTTACAGGTTTGAGGCTCCTGCTACTACAATCTAGGGATATGCTCACTTCCATCTAGAGACAAGATCCAGGACCTGGAAGACTGCCACCAAGATCCCTGCAGGTTTGTCACACCAGAGGTAGTCCTGCTAGTCTACTTCTTGATTCCTCATTCATTCTTCCTATGATCTAATACCTCTACATTTTCATCTCCTACCTCACAAACCCCATTCCACCTGCTGCTCTCTTTGTCCACTATTAAACTGTAAACCCGTATGCAAACCTACTATTTATACTATAGATATGAACTGAATACATCAATAAACACATTGCTTATTGTGACAAAACTGTAATTGTCCAAATAGGAGTTATTTGGTTTAAGACTATATATTGTTTGTATCAATGTTGTAAATATTGATCTGCCCCTTAAAGGCAATGTACTGGTAACATACAGGGACACTACAATATTATAGGGTAAAAACCGTAATACCCTGGATCTGCTTGCTAGAGGGGAAGACATATGAACAATAGGAAAAAACAAGGGAAGAAAGTACCCCAAACAAACCAAGATGCTACAATAATAGAATCCACTGATAGCACAGTAGGTGAAATGTCAGAGGAGTTCAGAAAAAGATTACTTCAAGAAAGAGAGATTCTGGAAAAAACAAAACAAAAACAAAACAAACAAACAAAAAACAAAACCCCAGAAATCCTTGAAATGAAGGAAATTCAATAGAGGGCTGGGGTTGTGGCTCAGTGGTAGAGCGCTTGCCTTCACGTGAGAGACCCTGGTTTCGATCCTCAGCAGCACATTAAAAGATAAATAAATAAACAAAATAAAGATATTGTATCCATGTATAATTAAAAAAAAATTTCAATAGAAAGCATCACCAACAGACTAGATCGCTTAGAAGACAGAAACTCAGGCAATGATGACAAAATACATTGTCTTTAAAATAAAGCTGCCCACAGAGTGAAAATGGGAAAAAACCATGAACAAAACCTCTAAGAATTTTTTTTTTTAAGAGAGTGAGAGAGAGAGAGAATTTCAATATTTATTTTTCAGTTTTTGGCAGACACAACATCTTTGTTTGTATGTGGTGCTGAGGATCGAACCCAGGCTGCACGCATGCCAGGTGAGTGCGCTACCGCTTGAGCCACATCCCCAGCCCAAAACCTCTAAGAATTATGGGATAACATGAAAAGACAAAATCTAAGAATAATTGAATACAAGAAGGCACAGAGATATAAACTCAAAGGAATGTATAATCTTTTCAATGAAATCATGTCAGAAAATCTCCCAAATGAACTGGAAAATCAAATACAAGAGGCTTACAGGACACCAAATGTACAAAATTACAACAGATCGACACCAAGGCACATTATAATGAAAATGTGTAGCATACAGAATATAGATAGAATTTTAAAAGTTGCAAGAGAAAAGTTTCAGATTACATATAGGGGAAAACCAATTTGGATCTCAGCAGGTTTCTTAACCCAAACCCTCAAAGCTAGGATGGAGCAACATATACCAATCTCTGAAAGAAAATGGATGCCAACCAAGAATATTATATCCACCAAAATTAAGCTTCAGATTTGATGATGAAATAAAAATCTTCCATGATAAATAAAAGTTAAAAGTAATTTAGAACGAGAAAGCCTATACTACAGAACATTCTCGACAAAATATTCCATGAGGAAGTGAAAAACAACAATGAAAATCAACAAAGAGAGGAAAAGCTAATCAAAGGAGAAACCAAGTCAAGTTAAAAACTAAAAATAAATCAAAATGACTGGGACTACAACCCATATTTCAATAATAACCCTGAACACGAATGGCTTAAACTCATCTTATAGGAAAAGACATCCAAGACTGAAGATGAAAGGATGGGAAAAAAACACCACTGACATGGAACACAAGAACAAGCAGGAGTTTCCATCCTCATATAAGATAAAGTAGACTTCAAACCAAAGTTAGCCAGAAGGGATAAAGAAGGTCATTTCATACTGCTTAAGGGAATCGTACATCAAGAAGATATAACAATTGTAAACATCTATGCCCAAACAATGGAGCATCCAGTATATCAAACAAACCCTTCTCAATTTCAAGAATCAAACAGATCACAACATAATAACACTGGGTGACTTTAACATACCTTTTCACCTTTGGATAGACCTTCCAAACAAAACTAAACAAAGAAACTATAGAACTCTATAATGTAATCAATATTTTAGACTTAACAGACATATATAGAATATTTCATCCATCAATAAGCGAATACACTTTTTTCTCAGCAGCACTCGGATCCTTCTCTAAAATAGACCATATCTCATGCCACAAAGCCAAGACTTAGCAAATACCAAAAAATAGAGGTAGTACCTGCATTCTATCAGACCATAATGAATGAAATTAGAAATCAATGATAAAGTAAAAAAATAGAAGCACAGACCTTACCAGTGGAGTATGCCTACACTGGAGAATCTGAAATGTGAAATGCTCCAAAACCTAAATTTTTTGTGTGGTGCTCCAAAAATTTCAGATTTCAGTTAGGATCACAGATGTTCAACCCATATATCACAACTGGAACTGGACCATACCCAAACACAGATAAAGGTACAACTGGATCAAACAGCACACAATATTCTGAACATGGCAAAACAGAATATTCTCTTTGACCTGGGAAGGTAAACACATAAAAACTAAGAAGCATTCCCTTTTATCCATGCCTGTTAGAAGAATTCTGAGATCTGTTTTTTTTTCAGAGGGTCAGGAACAAAAAATTTATGGAAAAGCAAGCAGCTAGAAAGTTGAGTATTTTTCATGTAAATGCTAGGAACTCCTACTCCAGGGAGTGCAGACTGATACAATGGTGCAGACTCATAAAGAGTTTATATAAAATGATAACATTATTAGAAAATTATCCACAATACACAGTTCAAAGCTGTCAATTTCAGCTTCTCATCATCATCCATTCATTATAATTGCAAATTTCTCTGCTATTTAGGACAAAAATAAGAATATTAAACTGTACCTTCATGTAGTGTTTAAAGATGTCTGCAGCTGCATGCATGTCAACAATATCATAAATGATAAGTTTGCTGAAGGCAGCAAGTAGATTCCTTCTTTTATGTAAGGCCTCAATTTTATTAGCTTCATCTTCTTCATCACCCTCTAACCACAGAAAATAAATTGGTTATAAATCTGGATCTTGATCCAATAAAACAATGTAGAAAATCTGCATATTTGAAAACTAGCTTTACAATACTTCACAAACAAGCATAATTCAGTTTTACACAGAACAAAAATAGTTATACTGATTAATTATTTTAGAGTGATATTTATTACATGCTTATCAAATACTTGGTAGGCAATAAGATTCCTATCTTTTAGGAGATTATCATAGTAATGATTAAGATAATCAAATCAGCTGGGAGGTGGGGATTGGGGTAAAAGCATGCCTGTAATCCCAGCAGCTTGAGAGGCTGAGGCAGGTGGATAGCAAGTTCAAAGCCAGCATCAGCAACAGTGAGGTGCTAAACAACTCAGTGAGACCCTGTGTAATAGGGCTGGGGATATGGCTTAGTGGTTGAGTGCCCCGACCCGGAGTTCAAACACAGGTACCAAAACAAAAATAAAAACAAACAAACAAACAAAACAAAGACAGCAAATCATACATAGATTGTTTCATACTTTTGTCACAACAACACTGTCAACTTGTTTTATCTTACAATGTTTTCTCTAATCTCAATATTTCTTATATGCTAATACATTCCCACAAGAAAAAAAATTATGAGACAGGCATAAAAAGTTACTTTTCTCTATGTTTTTTTAGTTGTATATGGATAACACCTTTGTTTTATTATTTATATGTGGTGCTGAGGATCAAACACAGTGCCTCACATGTGCTAGGTGAGTGCTCTGCCACTGAGCCACAACACGAGCCCCAGAAAAGTTTTATTTTAGAAAAATATATAGAGGGGTAAAGGAAAAATATGGAGCAGTTAATATTCAGTGCTTGTCCACATGGTTATATTATGAGCTGAAAAATAAAATCTATTTTGCAAACCATGTTAAAATACTCCATAAAAAACTTTCTAAATAAGTAGTGTTTCTCATTTAATTTTTTTAAAATATATAATCCATTGTGGTATGTATTTCTAATCCTAGAAAAAGTTTTCCTACAAGGCTCCAGATGACAACATTTATTTCAGGCTCTGTATTTGGAATAAGTCTTCTTTCTTTTGTTTATATGTATCTATTGATAAAATAATTTACTCTCAGTCTCTTTCTTTTTACTAGTAAGTCCTGATAAGTTCTGAGGCACCAGTGCTTTGAGAAACTGGAAATCTTTTTGCTTAAAATAGCAGTTAAGATCTCTTGAGATTAATTGAGTGTAAATAAACATACTCTGTTCCACACTGCAGTATTTCTAAAATGATCTCTTAAGAACAAGATTTTTTCTTCTTTTTTTGGAGTCATGCTATGGATCCAACCTAGGGCCTTCTGCATGCTAGGCAAGTGTTATACCACTTAACTATACCCTTAGCCCTATAAAGAATATCTAATAGCACCAAATAGATGTGTGGATCAAATATGCCTCTTAAATTTTTTTAGAGAGCTTAAATCATCTATTTCACAAATAATCTATTTTAAATAATATTTATTTACAATTAAGCATTAACAATTTAGTCTGATTTTGCTAAGCAATTATTTTGCAGGCTCAGCACAATATTTTGACTAGTGAAGTTTGATGATTATCTTTCACCATTTAATTTCTTTGAGCTATATTTTATTCAAATGATAATATATGACAGCCACTCAGGAATAGAAAAGAACCTAGATGCTTTCCTTTAAAAAAACTGTAAACTTGGGGGGCTGGGGTTGTGGCTCAGTGCCAGAGCACTTACCTCACACATGTGAGGTACTGGGTTCGATCCTTAGCACCACATAAAAATAAACAAACAAAATAAAGATATTGTGTCCATGTATAACTAAAAAAATATTAAAAAACAAAACAAAACTGTAAACTTGGACGCAGTCAATGAGAAACAACCTCTAGATTGCATATACATTTGTACATGTGGGAAATGGCAAATGTACAAGAATTATTCATTATAGCTGAAGACTGGAAACTATATGTCAGTTAATGTGAGCTAGATTATGTAAATTATCCTGTATCTACACAAAGAAATACTATATGGGGCTGGGGTTGTGGCTCAGTGGTAGAATGCTTGCCTATAACGTGTGAGGTACTGGGTTCGATCTTCAGCACCACATAAAAATAAGTACATAAATAAATGAATGTACTGTGTACATCTACAACACACACACACACACACACACACACATTATATATATATATAAGAAATACTATATGGCTGTTTGAAAAAGAACGAGGAAGCTTATATAAGGATGGGGAAAGAACTCTAAGGTACTTTTAAAGGAGAAAGCCATCATGTTCCATATTTTTGTTCTTGCTGGTTTCTGAAATATATGAATATAATACTATTAGCATTTTTTAGGGAGAGAAAACTTAGTAACTCTTGGATTTGAATTTTTCACTTCTGTCTTTTGGATTTATAAAATAAAATAAATATCAACAAGGTGATAGCTATAAATACCCATGCTCTGGTTCTCCTCATCCTGGTCAATGAAAACATGATCCATCACGAAACTAAGGAGTTCTGACTGGAGTCCAGTATCTGGATTAAATACCAAAGGCTGAAGGCCCTCTCTGCCACCTGTCATTAACTGGTGGCTAAAAATCATCAGGAGATCACAAAGTAACATGAAAGCCTAGAATGAAAAGGAAATTCATTAACAAAATAGTGCATGAATATGACTACATGCCAATGTGAATGAAAACACACTAAATAATAACAGTTCAACAGCAAAACCTTAACATAATAAACTCTCTTTAGTTTTAATTTTCTTATCTCATTACCCTCTCTCATTAAACACTGGTCGAATTTAAGATCCTCCTGCAATACAATCTATTTATTTTACTTGGCTGTGTTAACTCAAAAATGTGGAACAAGAGATTTTCACCTGAACTATAAAAAAATAAGTTAAACTCAACTCTGTAAACATATTAAGTGGCATCACAAATGACAGATGTGAAATTTTAAGAGAAACCATGTTAAAAAATTAATGGTTAGACCATTAATATAAAACTGGTATTTAAAAACCTCTAAACAAATTGAATCATAAGGGAACTTACCACTTTTACCTAAAGACTAAGTATTAACTTAGCAAATGTGCATTATCTGAACGGATGAGACGAAATAAACATCATTAGTTTAAAAATCAAAACACTTTGTTGTGGGATTATTGAGGGCTGTGACATTTCTGAACAATTCACTGAAACTCATCCCATAAAAGTTGATTTCTAAGAGAAAAACCACAATTTTGGCACTTATTTGGGGGATGGCTGCCTATCCAATTGTCTGGCTCTAGCAAGAATGATGCTAGTTTATGCTCTGATTGCACAACAATGAAATACATTAAGATATTTAAGAAGAGCCATTTGAAAAGAGGGAAGCTTAAAGAGAATCCAGGGGATTTTTACACATTTTTTACACAAGTCATTCAGAATATCATCGAACAGGTCTGATATAGAAACAATGAATATTTGGTTTCAATGGCCAGAGCTGGGTACTTCTATATAGCACTGGTGGGATTCTGAACAACTACAGAGTAAGGTTTAGGGATCGTTGTTTCCATTTTAAGTTAAATGTTAATAACTCAATACAGAATAAAAGTTGTGACAATCTATTTGTATGAAGGAATAGCAAAGGATGAATAACATTGAAACCTTTAACCTGACAAGACTTTTATTCTAGCCCAATGACAAAATAAGAAAGTGTGTAAAAGGTACAACCTATTTTATATAAAAGTATTCCCTAGTAGAAGAGTGAGTTAAAGAAATATTTTACAAAACCAGTTAATGGAAACAGTACTTCCCTGGGCTCCACTCTGAACCTTTTGGGTTGTAACCTTGTCCAAGGGGTAAGGAGTCTGTTAAACCAGAGATATTCCCACTAGCACCCTGACTGTCCACATACAGAGACTTGGGAATTTCTTGCTCCAAGAAACTTAATCTTAATTGTGAAAGCCTTCAAAGGCCTCTTCCCTAGGCCTATTACACCTCCAGTATGTGTATTCTTAGGCCTCAGAGTGTTCAAGGGGTAGCTATTTGGAGGGGTGGTACAGACAGAGTTTGGACATATGATTTGAAGTATTTAAATGTATATGCAAGAAACTTCCTGGGGTGAGGAGGCAAAAATGACAAAAAGGCAAGTTCTAGCTCTGCTCTCCAGACTTCCAACATTCTGGTAGAGAATTCTTAGGAGTCAAGATTTCTAAATTTAAACTTGGTCTTCAAGTTGATGGAGAATATACTTGTCACAAGTACAAGCATAGAATTTATTTATATAATAAGTTTGTTAGCTGAAAAACAAAAAAGCCCTCAACAAAACAAAACAACAAAACATGACAAATGTGTTAGCTTGCTTTATAACTTAAAACATTCAGACATCAATACTCTTGGTCCTAGGTCCCATGAATGCTAGGGAGAGATAAATATGCTAAAAATGGCCACAAAAAATTACTTTCTTACTATTTATTAATACATTTGGGTTATTTTTACTGAGAGCTCATAATTTCTTACCTGTTCCTTCACTGGAGTATTAACATTAGATAGGCACTGCTGGCAAACAGCCAAAAAGGATTTCACTGTTTTCCTCAATACCAACAGATCCTCCTGCAAGACACATTCAAAGATGCAAGCATGAATTAATATCCTAGAAACTTGCCAAAAGAAATAATAGAAAAATAGCCAAATTGCTTTATTGTGAAGGAAATTTATAAGACCAAATTTATCACTGAAAATCAATTAGTATAGTTATTTTCTAGCTTTTGACCTATTGGAAAGGGCAGTGAAGCTAAGAATCTGGAACATGCATTTCTATTTAGCAATGGACTGCTCAGTGTGATTGCTCTCAGAAGTTTCCTTTACAAATATGGTTATTTAGGATATTAAAACCATTAGTTACTTCTACAACACATATTAAATAGTAGTAAGATCACAGGGTGCAGCAGCATACTGAGAAAAGTAACAAAACACCAGTACCGAACTTCTCCTATATTCACAGTGTACTGCAAATGTTTGTGGAAGAAAGATAAACCTTCAAAGAGTGGATGTGTAAATGGAATTTAACTAGATGGCCAGATAATATCTCACCTGAAACAACACTGAAAAAGTCTAAAGGGAAATTTACTTTCTCTTTTTTCATACTGGGACTGAACCTGAGCATGCTTAAACACATTCTGCTTAAACACATATTCTGCTACTGAGCTATAATCATTTTCCTGAAAGGAGAACTAAACTCTATCAAGCATCTACAACATGTCAAGCACTGATTTGAGAGTTTACTATTACATAAGTTAATCACTGGCACATTCATATGCACTTGCAGCCCCAGCACTCAGTAGGCTAAGGTGGGAGGATCTCTTTGAGCCCAGAAGTTCCAGAGCAGTCTGGGCAATAATATTGAGAAACTGTCTCAATAACAACAACAAAATAGATCCTAAAAAATCAGTCATTATTAGCAAAGGGCATTGAAACCAGGACTGATACCAGAGCTCATATTTTCCTGACAAATGAATGACATGTGCAAAGAATTCAGCATTATATTGGTATCTAAAATAGCAATAAAAAGTAATTATCTGAGCAAAGGCCCATGTAAAAATCATTTCAATAAGGTACTCTATTAAATTAAAATTCTTTAGGCTCTTCTATTTTGTAGAGATGACAGCACTATTTTGGCACCTTCACAACCTAAATAATAATACTTTGAAAGTTATACATATATCCTATTACTAATAGAGTGCACATATTTATTTATTGGGGGGGGGGGGTACCAGGGATTGAACTCAGGGCCACTCAACCACTGAGCCACATCCCCAGCCCTATTTTGTATTTTATTTAGAGACAGGGTCTCACGGAGTTGCTTAGAGTCTCACTTTTGCTGAGGATGGCTTTAAACTCATGATGCTCGTACCTAAGCCTCCTGAGCCACTGGGATTACAGGCATGTGCCACCATGCCCAGCTACAGTGCACATATTTATAGGAAGAAATAAGCTCATCTTGTACATAGTAGTAAAAGGAAAATGTCTTGAAGACCTTTAATGTACCTGTAGATTAATATTTACTAACCACATCTCAACATTCCTTGAACTTTAATTTCAAACATTCACAAGGCATTGAGGAAAACAGATAAAATAACAGGCAACTATAATGGAGTGCAGAGTGCTATGGCAGGAGAGAGCATGGGCCCTATGCTAGAAAAGCTAACTCAGAGTCAAAAGTAGTCATAAAAGGAGAACAAAGAACTAACATGAAGTTGGATCCAGGGGATAGAGATTATTTAAAAAGGTATTCCAGATAGGGTCCCAAATGTTCAAAAGTTTGGAGATACTTCTGAGGAAGTTAATTGTAGCTCAGGTATAAACAGGAGTGACAAGAAAGCAAAAGAGAAAAATAGAACCCATTTCCACTTAAATGAAAGGCCATTTTGAATGTCATGTTAAATCATTTGGATATTATCCTGATAAAAATAAGGAACTACCAAAGGAGGATTTTTATAATGGGAGTGTTAAAATTTTGTGCTTTGGAATCACATTCTAAACAGAATGGACAATGATGTTTAATAGGTCATTTAAGAGAAGATACAATCTTTTGTTGAGAGCTTATTGTGTTATCAAGTACTATGTTCCATGTTCATAAGTATAAATTTCACAATCACTCTGTGAAATAAATGAAAACATTTCCATTTTATAGACAAATAACTGAAATCCAGGGCACTCATATTCTAAATGGTAGAGCAAATATCTAAATGGGAGGGCTGTATGATGTTGTGAAATACATAGTTGGTATAGTTGGTCTTTTGTCTGTTTCCTAGCATTCAACTCCTAAAATCCTGGGACTTTCTAAAGTGCTCTTTCATGTGCTAATGAGTTGACTGATGGCTGGTATCACCTAGGCAGTTTTAGTATAGGGGCAGGTCACCAGAAAAACCAAATCACAGTTAAAGGGTTAGCCCAGCTCCTTCCCCATCCAGGAAGTGAAGGGGTAATGTTGAGTTGGTCACCAATAAAGGGTTAGCCCTGCTCCTTCCCCATCCAGGAAGTGAAGGGGTAATGTTGAGTTGGTCACCAATAACCAGTGATGCAATCAAGCAAGGCTATGTAATGAAGTTCCACAAAAATCCACAAAGTGGTGGGGCTGGGGTTGTGGCTCAGTGGTAGAGCACTCACCTAGCACACGTGAATGCTGAGTTTGATCCTCAGCACCACATAAAAATAAATAAATAAAATGGAGGTATTGTGTCCAGCTACAAGTAAAAAACAAAAAACAAACAAACAACAACAACAACAACAAAAAACCCCACAAAGCACTGGTTTCTGGGAGCTTCCAAATAGCTGAATATGTGGAGTTTTCTGGAGGATGGTGCACCTAGAGAAAGCATGGAAGCTCTATACATTTTCCCATATGCCTTGCCCTATTCATTTCTTCATCTGGTGTTCATGGGTATCCTTTCTAATTTAAGTACTATTTCTCTACGTTTTGTGAGCCATTCTAGCAAATTAACTTAACCCAAGAAGGGTACCGTGGGAATCCTTATTTATAGCAGGTCAGTCAGAAGGTAAAACAACTTGAGACTGCAACTGGCATTGAAATAGAGAAGGCAGTCTTGTGGGACTGAAACCTTAAACTGTGGGATCCAATACTGTAATGTCAGAACTGAATCAAACAACACTCAGGTGTATCCACTGTTGAACTGATTGATTGGTTTCTGGTAGGGAGAAATCCTCACACTTCTTAGGTCATACAAGTATTCTCTGCTGTGAGAATATGGGAAGACAATGAGTTTCCTTTTATTCCCCTTAATATTCTTATATTTGGTGGCAGTGATGAGATTTGCTAGAACAGCCCTGACTCATGGTTACATGTAAGAAAATACATAAGGGTGGATAATGAGGAACCTTTGATCCAGGGACTACTAGTCATCTATGGTATAAAACTTGTGGTGCTCTATGCTTGGTAAAGTTACCAGTGAAATTTAGAGATGTTGTAGACCTAAATTTCAAGGAGTAGGAACATTAGACATGTAAGGAAATGCAAAATAAGAAGCAGCCATGTTAAATGCAATCCTTTAGTTACTGTTATCTGTAATAGCTAAAATGAAAGTAAAAGTGGAGGCTCAGGCCTTGAGGATGAACCAAGCTTAGATGCTAATTAAGTCTGAATGAAATAAGGCTCAGACTATCAGCTTCAAATCTACCCATCAAGAGAAAAATTATGCAAGGACAATAAAAATACCTCAAAGGCCATTGGTTACAAAAAAGGTAGTCAACATTAGGGGAGGGCAAAACTAAGAAATTACAGAGACCATGGGTTATACTGTAAAGGGACTGTTTCACTCTATATCAGTACCATCCACTTCCTGAGGAGACTCTACTAAAAAGAATTTTGAGAATAGCTAATTTAGGACCGGTATCTTTGGTTTTAAATGCTATGGAGACAAAGTCATATCTGGATTGATGCAGGACCAATAACATACTCAGCAACAATCACAGATGACTATAGTTGGTCCAGACATAGAACCTTACTCCCAAGTGAAGTCAGCCTGGTGAACTAGACAGAAGTCACTATTAGGTCTGTTTTACTCTGAGAAGGGGGACTGTTCAACTCCACCAATATATGCAAATAGAACATTCCAGGCATAGTAGCCAATATCCTTCATATGCAAGAGGCATTTTATAATGACCTGGATATATTCACCTAACACGGCCATTAACCAGGTCATGGTAAATGCTGTTGTTAACGGCAACCCTGTTGCCGACTATTTCATATGTTGCAAAACTGAAAACAGTTCAGAAAGCCTTATTAGATTTGCTGTCTCAGCCTCCCCAAGGGGGTTTTATAGATGTTAATAAAAAAAATCAGGTTAGTTAACAAGAGAATAAGACAAAAGGGAGAGTCAAAGGACTCATTCCAGGAAGGTAGAAAATTTTAAACCAAGAAATAATTTAAGGGGTGGGAACCTAGCTCATGGAGAGTCACAGGACTTGTTCCAACAGGATAGAAACTTCTGTGGATACACAATAAAACTACTGGATATTTAACCCCAAATATAATACCTAGTTTTCAATGTTGCTGCTGTTCTTGGCAATATGAATCCCCACCTGCTGACTCCTGCCATTGCCTCAAAGGCTAATCCATTTATGTTCCAGGAACCCTTAAGATGCCTACTGGAGTTCCAAAACATCTTCTGGTTTCTCTTTCCTGTAGTGTACAAAGGTGAAGGAAGCTAAAGAGTCAGAGGGACAGGGGAAAAGTAGTGATTGTTAGGACCAGAGAGAGAGAGACCTGAATCCCCAAACTATCCCAAAATTCAGACGAAGAACAAAACCTACTATGCTATATCCGAAACCTACACTATTGCGTATATACAGGTACTTACTCTAGCCTCAGAAAATAAATTACTCAATTACAACTCTTAGTTCTGGCAGGGAAGATGGAGAAACCAGATACAAGGCTGAGATTTAATGTCAATGAAATAACAGTTTTTGTTAACTGAAACATTTTTCTCAATGTAATCTTCTCAACAAACCTAACCAGTTGTAAATATCATTCTCACTTTATATACTAAGAAACTGAAACTCAGGTGAAGTACCTGGCTTGGGCTACCAGAGGTGATAAGAAGTATAGCCAAATTCAAACTTGATTTTTAACTCCAAAGACAACCACTGCTCTAACACACACACACAAATGTTGGAAAGGTAAGAACTGAGAGTGTCTTAACATAGATAAATTGGATCAGCAACAAATTGTCATTTGATGGACACCTAGCAATTGTAAATCACTAGGAAATTTTTTCCCCCCAAATATAAAACCTTCTATAGGAAGAAAAATCATTAGTCTATCACTCAGGGAAAATGAAATAGGATAAGACATCTGTTTTATTTCTATTCAAATAAATGGCCTATTATGAAGGTAGATATCAGTAATTTGGGGGGAGAAAAGCTCCAATGTCTGTACTAGAAAGTGAGAACTGTTATGTTTTATCTATTTTTAATATCGCCTTACACTTCTGGATAAGCTCAGTTAAAATACATTCTTAGACTGTAATAATTACTATGTAGAGTATGATGTCAGAGATGGGAACTTCTGACCTACTGACAATAGAAATGAAGAAACTGGGCCAAAGAGTACAAACACACAGGCTAAGTTTGAGGTTTAACCTTAAGAAGAGGAGAACACTGAGACAGAGATCAGCTGTTCCTCAAATAAGGAAAAGGACAAGCCTTTACAGTTATGGTGGGCTAGGTTCTGGATGATCATAATCTCAGTTCTGATTTTGCCAGGTGATTCCAGAGAAATCCTTATTGCTTGAGGGAACAATCTGGTTCCCTTGAGAAGATTAGGGGTGGTGATCTCATCAAGGGTTGATCTGCCTTCAAGGGTCTACTGTTCCTGGAAGGTGTAGGGGAATGACTGAAGACTTCTATTTCTAGATACAGGTCTGGAACAAGACTTTTATAAAAAATGGCAGTTGAATGTTCCCATAAATCTTGAAAATATCTTACTCCTATTTTGGTGTCCTTAATTTTAAAAGTGGGATGAGATAGGTTAAATAAGTTTAAGGATAATAAGCCTTAAATTATCAGTTTTTAGATAGACATTTTAATCACTTAAGGAATGTCTATGTACAAAAGGCCTTAGGAGTGCATTTGCCCTCTGTCCCTGTTGTGGTCTCATCTATATCTTAAGGAGTTTGGGTATTTGTAAATCGTACTTTAAAAGTCACTGACTCTTTGAAGGTAAGAACAGGATCCAGGTAGACAGGCTTCTGAAGCTGAGGAAGCTTTATGCTTCCTCTTTCAAGTGGGGGATTCCCTGCCAGAAAGAAAGCAAGTTCTGAAACCTGGAGACCAAGGGGGATTGAAAATATAGCATGGCACACTTAATAAAATGCTGAAACAATGATTTTTAAGTTTTTACCTTTCTAAGATGAATACATTTATTTCTGGTAGAGAATTTTAAAATGTTAGAATTGGATAAAATTTTGAAGTTTAGAACTTACTATGAATAGTCAGTTATTTCTGTATTCTAGATTTAAAAAAAAAATTATGAGCTGAACAAGAAATGGTACTAAATAAGATCTAGTTCTTTCTCCCCCAACCTTTTTATATCAATTAAGCAATTTTGATTGGAGATATATTAACAGAAATATCTCTTTTAAAGAACAACTCTGGAGTCATGGAATAACCAAAAGGAAAGCCTTAAAACTAACTGAATAGTTAATGAAGATAGAATTCTCAAGAAACAGAAGGTGGCAGGGAAGTATTCTGGAATAAAAGAAGTCAAATAAAATAGTTATATACTAGTGAAAATTTGTTCTTATAGGGATAGTTTTATTTGTCATCCTTGGCTCCATTCCCTTCACCTCAAGTCAGTTAACTCTGTAGACAGAAGAGATGTTCTCTATGTTGTTATAGAAATTCTGGGCAAGGACCTAGTTGAGCTATTTCTTTATTGTTCACTGCTACATTGAAGAGAAGGAATGAGAGAAAACAGCCCACAGGTTTTTATTCATTTGAGCTCATTTCTAGGAAAGTATGTCTGTGGAAAGAAAACCAAGATTGAAGGTACTTGGCCACCACCAGTTGCACCTTCACCCTTACTCCTTCTCTTTGGTTTGTCTGGAGATGAAAATTGGAATTTGTGGAGTACAACTCTAGTCAAGAAGGTGATGAACAAATTTTGTAGTTACTATACCTCTAATAATTTCACCTGCAGTTATGTAGGAAATGTTGACTTCTTTTAGGAATAAGTTCCTGATTCAGAAGGCAGGGATGTTTGCCCGCCCCAGACCCTCCCTACTGTAGTCCAGAACAGAAATATGCAGAATAAAATAAGGCAGAATATCATAATTTTAAGACTACAGAAAACAGGATAGCTTTTCTCAAAAGGAAAAAAAAATTGAGGATAAATTCTAGATATTTAGGGCAAACAAAGAGATAGGGTCTTTAGTCCTCTGTTTACCTTGCCTTTTAAATGTCTTTGTATATGTCCAGAGGAACTGAAAGAAGAAAGATTCTTTCTGCTATAGAAAAGAAACTGAAGGCCGTTTCTATAGGACTAGCACTAGGGGGCACTGGAGCAAAATATACTGAACATGACCTGTGTGACTGTCAAAGGGCTTCAACTCTGGAAATTAGGAGAGGAAATACCCATTGGTAAAACCCAGTTCAATTCCATTTCAAATAAAGGTCTAATGCTGTTCTTGATAATAGTCTACACATATACTTTATTTCATAAAATTTTTACTGTTGAGTTAAATTATATCTTGAAATTAAGCTTCAAATATAACTACCATTCATAATCTTCTGATTGATCGTATTCTTGACAATACAGAAAAAAAATAAATTTATAAGCACTCTCTAAAAAGCAATTTGGCAGTAATGCATAAAGAATGTTCAACATACGTATAACTGTTGACATGGCAATTCCACTTTTAAGAATATAAGATAAGGAAAATGCAGAACAAAATTTTAGCCAGAATGCCCATCATGGCATTAACTTTATTTAATAAAAATGTTTAAAACCGTTCAAAAGGAGAGTAGCAAAATAAACTATAATGTAGATTATTGATGTACGTACAATATTACATTAAAATATTTTGTATAATAATTTTCTTGCCTAAAGAAAATGTTAATTTAAGAGACGCAAAATTATAAATATGATTTTAGTATGATTAGAAATATATGTAAGAAATAGAACTAAAAACCCCCCTCATCTTGTGCCAATAAAAAATATGGAAACAAAGCACATCAAAACTAAAAGTGGAAATCCACAGATGATGTAACTTGGTAGTTTTGTTTCTCTTTCCCTTTTTTCTTTCTTTGTTACAACAAGCATGTGCTCAAAAGAGTGAAAATTTATGAAAACCTTGTAATTTATACCAAAAACCAATCAGCATAATTTATTAGTTAATAATAGAGATGACTTCAGAATTTTAAATGAGTTTCTGTAAATGTACTAATGACTAGGGAACCAAACACATGATGGTCACCTGGCTTGCTTCCTCACTAGCTAAATGACTCATTCAATTTTAACCTTATTTTCAACAAAATAACTTCATGTAATAAAAATATTACATGAAGTCATTTTGTTGAAAAAAAGGTTATTTCCAAATGACATTACAAATGTTAACATTTATAAATATGCTAATATCTATTATATTACATTTAAAATTCAGGAAAAAATTAAAGGGGAATAAAGAGATAGAGTTTCAGGTGCATCATTACTAATTCCTCCATATACTTTAACTGGCATTACAACTCTGACATTTGAAATCAAAATAACTTCCCATCTAAATGTCTGTAGGCATAAAGAATGATGAAATGAAATCTACCTATATAACATAATTTAATGATTAGCAAATATTACCAATTTGTGATCAGCTGCATCAACCAATTTGCCCTTAGAAAATTTGTTAAAAATAAAATCTATAACAAAACCCTCCAGAACTAGCTGTATTAAAAGCTTAATACAATAATTTAAAGAGCACTAACAGTAAGCATCAGATTGAGATTCAAATGACTTATTATAAAATGGGATTATAACATCTACTTTATAGATGCAAATGCAAATAAATTCTCAAATTATTAATCAGGAAGGGAAAAAGAAAAAAAATTGTTTCTCTGAGAAAACAATGCTCCAGATTCAGCTGGTGGTTTTATAGCAAACATCAATTATCTTTAGGGCTAAATAGTTTCGTTTGTTAAGATGATATGTAAACATCAAACCTCTCATTCCATGAAACCACTGAAAAATTATTGTGATATTTATATCAGGTAATTACAATGTGTGAAATATTTTTTTGTCTTGATTCACTTCATGGTTCTATTCATGGTATCTTGTTTTCTTTTAAGTTATGTTTTTACTATGAGTTTACTTAAAATTTTATTTATAGAAATTCTTTAAGGCGGGTTCCTTCACAAGAGATTTAGATTTGATTCTGTTAGGTATTTGGGGATACTACCACTTTAGAATACTTAAAATAAAAACCTCAACTTGTTCTTATTTTTATCTTTCCTTTTTTTTTTAAACCACTGAAATAGTTAGAATCCAGAGTAAAACCTAAGTGAAAACTAGTTCATAGTTATAAACTTTCAAGGGAAATGTATCTTTCCACACCTTTAGTCAATAAAAAAATTAAGACAGGATATTTTCCTTAACCCCCACCTCATGAATGGAGCTGGTATACATTTATTTCTATTTACCCTTGTTCTTGGCCATAGTTCTGTATGGATTTCTTGATTTTGTCAGAGATTTGTGGCCATCTACTAGACATACTACCTGGGAAGGATGTTGTGCATTTTCTGTATTAAAGATCCTCAGTGTAAAATAAAGGCTTCAGTACTTTTAAAATTTTCTTTGATTCCCACTTACACATAATCTGTGGCATATTTCAAAAAAGGTAAAGATAAATACTCATAAAGCAAGAACTGGTAACAATAAATTATTGTATTTTTATTGAAGATTATAATTTATATAACTGATAAATTATTTAATCATGAGTTAAGCAATATTATTATTATTATTATAATAATAACCTTTCTGCCTATAGAAACTGTTACTTACTTTGGAAGGAGAACCATCAGTAATTTTCACCAACTGCCAAAGAATCGAATAATGGGAACATTGCAGTGCTTGTACAACTATCTGTATAAAATGAAAAAAATTATTCAATAAAAAATTCAAACAAATTAGACAATTTATGTTTTCATAGTACTAGGAGAATAATACTTACAATGATTTTTATTTATAATAAAATAGAGTTCAATTCCAATTTTTACAGAATGAATAAAATATGAGTTAAACAAGAGATAAACCAACACATTTACCTAGAGAATAAAAATAGAATATCTTTTTATGTGGGGCAAAGGAGAGTACTGGTAATTTAACCCAGAGGCACTTTACCACTGAGTTACATCTTCAGCCCCACTTCTTTATTTTTATTTTGAGATAGGGCCCTGCTAAGTTGCTGAAGCTGGCTTTGAACTTGCAATCCACTTGCCTCAGCCTCCCAAGTTGCTACAAGCATGTGCCAGAGTAGAATATATCTTAATAATATGAACCCAAATAACATGTTAAAACACAAATATAAAATGTATGAAATTACTATTATCCAAATTTTGAAACTGAAATATTCTACTTATTCTTTTTAAAAGTGTTTTTAATGTGAAAAGTAATATTTTTACCAAAGATGCGTAAAACAAATATTAAGCTTATTAAATAAATATAAAGTAAAAATGTTTGTGTAACTAAACTCTAGATCAAGAAATAGAACACTGTTAGCATCTCATTCTAATATCATCTTTATCTTTTCCTATGAGTAAGTTATTTTGACTTATCCAGCAATCAGTATATTTTAAGTACGTAAATCTATGATTTCTCTCTATGATTTTAGAGGTTGTCAGTTTTTGTTCTCAGGATCTTGTTACACTCTTTAATTACTAAGGACCCAAAAGGGTTGTTGTTATTTGAGATATATCTATGAATAGTACCATATTAGAAAAAATTTTTAAAAATCATAAAATACTTTGAATTCAAATATAAAAATAACATTGACTATATTTTGATATTTTTTCTGAAAAAATGCACTAAATTTTTTATTTTTAGTTATAGATGGGCATAATACATTAATTAACTTATTTATTTTTATGTGGTGCTGAGGATTGAACCCAGTGCCTCACACATGCTAGGCAAGCGCTCTCCACTGAGCTATAACCCCAACCTCAGAAATGTGCCAAAGTTTATAAAACACAAAATTTTATTAAGAGTGACAGATTTTGCAAATCTCTTTAGTCTGCTCTAATAGAAAAATGAATTTTCCTATCTGCTTCTGCATTCTCTTTTGTAATATATTGTTTTGATTGAAGTATATGAAGAAAATCTGAAGTATATGAAGTAGCTGAAATAAGAACACATATTTTAGTATCTTTTGTAGATAAATATGGATATTCTGTTATAATACCAATATTTCCCTAAACAGCTGAGAGAATGAAAATGAATAAAAGGAAGTAATATCTTTCTTACTATGCAAATAGTTTTGACATCATGGACCTCCCCTGGAGACCCCTAAGGGTGATCCCATAACCATAATTTGAGAACCATTGTTCTAGAAATTGGATTGATTTAACTTTATTAGATGTTACCAAACTGTATCCAAAATGATTATATGTAGTAGTTATTACTAGTTAATTGAGGCTCCACATTTTCATCAAAACTTGATATAATCAGATGTGTGATATTTGGTGATTCTATTTTGTATGAATAGGATCTTAGTGAGGTTTCAATTTACATTTCTTTAATTACAATGAAGATGGCTACCTTTTTTTTTTTTTTTTGAGAGAGAGAGAGAGAGAGAGAGAGAGAGAGAGAGAGAGAATCTTTTTTGTAGATAGACACAACACAATGCCTTTATTTTTACGTGGTGCTGAGAATCGAACCGGGGTTCCACCCGTGCTAATCGAGCGCTCTACCGCTGAGCCACAATCCCAGCCCGATGACTGCCTTTTTTAAAAAATAATTTTTTAGTTGTTGATGGACCTTTTTTTAATTTATTTATATGTGGTGCTGAGAATCGAACCCAGTGCCTCACACATGCTGCACAAGCGCTCTACCACTGAGCTCCAACCTCAGCCTATGGCTGCCTTTTTTTTTTTTTTTTTTAAATATTTTTAGTTGTAGATGGACACAATACCTTTATTTTGTTTATTTAGTTTTTTTATGTGGTGTTGGGGATCGAACTCAGTGCCTCATCCATGCTAGGCAAGTGCTGTACGACTGAGCCACGACCCCAGCCTGCCCATGGCTGCCTTTTTAAAAAAATTTTATTATTGGCATCTGAATTCCTTCAGCTCTGAAATGTATAGTTCAAGTCTTTGTTTCTTATTTTCTAGGGAGACAAATAATAAATTCAGGAAAATAAGATTCATAACATAAAAAAGAATTCCATTTTGGGAAGGATTTTTACTGAAGTTTTGTTCAAATCCATGATATTCCTTTATTGTACCAAAACATATCTCATAAAGTGGTATTACATTATTTTACTTGCTAATTTTAGTGTTTCTATTATCATCATCCCCATATGATAAACTAAAAACCATAAAAATAAACATATGTAGAGAATGAGAGAGAAATCCATAAATGGAATGCTGCAGAAAGTAGTTGTGAGCTTTGCTAGTTTTATTTTAAAATTATCGTGTTTCAGAACATTTAAGCAAAAGATATCTCCAAAGTGCCCACTTGAACACTGAAAATAACTCATAAAAATTAGAGTTATCTCCTTCCCGCCCCGGTACTGGGCATTGAATCCCAGGACCTTTTTATTTTGAGACAGGGTCTTGCTAAATATCCAGGCTGGCCTTGAACTTACAATTCCTCTTGCCTCAGCTTCCCAAGTGGCTGTGATTACAGGAGTGCAGCAGTGACCACATGAGACAATGTCAGGGTTTCAATAAACATAATTAACATAACTCATTCATATCAAAATGCAGAAACAAGACTATGGACACACTGTAAAGATTAGTGTTAAATAAATCACCCTGGTATACTTAGAAGATGTTCAAAGACAGTACATCTAATGGTTCCTGAGACCCTTTTGATAAGCTGTCACTTACAATCCCAAATACAATGGTAAAGGGGTTTTTGTGGAAGTAAAAGGCAAAATTTAAAAAACAAAACAAAACAAACAAAAAACCTCTCAATTTAGCAGGTGTGTAGTTTAGTGGTAGAGTGCTTTCCTAGTATGCATAATGTCCTGGATTTGATTCCCAACACTGCAAAACAAACAAAAAATAATAACAACAAAACAAAAACAAAAAAAACCTCTTCCCCTAAACAGTTCTCCTGAGTTTGAAACATCAATTATTAAATTACTAGAAGAGTGATAATAGCAATAAATGGGAAATTAAAATCTACAAAATAATGTTGAAGAATTGCTTAATTTTGGTTATATCATTTATTCTAATCTCTACCAGTGTAAATTTCTTTCCTTTTATTTTTATATTTTCTATAGAAGTTTCTTGATGGTGCTTATGGAAAAAGGCACCTGCTTACTCTAATACCTATTTTCAAATAGAGAATTCACATTTTAATGTTTTACACAATACTCCTGTCTCAGCCTCCCAAGTTGCTAGGTTGTGTGAGCCATTGTGCCCAGGTTGTTTACTTTTAAAGAAGCTCCACTGCATTATTTTAAATTAAAAAGCTTGCTCTCATTGCCTGAAAAGCATTTTGCTTTCTCACAGTACCATTATGTAATATCATAGTTACATAATATCAAATGTCAAAAGAAAATTCAGAACTATTCCATCAAGCTTCACTATCAGTCATTTTGATATTTATCCTCTACACCAGCAATGTTATCCTAACTTGTCCAGAAGCCTTTATTCAGTAACTTCATCATTTTTGGAGCACAGACAATACAAGAAGGACTAGCAATGAGAAACTGAAAAAGCCAAAAGAAACTGTTTTAACCTATGATCACTATCCTCCTGTTTTTTTCTCGATTAACATTGTTCTGACCCTAAGGAGGGTCTTCAAATAGCACCATTAGTCTGATGACTAAGAATTTCTTTCAACCCCATTTCTCTGTCTTCATATTTCCATGAGGAAATGTTGTTCATGGGAGGAAACACTAATGTTCACTGCACATTTTTGGTAAATTAAGAGGCAGGAGTATCTTTTGTATCTTGCCCTCTTCCCCCGCCCCCCCCGCCACCCAGCATGATACCAATGCCCCAGAAAAAGTCAATTTCTGAATGACTAAGTGAAGCAGCAACTATCTACTTCCCCTAATGGTTACGGGGGTGAGAAATAAATTCCTACTGTGTTAACCACTGAGATTATGAGGTTAATCTATTACTAAAGCTAGTACCATATTAACTAATATAAAATTATCCTCTTTAACTTCATCTAAATTTCCTTGACTTTATGTCTTTAAAGGAACTACAGCTTTTTATATGTGATTAACGGATTGAACCATTGAGAATCAATCAGCTTTCAGTTACTGATATCATATATCCTGAAGATGAACTGTTACTAATGTAAATAATACTGAGAAATAAGTTTCTGGAGTAATTAAGTTTAGAAAAACTGAATTTACATAGAAAATTAAGTCTGAATTGAGACTATGGAAAATTGTAAGGAAAAATTATTATATACATGTAACATATATGCATTTGTACATGTATGTTATCTATACGTGTTATCCATGACAGTGGATAAATTTGGATTCTTTGTTTTCTGCTTGTAAGAGACCTTAGGAGGAGGAAAATTAGTGGACATGTACATGACAGAAGAGAAGACTAAACGCTAGTCTGTTAATGATATGCAATATTACTATCATTGTTAGACTAGTAACATAAGTGACAATATCCTCTTTGAAAAGGTCCTTTAGATGCAAATAAAATAATCAATATGGCCTCACCAAAGAGGATATAAAACTGGCAAATAGGAACATGAAAAAGGTGTTTAACATCATTACCATTAGGGAAACAAATTATCTGTTAAAAACACAGTGAGACACTATTATATAACTAGCAGGATGGCTAATGTAAAAATTACTGATATTATCAAACACCAACAAGGATGCAGAACAACTGGATCTCTCATACACTGCTGGGAGTAATGCAGAATAACACAGCCACTCTGAAAACTGATCTGGCAGTTTCAAATAAAATTAAACATATACTTAGAGCAAGACCTCATTATTATACACATGGGCATTTACTTTAAAGGAATGGAAACTTAAGTTCAAACAAAAATCTGTACACAAATGTTAATGACAGCCTTAGTTGTGAAAGCCAAAAGTTGGAAACAACACAAATATCTTTCAGTGAGTGAATGGATAAAACAACCTGTGATGTATCCAAACAGAGTAATATTAATCAGCAATAAGAAGAAACTGAGTAGTAAAAAAGTGTAAAATTATTCAGTAGTAAAAAGAAGTTTGATTCACAACTTTGATTAATCTTAAAAGCATTATCTTCAATGAAGACATTATGCTCTAAAGGGCTACATACTGTCTGATTCCACTTATCTGGAAATCTCATAAAGAAAAAAACTATAATAATGAAAAACAGACCACTGGTGTCCAGGAGTTGCAGGTGGAGAAAGCATATGACTATAAAGGGATAGTATGCAGAACTGGTGAAACTGTTCTTTATTCTTACTGGGGTGGTGACTTTACAAATCTACAAAAATATTAAAATTCACAAGACTGTACATAAAAAGGAAAAAAGCCAATCCTATTATATGTAATTAAAAATAATAATAACCAAAAGGGCAAAAATCAGTTACATTTTTCTTGAAGAAATGTTAAGAAAAGCACAGCACTGATACAAATCATATGTGAGATAAAGTAACAAATAATTTAGTAAAGAAGAAATATTCCTAACTCCTATCCAAGGAACTAATATATTACTAGCAGTAGCAGACATACTATACCATAAAATTAAATAAATAAAATGTTTAGAAGCATAAAAAATTCAGGAAGTACAAGTTTAACTTCTGTCATTTAAGAATTAAAAGCCTTCCCAAAGAATGGCTACATAATGGGTTAATGCACTTTAATCCTTGATAATTCAGGACTCTAAGACATTACTACCAAGTTTATGTATAAATTCCAAGCACCTGAAGCAAGGAAGGATATGAAGAAAAATATGCTGACAATAAGTGCAGTGTAAATATACATTCCTTTCTTAATCTCTCTCTCTACTACTGTTCAAAAGGAGGTTTGGAAAGGATACTAGACAAACAGTATACATTATTCAACCTCAGGCCTACTTATAAAGGGTTCATAGCATTATTCTATTCTCCCCAAACATGCTGTAAGCTATATTTAAGAAAGATCTTGATATTTCCAATCTCAGTGATCTGATAGTAAGACTCAATGAACAATTTCTATTGATATCTGTGAAAGCTGAGAATTAACACAGTTGTGGAGAACATACATTACACCTAAGCTGTTAAAATAATAATGATATTTTTTGGAAACAGCATCACATAAAAGGATGGAAGTAGGGCATATCCATAATTTTGAGACAATATTTACTTCAAAAGATTCATGCAAATAAATCTGAAAGGTTTAGATATAATAAAATAAGGCTGGGGATATAGTTTAGTGGTAGGGTGCTTGCCTAGCATGTACCAATTCCTGGGTTTGATTCCCAGTACTGGTGGGGGTGAGGGAGAGTATAAAAATAAGACTATTAATAAGTATTTGAATGATTTGGAAAAGTTTTAATTTTTCCATATACTGGTGCATTATAGTTATGAATAAAGGTGATTTGTTACTATATATTCAT
This sequence comes from Callospermophilus lateralis, assembly GCF_048772815.1. Taxonomy (NCBI): domain Eukaryota; kingdom Metazoa; phylum Chordata; class Mammalia; order Rodentia; family Sciuridae; genus Callospermophilus; species Callospermophilus lateralis. The sequence goes on along the minus strand of NC_135314.1, from coordinate 123,757,749 downwards.
ACATGTACATGTATCATTCCCACATATTTCCCCTTTTCCTCCTCTCTCTACCTTGGAAAGGTTTCCTAAGTAAACATTAGAACAAAAACAAAAACAAACAGAAACCAACTGGTAATTCTGATTTCACAGAAACAAAAAACACATGGATAACATAATATCATATATATAATTAATATTCTTAGTGAAAAAATACTGCAACAAATGATATAAAGAATAATACAAAAAATTCTATAAATTAGAGTGAAACTAAAGATCCAATATATAACATCACTGTTCTCATAGTTAACAATATAGTGTGGTATATACTTAAAATGTGGCCACATGCCTATAATCCCAGTAGCCCAGAAGGCTGAGGTAGGAGGATCTCAAGTTCAAAGCCAGCCTCAGCAACTTAGTGAGACCCTGTCTCAAACTAAAAAATGAAAAGGACTAAGGATGTGGCTCAGTGGTTAAGCACTCCTGGGTTCAATCCCTGGTAACAGGAAAAAAAACCAAAAACCAAAAAACCCAACCAATCAACCAAACAAAACCCAACCAAAAAGACAGACAAAAAAAAAAAAAAAAAAAAATCCCCTTTAAACTAAGGAGATCTCATGCTTTTTTTTTTTTTTTTTTTTTTTAAAAACCAATCCAGAACTAAAAGCCCCAGGCTGAGTACAGATAATGACAATGAACTATACATTTCAAAAAGCTGGAGTAAGTATATTTAGAGTTTTCACTATAAAGAAATGGTGTTTGAGGAGACAAATATATCTAACTTAAATATTAAAAAACCTACATATGTATAGAAACATTAATTGTTACCTCTTTAACATATACAATTTTTATGACTTTATGGATCAGTTAAAAAATTTAAACCTAAGTTTAAAAACACAACAAAAGAAGGCAAAGTGTTAGAAAAAGTGATTTTTTTATAGACCCATACAGATAATGATGTGATATATAAATTTATGAAAACATAAAATAACTAGCATTTGAAAAACAAAATGGCCAGCTATAGTGGCACATATAAGTAATCCCAGATATTTGGAAAGGTGAGGCAGGAGTATCACAAGTGTAAAGTCAGTCTAGGCAATTTAGCAAGAGTCTGTCTCAAAATGAAAAAGGGCTGGGGATGCAGCTCAGTGGTAGAATATCCTTGGGTTCAATCTCCAGTTCCATAAGAAGTAGTAGGGGAAAAGAAAAGCAAACAAAAATTTCAAAATGATATACCATAGTAGCCATACAAAAAATACTACAATGAAAAAATATAAAACAGTATCTAACCACACATTATTTTTCAAACAGCTGTTAACTCAGAGTTTAAGCTCTGATTTAATTCATGATTTAATGAGAAGACAAATAGCAATTACTATAATTTAATAACTGGTCAGATAAAGTAGACACATACAGATCAGGTGTTGAGGGGAAAGAAGAGAGGCTCACATACTGGATAGTAAGTAAAAGTGAAGATAGGCCAGGTACAGAGGTATACGCCTGTAATCCCAGACTTAGAAGGTTGAGGCAGGAAGAGTGAAAGCTCAAGGCCAATCTCAGCAATTTAGTGAGGACCTCAGCAATTTTACATGATCCTGTCTCAAAATTAAAAAAAAATAAAAAATAAAAAAATTTTTTTTAAAGGGCTGGAGTTGTAGCTCAGTGATAGAGCATCCTGGGTTCAATCCCCATGCCAAAAAAAAAGTAACATTAGGAAAAAATTCCTAGACAGGCAAACATCTGTAATAGTTTGTGTGTGTGGGTGTGTAGGGGTGGATTGAACCCAGGACCTAGTGCTTGTTGTAACACTGAGCTACACCCCCAAGCCCTCTATACTAAATCTGAAAGAAAAGGGTTAAAGATTTAATCTTGCAAAAAAAAATGGAAATTTCAAAGAATGCGTTGATAAACTGAACACAATAAAGTTTAAGTATAAACAAAAAAAAATGAGGCTGAATGAGAAGAAAGCAGTTCACAGAAGACCTTACAGGAAGGTGAACATACATTCTAGTTTATGCTTATGTCTTAGAGCAACTAATAACAGTATCTCCTTTTACTTTTAAGAGAATACACACACACACACACACAATGGTCACCTTTTTAGGACAAAAGAAATCTGGATGCTATTAAAATTCAGAGAGATCCTTGACAGCAGAGTGCTAAGATTAGATGTTTTGAAAAAAATATACTATAACAGCAAAAAGTAGTAGTTTTCAAAAATGTATTATAGAATCCCCAGCTCTAATACCAGTAACTCTGCTTCTAACCTATGAGCATTTTCCCATTTCTCATGTCCTGGTTAACCATTCTATTAAATTTCATGTATATAATTGCCCTTGCTCTTAAAAAATTTTTTTTTCTTAATCACATATATCACTTACACATACCAATAGATGATATATTGTTTAACTGATAGTTTTTGAGCTTTTAATAAATGGTGTCATGCTATATGTAGTCTGAGAGATCAACTGTACTTCACCTTAGCCATCCCTAAGGACGACCCATAGAGATTTTTTTTTTTTGATTACAAATGTTCATCCTCCATCAAGAAAATTCGTTCAAGAAATATTTTAACAACTTCTATTCTTAGTTTATTTTAAATATTTTTTTGCAATCATTACATAACTGAGTTTTGTACCTCTGTAATAAAAATTATATCAAACTTTCCTTGGTTCTGAAATTTCTACTATGTGAAGTTTTTCTTTTGTTTTTCAGGTTGTATTACTTTCTGGGGTTTTCTAAGCCTAGAAATAAACACTAGTCTGACTTTGAAAAAAATCTTTATCAGATAAGAAACAATCACTCTCTTATTTTTTTCAATCAAAAACAATTTAATGTACCACTTATACAAACCCATAGTCATGTAATCAGCAAAGCAATCACGATATAAAACAGATTGATCACTCCTCAAATTCCCAGATCCTTTTATAGTCAGCCTCTTCCCTGTACCTGAAAATCTGTTTTCTGACCCCATATGAGTTCTAATTGCTTTCTACCCTCACAAGTATCTGGTAATATCAGATTTTTAAATTTCTTCTTTAGCCCTTCTAATAGATTTGTAATGGAATCCCACTGTGGTTTTAACCTACATTTCTCCAATGATGTTTCTTTTCATGTGCTTATTTGCCATTCATTTTTGGTATTATCTGTTCAATTCTTTTGTTCATTTTTAAAATACTGGGTTGTTTTTATTACTATTGAATTTTGAGAAATCTTTCTATTTTTGTATAAAAGTTCTTTATCAGATATGGGATTTATAAATATTCACCAGCAATTGGCCTGACTTTGATTTTGATTCTCTTTTAGTTTTTAATTTTAATGAAGATTAATGTATTTTTTTTCTCTGTTTTTGGTATTAGCTAATTTCTTGATTAAAACAAGGTCACAAAGATTTTTCTCATGTTTTCTGCTAGAAGTTTTATAGTACCAGGTTTTACATTTAGGTCTATAATCTGTTTTAGGATTTTTTTGTTTAAATATCAGGTTTCACTATGTTGCCCAGAATGATCCTGAATTCCTGGGCTCCAGTCATTCTGTCTCAGCCTTCCAAGTAGCAGGGATTATAAGTATGTTCCACAGCACCTGGCTGAATTAATTTTTGTATATAGTATGAATATGGATTTTTTTCCACACATTTTTGATGAAAGATTATTGTTTTTCTAAAGAAATGCTTCGGTATCTTTGTGGGAAGAAACAAAATCAACTGACCATGTACACAGGACTCTAATTCTGGACTCTTTATCCTGCTCTTTCAATGTATATATATCTATAGTTTCTTTCTTTTTTTTTGGTATCGGGGGATTGAACCCAGTTGTTTTTAACTACTGAGTTACATTCCCAGCCTTTTAAAAAATATTTTATTTAGAGACAGGATCTTGCCAAGCTGCTTATGGCCTCAGTAAGTTGCTGAGATGCTCATGCCTCAGCCTCCCGAGCAGCTGAGATTATAGGCATGCACCACTGCACCCAGCTATCTATTCTTTCTTTAATACTACATCATCTTGATTAGGGTTTACAGTCCTGAAATCAAGAAGTATCTTGAAAGCAAGTATCTCCTCTGTGCTTTTAAAATTCTTTTAGCTCTTTTGCTTTTCCATATGAATATTTTCCATACGATATTACAGCCAATTTCTACAAAAAATTCTATTTGGATTTTAACTAGAACTGTTAAATCTACAGATCAGTTTGGAGAGAACTGACAGTAACAACACTGAATTTTCCAATTAATAAACATAATTTTCATTTTCTGATTTCTTTTATTAATGATTTGTAGGTTTAATCATATAGATTATGCACATATTTTGTTATTTAAAAAAATTTTAGTTGTAGGTGGACACAATACTTTTATTTTATTTATTTTTATGTGATGCTGAGGATCAAACACAGTGCCTCACATGTGCCAGACAGGCACTCTACCTGAGCCACAATCCCAGAGCCTATTTTGTTAGTTTTATACCTAAGCATTTCATGTGTCTGTAGATATTGTAAATGACACATTTTATAAAATTTCATTTTCCAATTGTTCACTGTAAAACAATGGATTTTTAAATCTAAAAAGCATCAACATCAGATTACATGGTAAAATATATAATATAGAATGGTATACAATTCAAATCAAGTTTCTTGACCACTACAGATCTCTAGTTTTCCACTGAGAAAGCCCTGGTTAACAGTTTATATCTCTCCCAGAAATAATCTGTCAATTAGATATACTAAAGATCTTCTCATCACCCTTTGAAATTATAAATACTGATCTCTTCCTTGCACTTTTCATTCAATATATCAGTAAATGCTTCTCACATAGAATATTATAACATAAGAAACATTTACCTCATTATTTTATTCATAGCTATACAGAATTGCAGAGAATCAAAACTATCCTACTTATTTAACCTGTGTTTAATTCAAGAACATTTGGATTATTTCAAGTTTTAAATTTAATAAAAATGTTATATCTGTAACTTCACCTTTATACATACATTCAAGTATATATTTGTAGTCTAATTTCCTAGTACTATGAAAGCTCAGAGGAAGTATATGTGCACTTTCAATTTTGATAAACATAGGCAAACAATCTTCTATAGGGGTTATAGCAACTATTTTCAGAATAGTATCTGAGAGGAATAAAGTAGTTACATAAAGTTTCATAAGGGTTTCTGATGAACACATACAGTTTAGAATTACTGGAACAGAGCCTAGATTGGAGAGAAGGTGAAACTGAGGTTACTAAGACAAAACAGGAAGTTTCTGCAGTAATCAACTAGAGAATATATAAGGGATTGAATTAAGGTAGTAGAGCCTGGAAGAACAAAGCATATTCAGAGGTAGAATTTATAAAAAGGAACAAAAGCCTTCTGAAATTAGGAATTGCTTCTAATACACCATTAAAATATCTTTAGGGGAGGAGTAAGATGGTGGAACAGAGCTAAGCGGTGATTCCTGATCTCTCCATGGCACAGAAAGGAAGCAGTGAAGAACAGCTGACCAAGAGAACTTTACTAGAAGTTTGTATCTGGATTAGAGAAACTGTGGAGAACAGTATCAACAAGTTTTTTTGCTTTACATAAGACTGATGAGTACATGGTTTTGCTCTGAAGAGACTGTAGTAAATAGAGTTCAGGGCTTCTGATACTGAAAACAGCAGAGGACACACATTGAGTTTGATATTCCCCCAGCCCAGGGCTAGTAAGAAAAAGCAGCTCATAAAAATCCCTGGCATAAAAGAATATCATCTCAATAGATGGGTAGACAAATAAGTAATATTAAAAAGCAAGGGAAGAAACCACCCCAAACTGCCCACACTTCAACAGCTAATTCTGCTGACACTGTAGTGGAAGAAATAGCATAGAATGAATGTTGGAAAATCACAGTTAAAATGTTCAACAAATTACAGTAAGAGGTAATGAGTAAAATTAGAGAAAATTCAGGAAGTGAAAGACTATTTCAATCAAGAAATAGCAATTCTAAAAAAGAACCAAATGGAAATCCTGGAAATGAAAGCCTCAATAAATTAAATTAAAAATTTGATGGAAAGTATCACCAATAGATTAGACAACTTTGAAAATAGATTTTCAGGCCCTGTAGACAAAGTATATATAATCCTGAAAATAAATTGACAAGACCAAAATATTCAAGAAACTTGAGATATATACCAAGAAACTAAATGTAAGAATCACTTGGGTAGATGAAGGCGCTGAAATAAAAACTAAAGGAATACACAATCTTTTCAATGAAATAAAACTAGAAAAATTTCCAAATTCTAGAAATAGGATGGAAATCCAAATACAAGAGGCATACAGAACTCCAAATAGGCAAGATCAAAATATCCTCTCCAAAACACCTTATGATGAAATGTCTAATATACAGACTAAGGAGAGAATTTAACTCATTTCTCAAAGTAGATCAAAAATCTAGGAAACTGCAACTGCTAGAAGAAAATATAGACTGAACATCTCAACATATTGGTACAAGCATCAATTTCCTTAACAAAACTCCTAAAATGGAAGAAATAAAACCAAGACTCAATAAGAGGGATGGCATCAAGTTATAAAACTTTCCATTCAGCAAAGGAAACAAGAGCATGAAAAGACAACCTACAAAATAGGGGATTAATATCCAGAATAGATAAAGAGTTCAAATAACTTACACCAAAAAAACCTCAAATGGGCAAAAGAACTAAACAGACATTTCTCAAAAGAAGAAAGACAAATGGTTAATATATATATGAAAAAATGTTGAACATCTACTAAATAGGAATGGCAAAATATGGCATCATGAATCCTACTCTTATGGGGCTAGGCTGTGGCTCAGGGGTAGAATGCTTGCCTAGCACATGTGAGGCACTGGGTTTGATTCTCAGCATCACATAAGCAAATAAATAAATAAAGGTCCATCAATAACTAATAAAAATATTTAAAAAACAAAAAGGAATTAGTTGAATATAGAGTTTTTACATTTTCAATACTGAGTATTTTAAGAGATGTTTCCAGGAACTGCTAAAATGAACAAGTCTGGCAATTATGTACTCAAATTTTGTACACATAGCTAAAGACTAGAATTTGTGTTTAAGAAGTTAACAGAGTTATTTGACAAATTAATACACAACAAGGAAAATAACACCTATGTAGTGAATATAAGTAATAAAAAAATAATATCAGAATACAGAACTGTGAGACCATCACAGGTTAGTATTAAGATAGTAACAATGGTATAGAGAATTAAAAAGTAACTTTTAGACATCATTATAGTTCCAGATGAAAGAGACATCTGTATTTTTATTCTCTCCCTGAAGATAGGGAGGAAAGCAAAAAGGGAATAACTTATGTTTCTCATTTCCTTGCAAATCTGAAGAACAGCTTGAGAATACGAGTGAACTGTATTTAGGGCATTAAAAACTGAAATCACAAAAACAGAAATTTGAAGTGCCAATAATAAATGAGAAAAAACAAAGGATCAAATATTTTACCTCTTTCCATAAACTACAATAAAAAATACCTAATATAGTCAGGGATATTTGTTTTATTTTATATATATATATATTTATTTATTTATTTTAGTTTTTGGTGGGCATAACATCTTTATTTTTATTTTTTATGTGGTGCTGAGGATCGAACCCAGTGCCCCGCGCATGCCAGGTGAGCGCGCTACCGCTTGAGCCACATTCCCAGCCCCAGATATTTGTTTTATAAAGAGTAAGTTTAGGGCTGGGGTTGTAGCTCAGTGGGAGAGCGCTTGCCTTGTATCTGTGAGGCACTGGGTTTGATCCTCAGACATAAAAAATAAGGCATTTTTTTTTTTTTTTTTTTTTTTTTTAAAGAGTGGCTTTGGGGCTGGGGATGTGGCTCAAGCGGTAGTGCGCTCGCCTGGCATGCGTGTGGCCCGGGTTCGATCCTCAGCACCACATACAAACAAAGATGTTGTGCCCGCCAAAAACTAAAAAAAAAAAAAAAAAAAAAAAAAAAAAAAAAAAAAAAAAAAAAAAAGAGTGGCTTTACATGAAGCAGTGTTCAAAAAAGTCGAATGTTAGGCATGGGTAATGCTGAGGATTGTGTTACAAGGGAAGTGCTCTACCACTCAGCTACATTCCCAGTTGATGTAATCATAGTAATTGTAGAACACTGTTTATATAATTGACATTAAAATTAATTAATTTTTTTTAAAAATGGTGCTGTGGGTGAAATACAGGGCTTTGTGTATGCAAGGCAAGCACTCTGCCTCTGAGTTACATCTCCAAACCTGACTGTGTTTTTCTGAAATGGGACTTCACCATGTTGCCCAGGCTGGCCTTGCAGTGGGTTCAAGGATGTTTCTGCCTAAGTCTCCCAAGTCACTACAACTACAGGCATCACCATGTCTGGCTTCTGTGACAGACTTGAAATTATGAAATTATCATTTTGTTATATGTGTCAAAATTCTTATTGCTTCATAGCACTGAAGCATCACTGAAGCATTCCACATCACCAAATGGGAATGAGAGAGAATATCCCTATACACAATCCTACTATAAAGTTGTTATTTTGGTCTTTGTGACTATCTGCAGTATACCAAATCATTTCTTTCTCATGCAGAAATAAAACAATTATTCTACTCAGGTCTCAGTTTTTTCAATTCCTGCTTGTTGTACTCTAACTTGTGAGTACAAAATATTGTAAAATCTGCTGAAGGTTCCCTGAAATATTTAACTATGGGTCTAATACAAAAGCTAAGCCATGCCTAAAACCCTGTATTTGAAATACCTAAAACAGAGTCTGGAATATAGTCATCATTAGAAATTTTCATTACATAATGAATTATTCAGAAGTTTTGAAATTGTTATGGTAGTAATCAATCATATTTCCCTTAGAAGACCATTAAAAATTTTAAGTTGTATTATAGCAAAAGTTCTTTAATTTTTTTCCTGCTCTAACACATCTGAATATATAATACTAACAGTAACAGTCAATCACTATGATAATAATTCTCAAAGGAGAAGTCTGGATTAAAGAATGATCAACTACTTTCCATAAAAGGCTTTAAAATTGTTATTTCAGAGAAGTTTAATTTTAAGACAACAGAGAAAAAATATCAATAATTCCTACCTGTTCTGGCATAGCTCCATGTTCAATTCCAGTCTTCAATAATCTGTAGCAATTGCCAAACAGATCCCATTTTGTGAGATCATGAGCACTAAAATAAACAAAAGATGCATTAACTTTATTCTAGATAGAGTTCAAGAAAACTTTTATTTGAACTTAGTTTCAGTAAAAGGAAGAGTAAAATAAAACATTTTCTTGGGGATGAGACTGTGGTTCAGTGGTGGAGTGCTTGCCTAGCCCGTTTGAGGCATTGCACTTGATCCTCAGCACCACATCAAATAAATAAGTAAATAAATAAATGTATTGAGTCCATCTACAACTAAAAAAACAAACAAAAAATTTTAAAAAACCCAACAATTTCTTTAAGAATTAAAAAGGATCCACTAAGGAAATGTGTGTTTTAGAACCTCACACTCGTGCGCGCACGCAAACACACATACACACATACACACACACACACACAGACAGACACATACACAGAAAGAAAAAGAGCTGATACCAGAAATTCACTGAAGAAATCAACAATAAACTTCAAACATTTAACTGAAAGTTTGTACCATATGGTCAACATAAACTCAAACTTCATATATAGGTAACTTTTATTTTTAGTATTTATGTATACAGATAGATTTATGTGTGTGTGTGTGTGTATATCGCAAGGGAGGGAGGTAAAGGGAATTCAACCAAGAGACCCTTTCCCACTGAGCTATATCCCCAGTCCTTTTTATTTTTGAGACAGGGTCTTACTAAATTGCTAAGGCTGGTCTCAAACTTGCAATCCTCCTGCCTTGGCCTCCCAAATTGCTGGGATTACACTGAACCTGGCTAAAAGTTTAGATTTTTGAAACTGCTTTAGAAATCTATAGAATTCATTAAGAGACTCAACAAAAAAAAAATATTTTTTTTTTTGACAAACAAATTTTACTTTCCTTTCTTTATGGAGAAGATGAGCATAATTTTAAAAGATATACAAATTATAGCTTGAAAACATATATTTCATTCATTGAACCTTTTTTTTTCTTGTTGAAACTCAACTGTTCTGTTCCCAAAACACTGTAATAAGGAACCAAACAAAAATAATTTAGGGGGCTGGGGATGTGGCTCAGGCGGTGGCGCGCTCGCCTGGCATGCGTGCGGCCCGGGTTCGATCCTCAGCACCACATACAAACAAAGATGTTGTGTTCGCCGATAACTAAAAAATAAATATTAAAATTCTTTCTCTCCCTCTCTCACTCTCTCTTTAAAAAAAAAAAAATAATAATAATTTAGGAAAAAGCCCACAGAACTTACTTTCATGGCTTTCCCCATAATTTTTTTTTTCACTTAAGTTGACAAATGATCATGTAGGTGTTGTTGTGAAATATGCATATTATGGAATGGCTAACTAGAACTAATTAACATATGCATTACCTCATATAATTATTTTTGTGGTAAGAATACTAAAAATCTACTTTCAGCAATTTTTATGGATATAATATATTGTTGTTAACTATATTCATTATGCTGTACAACAGATCTCTTGAATTTATTCCTATCTAATTGAAATTTTGTATTCCTTGAGTAACATCTCCAACTCACCATCAATCTTATTTCTTATTTAGCAAGGCTTCTAAAAGCCATCAAAATTATACCCATGAAAGTCTAGCTTATAAAAATAAGCTAATCTAATTTGTTAAATAATACTGATGTACTTCAACTTTTATAGTGTATACTCATCATTTTAAATGATAATTTTTCATTACACTAACAGTAAATCTTACATCTTAATTAAATAACTACAGATCATAATTTCTCTGGAGAAAATTTGCATAATAAAGAAAATCACTACCATCTCAATATTTCTCTAAAATTTTCTATCGAAATATATGAATGTTGCTGTGCATGTTGGCACACATCTGTTGTCCTAGGACTCAGGAGGCCAAAGCAGGAGAATCACAAGTTTGAGGTTAGCCTCAGCAACTCAGCAAGACTCTATTTCAAATTAAAAAAAAAAAAAAAAAAAAAAAAACTAAACTAAAATAAAAAAGATTGGAGATGTAGCTCAGTGGTGAATTACCCTTGGGTTCAATTCCCAGTACCTCCCCCTCAAAAAAAAAGAGAGAAAGAAATACATGAATGTATAAAACTGCTACAGTTTATGTTGATTAGTATATTTTAATCACTGAATCTACTTTAAACAAACAACATACTTGTGGAAAGATGTTAACCGCTTTAAGGTGGACAAAACATTGTAAATATCGTCATCATCAGCTTCTTCACCCTACAAATTAAAAAGTAAAGATCACCTCATTATCATAACCTAACTCACATTCACACTAAAATCTATTAATACTTAACTGTCTGAAGAAAAATTCTTCATTATATAAACAGTACACATTCTCTAGAGGTAAATAATACAAATAAAAAAACCCCCATAATCCAAACATTAAAAAAACCCCTAATCTTTACATTTTAAAATAATGTGATAAACATGATTATACACTTTTCTAATTAATATTACACGATAAATTCCTTGAAATTGCTGAGTGAAAGGGTAAAGTTTTACTTTCTTTTTTTTGGTGCTGGGAATTTAACTAAGGGCGTTATGCATACAAGGCAAACACAATCACGGAGCTATAGCCCTGCCCTCAAAGATAATGACTATTCCAGATCTTACAGTCAGCTACTTCTGTAGACTGAAAATCATAAATAATGTTTGAAAGAAAGAGAAGTTCAAATAGAAAAAATTCTTTTAAAAATCAATTATATGTGTTAAAAAGGAAAATTCTATCAGCCTGGACATCAGAGCACACACAACTACAGGAATTCCAGATTGCCTTATGTAGACTGGGATGAGAGGTCAAGAGATAAGGATCCCAAAATTAGAAATATAACCAGTTGAAGAAGCTTGCTATCTTGAGCATACCATTCAGGTATGGGGATTCCTTAAAAGCATACTTAATCTGTACATTTCTACTCCGTAACACATCACAATAATACAGTAATATTAAAATGCCAAATTAGGTCCCAGGAAAAGGAAATGAGTTAAGAAAAATCAAACCTCAGAAAGACTTTTCTTAAAATAGAAGGAAAAAAAATCTAGCATTAAAAGGGAATATGGGGGCTGGGGATGTGGCTCAAGGGGTAGCGCGCTTTCCTAGCATGCATGAGGCACTGGGTTCGATTCTCAGCACCACATAAAAATAAAATAAAGATATTGTGTCCACCTAAAAACTAAAAAATAAATAATTAAAAAAAGAAAAAAGAAAAAAAGGAAATATGGGGCTGGGGTTGTGGCTCAGTGCTTGCCTAGCACATGCGAGGCCCGCTCAATCCTTAGCACCACAAAAAATAAATAAGTAAAATAAAGGAATTATGTCCAACTATAAGTAAAAAATATATATTTTTAAAAAATATAACTAGGATGTATTAACTGCAATATGCTGTCAAGTTTTTTTAAAGGGGCAGAAATTTCTAGATTTGATTTAAAAATGGAAATGATCACACACTCAACTATCTTGAATATTCAGTTATTAGATAAAATTATTATTATAAGTACACATTAACTTTAAAACAGACCTCTTGCAGTAGGTCTTCCACAGAATGATTGAATCGATCTACAAACTCATCAATCAGCTGGCTCCGAGCTATGTCAACTCGGTTCTGGATGGTATACTCTTCACTGCATAAGATGCTATACGTTTTACTGCAGGCTTCTAGGACATCTGATTCTACATGTTTTTCCACAACAAATTTAATCTGTTTTAATAATGCATCTAGATGCTAAGGAGAAAAAAAAGAAAAACAATGACATTTAAATAATAAAAATTAGCATCTATCAAATAAAAAAGACTATATGATTACATGTAAATAAAATAATTCCATTAATAAAACTACTTTAATGGCAGAATTTCAATTTCAGTCTCTTACCTTTTCCATTCTACCTGTGCTGTAGATTTCTAGATCAAAATACTGTGGGATTTGCAGCAAGTTTGCTACTTTTTCTGCATCAGCTGAATACTAGAAGAAACAGTAAAGAAAAAAGCAGTAACTAATAGTTATGCTGAAAGCAAACTCGGGGGTATATTATCACAAAACTGTAAATGAAACAATACCTTTGATAATAACATAGGAAGTGTGATAATAAAATGTTCAGTCAATTTGTTTCTATCATCAATTTGAGTTTTCCTTTCTTTGGCAGTTAGCACCTGGAAATATATTAAAACAGTAAAATAAGAGTGTGATGTGCAAATGTATAAGTCTAAAATGTTATACAGAAGAATGAAGAAGTGGCATATAATAAAACCAAGAATTTTAAGAGAAACTTAAACTACTGATAAAATATATACAGTTTTATGCAAAAATGTTAACATTCACTGTTCTTTATTAAATAACTAAATTACTATTTTAACATACATAAAAATATAAACATTTCTATAAAAACCATAATTAGGAATATAAAAATATTGAAAACAAAAAGTAATTTTTCTAGAGTTTTAACCTCAATGTATTATCGGTTCACTCTCACATGTTAAACACACACCGATACTATTTAAAGTAGTCCTCTTTTACAACCATCAGACACTAATAAATTTTCATGTATATTTAAGGCATACACTAATGACATTTCTGAATTCATTTATATTTAAGTCTTCTAGTAACTATGCTCATAAATCTATTAGGCAGCATTCAAGAGAAATAGAAAGTAGTACAGCCTGAGATCATGGAACAAATTTAAGCTGATAACACTCAGTACTTTAGACTATATGCAACTTATTTAACCATGGGTCCTTTCAAAAATAAAATATTAAAATGCAAGCTCAGTTTAAGATCATTTCCCCAAAGTATTCTGCATTTTGTTACTATTCCGAAGGGATTTTCCATCTTAATATTGAATGGCTTTACAGAACAGAAAATTTCCAATATAAACTGTCACTATTTAAACGTGAACCCTAGTGTTAAGAATACATGAAAGTAGATGCCTCCTATTTGATTATTTCATATGCTTATATTTTGAACAACAATCACTTGGAATGAACTACAAACTACTACAGTATTCAGTTCTGCACAAAATAATTAAAAGGACTACACATAAAGTCAAATATGTGTTTAAAAATGTATTCAGGATATCAAGGAGTTCTGAAATTCATCTAATAATAGATCAAAGGCCTAAGGACACTGATTTTAGGGAAACAGCTATTTATTTTTGACCAGATGATAATTTTCTTAGGCACTCTACATACAATGAACTCATCTGGTCTTCATAATACTTCTGATGAAATAATAAAAATGGCCTGATACTTATTGAGAAAGAATTTGGTAATATCTAACAAAAAGTTTATGCATATCCTTCCTTTGATCTAGCAAGCCCATTTCTAGCAATCTATCCCACCAACACACCAGGTATAAGAAAGAAATGACCCATGCACAAGATTATTCACCATAAAGTATTTCTAAGTATCAAAAAACTAGCAACAATCTAACAGTCTGGTAATAGGTGATTTTCAGTACCTATACAGCCATTAAAAAAAAAATCATGAAGATGTCTAAATAAAGTTATGGAGTGATATTCAAGACACACTGTTAAATACAAAAAGAAATGTATAGAACAGTGTATAAAGTATGCTACTGTTTGTAAAAAATTGGTAGGCAGAAAGAATCGAGAATAAGAATACTTGTAGGTATGTGTGTTTATACATTTCCCTAATTTACAAAACAAAACACTGGAAGGATAAACTAGAATGAGGTTTAGAAGGAGGTCCTTTAAATAAGACTTTAGTGAAAGTGAACCTCGGGCTGGGGATGTGGCTCAAGCAGTAGCGTGCTCGCCTGGCATGCGTGCGGCCTGGGTTCGATCCTCAGCACCACATACAAACAAAGATGTTGTGTCCGCCGAAGACTAAAAAATAAATATTAAAATTCTCTTTCTCTCTCTCTAAAAAAAAAGTGAACCTGGAGCATTTTATTCTGAAACAAAGTGCTCAAAAATGATAATATCTGAATTAGGAATTAGCCTAAGGGTCTCTCATTAGTCAAAGCTGGAAGAATATTCTTTTTTAAAAGACTTTTATTATGGAAAATTTCAAAAACCCTCTAAAGCAGAGCAATAACTATTTAGAATTATCATTCTTGTTTTCTCAATTCTAAAGTTTTTTTTTTCTATTGCATTTTAAGGCAAATCTTTGTATATAATTTTACCATTAAATATTTACATGTCTTTAACAGGACTTAAACAGTCTTTTTACAATTTGTTCAAATAAGAATTTAAACATATTTGGTTGCTATGTCCTTATATCCTTTACATTTCTGTAATCTCTAAATGTTCTCCTTTTCTATATTCTGAATTGGCTAACTATAGTTTCCTTTAAAACATTCTTTCATCCCCATATTTTCTTGAAAGCAATTGTTTCTGGAAGCTTGATTACATGGATTGTTTTCAGCCACCTCTCTTCACCCAGCCCAGGAACACTTCAAAGGTGGCAGCAGTTTCACTTTTAATAGCAGTTTTCACTTTTAATCAATGCATTCAGATGATGGCAAAGCAATCTATCATGGAATTCCTCATTAATCTTTCATGTAACTACAGGCCATTGATGATTGTCATCTAGATTATTTTATTTGTGTGACAAAATAATATTTTAATTCTGTTATTCCTCCACTAATTACCAGTGACACTTCTACCAAAAAAGTTTGCCTCAATAAATATTTGGTTCCCCAAAAATCTCAGTATTACCAATACAGGAAAACTAAACATTGTGTGCCTTTCTGATATGATGTAATATGGTGTATAAAAAATTATTCCTGAAAAAAATCTATAACCTTATCTGATCAAGCCTTTACAATTAACTTTCAGATTACAAAAAAATTATGTTAAGAAAAACTAAATGAAGTGCTATGAAGTAGCAATAAGAGAAACCAGAAGGAAAACACGTTTTTTCCCTCCTATCTAGTTGCTCTCAATTGAAAGAGAAATATTAGTTTAAGCATTTATTTAATGTCTCAGTTTCTTGTTTCATGTATTTTGGATTCTGTTGTGTATATAATTAGTGTATTTTCCCAATGTATCACTGACCCCTTTATCTTAATAAAATGTCTCTTTTGGTTTCTAGTAACATTACTTAGAGTCTATTTTTATAATATTAATAATCTCTTCAGCTCTCTTATGGTTATTCATTGCATAATGCCCTTTGCCATCCCTTTACTTCCAATAAATCTATCTAAATCTGACGCAGTATGACAATACCTTCTTTTTTTATTGGGGGTGGGGGGTGCACAGTGCTGGGGATTGCAATTTTCACCTGCATTCATATTCAATATAATTTCTAATATGGCGAAAGATACAAAATCCAGAAAGGAAGAAGACTAGGAGGAGGGAGGAGGAGAGGGAAAGAGGAAGAAATTGAGCAAATTATATTGTTCTATTGTGTCCACATATGAGTAAAAACAAATCCCACTGTTACTTATACTTATAAAGCATGAGTAAAAAAAAATAGCAAGCTTTAACTCACAAAAAGTCATCCATTTTGCAGTAATTTATATTTATTTCTTTAGTTCCTCTTTTCTGACTTTACTTAAAGTGTACCACCATAATTTTCATTTTCTTTTTATATATGAATAATTGCTGTAGGAATTATAATATACTTCTTTACTTTCAATTGGCTGCAGGTTAATACTAAAATAGTTATAGCAAAATGCAATAATTTTGCTGCAATATAGTTTCATATCCTTTTTACTTTTTTTGTGTTTTTACTGTCAGATATATTATGCCTGTATTATAAACTCAACAAAATAGCACTATAATTATTGACACAATATCATGTCCCATTAAAAAACTAACAGATGGAAAAAAATACATCTGCCTTTTATATCCATTCACAGATTATAGTTACCATCTGATGACATTCCTTATATGGCCTCAAAGACTTAGTATTTCTTTTTTTGTTTTTGGTATCAGAGATTGAACTCTGGGGCACTCAACCACTGAGCAACATCCCCAGCCTATTTTGTATTTAATTTAGAGACAGGGTCTCACTGAGTTGCTTAATGCCTTGCTTTTGCTGAGGCTGGCTTTGCAATCCTCCTGCCTCAGCCTCCTGAGCTGCTGGGATTATAGAAGTGCACCACCACGCCAGGCAAGACTTAGTATTTCTTATAAGGCAGGTCTTCTAAGAACGCAGTCTCTCAATTCTTGCTTTTGTTTATCCAGAAATGGTCTTCAACTGCTAAACCCTATTGTAGTTGACTATTCCTTGACTTGTTTTACTGCTTTCAAGATTTTCCAGTTTTGTCTTTCAACTGGGTGACTGCTGTGTCTCCAAAGAAACAGTTTGTGTTTATTCTACTAGGGTTTTGTGTTTATTCCACTTGGATTTGTGAATCAATGTTTCTCATTAAATTTGGAACGTTTTTGGTAATTACTTCTTTAATCCAACATGTGTGCCTACTGAGAAGACATTTCTACTGTCTTCCTTTTTCCCTTTAGTAGACATTTTAAGATAATACATGTAACTATGGCTTTTAACTTATTTTTATAATTTTAATGTTTTTTTTAGATGTGCTTTAATTTCACACATACTTGCTGAGCTTGGTGGTACATGCCTGTAATGCCAGTGGCTTGGGAGGCTGAGGCAGGAGGATCTGTGATTTTTCAGTTAAAATTTTTGGCTGGTGCATCTGAACCACCAACTCAGATTATAGAAATAAGTTGGCCACTTCCAGTCAACAAAAAAGCAATGGGCTTTTACCACTTGTCCATACTGTATCAACTCTCTGACAACAAAACTGCTGGTACTTGCTGCTAGTGCTACCTGGTAAAAGATCTCACCAAGTAAACTTGTGGGAACGTGTGTGTCTGTGTGTGTGTTCGTGCACTGTAAGCCTAAAATAGGAAGGCTGCAGATTCTTCTGCTTTTACCTGAAACTTCAGCACTTTTTAAAGAAAAAAATACATCTCCATTTTTTTTTTAATCTTTGGTGAATTTTGAATGTTTTAGATAAAAATTTCCAGTTTACACTTGTTTTTGCAGAAAGGATTTGCCTACCCTTTTATACCAAGAGAGAAAAGTCTCTCCACCTGTGATCATTTCAACTTGTCCAAATAATATCTTTATTATTAGTCCCATGTTATAGAAAAGAAAACTAAGGCGCGCGCACCCACACCCATGCAAATATTTACCTATCCAAACATTACATGGCTGCTAAATAGAAGAGCTTAAAGTTAAGCTGTCTTCCTTCTGAGCCTTTATGCACTCTTGATATAAATATGAAAATTCTTAAAGTACTACATACATACCATAGTAGAAGTAGGGACAGATGTTATGGTATCATGAAGGAAAAAAAAATCAATTTTTGGAACCCGAGCCCAGCAGACAATATAAAAATGAAGTATCACAGATGTATCATTTACAAAAATAGTATTTTTGGAGGGATGTAAATTCCAGTAAAATATCCAAATATTTAAGACAGTCAATTACATTAAAAGCTTTATTGTGGATTTCTCACTAAGGTAACTTACTCTCTTGCCGGTACCCCTTCCCACTGGAGGATGTGCCTCAGCAGCTTGACGAATTGTACAAACCATTAGCTCTATAAGAGCACTTTCTTGACGGTCAGACATTGCTAAGGTGAAACAAAATACATAATTATGAGCAGACAGTTTTACAATAACCATGTGCTAAAAGTGAATGCAATTATTAAAAATCTAAAAACACAATATATTACTATGAAGAAGACTTAAGCTATGTATTTTGCTGTTTTTTTTTCCTTTTGTTTTTCTTACAGAAGTAATATATGCTCGCTGTCTTAAGTCAAATAAGAAAGAGGTATATAAAGTAAAATTTTGGTCTCAGTTCTAACACCATACTTTTGAGTAGGCAATGCTAAAATTTTATTTTATTTCCTTTCATATTACTCCAAAGCTCATACAATGTTTTAAAGGTTTAAAAAAATTTTTTTAGTTGTCAATGGACCTTTATTTTTTATTCACTTATATGTGGTGCTGAAAATCAAACCCAGTGCTTCCCACGTGCTAGGCAAGCACTTTACCACTGAGCCACAACCCTAGTCTAATTTTCTAAAGCTTTTTAACAAAAAAAATCATGCCACATATTTAAAAAATTAATAATACTTTAAAATATCTTCAAATCTATATAAATATTATAATTATTATGATTATTATAATTATTTAATATATAACAACTTGGTCAGTCTTCTCCTGTCTACAGTCAAAATTATTTTCAGATTTTTGACACCATGAAAAGTGCTGCAATAAGCATCATTAATGCATATATACTTAGGTAACTGATAAACTTATTTCTGAGGAATAAATTCCAAGAGTGGGAATAACTCATAAAAGGCAAATCTCGAAAACAACAAATCTAAGATTATTATTGTAGTTTCCAATTGCAATGATGATAATGTTTGGTTTTTCATATCACTGCCAGCACTGGGTTTTATAAACCCCTTTAATTTTTGCCAGTCCTATGGTTGTGAAATGTTATTTCATTTTACTTTGTTCCTTTATATCTACTGATCAGCAAGTATTCTTCCCCCCAACCCTCCAGGATTTATCTTTTTTTTTTTTTTTTTTTTTTGATATGGGATCTTGCTAGGTAACCCAAGCTGGTTTTTAACTCAGAGGCTCAAATGACCCTCCCATTTAAGCATTCATCCTACATGGGATGAACTACAGGCACATTTCACAGCATTTGACTCCTGAGATTTTTCTTCTTATTGTTCTTTGCCCAGTCTTCCATTCTTTTTGTTATTAAGATGTAGTAACCTTTGCCTTCTGACTCTTCTTAGTATCTTTTTTTTTTTTTTAAAGAGAAAGTGAGAGAGAGAGGGAGAGAGAGAGAGAATTTTAATATTTATTTTTTAGTATTTGGCGGACACAACATCTTTGTTGGTATGTGGTGCTGAGGATCGAACCCAGGCCGCAAGCATGCCAGGCGAGCGCGCTACCGCTAGAGCCACATCCCCAGCCCTCTTCTTAGTATCTTATTAGACAGAATTGTTACCTTTTAAAAAGTCACATGTGTCTCCCGTTGGTTTTGCTTATTGGTGTATATTAATTATATAGAATGGTTGTTTTATTGTGGCATATTTATACATCCATAAACCATAATCTAATCAGTTTCACAGAGCTTGTTGTATTGCATTCAAAGAATGCTCTGTCTTAGAGATTAGAGAAATATTTTCTTTCTCTCATGGTCACTTGCTCTCTATTTTATTTTAATTTTTTACTTGTTGATGTACCTTTATTTATTTATTTATTTTTATTTTTATGTGATGCTGAGGATTGAACTCAGTGCCTCACACATGCCAGGTAAGTGCTCTGCCCCAGCCACAACTCCAGCCCCTCACTTGCTCTCTTGACCTTCCTTCTTTTGTTCTTTCTTATTCCTTCACTTTTATATCTTTAATCTCTTTGGCATTTATTTGTAAATGAGTAGAAAGTATGAGCCTATTTACCTATACCAAATAAAAAAAGCCAACTACACCTTCACTACTGCTAAATAAACCAGATTTACCTATGTATTTTAAATGCCATTTTAAAATATGCTGTAGGCTCTCATATAAACTTAGATCTTTATTCTAAGTATATTCTTTATTTAGTTTTGCTAATCTACTTGTATATTTTTATAACTACCTCTTTTGGTTATAGTACATTTATAATTTATTAAAATAATTTATTTTGCAACTTAATCCAACTAATTAAACAAGTTTCCCTTACTGTGTCCTTTTAAATTTTTTTGGTAATTTTTATAATGCTGGCAGCAAATAATTTATTAAGCATTTTTATGCATAAGGCACATATATTAAATTGGATTAGTTGATAACTTGTTTTATCCACAAACAACTCTAAGAAATAGGAACCAATATCCTCATGTTACAACATGAGTCACAAAGGGATTAAATAAATATTCAAAATGTTCAACTAGTAGTAGAATCAACACAACCCAGGTAGTCTGACTCTAGAATAGTGCTCTTAAGCACTATGTTAAAAAGCCACATAAACTTCAAAATATTTTTTGGTTAGGTCTGGGTCCAACCATACCGCCCCAAAACCTATCAAATCCACTAGTGAGAAAATGACTTTTTTTTTTTGTACTGGGGATTTAACCCAGGGCACTTAACCACTGAGCCACATCCCTATCCCTATTTTGTATTTTATTTAGAGACAGGTCACACTGAGTTGTTTAGGGCCTAGGTAAGTTGCTGACTCTCGCTTTGAACAGATTCTTCTGCCTTGGCCTCCTGAGCCACTGGGATTACAAGTGTGACACTGCACCCGGTTTTTATAATCTTTTCATCTAGAAACATAACTTAGTTCTTCATTTTTGAGATCTTGTTTTACATCATTTAAGAAAACATTAGAGTTTTCCCATAAAGAAATTAAGTACTATTCTTCTGAATTCACCCCATGTGTTTTTAAACATACATTTTTAAAGGATAATGTGAATACTTTAATTCTCTTTCCCAATAGATGGTAGGAATTATAGAGAAAGAACTTCAGAAGGAAAAATACAATGAATCTATGAAAGTTTAAAAGTCTACAATGATTATTTTTAAACTGAGGCAAAAGCAATGAAAAGACAGACAAAGACATAATGACACCCTGTCCTGTAGTCTATAGCAAAATTATCCTGCACAGGAATATATATATGCAACTTTCTTCCTTTCTTTATTTGCAGTACTGGGGATTGTATACAGGACTTTGTGCATGCTAGGCACATACTCTCCCACTAAGCTACAAACCTACCCCCTTTTAAAAATTTTATTTTGAGATAGGGTCTCATTTACTTGCCTAGGCTGGCCTTGAACTGTAGCCTCTCAGGTAGCTGGGATGACATGTGCGTGGACACAGCACCCAGCCTATACATACATCTCAATTCCATCATTTCTTAAATTTTTATTTTCTTAGGAAAAACACATAAATTTTAGCCTATTTTAGGAAAAACACATAAAACAAATTCAATTTTTCCACCCGTACACCTAGGATCCAATGCCTAACAATACAAAATACCACTCCATTCAGTAACGTTTTTACTTTCCAATTCTAGAATTTCATAACTTTTTAAAATCTGGCTGTGAATAAAGGAGCACAGGTTGTCTGTGAACTAAATGCATCTTTTTAAAATTCAGAAATAATACCTAGATTTATGGAATGTGAGGAGAGAACAAGTTATCACAAGAATGGAACCTTTCTTACACTATATAGTAAAACTCAAAGTAGTGTTGAAGTAGAACTCAACTTTGCACAGTATCCACTAACATCAATTTTGTTAAATTTATATTATCCAAGTTGAAACCTTCCCTGAATGGAGAGACAGGGAAAAATCAAAAGCAATTGAAATTTAATTAAATCCCTTCTGGTATATGACAGCAAATCTACATAACAATGAGAACTAAGCAAGCTTTATTGAGCCTTAGACAAGAGCCAAATAGTCACACAGAATGAAATAAACAGGTAACTACTTAGACTTTGAACTATTACATAATTACACAACTTTCTAACTGTTGGGAAACCTTTTCATATATCATCTCTATTTTCTCAGTATTGGTTTTAGTCTTATAACTAAAAACAAACGCTTTAAATCAACTAGGACAAAAATTTTCAAATGACCTTTGTGTAAGTCTTAAAGCAACATATGATATTAACCACAGCTCTACAATATATATTATTATTAACCATATATCTCTTGATTATCGTCTTTACTGGGTTTGTAAAAGGGTATAATTCCCTCATTTTCATAGCTGTTATTCTCTCTTGCCCTTCCTCCTATTGTTTGGTATCCACAATCTTTAAGTGAGTTATAGGCTCTTACTTTCTTCATAAACTATCTTCTAATTTTTTACTATTGTTTCTCATAGAGACCACTGCAACAATTACATACCTAGTCTTCTGCCTATTCCAAATCACATATATAAAGGTATTTTTCTTAAAATATGTATTGGATCACAGTGCTCCTTGTTTAAAATCCTCCAATGAAATCCTAATCAAACTAATAAACTAAAAAAATTCACTTATAAACTTAAAATATTCTAAATTATCTGATCTCTATCTCTATCTCCACTTGTTACCAATGGCTATGTTCTAGTTATTACAGCTCCTAGAATGAAATTATCATTCATGCTTCTGATGCTTTGCAATTGGTGTTTCCATTATCTAGACATATCTTTTTTGATACTTCCTTTTGTTTCTTGGCTTACAAGTGGGATTCTTCAAAAAGGTCTTCCATCAGGATTTGATCTAAAGAAAAACCCTCCTTATTGTCCTTTACAGACATTTATTAACTCCTGGAATTAACAAATATTTAAGAGTACATAACTTGATTTTTGGTTTGCCTTCCTCATAAGAATATAAGATCTATATGGGCCTAGTTTAATATGGTACCTTCAGTATTTAACATAATATTTGGTATATATAAAAGAGTAAATATTGGGCTGGGGCTGTAGCTCAGTGGTAGAGCAATTGTCTGGCATGTGTGAGGCACTGGGCTTGATCCTTAGCAGCATGTAAAAATAATAAATAAAGACAGTCTGTCCATCTATAAGTACAAAAATAGAAAAATTTAAAAAATGAGACTAAATATTATTAAAATTATAAATAAATTAATGATTTGAATGGTTGTTATTGAATGCGTGCAAGGGATTAAACCCAGGGCTTTGTGTATTCTAGGGAAACGCTCTACCACTGAGCTACATCCCCAGCCCACAATTCCTGCTTTGAAGAATTTCATCATTTGCATCTTCAAGCAACTGAATACAGAATTTTAGCATTAGAAGCAATGAAAGAAGATTACCTAGTCAAAGGTTCATATATTAAAGTTAAAGAAGCTGAAAATCATAAGTCAAATAACTTGTTACCTGGCAACAAAGCTATTAAGAACCCAGATCTTCACATTATTATATTAAACATTTATCCAATTTTTATTCTGCTATAAGCAAACACACACACACACACACACACACACACACACACAACAGCCCCTTAAAAACACTGCAAGACAGTCTTAAGGTTACTGTGATTTAAGCTGGTGTTACGTCTTTTACAATGTGTCTCTTTCTTCAAATTTCAGATCTACATCTCAACTTTTAACTAAAATTTTCTTCACTGAAATTTTGCCACACTTCAACTGTCTAAAAAACAAATTCCAATCAGTTTCAAAAATAAGTTTCAGGTAGCTTTTTGTTATAAAATACAGCAAAATAGTAGCACAGAAAATTGATTTGAATGTCATTTGATGTTAGACCCTATAAGTCACATAATTCTCACACACAAAAAGTATGAAAAAAGTTTAGTTATCTTGTAGATACAATTCTACATTTTTTATATGTAATTTCTCAGGCTT
Source organism: Callospermophilus lateralis (assembly GCF_048772815.1). Taxonomy (NCBI): domain Eukaryota; kingdom Metazoa; phylum Chordata; class Mammalia; order Rodentia; family Sciuridae; genus Callospermophilus; species Callospermophilus lateralis. Next base: position 123,733,364 of record NC_135314.1, on the reverse strand, counting down.
ACCCTACTCAAATTCAATCACATCCTAAAACTATGGTTCATTTTAAAGAATGATTCCCATTTTAAAGGTAGCTTCTATAGCTAAAACCAGACCAACCATATCCAAACCAAACCAACCTCTTAACAGAAAGCCAAAGAAATTCAATGTCAACTAAATTTACACCACAATGAAATATCTAAAAGCACATAGTTATTTTAAGAAGAGAAATCCATCTAGATCATCTTAATGACTCAAAGACTTATTAATTTACTGATTTACATATCTTACACAAAAGTAAAAACTAACAATACCAAAGCATACTACCTTGGCACTTCTTCCCTTAATTTGCATTCCTTGCCTCCCTTCTTATTAGACATAACCTTATAAAAAACATGAGGTGGTAAAGGAAAAAATGACTTGAAAACATGGATGGGATATATCACTCAAACTATAACAGTGTTGTTTGGGTAGTACTGATTAGAAAGGAAAATTATTTCAACAGGAAAAATAATAAGATTAGTTAAAAATATAATGTATGAAGACAGTGAACTGAGCAAGAAAATGTATAAGCAAAATAACAAGGAGAAAATGCAGAATATATGTTCATATTCTTATGATCATGAAAATAAAAGGAATGCAAAGTGCAGTTAGTTCAACCTAGTGAGCAGAGGGGTTCTGTCAACTTGTTAACAGGGTCATTTTCTAACTAAGGTTTATCATGGAAGAAAAAGGTCTGTGAAAAGTTTGGGAAGATAAAGGAAGAGAATATGAGGTAGATATTCAAGTTATACTTAACAAAGGCAAACTGAGCTTGTTTATGGGAGTGTATGTGGGTAGATGATGTCTATCTATGTTTCTCTCACTGAATCAAAGCTGGAATAGGTATAGGGAATGGTCACTCTGTTAGTGACCTGTTTGCACAGTCAAATGCAGGGGAGGGCTCATTTTGATCTTACAATATTTCAAAGGGTTGAACCATTAGGAAGGTAGTGGAAGCAGAACAAATAATCAATAGTATATTATCTTACTTAATCCTCCAAAGTATGTAAAATACATAAGGAAAATAATCTCTACTTTTAGAGAAAAGGAGACAAAGGATAAGAAAATATAATGAAAGAGGGGAAGATTGCGCTTTAATTAAATCACACATTCTCAATGCTGGGGATGTAGCTCAGTGGTATACTGTGTGATAAGCAAACACAAGGCCCTGGGGTCAATCCCTAGTACTCTCTCCCTGAAAAGACAGAGAAGAAAAAAAAAGTATCAAAGTTTTTCCAAGTTTACATATCAAACAGCAAAAATATCCTGGATGCACTTTTTTTTCACATTGAGTAATATCAGTATTTTGTGTCTCAAATCAGCATAAAGAAAACTTTTTTGAATACTACGTAACACGAGAATTTTTAAAGCCCTTGTGCAGCATGGTAGCAGTGCTAATATGGAAAGATATTAAACCATAGAGACTTCCTTGTTACAGAAAACTGTTCTATTGAGAAAAAGATATATGGCATTCATTTTTAAGACGTAATCTATATGGGATAGTATGATTATAAATGAAAACATAACAATCTGTGAACCAACTTGTCAAATACTATACCTTCCTCTCCTTGAACAGGTTCTTCTAATAGCAACTCTGTCATACATTCCCAGTCTTTCAACAGTTCTTGAGAGCTCTCCCACAAACTGTCCACCAAGTAGGCTGCATGTTCGTGTAACTAAAATTAACAAATCAAGTGTGACTAAAGAACATTTAATAAAGAAATCACTATTAATACTGCAAGTTAATAAACCATTTTCTTTATAATTAAAATGGCTTGGTGTCAATGATTCTAAGAACCATGTGGAGAATAACATATATTCATATTCCACCATCAATAATGTGGATATAGTATGTAGAATCATTTTTTTTCAAACATGAACAGTAGTAAAATTAAGGATCTCTTAAAGACTAATGACATCATTTACAGATGAGGAAATTGATAGTAGATTGCTACTTAGCAGAATCCGTGAAATTATAAGCTGGATTTAGGTCACTTTTCACTACTATTGGTCATCTCTTTTTAACTATTTTCTTTTAGGAAATTTATTACTTTCTCCCAGATTTCCATTTGAAACTTCAATACTAGCCTCAACTTGTGAAAAAGTAAAAAACATAAGTTATTTCCTCTCTTCTTTATCTACTTTCATTTCCATTTAACTCAATGCATCTATCACCTCACCTTCATTTTCTGGTCATTACTCTCTTTACACAAGTGACCCATGATCCCACAGTAAAGAAACACACTGAAGTTCCTTATCAAATACTTCACGACAAACTCTACCACTTGTAGTCATTAAACTATACTTTGACAAAGAAGTATACTATACTTTGACAAAGAAGTATACTATACTTTGACAAAGAAGCCCTTCAGGCAATGGGAGTGAAGAAGGTGTTGGCACTGTCCCAGTTTCTGTTACTCATAATTTCCACCCTTATATAAAAGATAGCCTGCCTTTGAGGCTCATGATACCCAGATAAACAATTCTAGGAATCAGTGTTTTTCAAACTATAGACTGCAACTCATTCTTGGGTTGTTAAACTAGTTAAGCGCGTCGAAACAGAGATAAAAACAGTGAATAGCACACAGAAAGGATAAATATTATTTCATGTTACTGTCCCCCCCTTACCTCCCAGTGCTGAGGATTGAACCCATGGCTTCATGCATGCTGAGCAAGTGCTCTACTACTTAGCTATATCCCAGCCTTTAACTGTTATTTGTTATATATGCTTGTACTTGTCATTGACAAAACATATTTCTCATCAGTAGGGACAGCCCAAAAAGTACTTTAGTTTTTTTTCTCACCTCCCTTACTAATTCTACCATATTCTAAACTTCAATGTAAATTTTAATAACTTGTTTAATGCTCTGATTTCATTGACTCTGGTTCCGGACGTCATTTCTACTGCATTTTAAATCTTGCACACTGGCTCCAGAAGTGCATTAGGAAAACCACACACACACAAACACACTACATAGTCTCCCAATGAATTTTATTAAAGCCAGAGCAGATAATAATGATCATCTCTGCTTCAAAAGAACATGGGCAAAGGTTTGCATTAAGGTATTTTAAACTTTCCGAACTCATAGCATGAGAAACTATTCTTGAACCATCAGTAACATCATTCCAACAACGACAGGCACAAGTAATACAAAACTAGGTGTTAAAAATGAATATGAAAGCACAAAAAAGAATAATAGTTTCAACACTTCTGTTAAAGACTATGCTGAAATGAAGAGTTATAGTTTAATGGACATAGTTTTAGTTTGGGAAGATTTGAAAAAGTTATGGAGATGGATGGCAGTGACGACCATAGAGCAATGTAAATGCACTTAATGCTACTGAACTGTACGCTTAAAAAACAAATTGTTATGTCCATTTTACTATTATAAAAATGAACATGCTATATAGATGTGCTTTTATTTGACTGTGTAGATGCACATTTCCATAAATAAGATATATATTTAGAATTACAATATATATATCTAGTGGATTATACCTTTTATAAATAGATCCACGTTTTATCCCTCTTAATGCTTTTGGTCTTTTAATTCTGGGTTATTTTTTGAAATTGTCCTGTTTTCTTTCTGAGTGCTCTTGTTATATCTGGACTTTTATTTGTAAATCCTGGTATTATTTTAACTAAAGTGTGTTTGTAAACATCATATAGCTATGTTTTATTTCTTTATTTCAACTCCTAATGACAATCTGTGTTTTAATACAGAATGTTAGCCTGTTTACATTTACTGGATTACTGATGTTGGAAATATTTCTGGCATTTTATTTTCTGTGCTTTAACTTATGCCATTTTCTTTAGTATTTTATTTGTGCCATTTTCTTTAGTATTTTATCTGTCTTTCATTTTTAGCTTTATTTTGAGTTATACTTTTCCATTCAAGATCATTAGCATATTTCTTTACTTTTCATTTAATCTGAACATTATATTTCTACATAATAATATTTAGATTTCTGCCTTACACATCATAGTCGCGTTTTTTAGGCTCAGCTTTATTTAAACTTTTTCACTTATTTGTTCACCCAGTTTCTTATATTCCTGATTTCTTTTTATTGTATTCATTCTCTATTTTGCTAGAAAACATACTCAAGTAATATTTTACATATAGAGTTCATGAGTGGTTAACTTTTTGTCATTTGATTAGTTCCTTTTCCTCCATTCTTTCTACCTCTCTCTCATCTTTTTCCTTTCTTTCATCTTTTGTATTGCTTTCTAGAAAAAAATCCCTTGGTTCTATCTGTAGCCAATCCTTGGTTGTGTCTACTGAAGTCATTTATAGATTTTCCTCCTTAAATTTTAGAAACCATTTTAACTCATGTGAATTCTCTTCCTCTTTTATAAGCCTCTTCATCTATTTGGCAGTATGAATTAAATCTTTTCATCAATCTGTTGAATTTTATGTTTATTTTTCAAGTTTTAAAGACTCTTGGTTGCTAATTTATATGTTGATGAGTCTATACTCATGAACAGTTTTAACTAGAATCCTTCCTTGAGACTGATAGCAAGGTTCTGGCTTCCTTGGTGGAGCAGGAAAGGGGAATCTGTGATCAGGCAGGAATCCCCTCTATTGTACAGATATACAATTTCTCTTTTATATGCAAAAATTTCCTGTCCCTGTTGGTGGTCATGAAATTTTGGAAGCTTTCACTGCTTTCCTTTTCAGATCCATTTTATAAATCCCAAATGTATGGACCAGCAGTTCTAAAGTGATAAATATGCTCAGCTAAAGGACAGCTAGCTATTTAATTACTATTTATGCATTACCCCTTCACTAGCCTCTGCTGCTACCATCTTCACTGTATTTCTGAGTTGTTCCAGCAACACCTCAGTTAAAACAGGGATTTTCTATTTTTGTCTCACTGGGTAATGGGTTACCTAGTGCTAATAGATTTTTCAGTCAGTCTCTTCTCATTTACTTTATATATTCCACACACTCTTCACTCTTCTGATGAACTGATAATACCTCTTTCATTTTGACTAATTTAGCCTGAGGTTTTCAGTGGAGGAGCTAAAGGCAAAATTCAATGCTTAAATTAGTGTAAATCTAGATGCTAACTTCTTTGACAGTTTACTCACCTGACTCTAAGGTAGTGGTGCAATAGAATGTATTTTGTTAAAATCAATAACCAATAGGTTAAAATTCAACGTTTACATCAGAAAAGCAAGATAATAAATTGGATCATTTTCTGATAAGAGTTGTAAATTTACCAACTCTAGTTACAATAATCAACATAATATGGTCAGTCAGGAGCTGGCTTGACGTGTCTTTAGGCATCTGTGACAGTCACAGAACTTGATATTCTCAAACTTCTATTAGAATACCAGGTAAATTCATGTTTGAGGAAAAAAAAAATAATTCTAACATGGCTGGAAAGGATAAAAGGTCACTACAATCACCTTTCAGACATTTTATACTAAGGAGTAAGAGATGAAGCTATCAGAAGGCAAGCCTTGAGGCATTTTCAGTGGCTATTAAAAACCAAACTAAACCAAAACAAAATTTGGAATTTAAATTATCTAAAATCACATTTCTATTTAGGTAGATTTTTACCATGTTAGATGAAAGTATAATTTATTTTATTGGTTTTCCTCTAAGATAAACTAATCTCATCTTCCTGGTGATGAAAATTATAATTTTCTAGGTATATCCTGATTCATCTTTCAAACATTATACTACTTTTAATATTTTATCTCAAGTTTCTTCTATGTGCTAATCTGTCAGATAAATATATTTAAGGATTTCACTATATAATGGTACATTACTGTGATTCCTTTTATGACATATCATTTAGAATTCAAGTAATCATCTCAAAATTATTATAAATACTCTTATATTGGGTCTTTACCTCTGTTAAAATAGAGTCAGTCACTGGTAAACCATAAAGAACACAAACAAAACCCAAGCAAAAGAGCTTATTTATGCACAAAGAATGAACCCTCTAGATGAAAATTCTTGGATATATCAATACACTTTTTAATTTTATGTGTTAAATTACTGTCACAACTGGTCTCATTATTCCTTAAGCCTATAAGGAGAGTGACCATACCTCTAGACTGTACAAAAATGTTCTGGGGCTGGGACTGTAGCTCAGTGGTAGAGTGCTTGCCTCACACTCATGAGGCATGGGTTCCGTCCTCAGCACCACATAAAAATAAAGATATTGTATCTATCTACAACCAAAAAAAAGTATTTTAAAAATGTTCTAAAATAATATTAATAGCTTTCTTTTCTATGAAAAGTATCATAATATGAACACTACATATAGGGTAATCTGAACTTATCAAATTGAAATACCATTTATCCTACTGTCTGGCTTGCATTTATAATACAAGGTACTTTGTCACTAGAAATTAGTGACTATCATAAAGGTTGTGGTAGCTTAAAAATGTCACCTTTGAGTACTGCAAGAAAATTGACAACTAGTTTAGGCAGATCTCTTTATCTAGATAATTTCACCTACACTATAAATCCCTTTCAATATTTTATAATTTTATCTCACATTCAAGGAAAAGAATGATAATTGGTTCAGTTAAGTGATCTGTAATTTATCTATAAAAGACTCATCCTAAAGTGTCTAGTTAATTCAACATTTCAGGTGTCTGTTACTAAAATTTTACTAATGAACATGCGTTACAATAAAAAATTCAGAGTAGGACACAATTGGAATCCTATCATACTATAAGAATATGAATTCAATAAACATGCAGCACTGAGTACACACTAGTACAACACGATAAGAAGAAAGATTTTCACAAAGAATGATCATTCTGAAATACAGAAGACCATAAAAGCCAAAAACCAAGAATCAACCAGAAACCCTTAAATCTGATTTGTAGTTGCTTTTGCAGCCAACAAGAATGCCATGTAAAAGAATTACATTTTAATACTGCTGAAACACATTAGTAAATGGCAATAAACAAAGTAATACAATAATGCAATCTGAAAATAGAGCAATAATAAACACCATAAATTACTGCTTTAAATAAAAGGCAAAACTGCCTAAAACTAAGTACTTCCGCCTTTTAATAAACTAAGTCAAAGTTCTTGAGCTTCCAGAAATCCAAAACATTTCCTTTAATTATATCTGCATACCCATCCTTATCAATATTTAAAATTACTGTTGATAGGATTTGACTGTTTCATAATACTTTTTATCCTAGTCCTCTAAACCCTAAGGGGACTCAAGGTAAAGTTTGAAATGGGTTATCCTAAGTGTAGTATTTACTGGGTATTAAGAGTTTTTTCTTAAAAATTCACGTTCATTTTATCTTATAACATATCCAAACTTGTTTTGTAAAGAAAATAATGTATTGTGCCCTTACTGTGCAAAGTATGGTCCCTGGACCAAGAACATAAGCATATCACATAGGAGCTTGTTAGAAATGCAGAATCTCAAGAATCCAGAGCCATTGTATCAGAACTAGCATTTTAACAAGATCCCCAGGTTATCTGTATGTACATTTTAAACTATATTCTTAAATACAGTTTAAATATCATTTAAACTATATATATTCTTAAATACATTCTTGACTCAAATGAAAACTTTCTCCAGCTGGTTTGTTTCTGATTTTACTTTGTCTATTATAGAGTTACAACTAAAAAATCTATGGCAACTGTCCTTTTTACCCTGCTTTGCCATGACAACCCCCACCCCTTCATTTCAATGATTCAGTTCTCTGATTTTAATTTTCATATAAGCTACCTATTTGTCTTTCTCTAACTCATCCCTATACTGTTCCACCAGCACTCTCAAGTTTGAGTATTCACAGAATCTTAAATTTCTCATCCCTGACAATCCAACATAAACCAAAAACATTCATAGCCCAAATAAAGTTGAGTCTTATATTTCTACATTTTCTTCTTCTTTTTTTTAGTTATACATGGACACAATGTCTTTATTTATTTTTTTATGTGGTGCTAAGGATCAAACCCAGTGTCTCACATGTACGGGGCAAGCACTCTGCCTCTGAGCCACCACCCCAGTCTGAATTCTATGTTTTCTTTACAACTCTATTCTCACTCATTTCTAACCCAGTAGTTTATTCATTCCCCACTCTCACCCCTACTGGGAATAGAATCCAGGGGCGCTTAACCACTGAGCCACATCCCCAGCTCTTTTTATATTTTATTTAGAGTCGAAGTCCTGCTAGGTTGCTTTTAGGGCATTGAGAAATTGCTGAGTCTGGCTTTGAACTCAAAATCTTTCTGTCTCAGCCTCCTGAGCCACTGCGAATACAGGCTTGTACCACTGTGCCTGGCTATTCAGGGGTTCTTTAGGTTTGGATGACCATTCCCCCAATAGAAAATACAGAATAAAATATCAAACAGTATTTTAGTGAGAAAAACTATAGGCTCCCTGCAAAAACAGATACTAATTGTACATTGAGTGTTAATTAATAAAACTCTTTACATGATAACTGATACAGCAATAAAAACACTGCTATGGGAATTGTAGAACAGTTTAAAACATCTAAATTCATACTTTCCCTACTCCTTATTAAATAATGCAATTTTCAAAAATGATCAAACTAATGGTTTCAATAATTTGACAACTCCCGAAGTGTTTAATAACGTAATTTAAAACAAAAGATACATATTTAAGAGAAAAACAAAATAGTATGCAGTATTGCAACGCTGTAATAGTGTAAAAGTTTTAACAATTACTGTTATATACTCAATATTGATATAGCTCTACATATATATTCAGAAGTTCCTTCCACAAAAGGTAGAGTATTAATTCTAAAATTAAGCAAGTTATAAAGACAACTTTGTAGAAATAGTCTTATTTTCATTTGATTTTAAATTCAATGACAATTTTATTTAATATGTAGTATATAAAAATAAAATGTTAATTTTTTTGCTTTTACCTCACTTTCAAGAAAAAAAAGGACAAGCATTCTAATGAGGTTTCCATTTGGACTGTTCCTTCCTCTCCTCTTTGCTAATGCCTCCTCGGCTTGTGGGTCATGTCTGCTAAACAGCCTGGTGGGGGGGGGAGGGGGGACGACAATAAGAGCATTACAAATTCTCATGGATATCAGTTAGTCTTTTCTTTCATTACACAAATTATTTCAGCATTAAAAAAAAATCTGAGATCAGATTACCAATCTATTTCAACAAAAATATGTTACTGGTACCTTTATATAAAGGTTAAAAAATGGTTGGATTTGAAAATTTCCATAAAGTATAGCTATATAAAAAAACATACAAGGAGGCTGGGATGTAGCTCAGTTGGTAGAGCGCTTGCCTTGTAGGCACAAGGCCCTGGGTTCAATCCCCAGCACCACCCACACACACACACAAAAATGATACTTGTGGTTAAAAAAGGAAAAGTACAAGGAAATTTTTTTAACTGAATAATCGATGCTCAAATATTAATGAAAAATATAAACACTGATAATATCCTATATGATTAATACTAGAGTACATAATTTTATAGGTTGATTTTGTCTTTAGTGGTGCTAGGGATTGAACCCAGGGCCGTCTGTGTGTTAGGCAAGCACTCTGTCACTGAACTATGTCCCTAGTCCTGTAATTTAGTTTTATTTTCTTAGATATTGATTTCACAATCACATAATTATAGAATTTAACCAAATGTTCCAGAAAATATGAAAATTCATATTTTTAATCATTACCTCTTACTTATAACCTATTACCAATTAACAATGCTTACCCAAATGTTTTCAGTAAAATGACATTCATGTTACAGTTAGAAAAGTATCATTTAGTGACTAACTTTCTAAAATATGACTATGAAATTATCTGAAAAATTTATTTTGTTAAGTAGACTTATTCTAATAAAACTTGACTGCTAAACGTCCTTAAGTCCCTTATTTCCAGTCATTGCTCTAGATAAAAAGGATATAGCAGTGACCAAAGACAAAACCCTGATTCTTTTATAAAAAGAATCTCAGCTTTTATAAAAAATAAGAACACGGAGACAGACAAATAGCATGGGCTACTTTACATATGGAAGTCAAAGTTTGCCTCTCATATGAAAGGTAAATAACTGAAGAAAAGAAGAAAAATTTCATGTGATACGAAAACAAAGAGATCCCAAGTAGAAAACTGCAACAGAAAATTTGTGTTTGTTTGGCTGGGGTACATATAAGCCTTATCTTGAAGCTATATGAATACAGCTATCACAATAGTTAAAAGAGATGGTTTTGTTTTGTGGGTAGCTTTCAGAGGGGTGGCAATAAAAATTCTGAGGGTCCTTGGTAACTAAAATATACGAGTTTGGATAATGCATTTATTATATATATATTACTGAGAAGTTAGCTTATGCTTCTAAACTAAAAAAAAATGTGGATTTTTGGATGACTTTAAAATATCCATTTCAGCTTACTATCATTTGGATGACTGGTTAAGACTGTGTGCATGGCTTGTAGGCTTTAAGATACTGTGTGCACAAGCACAGATCAAGCATTTTTGACATAATCCGAGAATTTCTGGGGCTGCTATATATTGTTAAGATTTTAATTTAAAAAAATGTTAAAGTAAAGAAAAAATATTTTAAAAGGTAATTACTTTAAATGGTAAATGAATGTTTAAAGAAATCATTAAAATATTAAAAATTATTAAAATGTGAATTGCTCCAGGGCAGAGGCTTAAAAATCAGTTAATTAAGGAAGTCTTCATTTACTTGCACAAGAATAGGCTTCATTTTCACAAACAAATAATAAACTTTTAGGTAAAGTGTCCCAATATAAAAAATGTTAGCAAATATCTCAAATTTATTCAAATGATACAGATAAAACAACTTTTCCCACTTTGAATAGTACAACTACTTAGAGAAAAAACTGTTCTTGAGGCACTGTGATGTAGATACTTGAAGAAGAGACAGATCTGCTCATTATCAAAGTTAATCATCCAGGTGCAACAACTGCCCAGTGTATGATTTATATTCGTGCTGTAGCACAATCACAAATTAGTACATAATAGACTTTTAGGTTCACCTGCCAATAATCAAAGCCACTAAGTTAAATCCACAATCAAAAAAGCAAAAAATAGGGGTTGGGGTTGTGGCTCGGTGGTAGAGCGCTCGCCTAAAATGTGCAAGACGCTGGGTTTGATTTACAGCACCACATAAAAATAAATGAAATAAAGGTATTGTGTCCAAATGCAACTAAAAAAAAAAATTAAAAAAAAAAACACAAAAGCAAAAGGTACAATATAACCAATGTTTGTATTATGAAAATAAATGATCCTACTGTTATAAAACATACAGTAGTAAACCATAATAAAAATGTATTTCATAAGTATTTATGCTTATAAATTCCCATTAATTTGATGCTTTGCCAAAATAAATTTAACAAGTTTTAAAAAAATTCAAAAAATTTAAACTTTAACTGTAAATATAACTTTCATAATCACTATAGATTACTGTTTTTAATGGAGAGAACAGGGGAAAAAAACCATGAAAAGTGGGGAGGCATTTTAAAGGTGATATTACAGAACATTTAAATTATAAATGTTGAAAAGGTAAGATTGGAACTCAAAATTTTAAAAGAAAAAAATTAGTAAAATGAAATATCATTACCTGGGGAGCTTTTTTTTTTTTTTTTTTTTAAGGGGGTGGGGGAGAGAGAGAGAGAGAGAGAGAGAGAGAGAGAGAATTTTATTTTTTTAATTTTTAATTTTTATTTATTTATTTATTTTTTTAAAATATTTTTTTTAAGTTGTTGATGGGCCTTTATTTTATTTATTTGTATGTGGTGCTGAGAATCGAACCCACGCATGCTAGGCAAGCACGTTACCACTGAGCCACAACCCCAGTCCTGAGAGAGAGAATTTTAATATTTAGTTTTTAGTTATTGGCGGACACAACATCTTTGTTTGTGGTGCTGAGAATCGAACCCAGGTCGCACGCATGCCAGGTGAGTGCGCTACTGCTTGAGCCACATCCCCAGCCCTACCTGGGGAGCTTTTATTAACTTTATATACTTTCCCAATTTCACCACCTAGCTGTGAATCATCTTTTCACATATCAGGGAAAAATAGATATATCAAAACACATACCATTCTCAGGAATATAATTTATAACGTGTAAAGTTTATGAAGCTATGATAGCTGAGTAAGGTGATATGCACATTTTTTAATACTCTGTTCAATTACTACTACTCTCTTCTACTAACTCTAAAACAACAAAAAAACAAAATACATGAGTTTTGAAAAATAACTCACTTTTTGTGAAGGAACTCTCCCGCTGCCACAGCAACAGGGCGATGTGCTGAATAAACCAAGTGGTAAACATTTTCACAGTCTTCATTGGAAAGGGCTTCTTCACTTCCACTGAAAATTTCAGAAAGTTAACAGCTGAACCAAAATAAGCACATATTTTCTTTTTTTTTTTTTTAATATTTATTTTTTAGTATTTGGCGGACACAACATCTTTGTCTGTATGTGGTGCTGAGGATCGAACCTGGGCCGCACCCATGCTAGGCAAGCGCGCTACCACTTGAGCCACATCCCCAGCCCATAAGCACATATTTTCAGTTCTACTGTTATTTCAAAATTTGAAAGTTCAACATAAAAGTTGAAGGCACACTGATTTTAGTTTCTGCCTTATCTTACTTTGAAAGTACTATTTCACTATATAAAAGACACAATCATTATAAAATGTTCAGAATATATAGATAAAACAGGGAGAAAATAAAATATATAATACTTCCACACACACATATTCTTATACAATGACTATTAAGCTCTTCAAATGTGCATAAGATTTTTGTTGATATGTTCTTGCAATATTTTTGTCCTTGTTTCAGAGAAATTACTATGCTATATAAGTCTTCTTTCCAGAACTTTATTTTTAAAATTACATTTTAGCGCCATATTTACAGTACTATTTGGTCTTCTTAATAAATGGATTCTGTAAGAAAAACCATTCCTTTCTCAACTTTCTATTCAGGCATTCTTAAAAAGTCTGCATCATTTTTTAGTTGGTCATAATGTGTCTTTAAGTACTCCCCCCACCAAGAATATCCATATTATGACTGTTTTAAAATGTCTGATATAATTAAAGATTAACAACAACTATATGGGAAACAAAAAAAATGTACACATTTTTGACAACATGTAGGGGTTTAGAGCTCATGCCCCAAATTCACATCTGGAGATGCCTCAGGAACTAGGATGTTGAGGAATCTATCATATAAAATTAGAATGATCTGGTCAGGAAAAAAAAAAATCAAGGATGGTAGTCAGCCTAGAAGCATTTTTCCCTCAATAATCTCTGTTCCAATATTATAAGCCAGAAAAACAGAGTAGTGCTAGCAAACAAGACAACTGTCAATAGGTGCTGGGAAATAACAGTAAGTATAAGTAGACTGGCTAGTCCATGAACTTACTTTTTTTATCTATCCATTCCATATTCTTGGGGTTATGAAATTATAATTGAAAGACACAATTTTAAGACTACCAAAGAAGAGCATTAGATTATAACAAGAGGCTTTTTGCTCTAAAGCACAAATGTCTCTATCTATGTCCAATTTATACCAAAAATTATAAGGAGGGGTATAAGGCTAGGGTTGTTTCCCAAGTTAGATATCATTAGTCCACTGGCTAATACCCTCAAAAATTAACAGTTTAACATCAAAACAAAACAAAACAATTTAACATGACATCTTAGGAACATGACATCAAAAATGAAAGGAAAACAATGTGTATCAAATAGATGGACGGAATGTAATAGGATGTTATATTTAACTTTACCTGAAGTTTTGGGAGTTTTAGTATGGCAGAGATCTCACAAATCAAGTAAAACAAGGTCAAATTAATTTTTTCATGCACGTGCTATCAGATACAGGAAAGCTGGGCTGGGATGCTTAGCTTATTACCCAACAAAATAATAAGTAATTAGAAATTAGGAGACTGAGCAACATAATTGGTAGAAAAAATTTCTTCATTTTCTAACTTTATTTACTGGAATTGAACTTGGGGTACTACCACTGCGCTACTTCCTCAGGCCTTTCTATTTTATTTTGGGACACTGTCTGGCTAAGTTGCCTAAGCTGGCCTTGAATTTGTGATATTACTGCCTCAGGCTTCCAGAGTAGGTGCAATTACAAATAGGTGGGATTACAAGCAGTAGGTGGGGTTCCACCATATGTTACTAATATGGTTTCTTTAAAGACAGAGATATCAGAGTGTTGTGGTACTCTGAAAAAGTTTCCCTAAGCTAATCTAGAACACCAAGTTTCAGAAAATTTCAATGAAAACGTTATGAATATCCTTTAAAATTATAAGAAATTTTAGAAACTAGTATCTGGTGCAGGGATTACAGAGTTCTAAAGATAAAATGTTTGTGGAGCAGTCCACGGTAGGAGAAACAAGAGAGTATGGATACCAGGGAATGCATAGTACTTCAACCATTCACGAATGGTCTTGATTTCCTTTAGGCCATGTATGTAATATTGAAAAGGAACATTTCTGAAGAGATTTAAAAGACTCTACCCAATAGAACTACCTTTAGGGCAAACAACTTCCACACAGAAAACATAAATGCCAGGAGTTGTAGAGATCTATGAGGAATTCACAAAAGCACCAATGTCTCCAATGCATTTAGAATATCTGACAGAACTATAGTGTTAACAACTTCATACTTAAATTAAGACATTATCTGCTCTTTCCACCCTTAAAAAACATGCAGTTATATATGGACACAATGTCTTTAGTTTATTTATTTTTTTACGTGGTGCCGAGGATTGAACCCAGTGTCTCATATGTGCAAGGCAAGCACTCTGCCACTGAGCCACAACCGCAGCTTGAATTCTATATTTTCTTTACAACTCTATTCTCACTCATTTCTAACCCAGTAGTTTATTCATTCATTCCCCACCAACCCTACTGGAAATAGAATCTATGCACTTATAAAACCACTCCATCTTGTACATTTGTGGGAAAAGTAGAATTTTTCCAGGCAAACAAGTCTCAGAAGGTTTGAAAACACCCTTGAAGGAAGAAATCTACTTATTTAGATAATCTTTGGAGACTGAAATAATTACTCTGCTGGAAAAAAAGGAAGAAGAAATATCAAAGTAAAAAATAAACGAGCTGTCTAAATGACCAAGTACTGAAACTAAATAAAAAAGGCAGACAGCCAGATATATATACATACAGTCTAATGATACAGATCTCATCTCAAATTCCAGACAATACCACTGAAATATATGAGTGGTTAGAATGTCAGGATACTGTATTATTCAGGGCAAAGGTATCAATAGCTGGTTAAAATCATCAGAAAAACTAAGGTCCAAATACTTTAAAATAGATTTTAGAGGGGAAATAAAACTCTTCATAATTTATTATGAAAAATATTTTATGATCAACATTCAGGAGGAAAGGTAAGGCAACAATTATAAGACTTTTATACATTATCCTTAAAAAGTAGACAGGAAATAATATGAATGAAACAATGTGTAAATTCAACAAAATAAATACATCTACAATTATATGCAATATGTGTATATATATTGTTTTTATTTACTTATTTTGTAGTGCCAGGGATCAAACTCAGGGCATTGTGCATATTAGGCAAATGCTTTTCCACTGACTAACCTCCTCAGCTCTAAGGTTTCTAAACATATTAATAAAATACAAAAAATTGACCAGAACATTCAGAACATATTCTGAGATAACAGAATAAAATAGAAGGAAAGGTTTAAACTTTTTTTTTTTTTTTTTGTGAAAAACAAAAATATACTATTGAGTTCTCTATAATAAAACTGGAAAACAGAGATGTGCCATGGTTTCAGTAATAATGGCAGTTCCCTCTGATCCCAAACCATGCCATTACCTCTCCTATTTCAGTCAGCCAGATCCTGCTCCAAAGTAGCTATGTATGGCAAGGCAGTAACCAAAAATAACGAACATACAGGAAAGATACAACCGGATCTGATGGAATACACTATTGAGGCGTTGGAGAAATATGGAAAAGAATACTTCAACCCATATTAAGGAGTTTGACAAGATGTATAACTCCACCTGGTATTACTTCGTGGGGAGCAATTTAGTATTATGTGATACATGAAACCAAACATTTTTTCAACTTCCAACTGGGTCAAACAGCCATTTTTCTATTAAAATCTGGTTAAAAGCATAGATTGTGACACATACCCAATGATTCATCCAAAAATGAAGACTGAAGACTAAATTTTGAATACCAAATACTGAATTCTTCAGTCCTTGCAAAGGGAACAGACTAATCTTTGAACAATTTATTGTGTTTTGTACAGGTCATTCTCTGCACAATTTCATTATGGTGATAAAACAATCAGCACAATAGCTTAAAACAGGGTGTGGTGGTGCATGCATGTAATCCCATCAATTCAGGATGCTGAGGGAGGAGAATCACAAGTTAGAGATAAGCCTCAGCAATTTAGCAAGGACTTAAGCAACTTAGCAAGATCCTGTCTCAAAATAAAAAGTGAAAAAAGCTGGGGATGTGGTAAAGTAGTTTATAGCAGCTCAATTCACAGTAGCTCAACTACGGAACCAACCTTGATGCCCTTCATCAGATGAATGGATAAAGAAAATGTGGTGTGTATATATATATATATACAATGGAATACTACTCCCTAAAGGAAAATGAAATTATGGCATTTGCAGGTGAAAGGATGGAGCTGGAGAATATCATGCTATGTGAAATAAGCCAAATCCGAAACAGCAAAAACTGAATGTTTTCTTTGATAAGTGGATGCTAATCCATAATGGAGGTGGGGGTTATGGAAGAATGAAGGAAATTTTGACTGTGCAGAGGGGAGTGAGAGGAGAGGGTGTGGTAATGTGAAGGATGGTGGAATGAAACGGACATTACTACCCTATACATGTATGATTACACTACCAGTGTGATTCTATACCATGTTCAGCCAAAGGAAGAAGAAGTTGTGCCACATTGTGTACAATGTATCAAAATCTATTCTACTGTCATGCATAACTAAGTAGAAGTTTAAAAAATAAAATTAAAAAACAAAACAAAACTCTAGCCAGAGCAATTAGGCAAGAGAAAGAAATAAAGGGCATCCAAACTGAAAAGTCATCATCCAATTGTCACTGTTTGCAGATGACATGATCTTAGGCAAATGCTTTACCACTGACTAACCTCCTCTTATACATAAAATCAACAACAAAACCTAAACACACTCTGCTGGAAGAAAACAATTACAACTAATAAATTAACTCAGCAAAGTTGTAGAATACAAAATCATCATTAAAAAAAAAAAAACCCCTTCAGCAGCACTGCTATACACCAACAGCAAATTATCTGAAATAGGAATCAACACAGTAATCCCATTTATAATACTTACAAAAAATAGTAAAATACAAAAGGATAAGTTTAACAAAAAGGTGAAAGATTTCTACAATGCAATCTATAAAATGCCAGTGAAAGAAACTGAAGAGGGCACATGTAAATGAAAAGAGATCCCCTGGTTCATGGGTTGAAAAGATTAGTGTTTTTAAAATGTCTATACCGCCCAAAGTGATCAACAGATTCAGTGCAATCCCTATCAAAGTACCAATGACATTCTCAACAGAACTAGAAAAATAGCACTAAAATTTGTATGGGTTCACAAAATACCACTAATATCCAAAGCAATCTTCAATAAAAAGAACAAAGCAGGAGACATTATATTACCTGACTTCAAAATAAATTATAAAGCTGTAGTAATCAAAACAACACAGGACTGGTAAAAAAAGAGACATAGACCAATGGAACAAAATAGACTAGAAGTAAACACAAGCATCTATAGTCAACTAACTTTCAAAAAAGATCCAAAGAATACACATGGGAGAAGAGATGGTATTTTCAGTAAATAGTACTAGGAAAATTGGATATCCACACACAGAATAAAATGAGAACCCCATTTCCCACCCATTTCAAAAATCAACTGTAGGAGCTGGGGTTGTGGCTCAGTGGCAGAGCGCTTGCCTCAAATATGTAAGGCACTGAATTTGATTCTCAGCACCACATATAAATAAAAAATAAAGGTCCATCAATAACTAAAATAAATAAAATAAATAAAATTTAAAAAAAATTCAAATGTACATGGACTAAAAGACTTATGTAAGGGCTGGGGATATGGCTCAAGTGGTAGCGCGCTCCCCTGGCATGCGTGCGGCCAGGGTTCGATCCTCAGCACCACATACCAACAAAGATGTTGTGTCCGCCGAAAACTAAAAAATAAATATTAGATATGAAATCAATAAAACAAAATAGGGGAAGTGCTTGAGGGATATTGGAAAGGCCAAGAATATTCTGGAGAGGACCCCAAGAGCAGAGGAAACAAGAACAGAAAAGTACAGGAAATAAAAGCCAAAATGGTATTACATTAAACTACTAAATGTTTGTACAGCAAAGGTACAGTAAAGAGATGTACAACATATAGAAGGGGAGGAAGTATTTCCAAACTATATACCTGACAAGAGGTTACTATCCAGAACTTACAATGAACTTCAAAAACTCTAACAGTAAAAATCCAGTCTGATAAAATTGGGCTATAATCCTATAAACTTGGGAGGGTTTGACAGTAAGATCAGAAGCTTGAGGCCAGTCTCAGCAATTTAGAAAGACCCTGTCTCAAAATGAAAAATAATAATAAAAAAAAACCCAGGGATGTGGCTCAGCGGTAAAACATCCCTGGGTTCAATCACCAGTAGTGCAAAACAACAACAACAACAACAACACCACCACCACCACCACCACCACCACCACAACAACAAAAGGTTGTCAACTCATCCTAGTAAGATGGCTACTATCAAAAAGACTAAAGATATCAAGTGTTGGTAAGAGTTAAGGAAACTCATACTGTTAGTGGGAATGTAAATTAGTTCAGTCCTTGTAGAAAACAGTATGTATATTCCTTCAAAAAATTAAAAACAGAGCTGGGGTTGTAGCTCAGTGGTAGAGAGCTTGCTTGGCACTGGTAGGGCACTAGGTTCAATCCTCAGCACCACGTAAAAATAAATAAATAAATAAATAAACAAACAAACAAATAAATAAATAAATAAAAAAATATAGATATTTGGTCCAGTACAACTTAAAAAAAATTAAAAACAGAACTACCATATGATCTACAAATATAGATAATATATCTACCCCCTACTGAGTATATATTCTAAGGAAATAAAATCCCTACATGGAAGAGGACGTCTATACTCAGGTTCACTGCAGCACTACTCACAATAGCCAAGAAATGGAAGCAATCAAAGTGTCTATCAACTAATAAATGGAGAAAGAAAAGGTGATATATATATACAAAAAGGAAACAATTCAGCCACGAAAAAGGATGATAGAACTAGAGTTAGGTGAAATAAGCCAGGCACATATGTGGAATGTAAAAAAAAAACAACCAAACAAAAAAACCTGATGTAGAAGTTGAGGGCAGAATGGTATTTAGGAGAGGCTGGGGAGATTAAGAGAAAGGGAAGGGTGAAGAGACCCCAATAAATGGCTACTGAGTTAGTTACACAGATGTTCAAATTTAATATGGGGCAGCAGGATGACTATAGATAATGATAATGTATATATTTACTTCAAAAAGAGTAAAGGATTTTCAAAGTAAAGAAATGATAAATGTTTGAGGAGATCCACATATTTAACCTAATTTCAACATTACACATGTACCAAAATATCATGCTACTCCATTACTATGTACAATTTTATTTACATTTATTTGTACTCTTTTTTGTGGTGATGGGGATCAAACCCAAGGCCTTTCACATGTTAGGCAAACATTCTACCATTGAATAGATAATTGATTTATAATTGAGTCATATCTTTAGCCCCATACAATTTTTGTTTTTATGTATGTGCTTAAAAATAAATTTAATTCTAAAATGTCAAATTTATTAATGATAACAGATGTGTATATAATACTGTATTTAAACAAAACAGAACTGTATCATGTTCAAATAGAATTTATTCTAGAAATGCAAGGGGGTGCTTACCACTAGACAAATTTGTTAATTTAATTCAGGTTCATTAGTGGATAAAAGGAAAATCTCAGGAAACTCATATACAAAGGGAAAATTTTATCATGAACCAAAAGATACCACAGAAATCACAGAAACTAAAAACTTTAATTGCCTCCCCAGAACAAGAACAAAACTGTCTTCTATCAGTGACACTGTTAATAGTAATAAAGGAACTGGCTATGCAATTTGACAAGAGATGAAAACTTGTAAGGTTAGGAACTGAAATTGTTTGCAAACAATGTAACTTACATAGTACAAGTAAACAGAATGAACAAAACATCAGAAGAAATGAGAGTTCTAATCCAGTATACCTATAAAACTAACATAAAAATTGAAGGTTTCTATATCTCAGTAACAACCAAGTAGAAGCTAGGCATGGTGGCCTATAATCCAAGCAACTCAGGAGGCAGAGGTAGGAGGATAGCAAGTTTGAGGCCAGACTCAACCAATTAGTGAGGCCCTAAGCAACTTAGTGAGACCCTGTCTCAAAACATAAGAAACCCCCCAAAAGAAGAAGTAGAAAATACTAAATACTAATTATATAGCAATGAAACTACAAAGTTTTTAAGAATTAACATATACTAAATAACACAGAAGATCACCATGGAAAATTGAACTCTATGTATAAGACCTAATGATATCTCAACAAAGAAATGCATCTTTTCATGAATAAATGATATAATAAAAACTTCCATTTTCTCCTAAATTCCATGAAGTTCTAATATTAAAATACTAACCAAAATTTTAAAGCAACTGAGAAGTATATTTAAAAAATTCTTATAGAAAAAAGGATTTTAAATAGACCAGAGAATCTACCAATAAGAGAAGAGGCTGGATTTAAAATATATTATAAAGCCAAAATAATAAACAGCATGGTATAAAGGCAAAAAGGTATAAAGACCTCAAGCATCAGTAGACCCCTGTATAGCTATTTAGTTCATGATAGGTGTGTCATTATAAAATATGTAGAGAAGAATGTGTAACAATTTTGCTAGAAATCACATTCTCTTACAGATTCTACTTTTATAGTCAAACTTGTAACGAAAAAGCTATTTTTCTTAAATAGCTTTCTTAAAATTGCTATTTTAAAATCTATTTTTGATCATTTTGTAAATAAAACAATTACCTGCAATATTTCCTATCTTTTGGTTTTATATACATTCCAAAAAGCCTATTTGAAAAACCTATCCCTTTTGAGAGACCTTCCTTTTGAAGACTTCTTTCTCTGTTTTTGTTTAAAGAGGAAGATATTTCATTGGTATTTTCTCTAGATTGTATGCAAAAACTTTAATATGGAGGGAAGAGACAATAGTCAAAATGAAAAACAAAAACAAAACAAATTCACACACACACACAAAAGAATACTTTGTTTTGAACAAAACCTTAAGGTATTAAAAGTAGAACCTGAAGTGATAAATAAATTTAAGGGCTTTATATACAAAAGGATATCAATAATGCAGAGAAAAGGGCATTAAAATATCAAAATATTAAAAAATAAACTCACTGAAGTATTAGAGTAACCAATCGAATAGCTTCCACAGCAACATCATATTCTTTGTCAAGTGTCATTGATACAATGCGATCCTAAAAAAATAGTTATTAAAAAAAACCATAAATATAAAAAAGCTGAGAAAGACTTAAGATTATGTATTCTGAGGCATATGTGCCACACTAATGATAGGTTAAATGCAAAACTTTATTCTTGAAATCATATTCTCATAGTTCTACTCTCACAAAGGAGATGCTAGAATGTTTGTAATTTAAAATCTTTCTCATCAACTGGCATTCCCAGAACACTGTGACAGGGAAACCTTTAGTTACAAAATTAATACATTCATTAAAGAAGATATATAAAGAAATAATTTTAAACAAGAAAGACATTTTTAAGGAAACAAGAACTCTTGTGTGTATTTGTGGTAAAGTAGATACTCACTCATTTATTTCAGGCGGGTTTATTTAAAGAATATGTAGTAAAGAACAGGAATTAAACACTTATTACAGTAATGTCATTTGATAAACTAGCTACAAGTACAAGGTTATAATGAGAAATAATGTAGATACTATGAAAATAATAAGCTCACTGTTCTTAATGCTTACCTTGAATCGGTTAGTGAATAGCTCCAGTTTGGGAAATAATTCTCTATTGGTATATAGACTCTGTAGAGCTTTCAAACACTTCAGTCTGACTTCCCCTTGCTTCAGAGATACAAATAAAAACACAAAAGAAGTAGTTAATTCCATGCCACAAAGATTATAATAAAAATACTGAAGTCTTTATGAAGAATAAAATAATTTCAGTTTAATCATTTAAAAATACATTGAAAATCCCTTAGTTTCTTGTGAATATAACTGTGTCAAACATTTATCAACTCTGACCATATAATGAGTATCTCTCATATTATTCAGTGATACTTAGAATTTTTAACTTATGATCATAATTAGAGAAGGGAATGCTCATTTGTTCTATATGTAATTATAGAATAATCCTGTGGCAAAACTTAATTTCATATTAAAATTATCATTTATTCATGCAACAAGTATTTACTGGATGCATTTTACATTCCAAGGAGAGTAGTAAGGAAACAGATAAACAGCAGAATGTTTAAAACACTGGGAAAATGACACAGTGTAGAGTCCTGGGGGTGCGAGTTACTAGAAGAATATCTTTAATATAAAGTCATTAATTAAGAGTAAGGTTGTTGGCAATCACAGTGTAAACAGAATGTGTATGGCATCATCTAGAAATTTAGTCAACACTCTCAAAGGATTCAAGAGATTATTATTATTATTTTTTTTTTGGTATGGGGGATTGAACGCTCAACCACTGAGCCACATCCCACATCTCTCAATCAGGGACTACATATACAAAAGCAAGGCAATAAGCAACTCAATGAGAGCTTGTTGCTAAATAAAATACAAATTAGGGCTGGGGAAGTGGCTCAGTGGTTGAGTGTTTCTCAGTTCAATGCCAGTTGCCCCTCCAAAAACAAAACAAAACAAAATCCCAAAAGCACACGCACGAGCGCGCGCACACACACGTCTAAGTACAGGGGTATGCTGGTAAAAGATTTAGTAACTCATTCTGGGGAACAGGGCCCACTTTGTTACACATGCAAAGATCCATAACATAAATACACCTTCCATAGATGATACTGAACTACCAATGAACTATCATTGAACTCATTCATGGAGAAGTGTGTATAATCACCCTCTTGCAAGCTAATTCAACTACTTATAGCACAGCAGTGAATGAAGTGATATTATCTGTTAAGGTTAGTTATAGCATGTAGGAGAAATTTGAAGTGTTTATACCATGTGCAATTAACACTCCACCCAAACTCCCTTTACTTGTTAATTCTTCGGCCTATGTCAGCTGCTAATGGTTCCTATACACACCTTTCTCTGAAGAAACCACCATGGTTGAAAAGACCCACCTGGCACAGAAATTCCTAAGAGGTTATGTTTCACCTTTCCTCTCCTATTCACTCCACTCCACTCTCACCTTTCCCAGACTAATGCCCATAACCAGAGTAGAAAGACATAATGGTAAAACAGCTTAACTGTCTTAACTCTGGCAGGACAAACTTTGAGATGTAATTTATTCTCTAGAGTTCGTTGTGAGATTGTGCAGAGTCTAGACTTACTCTGAAACCACCTGAGGCTGTTTCCTGCTTTATCATATTTTCCAATAGGATACTCCTATTGGAGTAAAACCTAATCATGTGCTACAAAACAATGTTTTGCTCAATCAGGGACTACATATACAAAGGTGATCCCAGAAGATACAATGGAATTGAAAAATTCCTAGTATCTAGGGACACTGTAGTCATCATAACATCATGGCACAACTTATTACTCATGTGTTTGTGTTGATGCTGGTGTAAACAAACCTACTGTGCATATACAATTATGTACAGTATATAATATTTGACAATAATAGTAAATGACTTACTAGCTTATACATCTGCTATATGTTTTATCATTATTTTAGTATACATATCTGCTTATAGGCAAAAAGTTTATTATAAAATAATATACTATGTTTAGCTCACAGCAGCTTTACAAAATCTTGTGATTAGTCACATGCAGTTATTGTGTTTATTCACTGAAAAAATGGCCAGGTGACACATCTTTCAGAACATATCCCCACTGTTAAGACACACAACTATACTGTTAGCACAATAATTCCTCAGGTCTGGCTTCTAGGGAATGTGACCTAACTTTTTTGATGAGATTCTGAGGTTGGATTACTTGAAGACTGGATTGTTATGAGGAAGAATCCAATGGTGATAAGTACTGACAATTCCTGACACAAAACAGTATTGTATTTTGCTAGGGTTTTTACCTGTGGGTGAAAAAGAATGTGCACTATTAACTTGTACACCATTCTGACATTTGAGGAAGCAGGGTGAATAATAGTTAACTATAAGGACTGTGGAACTAAGTATTTGCTGCTATATTGTACTATGATCCTAAAGAGAAAAAAATAATAAGATCAGGCCATTAAATTGCCAGTTCAAGGCTAGTGCTTTTTTTTTTTTTTTTTTTTTTTGCAAATTTAATCAATTTTCCTATGACAAAATCAGAACTACGATAGGAAAGAAGTGGGGTCTAAAAAATATCTGGGTGGATGTAGGTGAGGACCTTTAATTCCTAGTTTCTTCTGAATTTGTGAGCCTAAAAATGACTCATACCCCTTGGTAGAGGAGGCATGACTCCTCCCTATGCATCCCTTTATTGAAAAACTGTGGAAGTTTAAATTTTGGCAAGTATCTTAAGGACAATGCTAGGAGCCCTCATCATGATCTACAAAAATTTCCACTTAGGTTAAGGTTAAATCTCTTCATAGATAAGATCACAAAATAGTAGATAAGGCAGTATCACCTAATCATTCAATGCAAGAGGAACATACTATGGTTTGGATATAGTTTCTTTCCCAAAACTTCATTTGCTAGGAGTTTGGTCCCCAGTTCCCCAAGTAATGGTATTAAAAGGTGGTAAAACAGGTAAGAAGTGGAGACTAGTGGGAGGTTAAGTGAATAGGGTCCATCCTTGTAAAGGCACTAATGCTGGTCTGGTAGGAGTGGATTAGTTCCTAAGAGGCTGGGTTGTAATAGAGAGCCTGGCTCCTCCCTGTCCTCCTTTTCCTTTTACCTTGCAAACTCTCTCACACCCACTTCTACTATGCGATCATTTGCCATGTTGTAACAAGAAGGTCCTCACCAGGGGCTGACTAGATGGTGCTGCTTGATCTTGGACTTTGAGCCCCCCATATATGTGCTAAATAAACCCACTTTTAAAAATAAACTACCCAGAATCGAGTATGGTTATAGCAACAAAAAATGAACTGGGACAGAGCACAGTATTGTAAAGAGTAGC
The DNA here is from genome assembly GCF_048772815.1 of Callospermophilus lateralis. Taxonomy (NCBI): domain Eukaryota; kingdom Metazoa; phylum Chordata; class Mammalia; order Rodentia; family Sciuridae; genus Callospermophilus; species Callospermophilus lateralis. The sequence continues at coordinate 123,707,973 of NC_135314.1, read as the reverse complement.
AAGGTTCAAGCGTAACAATTGGGGATTTGCAGAACTGGCTCAAAGGATATGGTCTTCCGGGAGGGAAGATAAATGAAAAGTCAATGATGAAAGTATTATATAACATATATAATGAAAAAAGATCAACAATGGATGAGTAAAAGGCTAAAGATAGTTGTCTCAATGTACAGTCACAACCTCAGATGTAAGATAGCATGACTGACTTTTCCCTAACCATAGACTTGACATCAATGCCAAGAAAAATGAAATTAATACATCCAAGTTCACACAGTAAAAATTATAAGCTGGGCATGTGGTGCATGTCAGTAATCCCAGTGACCTGGGAGGCTGAGGCAGGAGGACCACAGGTTCAAGGTCAGCCTCAGCAATTTAGCAAGGCCCTAAAAAACTTAACGAGACCTTGTCTCCAAAAATAAAAAGGGTAAGGGATTATAGTTCAGTGATAAAGCACTCCTGTGTTCATTCTCCAATATCCTCTCCAAAAACCCCACAGATTAAAAAATAAAATAAAATCTTGAAATATGAATGCTGTTTAACACAGCACCCAGTGCATATTAGCTGCTCAACAATTCTTTTGATACCATTACCTATGGATATAGATATAGTAAGGACATGAATTGAGTTTCATTTTCACCTGTCCAGCAAAATTCCCAAGCAACCATCTCTCCTCCCAAGTCTCGTTTCTTCACCTATAATGTGTCCTGCCTATACCACAGGACCTTAAAAATTAAATAAGGTAAGGTGGTATTCATGAAAGCACTTCAGAAAACTGGAAAACAACCTGTTGCTGGAATGAAAATTCTCAATTGCTTTTTTGCAAAGTGCTCTACTATGCTCTGCAGTTATTTCTATTATAGTACACTTAATGCTTTATTGTTTTCCCATTACAAGAAAATTTTATTCAAATATAAATGCTGTTTAACACAGCATCTAATGCATATTAACTGCTCAATAAATATTTTTTAATAACTACATAAATAAGAAAATAAAAGCATCAAGGATAAAATGATTTGTTAGAGGAGAGAATTGGGTATTAACAGAGATTCTTTATTCAAAGAGATTCTTTTTTAACATTTGTGCAAAATACTTCTGTAAAAAACATCAAGTGGTATAACAATATTGCATAAATAACGGTAAACGTGGGTTCGTAATGAGTTATATCATTAAGGGACAATAATTTATGCTCCCAGGAGAATATTTAAATGGAAATACTGTGAAAGAGTTAAGAAGAACTAAATTCAAGTGGACTGTCCAAAAAGGTATGTGTTAGTATGTGGCAGGAATATAGGGGTAGAGAGAAGATTCCCTTGAGAGGGACAGTTTTGGCAATTTTATGAGAAACAGGATTCAGGATGAGTCAAAAGAAAGAGAAGAAATGAGGTGGGTTAAAGAAATATAGATTGTTAAACACTACAAAGATTCTGATATGGGGATTAGCATATACTAAGAGGTATAAAAATAAATGTACACACAGGTGCTATGGTTTGGGCATAGTTTTTTCCTGCTGAAAACTCAGGCGGAAGCTTGGTCTCTAATGTGAGAGTTTGAAAGGTGGTGAGAAGGTCTGCCTTTATAAGTGGATGAATGTTTCTCTGGCAGAAATGGGTTAGCTATTGTGGGAATTCTACTTGCTTTTCCTCTTCTTTACAAACCAACTGCTGTGAAGCCCTTACCAGAAGCCATGCAGATGCCAAGGTCATGCTCTTAGGCTTCTTAAACTGTGAGTCAAAATACCCCTTTCTTTTTAAAATTATCCTGACTCATATGTAGTAACCGAAAATGGAGTAACAGGCATGGTAAAAGCAAAAGTAGTACAGAACAATACAGATAAACTATAAGAGCAAGGCAATTAGAATCATGAGCATAAATCCTCAAAGATTTTAAGATATTTAGTCTAAAATACATAAATTATTAATGCAATTTCAAAATTAGGCAAATTAGGCACATTCTGCGTCACCATGAAGGGCAGAAATAAAATGGCTAGGTAGAGAACCTACAGAAACAACTACTTTAGTTGTTAGAGATTTTCTTTCTATTGACCAACTTACAGCATAAAACTTACAATTTTAAAAAGTTTGTTTTATTCAGGAGAACAGATGAGGTTATAACCTCCAAAGTTCTAAAATCAAGAAAAAGGTTTCATCAGCTCATTTAGAAGAGGCATAAGATGAATCTGAAGACAGAGGCTACAGGTTAAAGAGGGTGCAGTTTCAATTAGATGAACGAAACAGGAAGACAATGACTGTCATTCTCAGAAAAAAAGACGCAAAGAGATTAGAGTGGGAATGATAAAAGAAAAATGTAGAGGAGATTATTTAATACTTGCAATCTCTAAAAAATAAAATAATTGAGGCTGATAGAGATTTAAGAAATCATTTCACTGAATATTCATGTTTTTATCAACAATGTACAAGGGAAATCAACCTCCCCTCCTTCACCTAGACAATAGATTTCTATAAAAGCAGTTTAATAATTTTTTAACTGATGGTAAGAGGCCAGGTGCGACGGTGCACACCTGTAATCCCTGCAGCTAGGGAGGCTGATGCAGCAGGATTGTGAGTTCAAAACCAGCCTCAGCAACAGTGAGGTGAAACTCACTACTGCTATTGTATTTTGTCTCTAAATACAAAAAAAGGCTGAGGATGTGGCTCAGTGGCTGAGTGACCCTGAGTTCACTTCCTGATACAAAAACAAAAACAACAACAAAAAAAACTGATGGTAAAAAACACCAAAAATTTGGTTTCCCAAGACTTTGTGGTCATACATTAAGTTCTTTTAAAACTGATAACCGTCACATAAATTCAGAAGAATACTCTACTGTGGGAAAAGGGGAAAGAACTGGGATGGTAGTGGTGGGGAATAAAAGTGCAAAACTTTAATCCAATCCTACAAAAAAGACTGTCTTGTTGAATATAGGAGTGTGTGTATGTATGATGAGTGTGCACCGTATAATTCTACATTCTCGTAGTGAAGTAAAATCTAGTTGGATTAACTTGAGGTGGACTTAGATGCAAAGGTTCCAATTCCACATAGGGAGTAAACACAAAACAAAACAAACAGAATCTAGCTTGGGATTTATTACTGCAAAGAAAAGGATGTTAAAATAGTTACAGAAGATATATATTCGGGGGAAAAAACTACATATTAATTAGATTTTCCTTCAAATGATGAGCTGGGGACAGGGAGAGGTAAGAATCTCTTTTTATCATCAATTAAAAAAAGATAGGCATGGGAGGTGCATGATTGTAATCCCAGCTACTGAGGAGGCTAAAGCATGAGGATCATTAGTTCCAGGACAGCTTAGGCAACTTATGAGATATTGTTTCAAGATAAAAAATTAGATGGGACCAGGGTTGTGGCTCAGTGGTAGACAGCTTGCCTAGCATGCATAAAGCACTGGGTTCGTTCCCTAACACCACATAAAAATAAACATATAAAATAAAGGTAATGTGCCCATCTACAACTAATATGTGTGTGTGTGTGTGTGTGTGTATGTATATATATATATAATTAAAACAAATAAATAAATAATTAGAAAGGGCTGGGGATATAGTTTAATGGTGAAGTGCCCCTAGGCTCAATCCCAGTATAAATAAATAAATAAATATTTTAAGAATATAATTGAATTTTATTTTAAATATTTATTTTTTTAGTTGTAAATACAATACCTTTATTCCACTCGTTTATTTTTATGTGGTGCTGAGGATGAAACCCAGGGCCCCGCATGTGCTAGATGAGTTTTTTACCACTGAGCAACAACCCCAGTCCTTATAATTGCATTTTTTTTTTTTTTTTAAATAGAGAGGGAGAGAGAGAGAGAGAATTTCAATATTTATTTTTTTAGTTTTCGGTGGACACAACATCTTTGTATGTGGTGCTGAGGATCGAACCGGGGCTGCACGCACGCCAGGCGAGTGTGCTACCGCTTGAGCCACATCCCCAGCCCCTTATAATTGCATTTTAAAAAATAAAATGGCTTCTGGGCTGGGGTTGTAGCTCATTGGTAGAGCACTTGCCTAGCATGTGTGAGGTAATGGGTTTGATCCTCAGCACCACATAAAAATAAATAAAGGTATATATAAAAAAGGCTTCTGATAGCTATTATGCTAACACAATGATTTAAATTGTTATAAAATTTCTATGCTGCTGCTTGGCACAGTGGTACATGCTCACAATCCCAGCTACTTGAGAGGCTAAGGCAGGAGGATCTCAAGTTCAAGGTCAGACTGGATGTCTTAAAGAGAGCCTATCCCAAAGTAAAAAAAAAAAAAAAAAAAAAGGATAAGTTAGTAGTAGAGCAACTGCCTACCATGGGTATTGCCCTAGGTAAACAATATGCAGTATTGGGGGGTGGGGTGGAGGGATAGGGGTGGATCTTCATGTTTATGAATACCTGGCAGTTTGAGCTATAGAATGTCAGGGTTTTTTGTTGTTGTTGTTGTTGTTTACTTTTTTAATAAAAATTTCCATAGTTTTTTCTTCTTACCCTTGGTTATTTTGAGGATTACTTATTCAGGACTTGATATGGGATTCATGTCAAAGTCAGACCCTTTCTAAGAGATTAGAAGTAGAAATACATTTTTAGACCAAGTATTCTAGATTTCAACAAATCTATTTAACTCTTTTAAAGCACTCTAATGTGATAAAACCCTGGAGAATTCAAAACATGAATGTTACTTAGTTTTTAGCCAGGGGCAGTGATGCACACTTTTATTCCCAGCAACCTGTGAGGCTGAGGCAGGAGGATCACAATTTTTAAAAAAAAAATTCCTTCCTTCATTCATTTATTTTTGGTGTGGTGCTGGGGATTGAACCCAGGGCCTTATGCATGCTAGACAAGCACTCTATCAACTGAGCTATGCCACCAGCCCTTATTTATTTATTTTTATGTGGTGCTGAGGATCGAACCCAGTGCCTCGCCTGTGCTAGGCAAGCAGTCTACCGCTGAGCCATAACCCAAGCCCCAGAGGACCGCAAATTTAAATCAAGCCTGCAACTTAGTGATACCCTGTCGCAAAATAAAAAAAATTAAAAAAGGGAATAGAGATGTGGCTCAGAGGTTAAGCGCCCTGGGTTCCATTCCTGGTACAAGGAAAAAAATAATAAAGGTATTTAGTTTTTACATATTAAGAGAGACAAGAAATTTTTTTATTCCAGTAAGAAAAAGAGCTAATTATCTTCTTGGGATATGATATGAATTCTCTTGTAAATTCAGATATAACAGGTCATTTTGATTTAAGATAGCATTGCATCTAAATAAGACAAACTCTTTTATATGAGGGCCAATGACTCAAAGTTAAATCACGGTCTTCAAATAAATGTTGAATCATTTTAAATTTAATATTACTACAACTATTTTTTAAAAAATATTTTTTTATTTTTTAATTGTAGTTGAACACAATACCTTTATTTTATTTATTTATTTTTATGTGGTGTTGAGGATCGAACCCAGGGCCTCACCCGTGCTAGGCAACAGCTCTACCGCTAAGCCACAACCCCAGCCCCATTACTACAACTTTTAAAAAATCAACTACTGCAATTTTGATTCTTAGCATGCTAGTACTGATACGAGCATCTATTCTAAAGCTTTGAAGATATTACTTACCCTGTCATGAAGAGTCCAGCCAACATATTTCAGGTAACTGTCATTTAGAAAGGCATCACTATACATTTTCATCCATACTCCAATCTCTTCAATACAAATAGCTCTAATCTCAGCAATAGCATCTCTAGAGCAGAAAATTAAAAAAAAAAGAAATCTCTAATTAATATCCAAAGCTGAAATGTATTCTTAGTCACTTTCAACAAGCAGCAAATATAATTTGTATTTGTATCTGAGCTCTCAAAGCCCTCCAACTAAAATATCTTGTTTTTATAAAATATAGTTTCTGTGAAATATGAAGACACCTTATTTTGGTCTAAGTGCTCTGTTTTCATTGGGATGGGTAATGACGTTTAGAACTTTCTGAGAACCTCACAATTATAAATATAGAGCCAACAAAGATGTTAAATCTCCTAAGAAAACCAAAGTGTCAAAATCCAAGTACAGAATAATGTATAGGTCAAAAAGTGTTTCTCTAAAGAATTGTTAATCTTTATAACCTACCACATGTCTAACGAACTAAAAGAAAATTTTTATGACCAAGAAATAAATTAGTTATATATCAATGGGAAAATGATGTAAAAGCCAAAATTATTTAAAAATGTGCAACAGTCTACAAAATCTAAATCATGAAGTAATTTATTGTAAATTAAACTATACATTGTATAATTATCCTACACATGTGTAGAATGAAGTTTCTCTCTTCCTTCAAATCATGGGTCTTTAATCTTTTATTTATTTATTTATTTTTGATGGTGCTGGGGATTGAACCCAGGGCCTTAAATGTGAGTTAAGCACTCTACTAAATGAGCTATATCCTCAGCTCTGGTCTTTCATCTTTAGTTAATTTGTTTTTTAGGCTGAGGAATTGGGAATAATAATCTACTTTTGTTAAAATGAGACCAATCTTGGTGAATATATTATGAAGTCGTAGAAGAACAACTCCAAATGTCAGGATTTTGGCTCACTGCCCAGATGGCTCTTCACCTCACTGTAAGCACTTAATATAATACTTCTGGGATGATTTTCCTACTTTAAGATCTATGAATCATGAACAAATACAATGCTAACACTTTTCCTTCACTGTTCGCCAGGTTATAGCTCTAGCTTTAAAAAAAAAAAAATACTGAGGATAATATGGTGAATCCTAATTTTCTTCTGTAAATCAATCTTCAAGGTTTCTAATTTACCACATGCAAATAATTATAAAATAATTTAATTATCTAATTTACACAAGGCAATAATCTGTCATTTTAATGGAAAATTAAGCACACTGGTTTCTCTTTTGTAATTAAATGAATGGTAGAATTCTAATATTTCATTCCTCGCTCATATAAATTCCAGTTCCTTCTAGAGCATTCTCTTGCCTCAGAATAAAAATGGGGGAAAATTTCTCTTCCCAAACCATACTACTATTCTCAAATTTTAGTGTCCCTACACTTTTTTTGTAGTTGTAGATGGACAGTATGCCTTTAATTAATTAATTAATTAATTTTTTAAATGGATTTTTAAAATATTTATTTTTTTAGGTGTAGATGGACATAACACAATGCCTCTATTATGTGGTGCTGAGGGTCGAACCGGGGTCCCACTCGTGCTAGGTGAGTGTTCTACCGCTGAGCCACAATCCCAGCCATATTTTATTTATTTTTATGTGGTACTAATGATCCAATCCAGTGTCACATACATGCCAGGCAAGAGCTCTGCCACTGGGTTATAGCCCCAGCCCCAGTTTCTCTACACTTTTGATAATATCTATTTCTCATGGAGAGGTTCTGTAGCATAGTGGATAAACAGCACAGGTTCTGGAGCAAAACATTCTGAGTTCAAATCCTGATTCTGCTATTTACTAGTTGTGTGACCTTAGACAAGTTACTTTCTTAGGTTTCCTTACCTATAAAACCTCTTTCTTAGGTATTCTTTAAAAATATTATAAAATAGTGATAATAATAAAACCTAACAGTGTTATTAAAGAATGAAATCATAAGTAAAATACTCCTAATAAACTTTCTATAAATGTAAGCCATTATAATCTCTCAAATATCTAAGTCCTGGGGCTGGGGATGTGGCTCAAGCGGTAGCGCGCTCGCCTGGCATGCGTGCGGCCCGGGTTCGATCCTCAGCACCACATACAAAGATGTTGTGTCCGCCAAAAAAAAAAAAAAAACTGAAAAATAAATATTAAAAAAATCCTCTCTCTCTCCCTCTCTCTCATTCTTTCTTAAAAAAAAAAAAAAAAATCTAAGTCTTATCCATCTAGACTCCAGAAGACAATGCAGTACAAAAAGTAGCATTAGTCAGGAGTGGTGGAACACATGTATAATCCCAATAGCTTGGGAAGCTGAAGCAAGAGGATTACAAATTTTAGGCCAGCCTCAGAAACTCAGTGAGGCTCCAAGCAATTTAGTGATACTTTCTCAAAATAAAACATAAAAAGGGCTGGGGATGTGACTCAGTGTAAAAGTGTGCCTGGGTTCAATCCCCAGTAGCTCCCCAATAATGACTTTACCACAAATATGAGATGATGCACCTACTCTACTCTGAAACATGAAAGGCTCAAGAAAATTGCTTTTTTCTTAAACCAAAAAATTTTAGACATAAAAAGGTATAGAAACAATATAATAACCATGTATCCACTGCTCAACAAAGAAACAAATATTACAGGTAAAACTTTCTAAATATTTCTTACTAATGAAACTCCCTACATAAGAGTAAATAACTATTCTTGATTTAGTGAATATCATTCCTATCTATATTTTTGTTTTAATCTCATCTACATTGCTTCACATATTTTGAAAGGTCACATAAATATCCTATAGATATTCTTCTCCAACCAGCTTTTTCAAGTCTTACAATTTATACGTATCAACTCATTTTAACTGGTACTCACTGTTCCTATGAATATATTACAAATTATTTATACATCTCTTACTTATAGGCATTTAGGTTGTTTCCAAGTTTTTGCTTTTATTAACAATGACTCCATAAGCATCGATGGACATATCTTCTTGTGCAAATTCATGAAGAGCTTTTCAAACAGTATATCATTATCCATTAGTACATTATCAAATAAATTTAATGAGCTATAACAAATACATAAAAATATATAGGAGAGAAAGTACCACAATGCTTTACATGTTTGTAATGGTTTACATCTTAAAATGTCCCCCGTAGGACAAAATGGTCAAGGCTTGGCTGCCAGTCTGAGACACTATTGTGAAGTGGGGAATTTTTAAGATGTGGGGTCTAGTGGAAGGTCTTAGGGAACATGCTCTTGAAGGGAATATTGGGACCCTGGGCCCTTCCTCACTTTTTTCGCTACTTGGCTGCCATGAGGTGAGCAGTTTCTTCTACCATGTGGCTCCCGATAATTAAGTACTACCTCACCACAGGTCCAAAGGCAACAGGGTCAAGTGATCATAGACTGAAACCTCTGAAACTGTAAGCCAAAATAAACCTTTCCTCCTTTTAAATTGTTTATCTCAGATATTTGTCACAGTGATGGGAATCTGACTAAGATAATATTACTGTAAGGCAGTAAATATTCTCTCTTGAAACGACTATATACCCACTGAAGGACATGGTCAACAACATCTGTAAGACAATGAGTTTATAATTATTAGTTAAATTAACAAGTGAATAGGAATGTACATCTTGAACTTTATTAGATATTTAAAAATCTCTCTGTAAACCAGTGCTTCATACACTTGATTGTATCTTGCTCTTTAATATAGAATTTTGTCTCTGTGAGGTATAGGGTTATATACTTTATTTTCTACAGGGCTATTCAAATAAAAACAAATGATAACAAAGGGGGAAAAAAAAAAACTACCCAAAGAAAACAAAACAGGGACTGGGGCTGTGGCTCAGCGGTAGAGCACACACCTAGTGTGTGTGAGGCGCTGGGTTGGATCCTCAGCACCACATACGAATAAATAAAAAATAAAGGTATTGTGTCCACCCAAAAGTAAAAAAAAAATTTTTTAAAAGAAAACAAAACAATCCCTCTCCAAAACCAAAACACAATTATAAAACATAACTATAAAACACCCAAATCATACATTTTAGCTTTCTCATTCTCTCAGACCCAGTAGTAAACTCCATCAGGAATCCATTTGACTCTTCTGTTATACCACCTTTATAAAAGTCAATCTTACCAAACAAAACCAATAACAACAACACAACACAGCTAAGTCTATTATACAATCTCACGGAAGCAGGAAGAGAACAAAATCAATAGGCATACTAATTAAACTATGGCAACCACAAAGTTTATCAAGTACCCATACACAGAACTCTCCTTTACATTTGGATTTAATTCGAATTACCACTGACACTGGGATTAAGACGGCTATTTCCCACAGGTTAGAGAATAAAAAGGCTTAGCTTTATTTAAGGAAAACAGTCTTATTTAAAACATTTCTTATACTTACCTCTATATCGACTCCTATTCTATTTAATGCTTTGGGTTTTTTGTTTGTTTTTGTTTTTTGTTTTTGTCTTGTGCAGTGTTGGGGACCGAACTAAGGGCCTTGCACATTCAAGGCAAGTACCATGTCACTGAGCCTCTAATGCCTTTTTGTTTCACCAGCTAGACTCCTAAACAACTTATGTTCCTGGAATATAGCTTCTCTGCATGACTGCCAATAACTGGATACAGCATGTCTCCTAGGAATCCCAAGGCTTATTTAGTTCAGATGCCAATCTGATCCTTTTCACCTTAACTTTAAAAGCTCAAATATTTTTCTACAGATCAGCTATTCTTTACATGTGACTGTATTTAATACCACAGAATAGATAGTAAAATTAAAACTCTTTTACGGTGGTTTTTACAGTATGTCCATAAATTCTTTGCAACTATTCTCTGGTGAAGATTAATTTCCTTTTACTCAAGTGTGAGTACACTAAATAACTTACCTCTGATGAATATAATATGGTTAACATGAAGACTTATTACTTCGGAGGCTAAGTAAAAAAGATACTGTGACTTGAGTTTTGTTATCTCTTAAACTACTCTCTATGGGGAAGCCATTAGCCATGTTTTGATCATACTTGGTGTGCCCTATGAAAACTTCCATGGATGAGTAATTGGAGACTTCTGTCAGAGCCATGTGAATAAACCATCTTCGAAGTAGATCCTCCAGTCCTAGTTAAGGTCTCAGTTATCTGCATTCTCAAGTGATGTCTCAATAGCAATTGTTATTTTTTGGATCAATTTTTAACTAATATATAAAAACTCTACATATTAATGGGGTAACAAGTGATACTGATACATGTATATACTGTGTAATATTTAAAACAAGTTAAAACATACCTATGTGATCACTTATCCTTATGGCAAAAAAAGTTTGAATCCTTTCTTTTAACTTTTTGAAATGTACAATATAATATTACCACCAACAGTCACCCTATTATATGATATTAATTGCAATCAATATTGAGAAATCTGAGCCAGAATTACCTAGCTGGAACACTCCCAAATTCTGGACCCACAAAATTATGACAGAATAAATGTTGTTTTATAGTGCCAAGCTTGGTGGTATGGTAAAAAGTATCTAACATTAGTTTTTATTTTGATTAAGGATCCTTATCAAGCTCATTGAAACCTATAGTCTTGTTGTTTGAACCACAAATTAGTTCTCCTTTAGTTCAAATAGCCAGTGTATTAGCACCTACATGTTTGTAGTCATCCCTATGTCTAAAATATTCTAAATTCTATTTTAGGTTACCTATACTGATTTTCACGGTATTGTATCATTGGGGCCTTGAAATAATGACTAAATATGAAAGCAGTACCCTTTACTTGGGAATTTAAACAAAGAACAACAAATAGAAAACTATAATTGCAGGGCAATTACAAAAATCCTTTGTTCTAACACTATTTTATAGCATAAAAAGTGACCATGTATGTTTTTATGAAAAAGTCACCAACTTACTGACCCTCACAGTCTTTTTGGGGAAACATGTCCTTTAATTTAAAGTCTGAACTGTGGATTTTCTTTCTTGGCAGATTGAAATTTAATGACTTTCTGCTTACAAAAAACAAAACAAAACAAACAAAAAACCCCCCAAGAATGAAATCGACTCTACTGGTCTTCTTAAGATAAATGCTTCTTGCACTATTTCGATGGATGCTTTCCTACTAAGGATGTAGAAAAAAATAAAAATTACTGTAAAACAAATTTTTGGGGCTGGGGATGTGGCTCAAGCGGTAGCGTGCTTGCCTGGCATACGTGCGGCCTGGGTTTGATCCTCAGCACCACATACAAACAAAGATGTTGTGTCCGCAGAAAACTAAAAAATAAATATTTTTTTTAAAAAAAAAAAACAACAAATTTTTGGGAAAACTCTTGACTAATATAGAGATACTGACACAATCACTGTTCGTATACAAGGAATCTCATAGGGCTCTAAAATGAGAAATAATTCAGAATGTCAGAAATGGTACACTACCTAAATCACAGCACAAAAAATGAATTCATATTACAGCCAATTTTGTAGATAAGATTTGGTGAGAAAAAATTATATTTTCTACAACAGACCAACTACAGAGGGTTTTCTGTTTTGGTAAGAAGAAGCCTGCAAAGAAAGGAACAGCTGAAGGAGTTTCTGAAAAATAATACTATTTTACACTGTGAATAATAAGTGGACACTAGAGACATAACTTAAAGTAAGATCATTAAAATAAACACTAACTTAAGGAGTGTTGAACATTAGTAGAAGGCATTAAAGGAAACACTGAAGCATGTAAAATGATAGAGGAGAGAAGAGGAAGGTTTCTGAGAAGTAAACTTAACATGTGAAGAGCTAAAACTCTCCAGCTTCCTAATTAAATCTAATTATTTATTTTTTCAGGCTGACCAGAGTTATATATATATTTACAATTTTTTTTCTGTAGTTGTAGATAGATGGGATACCTTTATTTTACTTATTATTATTATTTTTTTAAACGCAGTGCTAAGGATTGAACCCAGTGCACTCCTAGGTAAGTGCTCTGCTGTTGAGCTATAGTCCCTGACCAGAGTTATTTTAAACATAATAAAAATGTAATAGGTTTACAACTATGTTTGTATCTCAGTAGTAGAGCACTTGCCTAGCATATACAATGCCCTGGGTTCAAACCCCAGGCACAGCAAAAGAAAAATAAAAGTAATAGGTTAAATAAATTAAGGCTAGTTTTCCTCTCATTTTTGTTGCATTATTCATTAGTAAAAATAATGACAAAAGGGAGAAAGTCATTGCACCATTTCTCCTATAGAAAACTTGGTGATTATTTACAACCATGCATCAGTCCTCAGAATTTTGCAATAAAGAGAACTTTGGGTATAAATAAGACTAAAAATACATTGTCAAAGACACATTACCACCAGATGTAGTGGTGCATGCTTGTAATCCCAGCAGCTTGGGTGGCTGAGAAAGGAGGATCCCAAATTCAAAGCCAGCCTCAGCAAAAGCGAGGCGCTAAGCAACTCAGTGAGACCTTGTCACTAAATAAAATACAAGATATGGTTGATAATGTGGCTCAGTGGTTGAATGGCCCTGAATTCAATTCCTGGTTATCCCCCACCCGCCCCAAGACATATTGCCTTTAAAAGAAAGATATCTTCTATATTTTAACTATCAAACAGACTTATAGGTTAGGTCAAACATGAACTATAAGTGAGATTAAAGTAATAGAGTGACACTTTGCTCAGAATAAACTATTTGCTTCCAAAGCAAATATTAAAGTAGGTGATAAAACATTTGTAAGACGATTCATACAAATTAATCATTCAATCAGAAGATTCTAATTTTTTTAAGTAATTTTAAAAAATATTGGTTATATCACTAGTACTATTTCTCTACAATCTTCTTTTCAAATTCCCTTCTTAGGGACTGATGAAGGGCACAATGGCACACACACCCATATCACAAATTCAAGGTCAGCCTCAACAACTTAGCAAGACCCTGTCTCATAATAAAAAATAAAAAGAACTGGAAGTGTGTTTTGGTGGTAAAGCATCCCAGGACCAAAAAATCAAAAAAATAAAAAATAAAAAAGGACTGATGAAATCAAAAGCATCTTTCTATATCTCGTATCCTTTTATAATGTGATTTTAGTTAAATTCCAAAGTATTATATTCCAATTAACTATCTCTTCAACATTCTAAAGGCCATCCTATTCATTAAATATAAATCTGTAAATAACTTTTTCATAGTATTTTAAATGGAGGTTTTTCACAACCACTTGTTCTTACTCTGAGCCACTTACTTGATGAAGCAAGTGCGTCATCTAGTCTGTACAATTCTCACACTGTAGATTAAATGAATTTCAGTCAGATTATTTTTCATGTCTTATAAATTAATAATAGACTAGCATAATACAATTGAAATTCATCTTTTGACATTAGGGTTGGTGGGTGGAACACAAGGTGTTAAAGTGCCACCTCTCATAGCACCCACTATTTCAAGTATATAAATGCAATAACATCATACTTTTGTCAATAAAGAAAACTGAATGATACTTCTGGAAAATTAATGGCTGATATCCATAGCATACTGTTCATATCTGGGAGGTAGATTATATTGTCAACTATACTGGCACTTGTTTTGAATGGCTGAATTTTTTATATATCAATAGTAAGCTAAAACAGATCTAATACAAATTGATATAAGGTCTGATAAAATAAATACAAATCAGTTAAAGTTAACACCATGAAATTAAAGAATTCTTGTTTATATGAGAATAATAGGCTGAAAGCTTTGGCAAGACTCAGTAAAAATCAATCATTAAATAGTAAATGCTGTTTTATTTGGTGTTACAGATTCAGGGAAATCATAAAAAGACAGTGATCCCTGACAAGGGATAACACAAGGTAAGCCTTAAAATTGGACCAGTTCTATACATGCCAGGCAGCATAGTAAGCAGGGAAACCTAACCAGAGCTAGGTCATAATAGAGTGGAGAAGGAGCTGGAACTTCAGCAAGGCCAAGGTGATTATACGATATAAGGCGCAGGATCAAAAGGGACAGCTAAACAGAAACAGAAGTTTCTAAAAATCTGCAAAAGAACCCTATGGTCTCTTTAGCTGAGTAGTAGAGAGTGTATATGTGAAGAAACCACCCTAGGATGGAGAAAAAATAGAAGGACCAGAAAAAATGAGCAGGGGGGCAAAAATACATGGCTAGAAAGTTTGTGTTCTGATAGGCCAGGGTGGGAACATCTTATAATTCACAGGAGACAGAATAGAGTACAAAATTTATTATCTAAATACTGGAGAGAAAATTAGTTTTAGACTAAATGCTCTTCCAGTCCACTTAACAAACCTTAAAAGTAGGTATGAAAAGATTAAACATAACTGTGTCCAAGAAAAAAAGTACAAGTAATATTTGTAATAATATAAAACTATCCGAAACAGAAAGAAAAACCCAACATGTCAGGCATTCAATAAAAAATACAAGTCCTGAAAGGAAAGAGAAAAATGAAAAAAAGTACCTACATGTTCAAGAAGCTACAGAAAACCATAATATGTTAAGGAAAGACAATAAGAAAGAAAAGGAAGATCACAAACATAACAAAGAATACCATAACAGAACAGTGTAAAAACAACCAGTAGGAGAAACACCTAAAAGGTAACCAAAGTAAAAAGAAATTAACTACAAAGGATGCAAGAAAAGAATGACAGGAGACTTCCTTTTAAAGGTGGCATTAAGGCAATACAGAAACAGTGAATCTATTACTTTAAAGAATTAAAAACACAAAAAAAGAACTTCAAAATTTAACCTAGATTTCCATACCAAGAGGCAAAATATTCAGACATGGAGGTAGGATAACAGAAGAATGAAAATTCTTCTTCACTCCTTGCAGGGGGCGTATACATGGTGGAGGTTGTTGCCAGGTGTGATGGCACACTCCTGTAATCCAAATAATTCTGAAGACTGAGGCCAGAGGATCAAAAGTTCAAAGCCAGCTTTAGCAACTAAGCAAGATCCTTTTTCAAAATAAATATCAAAAAGAGCTCGGGGTCAGGGATGATGGGGTTGTGGCAAAGTGGAAGAGCGCTTGCCTTGCATGTGTGAGGCACTGGGTTCGATCCTCAGCACCACATAAAAATAAATAAAAATATTGTGTCCAACTACAAGTAAAAAAAATATATATATTAAAAACAACAACAACAATAAAACCCAATACCACCCCACTCCCAACTTTGGTCCTCTGGAAATCAGTTAAGAAAAAAAAAAAGGCAAAAACATTTACTTATAAAAAGTTAGTGAACTTAGGATAAGAAGAATGAATGCCTATGGCATTCTGGCATGAAACTGATTTCTTCAAAAATCCTAAGATAGAGTAGATTGCCAAGGTTGAGCATGCCTATGAACACCATCAGCTTTGATGCTCAGGGAGCTGATTTGTTGGAATCCAAGCACTAAATACTCATATGCACAGAAGAAGGCAACTTAAAAGAATACATTCTATAAGAAAATAAGTGTGGGGAAACCCCACCCCCAGTAGAAAAACAAAAAACAAAACAACAAAGTATGGCCCATACTCGGGATCTGAAACACTGTTGGACTCTGTGGGCCCACATGTCAAATACCAAGAATCTTCTCTTTTGATCATAATAAGGATTGATGAGACATAGGTCTCAAGAAAGCTAGGCAAACTGGGTGTGGTGGCACATGCCTGTAATCCTAAAAGCTCAGGAGACCGAGACCTTAAGTAACACAGTGAGACCCTGTCTCACAATAAAAAAAAAAAAAAAGTAAAAAGGGCTGGGGATAGAACTAAGTAGTAAAGTGAACCCTGTGTTCAATCCCCAGTACCAAAAGCAGAATGCTAGGTAAGCACTCTACCACTAAGCGAACATGCCCAGCCTTACTAAAGACAATTTAAAGTGGCTCTAACAAATAAAACCAAAGAATTAAAGGAAAGCATATCTGAAGAATTAAATAAAACATTATGAAAATAAATTAACAATAAATCAGGAAAAAAGAAATGCATCAAAAATATACAACTGCAAAGGAGAAGGATGCCCATTCTTTCATCACATTTGCAACATAGTACTAGAAATCCTAGCCAGAGCAATTAGGTAAGAAAAAGAAATAAAGGGCATACAAAGTGGAAAGTCATCATCAAATTGTCACTGTTTGCAAATGACCTGATCTTATATATTTAAAAAACAAAAACAAAAAACACCCAGACTCTCTGCCAGAAAACAATTACAAGTAGTAAATTAACTCATCAAGTTGAAGGACACAAAATCAACCTTAAACACACACACACACACACACACACACACACACACACACACACCCTTCAGCAGCACTGTTATACATCAATAGCATCAAAATTACCTGAAATAAGAATCAAGACAGCAATCCATACACCAAAGTACAAATGACATTTTTCACAGAACTAAAAAAAAAAAAAAAAAAAAAAAAAAAAAAAAAAAAAAAATACTAAAATTTATATGGGTTCATAAAATACCCCCAATAGCCAAAGCAACCTTGGGAAAAAACAAAAATACAGGAGGCATTATACTACTTCACTTCAAAATATACTACAAAGCTGCTGGGCATGGTGACAGATGCCTATAATCCCAGTGACTTGGGAGGTGAAGGCAGGAGGACTGCAAGTTCAAGGCCAGCTTCAGCAATATAGCAAAACCCTATCTCAAACTTTAAATAAACAGCCTCAGCAATATAGAAAGACACTATCTCAAACTTTAAATAAACAAACAAACAAACAATAAATGAATAAAAGGGGATGGGGATGCAGCTCAGTGGTTACCTATGGCACTTGGGATCAATCCCCAGTACCCCTCTTCGCCCAAATACTACAAAGTAATGAAAACATCCTGGGATTGGCAAAAAAGAGACATATAGACCAACGGAACAAAAAAGATTAGAAGTAAACACAAGCATATATAGCCAACTGACTTTTGAGAAAGATATGAAAAACACACATGGGAGAATAAATCGTGTTTTAAATAAATGATGCTGGGAAAATTGGGTATCCACATGCAGAAGAATAAAATGAGACCTCATTTCAAGAATCAACTGTACATGGACTAAAGATTTACGTAAGATCTGAAATTCTGAAACCACTAAAAGAAAACAGGAAAAATCCTTCAGGATACTGCTATGGCCAAGGATATTTTTAAGAAGACCACACACACACACACACACACACACACACACAAATAAAAACAAAGCAAAACAAAACAAAAAACAACAGAAATAGTATAGGAAACAAAAGCATAAAAAAAAAAAAAAAAAAAGGTATCTTATTAAACTACTAAATGTCTGTACAGCAAAAGAAGCAATAAAGAGTGAAGGTCTTAAAGAATGGGAACTGAATAAGTTTAACACTGACCATGTTTTTGTGCCTGGTTTATTCCACTTAAAATGCCCTTGAGGCTTATCCATGTTTTCACAAATGATACAATTTCATCCTTTTTTTTTTTTTTTTTTTTTAATATATACACACACCACATTTTCTCTATCCATTATTCTGTTAATGGACACTTGGGGATGGCTCCATATTTTGGATATTGTAAATACTGCTGCAATCAATGGGGGCATAGCTGTCTTCTTGACCCAGTGATTTCATTTCTGTTGGATGTATAACCATTAGTATACTGGATTACTAGATTATATGGTACTTCTTTTTTTTTTCTTTTTTTTTTTTTTAACTTTGGAGGAATCTGCCTAATTTTTTCCTTAGTGACTATACTAATTTACATTCATAACAATAACATATGAATTCCCTTTTCTCCAAGTTCTCACAAGTTTGTTATCTTTTTGATAATAGCCATTCTAACGAGGGTGAGATGATACCTCATTGTGCTTTTGCTTTGTATTTCCTAGATGGCTATCGATATTAAGATCAGAAATAAGTACTTTTTCCCTGTGAATTACTGTACTGGAGAGTACAGCCAGTACAAAAGGAAAAAATAAAGGTGACGTCACCAAGATGATTGACAAAACAAGAGATGCCAGACTTCTATCCACAGGAAGAGCCAAATGAAGAAAAAAGAATAGCTATTTCACTGGAGTATTTCTGTGGGGACATGAAAGAGACAATAGGGATTATGAGGATACACGCACGATGGCCTTTTAAAGAAGGCAACTAAGCAATCAGCATATACTTTTTCACCCTGTCTTTTGAGATTGGCCTCTAATCAAGACACTCAGCATGGAAGTAAGAGGCTCCTAGCAGTCCCTATTCACTTCAGACGCCTGAATCATTTGCTGTTAGATGAGTCTTCAGTCTTCTGAGATCATGAGCATCGTTTGGGGAGCTACTGGGTTACCATACTACTGCACTATCCCCAGAAAAAGAGCCCAGCCCACACTATGCCCATTCTACCACAGGTTCCTACTACAGAGTACCACATTAAGACACTGTCCACCTAGGAATCCGTATAGCAGCCAGGCAGTTTCTCCTAGCCAACTCAGCCTTCTGAACTAGCTGCCCAGTTTCATATGGCCCTGGGAAGCACCTAGGCAGCCTACCTTGAGGACATGGCCAACTGAGGTCCCTTTAAAACAGTCAGGCGAGTCATTTTTAGAAGCACAACCTGTTGATGAACTGGAAAGCAGGTTCCCTTGGTGACACACACAACCCTGGGAGGCAGGTGGGCAGACTAGCTTAGTTACCAGTAAATTCCTCAGTGCTGAATGGATGTACTTCAGCCATCTGGGGTGGCCTGGCCCCCATTGCATTTGCCTGGACCTACTGGTTCAATCCCAACCCCATGAGCCTTCAAGAAGCGACAGGTGCTATGCCTTTGCTACTGGTCCAGCCAAGCAAACATCAGATCACATATGTGGGAATCCTGGGTGAACTGGGTGATTCCAGGAGAAATCATATAGGCATAGAAAGCATGCACCATAAAACAGAAGAAGCCACCTGAGGCCTAGCAGTGCTGAACACAACCTAGAAACTGGCTACAGCTGCTACACACTAGCACTATTCAGTTCCTACCAAAGCTGTCCCCTCTTCAGTAGCTGACAGAAGCATCCTGTAGTGCCACAGCACAGTGCATGCCCTAAGAGCAGCCTGTTTATGCAACCCCAAAGCTGTCAATAGTAGACTCAGGCTCAACCATGCTTGTGTCCCAGCCACAGGCGTCTACTCTGCACCTCCTGCAAGTTACTCAGTGCCACTATGGATGGGACCCTGCACTACAGCCCAGGGTTGCCACACTCTGTGCATCTTGAAATCTACACAGGTAAGCTCAGTCCAGTTGACAGTTCTGGGTGCAGGAAACACTTTTATAGGCCGGCACATAAGACTGCAATCCCATCCAGGAAGAGACCTGGATGCTAAACTATAGACAATTAGGGGTTCTTTCTCTCACCCTCCAGAAAGCCATAGGCACGCCCAGCATACCAAACAACAGAGGGAGCAGAATAGACTTGCATCAGAGGTGGGCTAGAGAAGTTATTATTTCCACATCCAGAGAAACTTACAGGCAAACTAGGAGGTGAGGGCATTTACTAAGCCTGCCAAAACCCAATGAAATTCAAATCCAGAAGGCCCAATAAGAAATCTCTCCATCTCAATTATTTTAGTAAGAAATAATTTAAAAATAGTTTTTTATTTCACAGATATTATTTTTATATTGATTTGCTAGGTTTCTCCCTATTATTTAATATTGTATTCATTAACAATTATATATATAAATATATATATTTAATGAATTAAATGGATTTACTCATTCTTTTTTCTCCTTGTTCACTTTATATTCTCTCCCTCTTTTTCTTTGTGTGTTTTCTATTCCTGTCTCTCCACTGCCATTTCCTTTCCCTCTTTCCTCATCATGACCCTACAGTTTAATAGCAATGTACTTTCTTTAATACCTAATTTCTTAACTTATGCTAGAGAATTACTCCACATTTCCACTTTTAGATAAAAGAGATTGAGAAGAACATGTTCAGAATATTTTTTTTTGAAGGTTTATTAGTATATGGCTTTGTTCTGAATTGATCACAGCTGACTGTATCTCCATTCAAAACAGTGTGAGGGACTGAATATAAAAATAATGTTGGGTGTGAGTTTTGACATAGATATATTCCCAACTCAGGGCACACAATTAAGAGAAATAGTTCACTAAAAAGTTCCTTACATAACACTGGAAGAGATAATCATCCTAGCAGATGTGAAAATATCAACCCAGAAATACAAAAAATGTGAGGAAACAAGGTAATAAGATAGTTTTCAAAATTCACACCTCTCCAATAACTGATTTCATAGACATTGAAGTCAAGAAAATGTCAGATGAAGAATTCAACAAGTTTTTGGACGGGGGTTGTAGCTCAGTGGTAGAGCGCTCCTCTAGCAAGTGTCAGGCACTGGATTTGATTCTGAGCACTGCATAAAAATAAGCAAATAAAATAAAGGTATTGTCCATCAACAACTAAAAACATTTTTTAAAAATTCAAAAATTGGTTAAAATGATCACTGAAGTAAAAGAACATCTATCAAATAAACTAAAGGAAGAAAGGTAGGCTATGAAAGAGCATTTCAATTAAAAGATACAGATTCATAAAAAGCACCAAACAGAAATCTTGGAAATAAAAATCTCAATCAAATAAAAAAGTCATTTGAAAGTCTTACTAATAGATTAGGTGATGTAGAAAACAAAGTTTTAGGCCTTGAAGAGAAAATATTAATGAGAATACTTTACATGATCAGAGTATCTAAGAAATATGGGACATTAAAAGACCTAACAAGGCTCATAGAACAAGAGAGATACATGACACTGATATACCAAAAATACAGACCAAGTAAAGAATTTTGAAAAGCTACAAGACAGAAATGCCAAGGTCATGTATAAAGGAAACCAGTCACAATGACAGCAAATCTCTCAGCAAAAACTCTAAAGGCCAGGAAGGCTTGGAACAAATTGTTTCAAGCCCTGAAAGAATGTAATTATAAACCTAGACTGCTATTTCCAAGTAATTATGTGACAGACTCTAAGAAGAAATAAAGAATTTATGTGATAAGCATAAACAAAAGGAAATCATGACCATTAAGCAAATACTACAGAAAAATAGAAAATTCTACACACAGAAGATGATAGAAGTTTTAATAAGGAGATCTCAGAAAGGAATAAATCTCATTAGAAGAGTATATTAGTCATCCACAGACTGAAAATGAAAAGATGGAAAATTATATTTAATGCAGATGAAGCCTGAAAGAAGCAGGGGTGGTAACTATCACATCAGAAAGAAGCAAATTTTAATCCAAAAAAAAAAAAATGTGGCTAAAAAGATCACTGGTAGAGAAAAAAGTCCAACAAGAAAAAATAAAGACTGAAAATATTATCCCCCAAATACCTATGCACTGAATGAGACAAAATAAACAATATTTGACAGTAAGACTCAGATAAATTCCAATACAACAATCATGGTGACTTCAATATAATTCTCCAATAGATACATCATCCAACTATAAAATCAACAAAGACACTACACAAATAAAACCTACTATAGATCAAATGGACTTAGGAACATCTACAGAATATTTCATCCAACAACAGCTGAATATGCTTTCTTTTCAGATGCTCATGAAATGTTCTCCAAGGTAAACCCTATTTTAGGACACAAAACAAGTCTTTGAAAACATTTTTCAAAAACTGAAATAATTCTTTGCATCATATCAGATCATAACAAAATACATTCATTGGCTAAGAAAACTACAGAAACTATATAAATACATGGAGATTGAATAATGCAATTCTGAATGATGAGCACAGGACAGGCATGTTAGGTCACAAAGTAAGTCTCAGCAAATTTGAAAAAAATGAAGCCAAAGCATGTATCTTCCTCTGAAAACAATGGAATATAACTAGAAGAATTAACAGTAAGAAATTCAGACACTGACTAAAGAAATAATGCATATTAGAAAACATTCTCTTCATTATCCAATAGGGAAATTTAAAAATTTCTTGCAAACATATAAAAATAATGTTCTAAAACTTATGGCAATATGGTAAAAGCAGAACAAATAGGTAAGTTTTTATATAGCAAGTACTTACATTAGAAAAATAAGATTTCACAAAAACAAATTAAGGATGTAAATTAAAGAACTAGAAAAGAATTAACCAAACCCCAAGTTAGTAGAAGGAAAAAAAAATAACAAAGATTGAGCAAAAGTAAATAAAACAGAGCCTTAAAAATACAAAAGATTAATAAAAAAGGGATTTTTAAAAAAAGATAAATAAAACTGACTAATCTTTACTATGTAGACTAACAAAACAACAATAGCAACAACAAAAAAGAAACAGAAGACCCAAGTAAATAACATCTGGGAATAGAAATACAAAGAATCATTAAGGATTATGATGTGTAACTATATAGGAATAAATTGAAAAACCTAGAAGAAAAGTATAAATTTCTGGATACGCATGACCTAACAAAGTTGAATCACAATGACAAAAATCAGAAGTGATCAATAACCAGTAATACAAAAATTTACCAAAGAAGAAATGCCTAGGATGAGATGGCTTCATGCCTGAATTCTGCCAAACATTTAAAGAAGGAATAATGACGATTCTCCTCTAAATACTTTAAAGAAATGAAAAGGAGGAAACCCCTGAAAACTTACTCTGTTGAGATAGCATTACCCTGATAAATAAACCAGGCAAAAACAAACAACAGCAAAAATAGACTATAGCCAGGCGCGGTGGTGTATATCTGTAATCCGAGTGACCCAGGAGGCTGAGGCATTAAGTGAGGCATTAAGCAACTCCATGAGACCCTGTGTCTAAATAAAATATGAAATAGGGCTGGGGATGTGGCTCTGTGATCAACTGCCCTGAGTTCTCTCTCTGATCCCTGCCCCCCCCTACTCTCCCCCCAAAACCCATATCATTACAGATCAATATCCCTGATAAACAAATATGCAATAATTCTCAAAACTATGTTAGCAAATCAAACACAAAAGTACATTAAAAAGATCCTGTGCCATGATCAAATTAAATTTATCCCAGGGATACAGGGAGGTTCAAAATAATAAACTTAGCACAGTAATACATCAATAGAAGAAAGGACAAAATCATCTAATTATGTCAGTGGATAGAGAAACTGTATTCAATAAAATTCAATGTCCCTTTGTGATAAAAACTCTCAAAAAATTAGATAAAGAAGAAATGTACTTTGAGATAATGAAGCCCACATGTGACAAAATTGTAACCAATACTCTGAATAGGTAAAAGCTGACATCATTACCTCTAAGATGAAGGAAAAGATAATGATGTCTATTTTCACTGTTCTCATTCAACACAATATTGGAAATCTTAGGCAGAGGAATAAAGCAAGAGAAAGAAATAAAGGGCACCCAAATAGGAAAGAAGAAAGTAAAATTATTTTTGTTTATAGAGGACATGATTTGATATATTAAAAAAACTGAAGATTCTTCTGAACTGTTAAAAAGGATAAATTTCATTAAGGTTGTAGGATATAAAAATTAGCAAAAATCAGTAGCTTTTTAATTTAAATATGCCAAAAACAAAATTGCTAAAAAAACTAATCAATAAAATAGTCCCATTTGCAATACCTACAAACTTAAGTGAAAAGAAATAAAAATAAAATACCTAGGAATAAGTTTAAACAAGTGACTAATCTCTGCAACAAACATAACAAAATGCTGATGAAATAAATTGAAGAGGACAATAATAAATGGAAAGACACTTCCTGTTCATGGAGTAAAAAAATCTTTATTATTAAAATATCCACAGTACTCAAATCAATCTACAAATTCAATATTATTCCTAACAAAGCAAATATGTTTTCTCAGAACATAACTAAAAGTTTTATGCAATCACAAAAGGTGCCAAATAGCCAAAGCAGTCCTGAGCAAAAAAAAGCTGAAGGTACTATAATACCTGACTTCAAAAGATACTACAAAGATATAGTAACCAAAACAACATGGTGTTAACATAGAGTACAAGAGAATTGAGTTCCTAGAGATAAATCCACAAATAACAGTGGACAGTTTTGGATAAGGTATCCATAGTGTACATTGAGGAATAGAAAGTTTCTTCCTTGAACTGTTCCAGAAAAACTGGATATATATATATTCACAAGATGAAAACTAAATCCCCATCTTTCACCATATAAAAAAAAAACAAACTACAAAAAAATGATTAAAAAAATTAAATGTAAGACCCGTATCTATAAAACTACTAGATGAAAATATAGAGAAATGTTTCAGTACATTGGTCTGGGAAAAGATATTTTTTGCTATCAATTCACAAACACAGGAAACAAAATATGTGATAAACTGGATTATCATAAACTAAAACTTCTTCATGATACTGAAACCCATCAAAATAATGAAGACATAACTGACAGAATAGGAGAAAATATCTGCAAGCCATTTATCTGACAAGGGACTAATATTTAGAATATACCAGTTAATCAAAAACTCAAGACAAAAACAATCCAATTTTCAAAAGACTGAAAGACACAGACTTTTTCACAAAGACAGTAAAAAAAATGGCCAATAAAGGATCAACCTAGGCACCTACTGACAAAAGAATAGATAATGAAAATGTGATATGTAGATACAATGAAATATTATTCAGTCATCAAAAGGATGAAAGCTTGTCCATTGTGAGACGAGAGATGAAGTAGAAGACATTATATTAAGTGAAGCAAGTCAGGCTCAGAAAGAATATGTTCTTCGAAATATTTAGAATAAAAGTTGGATCTCAAAGAAGTGGAGAAGAGAATGGTGGTTACCAGAGCCTGAGTAGGACATGGGGAAAAGAAGACAGAGAGTGAATTATTAACAGGTAGAAGGGTACAGCTGGATAGGAAAAATAACTCCTAATGTTTTACAACACAACAGCCTAACTATAGTTCACAACAATTAACTGAAAATATTTCAAAATAGGTACTAGAGAAAATTTCAAATATTCCCACCACAAAGAAATAATAAATGCCTTAAGTGACAGATAAGCTAATTACCCTGACATTATCTACATTTGTGCACATGTATTAAATGTCAGATTATACTCCATAAGTTTGTATAATTACAATGCATCAATTAGAAGTAAAGATACTTTTAAAGAAAAGAATGAAGAGATAACAGAAGCAAAAAGTAAAACTCTCTTTATTCAAAGATACGGTCGTATCTCACATGTAGAAAAGTTCTAAACAACCTAAAATAAATCAGAATAAAACAAAACTCACCATACCCTGACCCAAACTGCTAGGATAAAATTACTTTGTACAAATTTTAAAAACTGTATTTTTGTGTAATAGCAGGGAACAATCTAACACAAAATAATAAAATCGCAGTTACAAGATAAAATATTTAAACCATTAGAAAAGAATTGATTCATTACAATTCATATGAAAACTTCAGAAGCTTTTGTGTAAAATAGGACAAGTTCATCCCCAAATTTGTATTCTGCAAAGGACCTATAATACTCAAAACAACTTTGAAAAGGAAGAACAAAGTAGAAATACTATATTACCTAATTTAAAAATCTTACTCAAGGGCTGTGGCTGTGGCTCAGGGGTAGAGTATCTGCCTAGCACATGTGAGGCCCTGGGTTCGATCCTTAGCACCACATAAAAAATAAATGAATAAAATAAAGCTATGGAAAAAAAAGTTACTTCATTTAAAAAAAATCTTACTCAAATGCTACTAAAGAAGGTGGCATGGGGGTAAGGACAAATAGCTCAGAATGCAAATCAATCTACAAGTTCAGTGTTATTATCTTTATACCTAAAGTAGTCAGATACATCCATTAAAATAAAAAGAGATTAATATATTTTGAAGATGCAAAACTTCTTGGGCAAATTCTAGCAAATCACATCCAATAATAAATATTTAAAAATATAGCATTAAAAAATAAAAAGAAAAAACTACAACATGATTGTGGGTTTTGACCCATGAATAAATGTAAACATCTGAAAGTCAAACAACTCAGTTCATCACATTAACAATGTTCAAAAAGAAAATTACACAATGATCTCTAGATGCAGAAAAGCAATTCATAAAATCCAATGTACATTCTGAATTAAAACTTTCTGAAGAACAGAAACAAATAAACTTCCTCAGTCTAATAGATGGCATCTATGAAACCCTTACAGTAAACAATACATTTAATGGTGAAAGACTAATTTTTTTAGACAAAAAAGCCAGACTAAAGAGAAGTATATATTGTATAATTCTATTGCTGCAAAAATCTAAAAGAGAACCATGAATCAAATAGCAGAACAACAATCGTTTAAGGATGATGGGAGGGTAAAGTGCTGAGAAAGTAGATAGGGAGGAACTACAAAGTGCCAAGAAAAATCTTCTAAGGATGATGGACTTATTATTTATCTTGTGGTTTTTCAGGTACATAATATATCAAAACCCATTCAATTATACAACTAAATGTGCAGTTTTACCTCAATTATACATTCACAAAGAACAAAAGACTACATGACTGCATGCCACATTCATGTAAGCTCTTTTTTTTTGTTTCAAATAAATGGGTCAGTATTGGATTCTATACAAGGTTTACGCAAAAAAGAGGACATAAAGATATAACCAGAGAATCCATACTAAAACTAAGGCCTTGGTCCTGTTTCAAAAGTTATTTATATACTTTTGAGTTAAAATGTTTAAATTCTGCTAAAATCTCAATATATATATATATATATATATATATATATATATATATATATATATATACACACACACACACCTACACACAAAATTTCTTATGTTAAACTACCGCTTTATATTAATTTATCAACTACAGTTTCAAATCTATCTGAAAACAGTGCTTCTATTGGAGTGTATCTACCTATACATATATTGCATCTAAGTAACAGAAATATAGGTACACATACAATCTATTAATTTTATGTCAAATATGCTTTTATAATGTAGTATTTTCAAAGTTTTATGACTTCACAGAAAGACAAACTAAACTCATTCGTAATGTAGTATGACAAAAAATATTTCGCTAACAATTCCTTTCTTATTCTTGTCCTCTTTCTTCTTAACAGACATGTTTAAAAAAGATTAGTCATTAATTTGATCATTAAACAAGACAGTAAGTAACACAGATCAAGAAGTAAAGCATTTAATTTTTTTCAAATGTGAAAAACATCTTATTAAGGCTACATTAATTTAATAATCACATAAATATTCTATTAGTACAAATGCCAAGTCCATAGGCTGCCTCCAACAGTAGACAGTCTGAGTTTGGAAGAATGTGGCAGTAATAAGTGCATATTCTCCACATGTCATTTACATAGCATTTATAGCCACAGTTGTTTTCCAGAAAATAAAAGTAATAATTAGTAGAGTATTATGGCTTTACAGTTAGTCTTGGTTACAAATAAGCAATAATTATCTAAGGTAAAGACTTTCTAAATGACTTTAAAAATCCCTTACCGGTATCTATGAACAAATATGCCCTTAAAAATAGAGTTCATCATATTTTCGATTTCGTCCTGGTTTTCTTGTAGCTGGTGGGGGGAGAAAAGACAGTAAAAAATGTAAATTGAAATACTGGCCATTTTATTTGGAATGAACATTTCCAACTGTTTTAAAATCCTGGTTATTATCTATCCTTTCTCTCATTATGCAATAGATGTTTGAAATAACCAGTATATTTGCATTATTTCTACAGCTTTATCACCTTAAATCTCTTGCTGTCTCTATCTAGACAGGATTAGTTAGGAATGGTAGTGAATATCTGTAATTTAAAGGACTCAGAAGCCTGAGGCAGGAGGAATTCAAGTTTGAGGCCAGTTGCAGCAACTTAGCAAGATCCTCTGTAACTTGGTGAGACCCTGTCTAAAAATAAAAAAATAAGAACAACTGGGGATTGAAAAAGAACTCATTAGTGCCTCTAAGTTCAATCCCCATTTATTAAAAAGAAAAGAAACAAGAAGAAAAAATTGATATTTACTACACAATGACTAACAAGGTAAAGTGATCAGGCTCCTATCTCCAAAGTATTATCTGCTTTGTGAATAGGCCTAAATTTCTACACATCTCACCAAATCAGGTCTTTGGTTTGGTGTTGTTTTCCTTAGATAAGGGATCATCAGTGATCAATATATCTGTCATTCTACAAGAACTTCCTACTCCATCTAAAGTATCCAAATATTACTTTCCATCTGAGTAATTCACAACTGAAAGTAGGTCAAGTTCCTCAATTAGAAGGCATAATAGAAAGCAGTGGTGTAATGGAACAAAATAAATTACTACAGGAAAGATAAGTTTCAGGGAACATCAGTGATCAGAGATAAAGTTTATTTACTACTCAAAAGCAGTGCTATAACATGACACTTGATATGGTATTTATTATTCCAATTTATCTTATCATTTGCTGTGTAATAATGTCCAGTGACATATTTGCTATTGCTAAAAACATGATAATAAAATTCCTTCAGATTTATTCTTTGCTGTATGCTATTTCAGATTTTACTAAGTTTGAGAACAGAGAAGATGTTCCTTAACTTAAGATGGTATTATATCCTGATCAATCCATTTTAAGTTTAAAATACTGTTAAGTCAGCAATGCATTTAACCTATCAAATATCACAGCATCACCTAACCTACCTTAAATATGTTCACAACACTTAAACTAGTAGCCTACTGATGGGCAATCATTTAACACAAAGCCTATTTTATAATAGAGTGTTGAACATCTAATGTATACACATAGATGGGCATTTTGTAGCCATGATGGAATAAAAAAACTGACACACAATATCCAAAAAACTTGTGTAGCTGAATGTGAACCACTACTGTCCAGCATCAGGAGAGAATGAATATGGTATTATATGTACTACTAGCCTGAAAAAGTGAAAATAAAATTTGAAGCAGAGTTTTATGCTAAATATATATGGCTTTTGCTCTACTGTAAGGTAAGAATAATTTTAAGTAATATCATCATATAGGGCACCATTTGTATTTTTTGAGTAAATCATTCAAATTATGGTAACTTATTGTAAATTATAAAAATTCCTTTTGCTTTTTAATTACTATAGAATATTGATTCATAAGAGTCCTACATTTTATGGGCTGAAGTTGTAGCTCAGTGGTAAAGCACTTGGTTAGCACATGTGAGGCACTGGGTTTGATTCCCAGTATCGCATATAAATAAATAAAGATCCATCAACAATTAATAAAAGCATTAAAAAAAAAGAGAAGAGTCCTACATTTTAGTTAGCAATACTTAATAAAGCCCTGTTCCAATATTTACCTCCACAACATTTCAAGCATAATGTGTTAGGGGTTAAAACATGTTCTTCAAAAATTTGTACATTTAAGTTGTAATGCACAGTAACTCAAAATATGGCCTTATTTAGAAACAAGGTTGTGACAAAACAATTCTTAAAAATGGGGTCACACTAGAGTAGGGCAGGCCTCTAATTCATCATGATTTGTACTGGTTATAAATAGAACAGATGTAAAGACAGACAAACATACACAGGAAGAACATCATGAAGACTGGAGTCATGCTCTTAGAAGAGAAGCCTAGAACATATCTTTCCCTAACGCCTTGAGAGAACATTGTATTGGCAACACCCTGATCTTGGACAGCTATCATCCAAAAGTACAAGAAAAGAAATTTCACTTGTTTAAATTACTCAGATAGTGGTACTTCATTCCAGCAGTCCTATAAAACTTATACAAAATGGATAATAAAGATATTCGAGAGGGCTAGGGATGTGGCTCAAATGGTAGCGTGCTCTCCTGGCATGTGTGTGGCCTGGGTTCGATCCTCAGCACCACATACAAATAAAGATGTTGTGTCTGCTGAAAACTAAAAAAAAAAAAAAAAATATTAAAAAGATATTCTCTCTCTCTCTCTTAAAAAAATATATTAGAGATACATTGCTTTTTTTTTTTACCCATGAATAACACATTATTCATACACACACACACACACACACAATTCCTTTTCAGCAACGTGATACTCTTTTCTCAAGTTAAAAGGCAGACTATTACAAATCTGAAAATTTTACTCCCAGTGGTTTGGAAGGCTGAGGCTCACAAGTTCCAGGCCAGCCTCAGCAACTTAGCAATACCCTGTCTCAACATAAAAAATACAAAGGGCTGGGAATGTAGCTCAGTGGTAAAGGATCTCTGGTTTTAATCTCCAGTACCCAAAAGAAAAAAAAAAACAGTCTAAAACTGGGCCCAATGGAAGGAAGTATAGTTCATTGGTAGAAAGCCTGCCTAGCTTGCATGAGTTCCTGGGTTCAATCATGAGCACAGTAAAAAACAAAAGAAAACAACAAATGAACAACAACAAACAAAATCTGGACCAACCTAATTTACAGTAATACCTTATATATCAGCAGGCTTTGGCTTTCTCCTAGAAACACAACTTTTCTGGCCTACAGTTATGACTTAAGTATTTACTGTGCTTTCTGAGTCCATACCCTGACAACCTTTCTGAGCTGCCTAAGGTTCAGACAGCCTTCTTTTGAAAATTGATTTGTCTATGATCTTTGTCTACCTCAGAAGGCACTTAGCCAATCAGCAATGAACATTCCAGTTTTATCTGAGAACTCTGAGATCAAACAAATTAAAAATAAATTTTAAAAATAGTAGAGGATAGGAAGGGCAGCAGAATACAACATAGACTAGTATGGCAGTATGTAAAAAAGTGGATGTGTGGGCTGGGGATGTGGCTCAAGTGGTAGCGCGCTCGCCTGGCATGCGTGTGGCCCAGGTTCGATCCTCAGCACCACAACAAAGATGTTGTGTCCGCCAATAACTAAAAAATAAATATTAAACTTCTCTCTCTCTCTCTCCCTCCCTCCCTCTCTCAAAAAAAAAAAAAAAAAAGTGGATGTGTAACCGATGTGAATCTACAATATGTATAGGGGGTAAAAATGGGAGTTCATAATCTGCTTGAATCAAATGTATAAAATATGATATGTCAAGAGCTTTGTAATGTTTTGAACAACTAATAATTATAAAAAAATATAAACCTTTCTGCAGAGAACAAAGAAAAATTACTTATATTTACTACATATTCCATCAGTTACAATGAAATTTACTTACCTCTTTACGTTTCTGAAGTAGTAATTCCAACCTTTCATTGGCTCTTTTCCCAATCATTTTATTTCTCTCAGCTTCATACTGTCTCTGTGTATTATCCTGATGAATACTGAGGTTTAAGGCAACATTCACCAGAGCAGTCATGAGCTTCATGGCTATGAAATATAAGAAATATTATAATATTCACCTACAAAACATACTTTCATCTAAAAGATTACAAATTTATAAAGCAAATGAATAAAAGATAAAAGTACGATTTGTTTTATAACCCAGGGAAATTTAAACTTTACAAAATGGTAATTTTATAGAAATAAACTCATCTTTTTTAGTCTTGAACATAATTTTCTCTTCCTCAAGAAAAAATCTGTTGGGCTTGTTAACATTGCCTAGTTAAAAAGAGCTTCATCCTAATTATCAGCCAGAAAGATTTAAGTAGCATCTTAAACAATCTCTTCCCTCTACTTCCAAATACAAACACCTTAGCGTTGGCATACCAATCAAGCTTATATCTCTCTTCTGACCACCAGATCTGTGGGTACAAATGTTTCCTTAATGCCTTTATGTACATACATCAAGGTCCCTTAAATGTTTACAATTTATGATCCTTGTATCACCAAAGATGGTCTTCTCCCTCTTTTTGCCACTTCAGTGAGCTGCACAATTTTCAACTCCAAAAAAAACACTGATCATATTGAACTCTTTAAAAAATGCATTCTGTGAATTTCCAATTAAGATACTCTCTTCAGTCAGTGTTAATGTACTCTTAAATGTTCACCTGGTATTTGTAAATCCTATTAAATATTTTCAAACTTCTGTTTGTAAATCATCTGTTCAACAAGTATGAACATGAATCTCAAATTTTTATTTGTCTATTTATTCATACTTGTCTTCACTGTTGAGACAGAGTATGGGAAATACTGGTAAAGAAATAAGACAGTCTGTGTTGGTAAATAATTTCCCTTTTTGTTCCTTTTAGGTAATTCATCCACAAATATAAATGTTCACTAATAAAAAATGAGCTGTCCAGTGCTTTAGAACTGATTCACATATCTGCTAACATATCAATTTAACTAAAAATAAGCATACATTTCTTTTAAAATTCTATTTCCTTTTAATTACATATATAACATACATAATGCTGGATTGATGTCTATTTACTTATCTATTAATCTATTATTGATCTATCTGCATACTCCAAATGTTCTTCTTAAACTGTATATTTTGGCCAGTTTCATGTCAACACTGTTTGTTGCTGCCCTAAAACCAAAATATAAAACAAAAATCCTGAAAACAAATACATTTAAGTTAATGACAATTTAGATATGCATCTAATGCTTCTTTTCCTGAGATATGATATTTCAAATAATACCTGAGAAACATTCTTGTGTTTCAAAATACAAGCTAGTGTTTTGCAGGTTTATTTATACATTGTTAACAGTAGAATATGTGACTATACAAATAAAGGTAAAAAAAAAGTCTTTTTAAATTAATCTGTATTAGAAAGGAAAACAGCTCAAAGACAGAAGGATCTGGGACAAACTATCTGAGTGAGGCATTCTGAGCACACAAAGTGATAACCAACAGGGGTTCAGTATAAACTTCTGGATCTCTAAAGCAAAATGAACTGAAGATCAAGGATTTGGAAAGTGTTAAAATAACACATAAACTCTGCCTGGAATTACCAGTGGAAAATGAGGCACATATTTTGAGTTTAGTCATTTTTGCTTTCAGCTATGTATCTTTTTATGAATCCTGATACTAAACTCTAACTGTTATGAAATGACTCTTCTCTCAGCTCAGATATATAAACAAGAAAATAATTAACTTACGACAATAAACAAAAAATGCAAAATGAGCAAACATTTTCAGGAAAGTGCCATATATAATATAATTTACTCTTTGAGTTAAAATATTTCTAAATCTGTAAATTTAAGACTTCACCAAAAGTTTTACTTTTCTTATCAACACATAAACAAATAGATCGAGAATAGCCTTCTACTTTTATTAGATAGATACAACTTGACAATTATGTTTTCTTTAGTCCCCTGAAAACGACTAATTAATGCATAGAGTATTTATTAAATTTTACTAGTATTACCAAAAAAATTTTTTCATAAAGTAGTAATCCAACGGGATTTAGCCTTCATATTATGACAGAGGGTTTGAAGTGCCTTCTTCTTCTCTACCAAGGAGAGTAATATTTCATTTAGTTTTTACATTTTTAACTGTGGGTTATAGAATGATGAACATGATCTAGTACTGTGCCGAGAGTATGGTCAGCAAACAGCTGCTTACCAAAAAAGGTTTATTATAAGGTAAGTACAAATTTGATAGTGCTTAGAAATTTTGATAGCAATCTGACAGTATGTTGTAGCTAATAAAATGACACTAATAAATACATATTTCATTTTTCCTAAATTCTATTTGATTAAGTACTAGTTTGTGACAGATTGGTAAACAAAACTCTTTTTTTTTTACTCCACATAGTTCATTCACAAAGCACTTATTTAGTACTTCCTCATTCACATATCAATCCAATATATACTAAGCATTCGTTGATGTATTAGAGATACAAAAATGAACAAACAAAGCACCTGACTCTACTCGAGAGTAAAAGTGGAGGAAAAAAAACCAAATAGGAAAAGAATGAAGGAGAGCTGAAAATCTTTTGCTTAAAATGCTAAATAATAATTTAAAAGTAAAGTGATGATGGCTTAGATTAAGGTGGCAGCAAGAGATAGAAAAAAATGGTTACATATAATATATATTTTACAGTGTAGGTGAACAAATTTTAAAAACTATAATGAAGCAAATTTAAAAATTATAATAAAGGAAATCAGAGAAATAGAAGCAACAAAGGTACCTAAAAAGTGCCCCCACCCCGGCTAATTATGTATTTAAGTGGCAATGTCCAGTAGGTAAAACGTTTGGAAGTTGCTATCAAAGACATTGGTACTTAGAGCTATAAAACTGAACGGCAAAAATATTTAATGAAAAATTACTGGCCAGAGGAAAAAATATCAGGTATGATTTGTTTGTTGTAAAGAAAATCCTGCCCTGGGGCTGGGGTTGTGGCTCAGTGGTAGAGCAGTTGCTTAACATGAGTGAGGCACTGGGTCAGATTCTCAGCGCAGCACATAGAATGAATAAAATAAAGGTCAATCAACATCCAAAGGAAAAAAGAAAGAAAGAAAGAAAGAAAGAAAAAAAATTTTTTTTAAAAAAAGCTTGCCGTGTGTGTGTGTGTGTGTGTGTGTGTGTGTGTGTGTTTAAGGGGGGAGAGCCAAAATGCCTGATGTTATTTATATTACAAAATCATTTAGCAGAAAGAATAAACATGTCACTTATTTTCATATACCAAACAGTCTTCTAAGCTCTTTGCACGTATGTATTCAGATCAGCTAAGAGACAGTGGTTACACAGCCAGTGACTGGTAGAAAATTTGATTACAAGCAGATTTGTTCCATATTCCAAGCTCCCAATCATTATACCACACTGCCTCTCACTGAACCTGTATTTGCTATTATACACATAAAATATTTTTGAAACTAGAAATTTTAGTTTTCTTCAGGGAAAAAAATTTGAGATTGGGATAGATAAGTAATATGTCACCATGTAACATTTTTTACTTTGAATATGAACTCTTGAATATTATGCCTCTCAGAATGATTATATTTTCAGAAAAATAATTAAACCATGGAACTGTGTTATGGTTGGTATCTGAAATGTTCCTCCAAAGGGTAATGTGTTGAAAGCTTGGTCTATAGCTTTGGGAGTGATAGAAACTTTAGGAGATGGTGCCTAGTTGAAGGAGGTAGGTCACTGGGGGAATAACTTTGGAGGGTATATTTTTTTCCCCCAATACTCTTCTCCAAGCACCCCGCTCTGTCTGTGCTTCCTAGCTGCCAGCAGATGAGCAGCTTTGCTCTATCATGCCCTTTCACCATGATGTACTGCCTCAATAAGCTCCAAAATAACGGAACTGTCTGACCATAAACTCACATCAGTAAAATCGTAAGTCAAAATGGTTTGTATTTGACTTTCTCAGGTACTTTATTGCAGTGAACAAAAAGTTAACACAAGGGATGGGGCTGTACCTCATTGGTGAGGCACTACATAAAAATAAATAAAAATATTGCGTCTAACTACAACTAAAAAAAAAAAAAAGAAAAGAAAAGAAAAATTAACACAAACTATTTTTCACTTTATTCATTACTTAATAAAAAAACCTGAAGACTGAGTCTTAAAGATAATTCAATATGTGCAGTTTAGTTAAAACCTATAGGATAATACTTGTTTCCAGAAAACATGCAAAGACAGTGTTCCAAGAAGAATGAAAGGTGACATCCGTGAGTTGCTCAATGACCTAGGCAATGAGAAGATAGCTGCTAAAGATACAAAATCAACATAACCCTTTCTATATATCAATAATGAATATGCAGAGATTCAGGAAAATAATTTGATTTATAATACTCCCCATACTCCCCCCCCCCCAAAAAAAAACAGCACTAGGAATAAATCGAACCAAGGAAGTAAAAGACTTCTACAATGAAAATTACAGAATGCTGAATAACTAAAGACACAAGGTAGAAAGAGCTCCAGTGAAAGGAAGAATTAATATGTTAAAATGGTCATACTATCAAAAGCAAAGTAGAGATTTAGTGAAATCCCAACCAAAATACAAATGACATCATTTATTGAATTAGGAAAAACAAAAAGTCTTAAAATTCAGTTAGAAGAATAAAAGACACAGAATAGTCAAAGCAATTCTAAGCCAAAAAAACAATGCTGGAGAGGAATCACAATAAATGAATTCAAGTTATACCTGAGTTATAGTAATATAAACTGCATAATACTGACATAAAAACAGACCCATAGGCCAATGGAAGAAAATAGAAGACACAGACAAACCCAAACAGATATAGTCATGGATAGCAAAAACATACACAAGAGACAAGATAGCCTTTTTAACTAACGGTGCTAGGAAAACTGGATATCCATATGTCTAAGAATGAAACTCTATTCCTATCTCTTACCCTGAACCAATATCAATTCAAAAGGGACCAAAAAACTAGAAATTAGACCAGAAACTTTGTAACTGCTGGAAGAAAATGTAGGGTCAACATTCTCATAGAGGTACAGGTAAGGACTTTTTCTACAGATTCCTAAAGTTCAGAAAATAACACCAAGAAATAATAAATGGAACAGCATCAAATTTAAAAAGCTTCTGCACAACAAAGAAAACAAGAGTGTGAAGAGAAAAGCTTTGTTAGCTACTCTTCTGACAGAAGGTTTAATATCTAGACTATATAAAGGACTAAAAAAAAAAAAACCCAAACAATAAATGAAAAAATAAACTTAACAGACACTTCTTAAAAGAAGTAGTACAAATGGCCAACAAATATAGCAATGAGGAAATGCAAATCAAAAATACACTGAGATTTCATCTTGTTCAAATTAGAATGGCAGCCATCAAGAATAAAAAAACAACAAATGGAAAAGATGTGTGGGGAAATGAATACTTTTACACTCTTGGTAACACTGTAAATTAGTATAACCACTATGGAAATCAGTATGAAGTTTCCTCAAAAGACTATGGAATAGAACCACCGTATGACCCAACTATTCACTTCTTGATGTAAGATTTAAAACCAGCATACATCAGGAATACAGCCACATCAATGTTTATAGCAGCACAATTTCAATAGTCAAGCTATGGAATCAACCTAGGAGCCCTTCAACAGGGCTCAAGAAAAATGAGGTATATATATATACATGCAATGGAGTACTAGCTATAGAGAATGAAATTATGGCATTTGCCAGCAAATGATGAAAATGAAGACTATCGTGCTAAGTGAAATAAGCCAGTCTCCAAAAATCAAAGGTCAAATATTTTCTCCAATAAGTAGAAGCTAATCCAAACTAGGCAGGCATGGTGCGTGTGTGTGTGTGTGTGTGTGTGTGTCTGTGTGTGTTTAACAAATAAAGAAAGAAAAGGGAAAAAAGGGGAGAAATTTCATCACAATAAAAAGGAAAGATCATTCAATACAGCAGACAAAGGTGGTTGAGGAGGAGGAGGAAAGAAGGATAGGAAAAGGGAAGAACAGTGGAATGAATCTGACTGAACTTTCCTATGTACACATACGTGAATATACCACAGTGAATCCCAACATCAAGTATATCTATAAGACACTAATTTTAAAAAAACTATAAATTACAGATGGATCAGTAGGAGATAGGGAGGGGAACAAAAAGAGGGGGAAAAGGTCAAGGGGAAAAGTGCTAGGGGCTATATTAAAGCAAGTTATATTCCATTTTTTTGTGATTAATGCCAAAATATATCCTAATATTATATGTAACTAAAATGAATAATTAAAAAAAAGAGACTAGGAATGAAACCACCCTATGTTCCAGCAATACCACTTCTTGATTTTTATGCCAAAGAATTAAAGTCATCATACTACAGCAACATATGCATACCCTTGTTTATAGCAGCACAATTCACATAGCCAAATTATACAACCAGAATAAAAGCAGATGAATGGAGAAAGAAAACGTGTATATATACACAATGGAGTTTTATTCAGGGACTAAAATGAAATAATGTAATCTGGTGGTAAATGAATGGAACTGGAGGACATCATGTTGAGTGAAATAAGTCAAACTCAGGAAGTCTGATGTTTTCTCCCTTATGTAGATGCTTGTGAAAAAAAAAAGAAGAAGAAAAAAATGTGGTGGAGGTTGTATGAAATTAGAAAGGAGACCAGTAAACACAGGAAAGGGACCAGGGGAGGGAAAAGGAAAGGGAAAGAGATACTGGCAATCGTGCATGAACATGTAACAAAAAATCCTACTGTTATGTATATTATAATGCACCTTAATAAAAGGGGGGGGATCTACCAATCAGAGAAGGTAACTGCTAACCAGGCAACAACACAGGCAGTGCAGTGGTAGAGACAGAAACCTGACAGGAGTAGGTACAAAGAGAGTTATGAGGATACTGAGTAAAATAGTACATATAAATAATTCTTTGTGATTTGTGGCATAGAAAAGGAACGATGAGAATGTAGCTGAGGGGCATGAGGAAACAAGGGATTTGTCATAATCAGTCTTATATGTCAATTTTTGCTAGATTACCTTGGTCAGATATTTAATCAAACACTAATCGACTTATTACCTTGAAGGTATTTTGTAGATATGGTTAATATCTAAATTCAGCTAATTTTAAACAAAGGAGATTTAATGTGAGTGGGCCTCACACAATTCGTTGCGGGTTTAAAAGAAAAAAACAAACTTCTCAAAAGAAATTTCTGACATCTGCAGCATAAAATACTGAGCTTCTGGCCTGCCTTACAGATCTGATTCAATGCAGTATAATTCCTGACTGAGTTTCCAACTTGTTGGCTGGCTTTTCTACAGATTTCAATTTGCCAGCTCATAATTGCATAGTCAATTTACTTAAGTATGTATGTATTGGGCTGTGTGTGTGTGCATGTAAATAGGTAACTATATTTCTAAATGGTTTTGTTATTTGGAAGGAATCCAGATTAATGCAAAGGATTTCTAAAAGATGGGAGCCATTACAGCATGTTAGCATAATGATAAGATTTATCTAATCCCAGGGGACAAATTGAAGTCAGAAAAGAGAGAGAGAAC
This sequence comes from Callospermophilus lateralis, assembly GCF_048772815.1. Lineage (NCBI taxonomy): Eukaryota > Metazoa > Chordata > Mammalia > Rodentia > Sciuridae > Callospermophilus > Callospermophilus lateralis. Next base: position 123,668,686 of record NC_135314.1, on the reverse strand, counting down.
AATCTGAAAAACAATGTTCTAAAAGTGAACGGGAATTAGATTCATTGTACAAATATAAGGACTGGCCTTAGAGGGCACTGTAGTAAGAGAAAAGACAGAACGTATAGATATTACAACTGTTGTAGCCAGACAGGTAGGTTTAATCCTTGAATAATCCTCTTCTGATTGTTTCCATTAAAGATCAAGATAATCAACTAAGTGTGAAGATAAGACAGGAGGTTTTATAGTTTTGAGGTAAGGCATTACCTTGTAAGGAAGTACAAATAATTCCAGAATGAAATATCATAGGGTTTACTAGGCAGCATTAAAAAGGTTCCATTGACAGATTAACAGAAAATCCAGCCATTATAGTTAGGTTTCCTCCCCAGTCACTTTCAGGTACTCTGATGCAAGTGTGGTGCATGTGGTGATACAGGGTTTTCTAGGGAGTATGACGAAGGGAGACAGAGGCAAGAAATTGAGGGTATAAAGAAGGATGTGATTATAATAAATGATGAAAGGAAAAAAGAGATAGATATTGTGTGAAGAATATTAAAAATACTGGGATGGAACTGCAAATTGGTGCAACCACTATGGAAAGTAGTATGGAGATTCCTCAGAAAACTTGGAAAGGAGCCACCATTTGACCCAGCTATCCCACTCCTTGGTTTATACCCAAAGGACTTAAAATCAGCATACTACAGTAATGCAGCCACTCTATGTTTAAAGAAGCTCAATTCTCAATAGCTAAACTACGGAACCAACCTAGGTGTCCTTCAATAGATGAATGGATTTAAAAAAGGGGTATATATACTCAATGGGATATTACTCAGCTTTAAAGAAGAATGAAATTATGACATTTGCTAGTAAATAGATGGAGTTGGAGAGTATCATGCTAAGCGAAATAAGCCAATCCGAAAAAAACCACAGGCCAAATGTTTTCTCTAATATGAAGATGCTAATTCACAATAAGAGAAGAAGAATGTTACCTTAGACTAGGTAGAGGGAAGTGAAAAAAGGGGAGGAAAGGGGATTTAGGAATAGGAAAGATAATGGAATGAAGCAGTCATTATTACTTTATGTATGTATGTGATTGCATGACCAATATGATTCTATAACATGAACACTGAGAAAAATGAGAAATTATATCCCATCTATAGATATCAAAGTGCATAAATGCATTCTACTATCATGTATAACTAATTAAAACAAATAAAAAATTAAAAAAATACTGTGTAAAAGTATTTCAGGACCAAATAGAAGAAAAACAGTAGATGAGTAGGAAAACAGAAGAAAAACACTACCCTGCCCTGGCTGGTCTAAAACTCATAGGTTCAAGTGATCTTCCCAAGTGGGGAGGGGACTATAGGCACATGTTACTATATCTAGTGTCTAAAAATGTTTGATAACGGGACACATTAGATTATTAAGAGAGGGTTGATAATACTTAATTTTGCATAAGACTTACTATAAAAAGCTTAGGTGAAAAGGGGGCTATGATAAACTTCATCATTTTCAAATGATAAAGATTTAACTAATTGGGACTGGGGTTGTGGCTCAGGGTAGAGCACTTGCCTAGCATCCATGAGGCACTGAGTTCAATCCCCAGCATCCACATAAAAACAAACAAACAAACAAATAAATAAGCAAGCAAGCAAGCAAATAAAAGCATCGTATCCATCTACAACTAAAAAACTATTAAAAAAAAGATTTAACTAATCCCTTTATCCCTTTAAATTTGAAGCAAAATAGGAAGGAGAAAGATTTTTCATCTTCAAAGAATCCAGAAAATACCTGCAGTCTCAAATCACAAATATATGAACAGCAAGCAGACGAGGAGGGAACATTCAAATCAAAGAAAGGGGTAGAAAAATCATGACAGCTATTATCTGTGAAACAAAAAGCCATTTTGCTCTGTAAACTGCAGAAACAGACTGCATCTGTTCCACAGAAGATGGAAAGTGATATAGTCTGTAAAATATGCAATTAAATTCCCATGTCCTCACCAAACCTAGGCAGCCTGGCAATTTTTCTACCACATTTATTTCTTGAGGAAAATAAACCAGAGACTTGGAATCATCGTATATATACATAATACATATGCATACATACATACACACACACATATATGATTCACATTCACATATGTGATGTGCAGAATGTCAAGCACTTCCTCACCCTACCCAACTCCAAAATGTCAAGACAGCCATTATACATGCTTCTGCAAAGAAGCTCATCTTCTACAGGAGAAAAAAAATATTACCAAAGCCAACATCTGAGGACCTGTAATGAAAACACTAGTTTACCACTAGACAACCTCACAATGAAACCCACCAATCTGGAAAAAACATACACCAGAGTATAGCACCATAAAATTTCAGAATACTAGGAACAAGTAGCAAAATGTAAAAGTTTCTAAAGACAAGAAACAGGATCACTGCTTGGCAGAGCAGCTCAAGACTGTTATCCCAGTGGCTGGGAGACTGAAACAGGAGGATTCCAAGTTTGAGGCCAGCCTCAGCAACTTAGTGAGATGCTGTCTCAAAATAAAAAAATTAAAAGGGTTAAGGATGTGGCTTAGTGGTTAAGTGCCCCCTGAGTTCAAAACGGAGGGAGGGAGAGAAGGGAGGGAGGAAGGAAGGAAGGAATGGAGGGAGGGAGGGAAGGAGAGAGGCTTGAAATATTTAAATTAATTATTTATTTGTAAAGTTGTTGATGAACCTTTATCTTATTTATTTATATGTGGTGCTGAGAACTGAACCTAGTGCCTCACACATGCTAGGCAAGCATTCTCTCACTTAGCCACAATCCCAGCCCTTGAAATCTTAATAGCGAAGAACTTCTCAGGAGCAACACTGGAAGGTAGAGACAAATTCTGAAGAAAATAATTTGTCATATTTAAATCTAGATTGCAGACAACTATTAAATAAGAGGCCAAATCCATATTTTGTAGACATGCAAAATCTTAAATATTTACTTCCCTGATATCCTTTTATTCATAAATGTATCAGATAATATCCTATACCAGAAAAGGAGACTAAATTAAGGGGAAAAAATATAATAGGGGATCTAAAAGATAAAAGATCCAAACAACAGGAAAAACAGAAAATTTATATAAATTGAGGGACATTACAATTGTAGCAAAGAAGGTTATGATTTAAAAAAAATTAAAAGCACATTAAAATTCTTATTAAATAAATTTAACACTTATTTTATTTCCTTAATTTTATTTAACTTAATTTTGACCATAATTTTAAGTTTGTAAGAGTTCTGATTCTCCACATTGTTTTAACTACATGCCAGTACTGAGATAGGATCATACAGATGAAGCACAGATGTTAAGCTGCTTGTCCAAAGTCACTAAGTTAATAAATACAAGATACAAAATGTTTGTAAAGTGATTTTTAAAAACAAGATTTATTTTAAGAAACTGGTTTCTAAAATAAAGCCGATTTTCAGAACTGTTAAAAAAAAAACAAAAGGAATCTAAAAAACAACAAAAAGAAAAAAATTTAAATTACTCTAGACTCAAAAAAGATATTAAAATTTTAAAGTTATACTTTTCTTTTACAGATATAATTATATGATGTGGAGGTATTTGCGGTTTTGGCCAACTGTATATTAACCCCAAAATACTACAAGGTAATGATTAACAAATATTAGAAACTTGAATTAAAGTTTTATACCTGTAGCATGGGTGAGAAAGATGAATGACAAAGTAAAATAACAGAAGAGATAAAAGTACAAGGCAATGAAAACTTGTACTTTTTAAGAAACACTTAAAAATGAGTAGGAAAAATTAAATATAAAGACAAAAATTAAAAGAGAAAGTATTTATACTCTATGGTCTCTTTTTTTGATGATGACAGATTGTACTAAACTTTTCAAGTCCTAACCATAAAAAACAGAAATAATCTGTCTGTTTAAGAATTATAAAATACTTAGTGAATTTAATAAACAGAATATGGGTTCCGAGAATCAATAGGTAAGTAAAATGAAAATGCATCATATTAGTATTCCTTAACAGCAATTTTTCAAAATTCACTAACTTGCTTTTTTCCCCTGATTTCCCCATTAGCCATGTCTATTATTACTATAAGTAGGTACTTAAACATTCTGTATGAACACAGGCAAATACTGTTAGCCCTCTTGTCATTATAGAGTAAGAGCAGCAGCTTACTAAATTCCAGACACCATTCCAAACTCTCTTAATCTCTTTTAGAAAGAAGTAACTGTCATTATCTTTCACACTTTGCATTTGAAGAAAATGAGACCAGGTAGGTTAAGATTATCCAACTAGTAAAAGGCACAGAGGAATGGGAATCCAGAAAGTCTGGGTCCAAAACCCATTCTATCAATCACTAATATATAGTTTCAGCAACTAAAAGCCAAAGAAAAGAAATGTCAATATTCTGAAGCAAAATGATTTTCACCCTATTATTAATAAATAAAGCAACTTCACATACATAAAGTCTTTCTTCACAGAAAAAAGTTTAGAGATGCTAACTAAGAAATGTTAATAAATAATAAACCATATGCAAATATAAAATCAACCACAAGTCAACATAACAGTGTTAAACAATAAAGTACAAAGAAATATTTAATCCTTCAAGAGTTTTATCTTAAAATTTATCTTGAAACCATTTATCAAGACTGCCCTTATATAATGATCTTGACCACATTTTAAAATTTTTCCCAAACTCAATTTGGAAAAAATTAAAACAGAATCAATCACCTCATTATTAATACAGATACTTAATTCTTTATTCTCCTTTGTTCAAATAAGCATCTTCACCTTAAAAGTGAGAGGTAGCCAGCCAGTATTAGATTAATACTATCTGCAACATCATTAGAAAATTACATAGGTGAGAAAATAATGAAAAATAAAGTTAAACCAACGTTGCTCATTCTGAAAACTGCCATCTAACAAAAATTTGAAGTGAACAAGTTCTGAAGTATTGGCATACAGTTTAAAAGCAATTGCTTAAAAATGAGATAATTATAATTCTGAAAAAGATTCTTGGAAGAAATCATTATTTTCATAATTCCAAACAAAGTGCTAAATCAAAGAGAGTCCTATTTATTCATGACCATGTTTTAAAAAAAAAAAACAAAAAAACTTTCTCCTAAAGTATAAAAACTTCATCAAATTGGGGGAAAATGTTCCCAGTCTCAGACTATAAATCCACCAGAATTAGTGTAACAAAATGTTTCTTAGATAAGTTAAATCCACAAACTGTTCTAATATGTCCAACTGAGAGCTATTATAAGGGTACTTAGTTCTGGGGATTAAGAGTTAATAAAAACTGTACTGCAATGTGAGCCTTCTTTATTAAACGGGTCAAGTAAATAAAACACTATGCTTTAAATTTTCAATTAACAGAAAAGAAAAATAAGGAAAGTAGGAAATAAAATGTAACTGTTATCAGCCTGTTTCAATTTAATAATAAAAGTACTCCAAAAAGAGTTTACCTCCAATGAAAAGTTAGAATACTTATAAACTGGGATAAACAGACCTGAAGAACTACAGAATGTTGAAAATTTTTAACAAAAATGTAGTAAAGTATACAGTTTAAAGCAATGCATAAACACTGATAATAGGGACACATTAGTTAATTCATAATAAGAAAGTGGGATATTTGGAAAACAGATTAAAAGTACTACTGATAAGACCACTCTAGTAACTTATGAAGCTATGGAACTCATCACATCTGTACCCTACAAAATAACTAACCTGATTGTCTCTCTTCTCAGCTAAGATATAAGCAATGTCAAGGAGCATTTTATTCCAAAGCCGATAATCATATCTGGCCATAACTGCCTTGTAACTGTCCATGCACATAGTCTTTGAAGCAGAGGATTAAATGTTCCTGCCCATTTTATCTAGTCCCCAAGACTTGTCCTGCAAAGTGAATAAAAATGATTATCTTTTAATCTATGCCTCAATACATACCACAAAAAAAGAGGGCAAAGATGAGAACAAAAAATCCTTGACAATATGGATAATTATTGTCCAACCTAGAATTAAGTTCTCAGCAAGCCCTCTGTGCTTTGTTGAAAGAAAGGTGATTGATATGTCTCACACATTTTATTCAACTGAGCTTTAGAAGATATGATGATTAATATAGACATATGGGAATTATAGTACTATTTTGAAACAAATTTAGAGAATGACTGAAAAATAGGTTCTAAGTTTTAAAAAATCAGTACAAACAATGTTGATAACTTCCACTTTTCAATATTTGATTTTGAAAAACAATTTCAAATGCAAATAATCTACATGATGAAATTAGAAAGAGTTTGGGTGAAAACAAAAAGGCATTCATAAAACAGTTTTAAGAGCTATCATGAACACAAGTAAATAATGGGAAAAGAGACAACAAAGAACTAGAAGGAAGCTACTCAACTTAAACAGAGGAAAAGCCATAATGAAAATATACAAAATTAGCAGATATAAGCAACCAAAGGGATAGTGAAAATGAGTCAACAGAAAGAAGAACTAAAATGAATCATCATAATCAATGCAGTTTATTAAAATACAGAAATACATCATTTACATGGCATCGAAGGACAAATGCAAATGAATTAAAGTGTGTTGTTCAAAGAATTAAGACAACATGCTATTTTTGGTTCTGGAACTGAAGACAGGGAATTGTGCCTAACCATGCCCTCTACCCCTGAAATATATATCCCAAGTCCTAAGTCAATATTTTAAAAGTGAAAATATCCTGCATATTTCTATAATATAGTACTCTTTCTCTTTTCCCTTTTTTACCCCTCAGTACTAGGGACTAGAACCCAAGGGTTCTTTATCACTGAGCCACATACTCATCCTTTTTATTTTGAGACAGGGTCTTATTAAGTGTCTGGGCTGGCCTTGAAATTTTCATCCTCTTGCTTCAGGCCGGCCAAGTCACTGGGATAGAGGCATGCACCAAGGTGCCCAACTTCTGTTCTTAAATAGAGTTATGTGGCACAAAGTTTTCTGGATTCAAGAGAGGTAGTCTACTGCTAAAGAAGAGGCCCAGATTGCTCTGAAACATAAGATTTATAAACTAACCTTTCTGTCTTTTTTGTGAATTGTCATTTCAAAACGCTATCAGCAGAATAGTATCTAAGGTTAATCTTCAATTTGTTGCTTCTCCTTCTCTCCTGACTTGAAGAAAATAGATAATAACTTCTTTTTGAAGGCAAGTGCATTAATTTTTTATGACAGCAACTTTGGCTTTTTAGAAGCAATTTCTACCTTATGTTTAAGTTGTGTATATTTCAAATCACTGAAGTCTTTATGCATCTGACAACCAGGTAAATGGGCATTACTGTACACAGAGAGAAGTAAGATAAAAAGAAAATAGAAAACAAAATAAAAGAAAAAGCAGACATATGCAGAAGATATTAAAGGCCATGAAATTAGAAAGCAATGTGTAGTATCACACAACTTACTGAATAAACATTTTAATTATATTTTAAAAAATATATAACTACGTAAAAAACATTTCTCTTCCTAATAATGAAGAAGAGGATATTCTCAAAACAGAATAAACTGTGTTTGCTTTATGTTCTGTACAGAAATATTTAACAATAAATGATATTTCTATTTTACCTTTTATATAAACATAAAACTAGGTAAAACATCTCCCTCTCCTCTTAACAATGAGAAAAAAGACAATGGTAAAAGAAAATAAACTGTTTCATATTTGTTTGGCATAAAACTGTAGAACACTAATCATAGCTGTATAGAGCAAAAAAATAAATAAAAAAAAATTGGAAAAAATGAATGTAATATCTCAAATAACTCCAGATAATATTATCATACTGGAATTGGGTAATAGGTCAAGCCAGAAAACAACACAATATTTAATCAGGCATTTGTAGCATATAGTTCCCAAACCACCAGGATCAACATCATCTAGAAACTTGTTAAATCCTGAGGGTGAGGCTGAATAATCTGTTTCTACATGTCTTTAGATGATTCTTATGCATGGTGAGGTTTGAGAAACAATGTTTTAAATAAATGAAATACTAAAATTTAAATGCAAGATGAAATGTATTTAGTTAACCCTAAATCTGGTTTGTCATGGTAAAAATTAAGATGGAAGATACACAAAGTTACTGCTACAAAAAGATGTAAGTTGGGAATATTGAAATATGTTTATATATACACATGTGCTCTCACATGCACATTCCATACATGAATGAAAAGGAACGGTCATTTTAGGTAAGCACAGTTAAAGTAGTAGAGGCAAAACAGACAATTACTCAATTAATAAAATTATCTTGTGGGAAAACAAAAAAATGAATATACTTGGCTGACAAGTTAATAATAATTCTAAATGAAGAAAGCAAAGGTAAAAACTTTTATCAGTTCTTCAGATTATCTATAGTGTACCTGAATGAACTGATATTAGAGACATTAGGTCTAGATATGTTTAAGTTAGGAAAGCATTAGTTACAGAAAGAATATCTGTTTTATACTAGATAGAATTATTTAAAATATTTGCAATAAAACAATAAGCCATAAAGCAATGTAATTAAGTGGAGGAAAAAACAGTGCCAATTTGGAATTTCCACTATCATTAATTGGGTTTACCAAAGAATATGGCATAGTTACCTCTTAAAATGTTTTGGTTGTAAAATAAAGATGTAGGAAAACACATTCAGAAAGACATTTACTGACACATTTTTATTTTTAAGGTTATCAGATGCCAGTTAAGTAAATAGGCTTAAACTTTACCCTAACAGATAACACAAATCACTGAGATGAATTTGGCAGAAAGTGTTATTTTCCAGAACACTGTCATTAAATTAATATTTGCTCTAAAGAAGGCTTAACTGAAATAAAATATACTTAACAAACCAAATGGAAAAGAAAGAACATGTTGGTTACTTACCAGCAAGGGTACTTGTATGCCTAAAAGCTCTGACTTGGGAGTCTGACAAACCAGTCAAAAGGGATATTACTGTATCCATCATATACTCATCATAAATTATGCTATATTGACACTGTCGAATCAGGACTCCAATAAATTCACAAAAATTTGATCGAAACTTTTTCCACTGTGGTCCAGGCATGGTAAGGGGATAATCACCACTGTCCTAAAAAGTATAAAAAGAATAGTAAGTATGACATGATAGTATATTGATCAAAGGTCCCCACCCCTCCTTTTTTTGGTACCAGGAATTGAATCCAGTGGTTAAGCCACTGGGTTAAGCCCCACTGGATTTTATATTTTATATTTTATTTAGAGACAGAGCTAAGTTGCTTAGGGCCTCACTAAGTTGCTAAGGCTGGCTTTGAACTCATGATCTTCCTGCCTCACCCTCCTGAGCTGCTGGGATTACAGGTTCCTGTGTGCATGCACCACTACACACAGCTAAAAGTTTTTCTCCCCCCTACAACATAAGTAGGCATCCTCTTTTTGAGAGCACTTGGGGGCAAAAATAAGAGGTTATTTTCCTAAATATACTGATTGCTTTGTTGTTGTTGTTGTTATTTTATACTGCCATGACAAAATATTTAAGTGCTCAAAATTAGTACTTTAAAACCATCATCTACTTTATTATTCTAAATGTTTCATTCAAAATAATAGATTTTAGTATGTAGTATTTCAACCTTTGTTCAAGAAAACCCAAAACATTAATGTTTAGACTTACAAAAGTTATTTGCCATTGAATTTAGATCAAAGTAATAATGATACTTATATCACAAAACATCTTCCAATATTTTAAGTAGAATATTAAGAATTACAAAAGGATGAGCATTTCATTGAAGAACCCAAAACTAATCTTTTACATCAGAAATACCTACATCATTTATTCCAATTTTACTATAAACTTAATTCTACTTTGCAGAATGAATTTATTAACTTTTCTTAAGAAAAAAACTATTATGAGCTCTTGATATCATTAAATTGTATCAGATTGTATCACCTGCTTAAAGTACAAAATTGAAAGTTGAACCCAACTTTTAAGGGGTTTCTCTCTATAATCTAAAACACATACAGAAAGAAAAATTCACAAGGCAGAAAGATGACCATTACTTAAGCAGGTAAGAGAAATCAAGTAAAAATTTCATTAACTGTCCAATATCAAGTGTGTGTTAGCTTGTCAATGTAGAATAACAAGGGAAGTTTGCACTCACTCAAAATTCTTTTTCTATAACCTTGTATTCATAACCAAACCTGGGCACAGAGAAAGAAAACAGAGAACCTCTCTCTAGGGAGAAAAGCCAGGAGGGAATAATCTTCAATGTCTAAGAAAAAGGTAAGAATCCCAGCTCCCTTTTCAGAACTTTCCTTTTTATCAGAAAGCCTTAATCTAGTGAAGGGAAGAACAGCAAACTGAATTATCTGCATAGCACTAGCAAAGATCCATTGTGGTTGGGATAAGAGTAAATTTAAACTCACTTCTTGTAAGTCAGGAGCAAAACAGTCTTGGGTTATGAAATCTATGCCAATATCAAAGGTCTGCTAGCACTAGGAAAGGAATAGGAAACTCCCAATCAAGTCCAATCTACAGATATAAGGAGGAGATTGGCTGCTACAAAAAGAAAGAAGAAAGCTGGACAGGTCCCTCAGTGGCTGCAGGCACAAAGGGTATGGTTAAATCTTAGATAGGACTAGGAATACCAGTCTACCACTGGTAAAGGGGTAAGAGTGTGATGAGAGATTTCCTCTGTAGCACTGGGTATAGAGATGGCAGAGGTCTACAAGGATGGAGCAGGAACACAAAGGAAAAAACCTTCTGATATCCTTAGGCAAGATATAACAAGGCAAGAGCACTACACCATTAGAGAAATCTGAAACCTGTTATAACAAAACAAATCCAGTTATACTACTGTCTAGAGTGAAAATGTATAGCATTTTGTTCCTTTTTGCTTTTGAAACTAGTACAAATATTATTATCAAGAGGAAAAACATTCTGGGAAAAGAACCTGCATTCAGGTTAAAAATTTCTTTAATAGTAGCTCTTAGGCATGCCACATTTTAAAAACTGTGTAGTTAATGAAGGGCAAGGGACATTGAAAAATAAGTAGCATCTTTTTTTCAGGGAAGCTAAGGTAACTAATAAGGAAATTAAAATAGAAATAATAATCAAGTAACCTAAAAGCTTTATACAAAACCTAATATTTAAGATCTTTGGGCAAAGCCTTATAATATTTGAACAAGTAATTATTCAATAAATAAATGTAAAGACAGAGTTAACAAAAAAAGTCTAGAAAAAAGCAATTCATTGAAGTATGTTCAGAAAATACAGGTAGAAAATCTGTGTCACAAAATATAATATATTGTACATTAAAATATATGGTATATACTTTGCACATTAAGAAGTTTATATCCATGCACTGGTGATTACTAATAGGCATAATAAGAGAAATAAGACCTGTAGAAAAATAAAGAATTTGTTCTAGATCCTAGAGTTTAGTTTTCTGGTTCTGGTATTGTAAAGTCCATACACTGCGCTTTACTTGGTTTACTAAAGGAAATCTGAAGGACAGAGGTTTTTCTGGTGATTTTTTTCTTTCAACAGAGGGGCAAATGAAGTTCTGTTGTCAACTAGAGAGACAACCTACTTATGAAACAGATGTTTCAAAGGAGCCCTGATAGGGCAAGAAAGAACAAACAAATAAACAAGAAAACAGTGCCAAGTTTAAAGAGTCAGCAACAAAATTAGATTTAGAGCTTCAGAAAAGGATAATCTCCTAAGAGGTCCACTGCATGGTTGAACGTATGTAATTAGCAGAGGTAGAAAGAACTGACTGCTCAATCTTTAAGCATGTGATTTTTTAATAACAACCAACAATGATCTATCAGAATTTAAAATAGCAAAGAATAGTCTCCTTACAGATATTTGAGAACTAAATTTGGTCACAAACTATAGATATCTAACAAGATAAAACATTCTCTAGGAACAAATCCGAGAGAATTGCTTTTAGCTATCTGATTTCAGCACATTTACCCAAAGATACACAGTATCCCCTACCCAAATCTGTGGGTTTGCTTTCCATGGTTTTAGTCATCCTTGGTAAACCTCAGTCTGAAAATATTAATGGGAAATTACAGAAACAAACAATTCTTAAGTTTTAAATTGTTGCTGTGAGTAGGGTGATGAAATATTACACCATCCCACTACCCAGCACATAAATCATCCATTTATCTAGAATATCCATGTTGTATTCAAGATCTGCCTCATGGCAGTGAAGAGGAAAGAGAGACCACATTCACATAACTTTTATTATGGTATTTTTGTATAATTACTTCATTATTTGTTATTATTATCCGTCTCTTACTATACCTAATTTATAAATTAGACCTAATTTAGTATGTATGTACAGGAAAAAACTTTTAAGTACAGATGGTCCCTTTATGACTTTTAGATTTTATGATAATGAGAAAATGACATGCATTCATTTGCAATCATTTTGAATTTTGGAATTTGAATTCTGATATTTTCCGATACTTATGACATAGTATAATATTCTCTCACAAAGCTGTACAGTGGACACTCAATTATAAGGGTAAAAAACTGAGCTGGGCATGATGTCCTAAGTCTTCAGTCTCAATAACTTGGGAGGCTGATGCAGGAGGCTTGCAAGTTTGAGGACAGCCAAATTTGGCACCTTAATGAGACATTGTCTCAAGATTTAAAAATTTGAAAAGGAATAGGGATATAGCTCAGTGGTAAAGTACCCCGCCCCCCATTAAAGTTCAGTTCCCAGTGGTAAAGTTCAATCCCTAGTAACATTAAAAAAAAAAAAAAGTTAGCAAATGTTACTCTACAGTGTACTGTGTTACTATGCTATATGAAGCCAAAGGCTTGGGTGTATTGAGCATATCAAATTTTTCAATTTGTGATATTTTCAGCTCATTATGAAGCCACTAGGATACAATCCCATTGTAAAGTGAGGCACATATATACATAGAAGTTTGGTACCATTATTGATTTCAGGCATCTACTATAGTTCTTAGAACATTTTCCCCCAAATAAGAAAGGACTACTGTACTACTATTACTTAAAACAGTGATTTATGAATACTTGTTTATAGAGCACAAACAACTTACCTCCCCAATCATCTACCAACTATCTAAATAATAATTTATTGAACAACAAACATGCTCCTATATCAGGTCCTGGACATAAAAAATATGAGTAAAACAAAGATCTTTTCTTTCAAAGAATTTCTACTTTAATGAAGAATATGTATACATGCGCGTGCGTGTGCACACGTGCACACACACGACAGGAGTTGTTAAAAGTATATAGAACGTAGAAAGCATTGTCAATTCTCTACTGATGAAATGGGCAGGGGCAAGAGGAACAAGCATTGTAAGCAATACAATTAGCAAAGTCATACTAATGGGACCACAGAGCTACATTGTTTCATAAACTAAAACAGAATTTCTAGTATTAAAATAACAAAATAAGGGCAGGAGCATAGTGACTCATAAAGGAAACAAAGGAAGTTAAACTTCATTCTGGAGGCAGTGGGTGGCTGATGAATGATTTTGACCAAGTGAGTAACCAGTTTTATAAAGAAATAACTGATTGCAATGTAGAGAATAGTCAGTCATTAGGCAAAGGAACAGAAAAAGAGCTAAGGAGATTTACCATTCTAACACATTCATAAACAAAATGAGAGATGGAGCAGGAAATTTAAGATAGTAGCAATGGTTAGGAAGATAATGGAAGGAATGTGATAAACACTGAAATAGTGCAAAAATAAAATTACCAGTTTAAATGACAGACAAAAATAAGTTTTATGTTTTTGGTTTGGTTGACTGGTGGATTTTTCCACAACAGAAAATAAAAAATTCATTGTTCCTGACATCTGATAGGTGTTGGGAAAAAGTATAATGGCAGCCGCACCCCAGGAAAAAAACTCCAAAATGGCGCCTAAGGACGTTCTCTTCCTATTTTACCCTTTTTTCACTGGTGCGAAAAGTTCCCCTGGTGTGAACTCTCGCGCTGGCGTCAATTTCAAATCTCTCTGGCAGGAAACCTTAGCCCCAATAAGAACTAATTTCCTGGGCTCCGGAACTGACATCTGGAGGAACTTACCAATAAACGAGTGAGCCGTCATTTACCTAAGCCCTGCCATCTCTCCTTAGATCTATATAAGCCCACAGCCTTTTGTAATAAAGTGGAACTCTCCCCAGCGAAGTGTCTTGCGTGGAGGAATTCTTTCAATAGGAGGACTAAGTTTTGTTTAGGAATGCCCAATTACTCTGTCCCATAGGAATAGATGGTCACACTTTAATTCAAAACATTTTATGTAGAATATCCAATTTCCAGACTTCAGGCTACACTGATTTCAAGATTTAAAATAAACCCAAAGTTTTAGGAACAGATTATTAATGAACACTGAAAGCATTATTTGGCCAATTTTCAAGTTGTCAAACCATTATTTGGCAATTGCAAAAAAAAAAAAAAAAAAAAGTAATTTTACAAAGAGATGCAATGCACCTTAAACAAGGCTCAATTTTAGCTCTGCTAATCAATACCCTTGTATATACTGCCTACTGTGATATAATATAAAGCACACAAAATTTCACCAATGAATTTCCTTGAAAAAAATCTAATCTAAGAAGGTCCTTAGACCTGACGTTCAATTAAAGAACAAAAAGGACATAGGAACATGTTAAATAATACAGAAAGAAAAAAAAATCTGGGAAACAAAAAATGTGGGATGCTTTACAAGACAACTAGTTTAATGCTGTAAAAAAGTTAATGTCAGGCTAGGATTGTAGCTTAGTGGAAGAGTGCTTGCTTCACATGTGTGAGGCGCTGGGTTCAATTCTCAGTACCACATAAATAAAGATCCATCGACAAGGAAAAAATATATACCAAAAAAAGTTAATACCACCTAAAGAAAAAAAAAGTTGAGAAATTGTTTTATAGTTTCAAAATGTCCTGAAGACATAACAATTAAATACAGTAATGTCAATTAGTATGTTTTAGTCACACTAGCTTCTTTATGGTCTTTTAAATACACTAGGTATGTTTCCATTTCAGGATCTTTGCCCTTGTTTTCCTTCCTTCAGATATGAGTTTAATGAGAGCCATCATCTTCTTCAAGTCTTTGCTCAGTGTCACACTCTTGAGAGGTGTTCTTGAATGTACTATGCTAAATGATCCCTTTTGGGTCAATCTCTTACTGATTTTATTTTTCTGCACAGTATTTATTGCCATCTATCATACTACAGTATTTTGCCTAGGTGTTTATTCTTTGGCTTTCTCCTCTTAACTAAAATGAAAATTTTGCGAGGGCTGGGGTTTGTGTCTAGTGCATTCAAGTGTTATATCCTCAACGCTTGGAATGTAAAAGACACTCAAATATTTATTGATCAAATGAATAAGTCACCACGAGAATACTATTTTCAATATGATTCTAAAAATGATGATAGGGATATCTAAAAATATTTTATTCATGTTCGTTCTTTAATCATCAACTTTGGTGATTTGTTTCCTTAGGCGCAGACTAAGGAACTAGTAAATGAATTCAGCAAAGTAACAGGATACAAAATCAACACTCATAAATCAAAGGCATTTCTATGTATCAGTGACAAATCCTCTCACAGTACGCTAAAGAAAGAAATTAAAGAAGACCTTAGAAGATGGAAAGATCTCCCTTGTTCTTGGATAGGCAGAATTAATATTGTTAAAATGACCATACTACCAAAAGCATTATATTTAAAATCCCAATGATATTCCTCATAGAAATAGAAAAAGCAGTCATGAAATTCATCTGGAAAAATAAGAGACCCAGAATAGCTAAAGCAATCCTTAGAAAAAAGAGTGAAGCAAGTGGCATCACTATACCAGAACTTAAACTGTATTACAGAGCAACAGTAACAAAAACAGCATGGTATTGGCACCAAAATAGACTGGTAGACCAATAGTACAGAATAGAGGACACAGAGACTAACCCACATAATTACAGTTATCTTATATTAGACAAAGGCGCCAAAAACATACACTGGAGAAAAGATAGCCTCTTCAACAAATGGTATGCTGATAGGAAAACTGGAAATCCATACACAATAAAATAAAATTAAACCCAGCTCTCTCACCATGCAAAAAACTCAATTCAAAGTGGATCAAGGAACTAGTAATTTAATAAGATACCCTGAATCTAAAAGAAGAAAAAATAGGCCCCAATCTCCATCATATTGGATTAGGCCCCTACTTCCTTAAATAGGACTCCTATAGCGCAAGAATTAAAATCAAGAATTAATAAATGGGATGGATTCAAACAAAAATGCAAAAGAAGCAATCAGTGAGGTGAAAAGAAAGCCTACAGCTTGGAAGCAAATTTTTACCACTTGCACTAACCTCTAGAGTATATAAAGAACTCAAAAAGCTAAACAACAACAACAAATAATAATAATAATAATAACAATAATAATAATCCTCCAATCAATAAACAGCCTGAGGAACTGAACAGACACTTCTCAGAAGGTGATATACAATCAATCAACAAATATATAAAAAAAGTACAACATCACTAGCAATTAGAGAAATGAAATCAAAACTAAACTTTAAGAATTCATCTTACTCCAGTCAGAATGGCAACTATTAAGAATACAAACAACAGTAAGTGTTGGCAAGGATGTGGGGAAAAAGGCACATTCATACATTGCTGGTGGGGCTGCAAAATGGTGCAGCCAATATGGAAAGCAGTATGGAGATTCCTTGGAAAACTGAGAATGGTACCACCTTTAGAGCCAGCTATCCTATTCCTTGGTCTATACCCAAAGGACTTCAAAACAGCATACTACTGGGACACAACCACATCAATATTATTGCAGCACAATTCACAATAACTAAACTCTGGAACCAACCTAGATGCCCCCCTTCAGTAGATGAATGGATAATGAAAATGTGGCATATATACACAATGGAATATTACTCAACAATAAAAGAGAATAAAATCATGGTATTTGCAGGTAAATGGATGGAGTTGGAGAATATAATGCTAAGTGAAGTTAGCCAATGCCAAAAAAAAAAAAGCTAAATGTTTTCTCTGATATAAGGAGGCTGATTCATTGAGAGGTTGGAAGGGGCAGCATGGTAAGATTAGACGAACCCTAGATAGAGGAAAGAGAAAGAAGGGAACAAGGGGGTAAAAAAGATGGTGGAATGAGATGGACATCATCACCCTAAGTACATGCATGAAGACACGAATGGTGTGAATATACTTTGTATAGAACCAGAGATATGAAAAATTGTGCTCTATATGTGTAATATGAATTGTAATACATAACAAATTAAAATAAAAAATTAAAAAAGAAATATCAATATATAAAATCAAAGCAACAATGAATGCCAATATCATTCCTTTTAAATGTCTTGCCCAAAACTGTTATCAATTAGTTAAATGAGATACTACCAAACGTTTTTCTTTTACTCTCATCCATGAATCTTGACAAACCTTTCATTTAGAGTGGGAAACAATCTATCATTAGATTTATTGGGGGGGAGCCAACAACAATAAAAATTGGGATACTGATACATTTGGGATAAACTAGAGGAGTCCACTGATCATTTTGGAAGTATTGGCAATAAATGAGTTCTTCAATTTGTCAAGGGCATACTCATATATCCTACACAAATGTTATATATATATATATATATATATATATATTGCTTTGCATATATCAAGTGACTCATATGAAAAACGGGCATATTAAAAATGTTTTGGAATTATACACATTAACATCTTTGAGGATACCATGTTCCTGAAATTGCAAGAAGAAATTCCAAATTCTAGAGTGCTGTTTCCTAAATTATTACAGTAAAATAGTCATAGTTTAAGATGTAAAACCACATCTGTTGAATTTACATAAACCAGTTTTCATTTTAATTCTGCCTCAAAAAGTTAGAATGCAAAAGAACCATGTGTTAAGGAAACAAAATAATATTCTATTCACCCTTGGGAAGCTCTAGTGAAAAAATATTTTTACACAACAAAATTTGAAGGGCCTAATAAAATACATTGTCTGAACTTTTGTTTTGAAGTTTTATTATATATTTACCAATAAAAAGTATCCATAAAGATTAATTCGATTGATTGTGGTAAAACTATATACTTCTAAGATAAGAGGAAGTTTGATTTAATTTATCCTATATAAACACAGTTATACCAATTAAGAATACTGAAAAGTCAACACCACAAGATTTTTATAATGTTCAAATCACATAGCTTTCCCATCTTTGACTCTTCAGCACTTACCTACAACACTGTCTAGTATACTTAGGAGAACAACAATGTTTACAGAATGGCTAATTTATTAACATCAAAGCCAATCTCCTGAGTGTGGTACACAAGACTATTAATGATTTGATTCAGCTTAATTTTTGTTTCCCTCAAGCACTCTATACTCTCCTCATTAAACTCCTTCCAGGTTTTCAGGTGAATTTTTATTCATCTTTAAATACCTATATTCAGGGTTGGGGACATAGCTCAGTGGTAGAGTGCTTGTCAGGCATATGTGAGGCCCTGGGTCCAATTCCTGATTCTAAATAATAATAATAATAATAATAATAATAATAATAATAATAATAATAGAAAGAAAGCAAAATCTAGTTTGTAAAGACCTCATACCCTACATAATTTTAAATCATCCTTTCGTGTCTCACTGGATTTTGCACGTTTCATAACTATTAAACATGTTAAGGTATTATTGCTGAGTATTCCCTCATTGGGTCTAAGTTTCAGATCATTGTGGTAGACACAAATTATATTTCAAGTATCCCAAGGGAAAGAGTAATGAGTTCAATACTGAAGACGGTAGATAGTAGAAATGGCACTCCTTACTAATATATTTACTTACTGTAAATTACGTATGTAAGTTCAATAATTTTATAGTCTATACTCTGTATCTCTCCACAAAATACAAAAGTACTAAACACAGAGAAAAAAACAGAAACTAAACCTTAAATATTTGTAATCAACAAGTGAATAATATGGCATGTGGTTGCACTGATACGACTGTAATATTTTGAAACACATGTAATTATGGCATTTAAATATTTAATTTAAAAAGTATGTAAAATATTCCTTTTGTCTTCTTTGACCTTCAAAGATTACTTTTATGTGAATAATATTAATACAATAATAGATACACTTAATTCTATGAATAACAATATATGCTGCAAACTATACCTTATTACAACACATGAGGACGTCACTCAGTCTTCTACTTACCAAGAGTGGAAAGAAAATAAATCCTTTCATCTATTTATTTCAAATTACCAGATACTTTAAAATTAGACATAGATCACAACTAAAAGGGAAAAATGTGAAATAATTACCAGTTACCAAAGCATACTTCCCATAAGAAATCTAGCTACTCTTTGAGAAGAATGTAGGCAACAGGGTAAAGAGGGGAGAGAAACTTTATATGTCAAATTAACTTTATCCCAAATTTTCACTATTAGATGGTTCGAAGGCTGAAAAATGCTTTCTTGATAGAATGTATAAATGAAAAAATTTAAGAGACTGTATTTGAGAATGCAAATAATTTGACCTTTCTTCTACACTCTGCAGCATTTCTTTTACATTTTTGAGGTTGTGTGCTATTTAACCACTTTTATACTTATTAACATTTTAACCCTTTGATTAAATAACTGTTCATATAAATAAAAATATGGAAGTTCCATACTTTAAATAAAAAAAATTTAGGGAAGTACATATGATAACAAATGAGAAGCGAAAAAAGCTGCAGGGTAACTTGTAATCATTATAGAAAATCACCACATAATCTTACAATTTATAAAAAGAATTAAAGGGGGGTTGGGGATGTGGCTCAAGCGGTAGCGTGCTCGCCTGGCATGCATGCGGCCCGGGTTCGATCCTCAGCACAACATACAAACAAAGATGTTGTGTATGCCGATAACTAAAAAATAAATATTAAAATTCTCTCTCTCTGTCTCTCCCTCTCTCTTAAAAAAAAAAAAAAAGAATTAAAGGGACTAAATGAATGTATTAAATGTGTTACAAATGTTTCCTTATGTACAAGGCATACTTATATGAAAACTATATTAGCTGATCTTGGAAAAACATACCTAAAAGTTTATATATATGAATATAATGCTAATAATCTGGAAAACAAATATTATATTTTGCTTTAGCTTACAACGGCTGATTCCAAGAAGAACCAAATATACTTAGCTATAAACTGAAGAGCCATAGAATGCTCTGGGAATTAATTTATTTGTAAATTAGGTTGATATAATTACTTAGCACTTTGGCTATGTGCAAGTTTGTAGGGCTTAAAAAAGTTTATTAAACTATTTGTAATAAAGAATAGGAACATTAGTGTACTTCTCAGGCAATAACAGATTTTTAGACCACTTCCTGTAAAATCTATCTGTATTTGATTAGGTGATCACCTTCACCTGACTTTGCTATAATATATTTATTTCAATAATATTTTAATAATGACTACTCTTTTGAAAACCACTGTTTGAATTTAACAGTTCAAATTTAACAGTTCAGATCTTTTAAACATTACTATAAAATACGATGTACCAAAAATAACCTCCCATTTCCCCTGGGGAATAAATGACCAAAAAAGTATTCTGAAGGGAAAAAAAATCAAATATGGTATTATCTAGTAATATACAAGTATTTAAACCCAAGTTCCTGGGAATATACAGAGTAAAAAAAGAATAATATTTTCCTAAAATTACTGAAGATAAAATAGATGGCCTTAGAAGATAATCTAATAAATAATTCTGCTCTAAATGAACACATTCCTAGTGTAACCAAACAGTTGTACAACCAAAAAGGAAAAAGATTTAAATGATTTTTTTTTTTAAAAAAGCAATCTTTGATTAGATCACTATCTCAAATATTGGAAAAAATATTTAGAGAAATGAAATAAATCCTTTTAAAATAATTTTATTTGCTATGTATTGATTATCACTTTTGGTAACAGTTAACTATCTTTTAATATATTCTGAATATATGACCGTATTGGCATATCATGACCTTTATTTCCATGAATTTCTCATCTTCTTCTAGTTGTTTAAACTTAGTACAAAAGTAATGATTTTTTCTTGAGCTGGATGTGGTGCAGGTCTGTAATTCCAGAAATTTATGGGAGGCTGAAGTAGAAGAATCAGAAGTTTGAGGACAGCCTTGGCAATGTAGTAAGACCCTCCCTGACTCAAAATTAAGAAATAAAATGGGCTGGGGATATAGCTCAGTGCTAGAGTGCCCCCAGGTTCAATACCAACTACCAAAAATAAATAAACAAAAGTAACAATTTCTTGTTATCACATTCATTTTTACAATATATTCATTTGTTTCCCCCTCTATCTGTTCTCACACGAGAAGGGTTTTAATAACTTAATTCTTGGCTTTCTTCTTTTTATTTACCTTAAACCAGTAATTTCAAACTTTGATGTCTTGTTAGAATTCTGATGAACTTTTAAATTTTTCATGCCCAGGTAACACACTTTACAAATTAATCAGAATATCTGAGGATGTGGCAGAGACAGGTACCAGTACTTTTTAAAGCTACACAGATAACACCAATATGCAACAAAGGTTGGGGACTATTTCTCAAAAACTTGTAATAATCTTTTCATCAAGTATTAATATTCTTAAGGTCCAAGGTACACAATACATTTTAATTTGAGATCTGAACCACCTTTGATACAAGTCTAGTGTAGTGCAATCATTCTGGCAGCTGATGAAGCAACTTCCCAATTACACCTTAACTTGATTTTGTTACCTTCTGTTTGGCACATACAAGCACTTGAAATAACTGGTTCATTTTTTTTTTTTTTTTTGATGAAAAGAAGCCCAACAGTAATATATTAAAATCCAGGTTTGTTAGTTTTAGAAAGTTAACTTCATGTAAGTTCGAATGCCTTACAGTCCAACACAATCCAAACAGAATCTGTGGCATGCCCTTCTAATTAAATATTTCCAGGAATATTTGCTACAGTTTGTATTTGCAATGTCTCCTAAATGTTCATGTTTTAAAGGCTTGTTTCCCAGACTGGTATTGTTGGGAGGATGTAGAATCTTTTAAGAGGTGGGGCCTAGACAGAGCTCTTAGGTCCATGGAGGCATGCCCCTAAAGGGAAAGTGAGCCTCTTCCTCTTTATTTTGCTCCCAACATGAGATAAACGCTTTTGCCATGCACTGCTGCCATACCACAGCCCCAAACATAACAGGGTCAGCAGTCATGGACTGAAACTTCCAAAACTTTCCTTTTCATAGGTTTATCTCAGGAATTTGTAAGAAAGAAATCTGACTAGTACCAAGTCAAGAATTAAGTAAAACATATACTCACACTGGCTGACAGAAATCAAAACTGTAAATAACGTTACCTAAGTGGGAAAAAAACCCAAAAAACTTTACAATGTCAAAGGCTTTTGGGATTACAAAATCGAGAACAAGGAATTATGGATATACATATGAATGGAGCATAATGTAAAGTTCCTAACATGGTACTAATATAGTTGAAAAGACACTAGCAGAATGTTTCTGTAAAGAATCACATGTAAAATATTTTTGGTCTGAGCTTGCTTTAGAGAAGGTGAACAACTGATGAGAAAGACATCCAAGATGTTATGTATGTTTGAGTGTATTTGTTTTATGGTGCGTTTGTACTACTTTATTCAACTGAAAATTAGTAACAATAACAAAAAAAAAAAAAAAAAAAAAAAAGGCTAAGCTTACACCCAAGAGGGGGGAAAAAAGCAATCTTTTCTGTTGAAAGTCAAGAAAAAGAAACATCTGCCAGAAAATAGAAATCAAATTTAAATCAAAAGGAAGAATATTAAAACTGCAATTAGCAGTGCCCCAAAGCATAAATATAAAAGTAAAACTGAAAATGTTTCAGCATTTACAATCCATGTAAAAACTGTTTGAGACAATATTTCACTGAAAATAGGAAAGGGGATTATGAAGAAAAAAACAAAACATGTATTCTAAATGAAAATTAGAATACCCTGAAGTAGAATGTCCAAAACAGAAGTTTTAAGTTTCACATATACACACAAGTAGACATAGGATGGCAGTGAACGTTCTGTTTGAAATAACTGGAAAATTCTGAGTTAAATAAAGTTAAGCCGATTTTTCTTCACTAGGACTCTTAAAAACTAAAATGTGCTTTGATACTAAGAAAGGTATAATATGGAACCCTGTTCAGATTTCTTTGACCTCTGAACCTTTTTTCCTCTAAAGCATTTAATGGGACTAGCATTCCACGGAAGAAAAGTGTTGGAGATGCATTTATAAATTTGGGAATTTGAGAAAGTTTTCAAGAATAAAAGTCAAGAATGAACTTCTACTTCATAATATTAATTTTCTTATCCTTATCAATCATCAGACATTATTTAATGCTACCTCCACACTATGTAATCAAATCCCCAAAGCTATTATTAATTTTGTAATTAGTAGTATGGATTGATATTTAATATAAATAAGTAATATATATCTTCTCTTACAGTAAACACCAAATCAAAACAAAACTTGAAATAATCAACATGTTAACAATTTAAAAGTATAAGTAGGCAATCTGCATAAATATTGGAATGCTATACCTCATCAAATTCTTCAGTCATTTTTCTGATGATTTCTGCATTCTGCATATTTCGAAACATCTCTATTCTCACAGTACCTGTGAAACAACAGATTTTACAGTTATTCTTTATCTATCTCATGCTAAACATAAAATTTAATCTAACCATTGTTTGAAAAATTAAAAAAATTTATAGTTTTTCTCTTTCCTCCTCAAATTCTGATATATTCTAAAGGAACCTCTTACATAGGAACTTCAAACTTTTTCAGACATTTTTTTAAAAATCTGAATATCTAATGAACTAGATGATAAGTACAGAAAAAGAGTGTTGCGGAAGGAGAAGACAAAGACAAAAAACATTAAGTTTGTACTAGAAGAGAGCACTAAAGACTAATTAAACATACACTAGTGATATCTAGACATACAGCTAGCTGCCTTTGTCTTTAAAATCTCCAACTATAGAGATCATATTTCTCTTGTGGCTATTTCTGATATTCTTTATAATCAGAATGTTCTTTAGTAAATTAAAATGTCCTTTGATATAATCCATACCTGTTTTCTCTGAACATAAGAAACTCCTAAGTTCTACATAATTATCAAGAAATAAAAATTTACTTTTTCATCTTATTCCTTCATAATACTTCTCTGTTAGTTGATTTTACCTGAAATACGGTCATGTAAATTTTACCACTGGTACTGATAAGGAAAAACAAATGTAGTTTAGCTGAAAACTTGTATTAAAAAAATCAACATAATTTAAAGAAACTGAAATGTAATTCAAAAATCAATCTGGAATACAGAGAATAAATAAACAAGACTTTTTTCTATTCAAGTTTTAAAAAATTGCAAAATTAAGACTCTAAGAATAAATCCAAAAATAATTATAATCTGACAGACTTGTTGTCAGTAATTATCAACTCCAATTCAAATCACATTTAAGAAAAAAGTGGAGCAACTCCTATAGGGTCCCTCTCACCTTACAAGTGATCTGTCTCTTTTCTCTCCACTTGAATAAATCCTATTGTCTTATGCTTTTAAAAAATGAAAAAAAAAAAAAGAGGGAAGAGTCTTTAAAATATACTATATATTTTTTAATATTTATTTATTTATTTTAGTTGTAGTTGGACACAATACCTTTGTTGTATTTATTTATTTTTATGTGGTGCTGAGGATCGAACCCAGAGCCTCACACATGCTAGGCAAGAGCTCTACTGCTTAGCCACAACCCCAGCCCCCATATATTTATATACTATATATTTTTTTTTTTTTAAAGAAAGAGCACATAACAATAGAATAGTTTCTAGAAGTCAAAAAAGTGTGCCCTTCATTTAGAGTAATGGGCCAGTAAAACTTCTAGCTACTCAAGTTAAGGAAAGAGAATCACAAGTTTAAGGCCAGTTTGGTAAGCTTAGTAAGACCCTGTCTCAAAGTATTAAAAAGAAAAAAAGGTGGGGGGGAGGGTGGTGCTGGGTTTAGTAGCACATGCCTGCAATCCTAGTCAATGGGAAGTTTGAGGCAGGAGGACAGCAAGTTCAAGGTAAGACTGGGCAACTTAGAGAGAGCCTGTCTTAAACTAAAAGTCTAAAAATAAAAAGGGTCAGGGATATAGCTACATGGCATACTGCCCCTGGGTTCAACCCCTAGTACCATCCGTAAATAAATAAGCAAGTAAATAAATAAATAAATAAACTGAGATTGATACATTTTTCAAAGGTCTAGAGATGTAGTTCAGGTGTAGATTAATCAAGGGTTGAATTCCCAGTACTCAAAACAAAACAAAAAAACACACAAATGAAATAACTATATTGGCACATTAAATTTAATTTACTAATTGGAAAATTGATACTGTAAAACTGAAATCTGCCTTATCTTTTTAAATAGAATCATATTCAAGCACATTTTAGTTACTTAGTTACTTGGTGCATACTTGGTACTTCATTTACAGGATGCTGAACTTATCAATATCAATTTATCAAGTATAAATAATAAATTCCCTATATCCAAGAGGAAGAAGAAAAAAACATTTTTAAAAGATTTTGTTCCAAACACACAATTCTTTAAAAAGATGGGAGGGCTGGGACTGGAGCTCAGTGGTAGAGCACTCTGCCTAGCATGTGTGAAGCAATGGGTTTGATCCTCAGCACCACATTAAAATAAAAGATATTATGTCCACCTATCACTAAAAAATAAATATTAAAAAAAGATGGGAAAATTTTGTATTCTGACTGTATTTACTTTGTATTATAACTTATCTTTTTAATGATAAATATAATTTTGAAGACAGTTTACTCACTAAAATAAGCTTAACTTTGCAAAGATTTTTAAAAATTAAAGAGGAAATCTGAATTGAATTTCTAATTATCACAAATAAAATCTGTCTCTGGCAGGCATTCCTAAAATCACCCAAATTAAAACAAACAACCAAACAAAAAACAAAATACCCCGCCTAATTTAACATCAGTCCATCAAAGTTAAACTTCTTTGGGTTATGAATAATCTTATCAATTTGAAATAGTTCTCACAGATAAATATGTAATACATTTATTGTATTTATTTTATCAACCCCTATTTTGTTAGTTATTGTTTCATAGCACCCTGCATAAGTAAACTGACATTCAAAAATTAAACAATTAAAAGAATTAAAATTAGATTTTTAAATGATTAACCATTCATATTTATATACACATAAATTGTATTGACTACAGTGTTACAAAAGCCAATAAGTTATGCAGAACATCATTCATGTTCATAGATTTATATGTTTTGTCATATAAATCTATAACAAAACTGCTAAAAGCAAGAAGGGTTTGTGGAGGCTCCAACATACACCACACACCTGGTTGCACATACAAAAAAATTGTGGAGAGAATACAATGTTGGCATAGACAACATTCCCTGACCCTGCCTGGTAAGAAACACAAAGTACAGCTTGAATACCACTCAATTTGTTTAATGTGCGCTGACAGGAAACAACAGGTTTCAGATGGGACACACACAGGCTGTGGAAAGAATCTTCAACCCAAGTACCAGGCTAGAAGGAACTTTTGGCTTCCTCTCCCCCATGTATTTTAACTTCTATTATTAATTTTATTTCTCATTTTTGTTTACAGCTGTTTTCTTCTACGCCTTAATTGGTTTTATGTATTTTTCTCCTTTGTTTGAAATTTTTCTTTGTTCTTTCCTCCCTGTCTCTCCTTCTTCACTATTGTTGTTTTATTAATTTTACCTTTATTAACTTTTAACATTTTAATCAATTCTATATTATTTTTTACACTTCCCTATTGTTTCTTTTACTTGGTTTTCACTGTGTTTATGTTGTTGTTACTGTTATTTGTTTTCTTCTAAGTTATTCTGAGAATTAATGTTTGGCAACTCAAGTACCTGGCAGGTATTTTGCCACTAAGCTACACCACCACGCCTGTTGAGAGAAACCACAACCTACTCTAGGGAAAACTTAGTCTCATTCAAACCATGGCAAAAGAATGTACGAGAAAAATATCCTAAGCCAGAATAATCTGGCAGGGTTACAAGAATCTAAAGTCCCTCTCCTGGACATTCAGTATAATAACAGCACCCATAAATAACAACTCTTTGGATACCACACCTCTTATATAGGAACTTCAAACTTCTTCAGACATTTTTTAAAAATCTGAATATCTAATGAACTAGATGATAAGTATAGAGAAAGAGGACCTTCAAAGGATCTCGTTTCCCTTAAGTCACTCTCATAGAACCTTTTAGACTGCACACTGTGGACAAGACTAGGGGAGTAATCAGAGTGTACATTTCTAATACTCCACTGTCAACATCACACCTGCATGAACTACTAAATGGATCCTACTCTCCTGAAACCTACAAAAAAATCAAGTCCGAGTCTCTATCAAGGTACACCTGTGTCAAAATCCACTAGACACAGAGAAATCACAAAGAAATTATACCACCAAGTCCATTTAGAGCTAAGTGCAACATTCCAATACAAACTAATACTCATCAGCACATCATCAAAAAAAGTCTGTTACTAAAAGACCCTCACATCATGATGGAAGAGATATGCTTCCCAACAAATGCAAAAATTTTAACAGAGAAACACAAGAAATAAGAAAACAATAAAACATGATTCCTCTAAAAGCTCCTGACTATCTAGAAAGTGATTCCAAAGATAACAAAGGGGATGAAAAGCCAAAGAATCAACTTTTAAAAAGAATCAACTAATTCAAAGATGATAAAATAAATAGTTGAATGAATAAAGAAAAACAATGCAGGAAATGAAAAAGCCCTTCAATAAGAGAGACATTCTGAAAAAGAACCAAACAAATCTTGGAAACGAAAAGCTCAGTAAGTCAAATAAAAATCTCAGTAGACAGTCTCACCAACAACTTAGTTCAAGTGGAAAAAATATCACCAAAGCTTGAAGACAAGGTAGATGAATATCACATTCCAACAGCAATAAAAAGAAAAAATAAATAAATATACAAGATGTTTGGGACATCATTAAAAGATCAAACATATCAGAAGAGACAATGGAGATGAGTTACAATGCAAAGGTACACAAAACTTATTCAGTAAAATAATAGCAGATAATTCCCTAAATATTGGGAAAGAAATAGATATTCAGCTATAGAAGATTTAGAATTCCAAAGAGACATCTTAAGAAAAAAATAAAACCTCTGTATGACAAATAGTTAATCTGCCAAAAGTACAGAACAAAGAAAGAGTATTAAAAGCTGCAAGAGAAAAATGCTAAGTCATATATAAATTATGGCAGATATAAAAGAGTAACAGATTTCACAGCAGAAATTCTACAGGCCAGGAGGGCATGGAATTATGTATTTTAATCCTGAAAAGAAAATAAATGCAGACTGGACAACTATATCCAGCAAAGTTTTCCTTCAGAATCAAAGGAAAAATAAAAACTTTCCAAGTATAAACTAAAGAAATTAATGATCACTACAGCAGCATTACAGAAGATACTTAAAGGAATCCTATCCAGAAAAGAAAGATAAAAGCAATCATGAGAACACAGTGAAGAATTAACCTCACTAGAAGATAAGCAAATAAGAACTACGATAGAATCAAACATTAATGACTAAGATGAATAAGGGAAAAACAAATAAATGTAGAATCTTCAAAGTAATCCAAGGAACAACAACAAAATCACAGGAACTTTCAAAAATAACCTTGAATATCAATGATCTTAACTCTCCAATGAAAAGATGCAGATTGGATGCCTGATTTTTAAAATAGACCCAGTAATATGATGCTTGTTAAAAAAAAAAAAAAAAGTAACCTTACTAGGAAAGACTAACTTCACTGAAAGTGAAAAGATGGAAAATGATGTTCTAAGAAGATGGAATGAAAAAGCAAGAGGAGTACTTATATTCATATCTGATGAAACAGACATACAGCCAAACTTGATAAAGAGACAAAGAAGGTCATTCCATATTAATAGAGATAATAATCCATTAATTAGGAAGATATAATGGTTGCAAATCTATGTGCACTGAACATAAGAGCATCCTATTTTACATTAAAAAGCCATTACTGCACATAATGGGAGATATAAGTCCCAAGAATAATGGTGGATGATTTTAATACCCTACTCTCACCAAAAGACAGCTAATCAATAAAGACCAAAAAAAAAAAAAAAAATCAACAAAGAAACATCAGAGTTAAACTGGACTTATAGACATCTATAGAATAATCAACACAATTCCAACAGAATACACATTGTTTTCATCAAAACATGAAAGGTTTCCCCAAAGTAGAACATATTTTAGGCTACAGAACAAGTCTTAACAAATTCGAAGCTGGGAGCAGTGCATAGATGTATACTACCAGCTACTTGGGAGGCTGTGGCAGGATTGGGAGTTTGAGGACTGCCTGGGCAAAACATACAGAAATACAACAAAATACAACAAAAGATCTGGGGACACAGCTAAGGGGGGTAGAGTGTTCCTGGGTTTGATCCTCAGAATCAGAGGGAAAAAAATTGTTTTTAAAAAATTGAAATATTTTCTTGCACCTTATCAAATCATAATGGAATGAAATTGTTAACACACAGCAAGAAAAATTATAGAAATTATACAACATAAAGAAAGAGAATAAACTTTGAATGAAGAGTGGTCACAGAAGAAAATAGGAGGGGCATCAGTTTCTCATCTGGTGGAAATTTTTAAATTCCTAGAATAAAAAGAAAATGAAAACACAATGTTATCAGAATCTATGATTCAGGAAAAGCAGTTAATAGAGGAAAGTCTACACTGCACAGAGAAACCTCTAATAACCTAATGATGCATCTCAAGGTCTCAGAGAAACAAGGTGGGAGGGAAAAACGCTCCAAAATCCATAGAAGGAAAGAAGTGATGAAGATCAGAGCAGAAATAAATTAAATAGAGGCCAAGAGAACAATACAAAAGATCAATGAATAAAAAAAAGAGTTGATTCTATAAAAGATAAAAAAAAACTGAAAAACCCTTAGCAAAATAATGAAAGGAAAGAGAGAAAGGACCCAAATAAATAAAATTATTAGTGAAAAAGGAGAAATTACAACAAAGAAGTTGTAAAACAAATTACAGGGCTGCGGATGTGGCCCAAGTGGTAAAGCGCTCGCCTGGCACGAATGCGGCCCGGGTTCGATCCTCAGCACCACATACAAACAAAAACGTTGTGTCCACCGAAAACTAAGATAAATATTAAAAAATTCTCTCTCTCTCAAAAAAAAAAAAAACAAATTACAACATCACTTACGTCAATACTGATTATTATGAATTATTATTTAAATTATGTTATTAAACTGAAAAATCTAGAAAGACAAATTTCTAAACACACATAACACTCAAAATTGAACCAGGAGAATATTTTAAAAATTAAAAAGATACTGCAGTAACAAGCAATGAGATTGAAGTCTCAACAAAGAAAAGACAGATTTACTGCTGTATTAGACTTTTAAAGAAGAACTAATACCAACACTGCTCAAATATTACATAAAAAAGGGAAGAAACCCTTCCAAACTCATTCCACAATGCCAAACTTATTCTACAAGGTAGTGTTAACCTGCTACTGAAACCTCATAAGCACACAACTAAAAAAGAAAATTATAAACTAACATCCTTGATAAACACAGATGAAAATATGCTAGCTAAAATCACTTGCAAATAGAATTCAGTAACACATTAAAAAGGTCATACACCATAATCAATTTGGCTTTATTTCAGGAATTCAAGTATTTAATATATAACATATATATTATATATACATGTATATATAACACATATATTATATATACCACATACATAAATCAATAAACATAATACAGAACATAAAACATAAACAGAATCAAGGATAAAATCTGCATAATTGTCTCAATAGATGCAACAAAGACTATTGATAAAATTCAACATCCCTTCATGACAAAAGGCCCTGAAAGAATTAGGTACAGAAAGATCATACTTTAACATAAAAGGCTATATTGACAAACCCATAACTGACATCATATGAAACGGGGAAAAACTGAAAGCATTTCCTATAAAATCAGGACCAAAAAAAAAAAAAAAAAAGGGTGTCCACTCTCATACTTTAATTCAATATAGTAATTAAGATTTTAGTAAAATAAATCAGATAAAAGACAAAAATAAAAGAAATACAAATAGGAAAAGAGGAAGCCAAATTATGTTTGCATAATATAATTCTAAGAATATCCCAAAAACTAAACCCAAAGACTTTCAATATATAAAAATATTCAGCAAAGTATTAAGATAGAAAATCAACTTACAGGGGCTGGGATCATGGCTCAATGGTAGAGTGCTTGCCTCACATATGTGAGGTACTGGGTTCTAGTCTCAGCACCATATATAAATAAATGAATAAAATAAAGGTCCATCAACAACTAAAAAAAAATTTTTAAAAAAAGGAAATCAACTTACAAAAATCAGTACCTGTTCTATAAACAATAATGAACTCACTGAGGAAAACAATCAGGAAAACAATCCCATTTACAATACCCTCACAAAGGAAAAAAAATGAGGCTAAACCTAGATGATGAAAATACCTGTGCATAGGGACTGGGAGAATTAAATATTGTTAAAATAGTCATTACTAAATGCAATCTAAAGATTCAATGCAATTTTCACCAAAATGTCAAGAACATTCTTCATAGAACTAGAAAAAAGCAAGCCTAAACTTCATTTGGAAATACAAAAATGCTGAATATCCAAAGCAATCCAAAGCAAAGTGAGCAATGCTGGATGCATCATAATATTAGATTTCAAAATATACTATATAGCCACAGTAACAAAAACAGCGTAATCTTGGAGGAAAAAAAATGGCATACAAACCCAAAAAACCAAAGGTTAAATGTTTTCTCTGATAAGTAGATGCTGATGAATGTAGGGGGGAGTGTGTGGGGAAGTAGGAAGAAACTTCAGATTGTGTAGAAGGGAGTTGGGGGAGGGGTTGTGGAGATGAAGGATGGTGGAACCAGATTAACCTACATACATGTATTAGTACATTACCAGCGTAACTCTGCACCACGTATAGCCAGAGGAAGAAGACACTGTGCTCCATTTGTGTACAATGTGTACAATCCATTCTACTATCATGTACAACTAATTAGAACAAAGTAAAAAAAAAAATTAAAAAGATTATACTCTCCCTGAGGATTAAAAAAATAAAACAACTGCTATAAACAAGTGGAACAAAATAAAGAACCTGGAAATAAACCCACATGTCTCCAGCCATCTAATTCTTGACATAGTGCCAAAACACATGTTGGAGGGGTAGAAAAAGCCTTTTAAATTAATGGTGTCTGGAAAACTGGGTATCTACATGCAGAAGACTAAAATTGGATACTCATCTCTCCCAGTAACAAACTTTTTAACACGAAAACCACAAATAACCCAAATCAATAAATGGGCAAGAGAACTGAACAGACACTTCTCAAAATAAGAAATACAAATGGTCAACAAACAAATGACTAGCACCAAAATCAAGTCAAAATGGATCAAAACTTTTAATGTAAGACATGGAAGTCTGAAAGGGGAAACACTTTTATGATACTGGCCCAGGAAATGACCTCCAATAGTTCGGGAAATAAAAGCAAGAATTGACAAGTGGAATCACATCAAATTAAAAAGCTCCTGCGTGACGAAGGAAAACAATCAACAGAGTAAAAAGACAACCATAGAATGGGAGAAAATCTTTGACAGTTACTCATCTAACAGAGGATTAGTATTCAGAATAAAGAATTCAAAAATAAATTAACAAAAGTAATCTAATCAATAAACCATTAAGTGATCTGTAGACACTTGCCAAATACAAGTGAACAGTAAATATATGAAAAAATGCTCAGTACTGTTAGTCAACAAGCAAATATAAGATAAAACTGCACTGCAATTACATCTCCCCGATCTCCCAGTCCTTGGGCCAGAATGGACATGATAAATAAAGTAAAAATGTTGGTGAGAATGTAAAGAGAATCCTTAGACACTGTTGGTAGGCATGTATGTACAGTCATTATGGAAAACAGTATTGATATTCCTCAAAAAATGAAAAGTAGAATTAGCATATGACCCAGCTATAATACTCCTTTGTACATACCTGAAGAAAATAAAATCAGCCTACAGATGATAGCATATATACCCATGGTTATTGTGGCAATATTCATAATAGTCAAGATGTTGAACCAGCCTAGGTGCTAATCAACAGATGAATAATTTTTTTAAAATATGGTTTATATACACAATGGAGATTCATTCAGTCAAAAAAGAATGAAATTATATTATTTGCAGGAAAATGTATGAAAGTGGAGAACAATCATGTTAAGCAAAATAAGGCAGACCCAAATAAAAGTACAAGTACTCTTTTATATGAGAAAACTAATTTTTTTTTATTGGTTGTTCAAAACATTACAAAACTCAGGACATATCATCTTTCATACATTTGACTCAAGTGGGTTATGAACTCCCATTTTTACCCCAAATACAAATTGCAGAATCACATCGGTTACACATTCACATTTTTACATAATGGCATATTAGTGACTGTTGTATTCTGCTACCTTTCCTATCCCCTACTATCCCCCCTCCCAGAGAAAACTAATTTTTAAAAAAGTAGACCCTGAAGTAGAAAGGAGCTATAGAGAAGGAGAATGAGAAAAGGAGGAAGGGAAAGAAACAGGAGAGTAAGACAAGGTAGTAGGGCTGGTGGATGATATGATCTAAGCATGATATACACATGTATGAAAACGTCATATTGAAACCCATTAATTGGCACAATTAATATACATTATTATTTTTCAAAAAAAGAATACATAAAGTAAGTAACTTCAAAAATCTCTTACAAAAATTTTTAGAATCAAAGTCATGGCAAAAACAATCTGGAACCATATGGAAATGAAGTTGAAGGATCTTGAACTCAAACTACAGAGAGACAACAGTTTACAGTTAAATAAAAACTTGTCCCATTCAAAAGTAAATATTTGAAATAGATTTCTTTTATGACACTCTGCTCATTTAAATGTAGATTTGTGCTATATAACAAGTTGTAGAAAAGCAAAAGAATGAACTCTTTTTAGTTTTCAACTATTTGAATTTGCCTTTCCATGACTGCTTTTCAAAAATAGTGCAAAAAGTTTTCAGTCACTTTTGTGAGTAAGCAGAAATTTTATTCTATAGCCAGTCTAAATTGGAAAAACAAATGGAATTCTTTAATTCAGTATAATAATTAGTATTTCTGCATTAATCAAAAATACATGTAATAATGTCAGTAGATTTTTATCCTGAGATTGAGTATAATTTAGGTGCATGGCTTATGTAGTGTACCCCTAGAAATGAAAAAAACCCACAGTTTATAAAATGTATTTGCTGCTAATTTTTATTAAGATACGGTGTAGTGGCACATGCCTAAAATCTAAGAAACTCAGAGGTCGAGGCAAGAAGATTTCAATTTGAGGCCAGCCACAGCAAAATTAGCCAGACCCTGCCTCAAAATAGAAAATGAAAGGGTTGGGAATGTTGCTTAGTGGAAAAATGTTCCCAGGTTCATTCTTTAGTACCCCAGTCCCCAAAGAGGTACATAGTGAACATTTTGTTGTTTTTCCATTCATTTCTCCCTGGACTTTGAAAAACAAGGCACTAATTTATTTCAGAGTCCCAAAACCTATATAAAAATATATCATTTTCTCAAGAGTTTTTACCTTTCAGAATTATTCAAATACACATTAATATATTTTAAACATTCTGACCATTTTTAATTTAATACCTTTGGTAGTCCACCTCCAAGATGATTTCCCAGCCAATAACCCCCACCTTTTGTTATTCAGGGCCTAATGTACTCCTATTAACAATGGGCTGAATTTAGTAAACCTTATCTAACAAATAGAATAAGGAGGCAGTGATTGTGTGTAACTTGGAAACCAGATCATAGAAGTAGCCTCTATCACTCCTTTTGTTTTTTTACAGTTCTGGGGGAAGTCACAATATAAATATACTCAGGGCAGTATGCAGAGGCAAATGACACGTAAATAAGTGTAAATGACCCTCCTATACTAGACAAGAATTAAGTAACAGCAGCCCTGGCCTACAACTTGTCTACAACTTTTTAAGAGAAATGGTAGGGCAGATTCCCCCCACCTAAGCTGCTCACAAATTCTGAAATCACAGAAACAGAGATAATAAAGAATTAGTTTTATGTTTTAAATTATTCCACATTTTATTTTATTTTTTTGGTACTGAGGAATAACCAGGTACTTTGTCAATGAGTTACATCCCCACCCCTTTTTATATTCAATTTTGACACAGAGTCTCACCAATTTACTTAGGACCCCACTAAATTGCAGAGGCTCACCTTTCAATCCTTTTGCCCCAGCCTCTTGAGTCCTTGAAAATACATGTGTGTGCCACCACATCTGGCTCATTAATGCTATTTAAAAAGTATTGTGGTGTTGTCTGTTAAACAGAACAACTATTAGAGACTTCTCAGAAGTTTCAATATTAATTTCCAGAGAAATCCATATTTTAAAAGAATTATAAATTTTATTTTTAAATACTAAAAGGTAAGGGGTTATAGTAACGCCATAATATCAAGGAAATTTTCATGAATGGCTCAGGAATTATACTCCTAGGAATTTAGTCTTCAGAAAAGCAAGCAAACTGATGAAAAGAAAAGACTTGTAAATGAAAAGCCACTGCAAATTTATACAAATTAAGTCTCTTCCATCACAGAAAATATATGTATAGAGATCCAATAAAAGAATTAAGTTATGGGGTACTACTACTAAGCATTAAAAAGAAATTAATGCCCAAAGTCATTAATCTACACACTTAAAATGTGTAAATTTTAATGTCTTGGTAAACTGTTTTTTTTTTTAAATTCTAAGAAAAAGGACAGTGCTAATCTTATGATTTCAGTAATAACTTATAAATGTCACTGTTAAGATAATTCAATTGTAAATAATGCTTAACTCTTATTTTCATGACTACTATGGCAGTCATCACATATAGTTTTAACTATATTTTGAATAAACTAGTTATATCTGTTCATAAAGGGAGGACTATCTTCCTCCATTAATTTTGTGTAATAAAACAAGAAGGAACAAAATGGTAACTAGTACTGAAAGCACTATGAAAAGACAACCTCAAAAGTCAACTTCAAAAGTCAAACACCTTTGAAGGTGATTGACTACTCATATACAAATAAACATTACTAATAAAATAAAAACATAACTTTGAAAACAAACAAAAACTGAATACTAAATTTTTTGTTTAAGAGGAAAATCCTTGTGCTGCTACAATGACTATTCCAAAGATAAGTCTATTTACTTACTTTCAAACTATTCATTCTTTTCCAGCTGGATCCTGTGACTCTACTAAAACTGTTTCCTAACACCAGTGATGTCTTAGTTGATATACAAAATAGTCCTGCTTTCATAGTAGTACTCTTTTCTATTTAAAGCATTTGTTCATTATATTGATTTTTATAGCATCATACTCCTCCACTGTATTCTGTGAACATCTGTAAAAGAAATGTATGGCAGAGACCACCACTTATTAATGTTTTCATTCCTTCAGTTATTTGAGAAACAGCTAACATCTTTTACTCTTCCCTCTTACTATTAAGCTCTCTTTGAGAAGGTTCAAAAAAAAGTGCTGTGATTCAGGACTAGTACTCAAAGAGCTAATCTCATTTCACTAAACATTTTTGGCCTCAAAGGTACACATTTTCTAATAGAAGTTTATCATAAGATTATGGATAAAGACAAAGATGTGAAATTATATACATTCAAAGAAATAAAGATTTGAAAATAAGGAGTGGGAAAGAGCATCATCTTCTATTCTCTTAAACACTAACAAGGTATCTATGAGAATGCTGAAAAAATAAATTACCAACATACATAATTTATATAAAAACATAAAAGGCTGTTTGAATAGGCAGTCTTGACAAGATAATATTTCCAATAAGATAGAGAACTGTGAAATTGCCATTTCTAACAAATAATCCCAGAATTAGAATAATAGAAAGCTACTATCAAATACTTAAGAATTTAAATTTTGTTAAACTGCTGTGTAAAAGCATAACTTGGTAAAACCTCTGTGGTATGCAATTTTAGAAATGTCTATCAAAATTTCAAAATTTACATACTCTTTGATCCTGAGATTACATTTATGGCAAAGCATCTATAAATGTGCAAAATAAAGAATGTAAAAGGTTATTCCTTGAGTATCATTTGTAATGGAAAAAAAGGAATAAAAAACTCAAATGTCCATAAATATCGAATTAAATAAAAGAAGTAATAATAGAAAAAATAATGATGGTGGTGGTAGCAGCAACTGGGGCTTACTCACTCCTAAGAAGCACTTCATGTTAACACATTTAACCTTTACAACAATCCTATGAAGAATTGCTATTATTTTTCCAGTTTTACAGATCATAAAACTCAAGCATGTAAAAGTTTAGTAACTTGCAAGAGTTGTTTGTCAGTAGCTCACCTGTTGTCTCTGTGCAGGCAGACTGGTTATAACTAACCACTATTCTTTATTGACTGTGAAACACAATGGAACCCAAGGAGCTGTCAAAATACAATCAAGCTTGACTAATCTAGAAAGATCTGTAGGATACAAGTCACACACATTAAAGGAGAGATATTGATACATGTCTGTGCACCATTAAAAAATTTCTGAAAAGATACACAAGTATCTGCCAAAACTGGTTGCTGGAAACAACAAAGTGTAGTTGAGGCTCAGGGATGAAGGACGACATCCCACTGCATATCCTTTGCATTAAAAAAAAAATGAACTATGCGAACATATTACTCAAACAAATTAATGCATAAAGCCATTTCAAAGAAATGTTAAAAACAAATCTGACTGTCAGACAGTTCTTAAACCTTGCCTAAGGGTGCTAGGTGCAGTGGTGCATACCTATAATGCCAGCTCAGAAGGCTGAAGCAGGAGGATCAAAAATTTTAAGTCAGTCTCAGCAACTTAGCAAGCACCTAAGCAACTGAAAGAGGTCTTGTCTCAAAAGATAAAAAGGCTAGGGATATAGCTTAGTGACAAAGCATCCTTGGATTTAATTCCCACTTTCAAAGGGGAAAAACAAAAACCTTGCCTATGGGGCATTTGTGTAGTCACTATCAACATGCCCTCATTAGTGGGCAGGGGTAAGAATGTTTAAAACAAGTTTGCCAGAAATGCAGAATTGTGCGTTTACTTACATGGTATCACAGGACACAAAAGATTAAATTGAAAGCAATATAAAAATAGGGCTGGAAAACATTGGCTTGCATAATTATCGATTATGGACAATTAAAAGAGACTGCAATTATGGGTATAGTAAACACAACATAGAGCAGAATCCTCAAGAGTGGTTTAGAATCTTTGGAATGACTCAAAGTAGGGTTTAATTCTTTGTTCCACCAGTTACTAACACATATTACAATGGAAAAGTTTATTGATCTCCAGAATTTATAAATTTCTAATCTTTATTTTTATTTCATTTTTAATTTCTTGCTATTTATTCTAAACAAGAAACTCTGCACTCAGTCATGTGTTCTGTGTGTGGTGCTGGTGGTGGGGGATCCATCCCAGGGCCTCTTGAATGAAAGGGTGCCAATCTACCACTAAGTTACATCCTCAACTTGACATTTTAAGTGCACAGCAGAGGTGCTACTATAATTCCTAATGCCTAGAATAGTACTTAACATACAGGAGGAATTAAAAAATATATATTTGTTAAAGAAACAAGGATAAGACAATTAAATGAGATAATAAATATAAAGTATCTTACATTATGCCTATAGCACATAATGTTTTCAGTTAATATTAGGTTCCCCTCCTTTGGTCATTCATTTTTACCTTTGATCTTAGCCAAAAGGTCCAGAAACAAGAGGCTATTTATTTTTTGATAAATTATTCTGTCAATTTTGGAATCAAGCTAAAAGCTCTACCTTCTAACTAGAGCTCTACTGGAAGCCAAATTTCTATATATGAATTTTCCCAGGTTAATACTGTTTGGAGAATGAAATCTAGTTCTTTCTGTATTTTCCTATTTCTTCATACTTATTTATTTATAAATCCTGGAACAGGCAAAGTTATTTCCAACAGTTTTTCTACCATCCAGACCTATAGCTTCCAGAATAGAGCCCAGGTCCAACAATAACTACCCTTGTCTAAACACTTATTATCTATCACAGGGATAAGTTAAGTGAATAAAGAAGTAATTTTCACAAAAGCCAAGAAGAAACCAGCAAAATGCACCCCCATGCCCCAACAAAAACGAACTACATGGCGCAGAAAACTGTCTTACCCTATCCTCCTTACTCAATTTTATTCTCCCTTTCCCCTATTCTGCAATGTCAGTCAGAAGTAGAAATAGGTACAGGTAGAAGTAGAAGCTGGCAGAACATAACTCAGCAGCAAAACTACTTGTTCAAAATATCAAAATATAACAACCTCTTGGGTTTATGGCTTTTATGATATAACAAATTTACCAAAACCTGGGTATGGTTGAAATATGCTAACACTGCCTAGCACAAAAAGTCTTCTGAATAGTAGATACATTTCAAATAACCATTCCATGTATGAGTCAACTTTTTATTTTAAAGCTTTGAATACAGAATTTTCATAAGTGAAATCTAATGTGATATGTTACCAAAGATAACCTAAGAATATGAGAAGACATCTCCTCTTTTTTCAGCCTCCTTTTTTGTTTCATTTTTACTTTACTTCATCGTGTAAAGAACAGATTATAAATCAAAATAAGATGCAGAAATATTTTAAATAAATATGGATGAATTGCCAGAGTAAATCTTGGTTAGGAAATGATAAGTGCCAAGACTACTAAAATTTAGAATTCACTAAAAGAAACAAATGCTTACAAAAAATGCAGGACTTTAGTGACCTAGTAATTCAGTGTCTATATAAATCTTTATTAAGATCTGAGAATGAGTACTGGGGGAATGTTAGAGAAAAGGAATACACTTTGACTACCTTCCAATGAGCATTTCAATTATAAATATCTTGAGATACATGTAATCTGTCTGAGTAGTACATGAAAAAATTGGGGGATTATCTCACAAATTATTATATAAAGAATATTTCTGAAAACTTGCAAATTCATTAGAATGCTTCAAAAACAGACAGCGTTGTGATTATATCTACAGTAATAAGCCTGTCTCTAGATGGCAGCCTGCACTTTGTATCAATCCCTGTAAAACAAATAAATATATTCTCCCTTTGTAAAAGATGAGCAAAACATAAAACCAAACACTCAAAAAAGATAAATCACTTATTAGCACATAGTATGTGTTTACTAGTCTTTCAAGACTGATAGGGTCATTCCGTCCACACCAAGAACAGATAACTTTAGTAAATATAAGGATATCAAATTTTGGAATGTGGTTTACCCACACTAACTTAGTTCATGGCCAAAACTAAGCACTGTCCTAGATCTATTCCTTTCAAA
Organism: Callospermophilus lateralis; assembly: GCF_048772815.1. Lineage (NCBI taxonomy): Eukaryota > Metazoa > Chordata > Mammalia > Rodentia > Sciuridae > Callospermophilus > Callospermophilus lateralis. The sequence continues at coordinate 123,628,205 of NC_135314.1, read as the reverse complement.
GATACTCTAAGATTCACCAAACTTCAACCTGTATTATTAAATATCCTCATCTTCAAAACTAATGCTATTCATATAAGACAAGAATCAGAAGAAATGATAGTGAGGAAAAGAAAATATTTTTAAAATGTCTGCTACCTCAGCTCTATTACTAATACTATTATGATTAAAGACAGCAGGGCACATTGATTCCTAAGTACCTATTTTAGAGAAAGCTCCAAATTTGGGGACCTTTCTTAAAATTCTTAAAAGAATTTGACAATTCAGAAAGATAATAAATAGGCATAAAAGGAAAGTATTAACCCACGAATTTTAGTTGTACAAAACTGACAGGAGAAATAAAATGGCCACAGCTTCTAGAGAAGGCTGATATCATTCATAACATGGTATGGAAACATAAAGTCAGGAAAACAAAGAAAAGGCTGAACTTTTCCTTCTAATAAATGAAATCATGGGTAAAATGATATGAGATAAATGAAGAGCCAAGTTTCATTTCTAAGCTGGAATAAAAAAGACACAGACAAAAAAACTTGCCTATAATGCTACAAAGAATAAATTAATTAAAAAAACAAATGTCTATTTATGAAGTATCCTGTTTATTAAATAATACTGTATATTTGACTTGTTACACAATTTAAGATGTAAATATTTGAGATTAAGATATTTTGATAGTGCCCCCCTCATCCCCAATTGCAAACAGATAACCGAGTACTATTCCTCCAACCTGTGCTTCAAAGCTCTTATCAACAGGGCTGGAGTGGTAGCTCAGTGGGAGAGTGCTTGCCTAGCAGAAGTGAGGCACTGGGTTCAAACCTCAGCAACACATAAACAAATAAACAAACAAACATACATACATATATACATAAATGTATTGTGTTCATCTATATCTTAAAAAAAATTTTAAGAAGTTCTATGAACAGAGGTCCCAAATTACATCAAGTATACTTCTAAAAAGTTTCTCACACAATTTTTTTCATGTGGCGCTAAAATTTTCTTAACTCATCTTTTACCTAGAATACCTTATTCTACTTTGTCCAACATTTCTGTATGTGATTAATGAGAAAGACATTAATTGGATGCATTTGTTAATATTTTAGTCTCAGGGAATTTTCTTTCAACCACCAAATTTTCATAATATATTTTTAAAAAATATACTTCCTATTTTATAATAGTTTTAAGTTGAAAGAAAAGTGACAGAGTACAAAGTTCCCATATACTACATCAATCACATCCAGGTGCCCTTTCTGCTATTATCTAACATCATTATGGTATATTTGTCACAAATAATGAGCCAATATTGATAAAGCTAATAACAACTAAAATTTATACTTTATTTGTATTTCCTTGGTTTTTACCTAATTTCAATTTTTCTGTTCTAGGATCCCATCCAAAATATCACAAAAGGTGATACTTTTCAAGTCTATCTCTACTGTATAAGCTCCTATACACTGTGATATTTTCTCAGACTTGAAAACATTATTTTTATTAAAAATCAAACAAATTTTTAAGTGTGCAAAACAATAGGGTTAACCATAGGCACAAAGTTGTACACCAGATCCTTAAAATTTACACATTTTGCATTCTTGAAAGTTTATATGCATTGTTAGCAACCAACTACCCATTTTCTCTTTATCTCTGTCCTTGATAATCATCATTCTGCTCTCTGCTTCTATTGAGTTACATCACTCATATAACTGAAATTGTGCAATATTTGTCCTTCTATATTATTTCACTTGGCATAATGTCATCCACTGCCATTCATGCTGTTACATATTGCAGAATTTCCTTCTTTTTAAGGCTTAGTAATATTCCATTGTTTACATTTATCTATTCATCCTTCAACAGACACTTGCTACTATATATACCCTAGTTACAGTGAATCATATTGCAATGAACCTGGGGATATAAATATCAAGGTACTGATTTCATTTTTACCTTTTAAAGGAATTTCTATTCTGTTTTCCATTTTTTTACTCCCATCAATATGTAGAGTTCTAACATCTCCATATCCTTGCCAATACATGTCTTTTATTTATTTTTTTGATTTTTTGTGGAACTGGGGATGGAACCCAGAAGCCCGCTATCACTAAATTATACCCCCAGACTATTTTATTTTTTGAAACAAGATCTCACTAAGTTGCCAAAACTGATCTCAAGTTTGCAATATTCCAGTCTCAGTTTTCCAAGTAGCTGTGATCACAAGTATGTGGTTGGCTGTCTTTAGTTTTATTTGTTTACTAGTAAGATTCAGCAACAGATGTGAGAATGATATTTTATTGTGGTTTTGATTTACATTTCCCTAATCACTAGTGATGACAAACATCTTTTCATATTCCCATGAAAAGCATGTGTGTGGTCTTTAAAGAAATCATTATTTGAGTCCATTGCCCATTTTGTAATTGGGTTATTGGTTTTTCTGTTACTATGATAAAGGAGTCCCTTATGTACTTTGGAATATCAGCCCAGAATATGATATATGGTTTCCAAATATTAGCTTCCATCAGATAGGCTCCCTTTTCACTCTGTTGATTGTTGCCTTTTCTATATAAGCTTTTGAGTTTATATTTCACTGCTAAGAATGATGTCATGAAGATTTCCCTGTTTCCCTATAGTTTTAGTCTTGTGTCCTATATGTAAGCATTTAATCTTTTTATTAGTGAATTTTTATATATGATGTAAGATTAAGGTTCCAATTTCATTTGTTTGCTTATAGATAATTTTCGCAACACCATTTCGTTTTCCCACTGTGCACCCTTGACACTTGTTAAAGATTACATCACCACATATGGGTGGATTTATTTCTGAGCTATTCTGTCCTTTATGCCAATACCATTCTGACTTACTTAGTGTGATTTTGTATTTTATTGTTGTTTGGATAGGAGGTGTGAAAACTGAATCCAAAGTTTCATGGCAGGATGTACTCTACCATTAAGTTAAACCTTTAGCTCTTGTAATAATATTACGAAAATGGGAAGGGTGGTGCCTACAGATTTGTTCTTCTTTCTCAAGATTAATTTGACTGATCAACATCTTTTATGATTCCGTTCCTTGTTTTTTGTATTTCTGTAAAATTAAAAAAAATTACATTGGGATTTTGATAGGATTTGCATCAAATCTGTAGATCACTTTGGGAAGCATAGAGATTTTAACAATATTAAGTCTTCTAATCCATAAATATAAAATTTATGTTTTCTCCAATACATAAATACAGGATTCCTTTACATTTTGTTTGTGTTGTCTTGAATTTCTCTCATCAATGTTTTACAATTTCAGTGAATAAGTCTTTTATTTTCTGGGTTTACTGCTATATACTTTATTCCTTTTCATGCTACTGCAAATGGAACTGCTTTCCTAACTTCCTGTTAGCATATAGAAAGACAACTAATTCATACATGTTGATTTTGTATCTGGCTACTTTGGCAATCTCATTTATCAACTCTCTAACAGTTTTCTGCAGTCATTTTAATTTTTTAAATATATTTATAATATTTTTTGGTGGGCTGGGGATTGAACCAAGGCTGAGCTATATTCCCACCCCATTACAGTTTTCTATACATAAACTCATATGTCATTTTCAATCAGGAAAAATTTTACTTCCTCTTTTCTGGCATAGATGCCTTTTATTTCTTTTTTTCTTGCCTAACTGCTCTGGAAAGGTTTTCCAGTACTATGTAGAATAGAAGTATGGAATGGTGGGCATTCCCAACTTATTCCTGATTTTAAAGAACACACACTTAGTTTTTCATTATTGAGTATAATGTGAGCTGTGAGCTTTTCCTCTATGGCTAATTAATTTGAAGTAATTTATTTCTATTCCGGGTTTGTTTGTTTTCTTTAATGTGAATGCTGTTGAATTTTATCATTTTCCCTTCAAATACTGAGATGATGTAATTTCAATCTTTTTTTCGATTACTGGAGTGTGTACCACATAATTTTTATACGCTAAATCATCTTTGTATCTCATGGATAAATTCTACATGACTGTGGTGGTATGACTGCATTAATATGCTGCTAAAGTTGGTCTGTTAGTCTTTTGTTGAGAATTACTTTGCACAGTCATCAGAGATACTGGTCTGTAGTGTTTTTTCCCCCACTGATAACTTTGTCTGGCTTTGATATTAGGTTAATATTGCCCTCATAAAAATCAGTTTGGAAGTGTTTCAACTTCTTCAAACCTTTGGAGGAGATTGAGAAAAAGAATTGGTATTAATTATTCTTTAAATATTTGGTGGACTTCATCAGTGCAGCCATTTGGTGCTGGACTTTTCTTTCTTTATTACTGAATTAATTTAGGTCTGTTCAGATTTTCTCTTTCTTCATCACTCAGTTTTGTTAGATGGCACAGTTTGAGAAATTTATTCATTATTCTAGGATATCCAATTCTTTGGAGAATTGGGTGTATGATTATTTATAGTAGTCTCTTATGATTGTTTCTGTTTCTGGGGTATCCGTTTTAATGTCTCTTCTTTCGTTTATGATTTTACTTCAGACTTGTTTTTTGATGACACAAAAGTTAAAAATAAGAGGTTATGCATTTTACTCAATGTCCTCTAATTTGTGTTCTTTGATGTTTTACTCATTGTTAGATAGGGTTTATGTTCTATTTGTTTTGTTGCTGTTGCAGTTTGGTAGAGTGGATGACCAAAAGAAAAAAGTGTGGTGTTTATCATATCAAATCAAAGATCACCATGACTAAACAGTTCTGATTATTAATCTTAATTAATCTTAATCATGCAGGTGAGGTGGTATTTGTCAATTTTCTTTACTATATAGTGACGCTCCTCCCTTTCTTCCTTATTGTATTCCTTAAAAAGATACTATGGACAGCCATACTTAAGGGGTGGGGAGTTATGTTGCATTTCCTCAAAGTTTATATAGATATCTACATTAATTGCAACTGATGCTTTCAAGTAGTCCCAAGAAAATCTAGATCCATGAATGAAATTACAAAAAAGATAAACATACAAATGACGCCAAAAACTGTGGAAGTTTCAAAATCATTCATTTCCTTAAAAAACAAAAAATTATAAAAAGTTCAATGCTATGACTTACTGTTTACACAGACACTCTCCCAATCACCTAAAGGAAGAAACTACTTTAAATGGATAATATATAAGTTCTGATTATGATAACAATATTATTCATATAAATCTTATGCCAAAAACGCTAAGACATATACGCTCCCCCAAAAAAGACACATTTTGAAAGGCACGTGGAAATTTATGAAGCATTAGGAAACTATTAGGATAAAAATAATTATAGCACAAATTCAAAATATGAAAGAAATATGAAAATCACTTTTTCTCTGATGATTCTTGTTCTGTCTGCATTCTTTTTTTAAAAAAAATATTTATTTTTTAGTATTTGGCGGACACAACATCTTTGTCTGTATGTGGTGCTGAGGATCGAACCCGGGCCGCATGCATGCCAGGCGAGCGTGCTACCGCTTGAGCCACATCTCCAGCCCCCTGTCTGCATTCTTGATAGGAGTTCTGATGGAAAGAATCAAAGTGAAACAACTCATAGAGTGGGACATTAAAGGATTACATCCTCAGGTACAGGCTAAATAACTAGTAAATGAAACATCTCATTTTGGAGAACAGTGTTTTTTGATAACACATAAAAGGAGAAAAACATTTTATCTGAGAATTCATAGTAAAAAACTGATGGTTCAACAAATATCCTAAATTCATATATTCTGATTCAGAAAACCCCAAACTCCATTTAACTGCAAATGCCCCTAGTTGGTAGTACTGTGGAGCAATACCCTTCTTATGGAAATATACCTATATCTTAGGTTTCAAATAAATGAGAGGGAAAAACAAAACAAAACAAATGTTGAAATAAAAAGTAATGAAAATATACCAAGAAAATAAACTGTTAACAAATAAAACAACAGGCAAAAGCAAGATTGTAGGAATAGGCTCTCGAAGGCTTAAAATATTATAACTATCAGATACAAACTGTAAAAGAATGTTTAAAAGGAAAATACAATATTGAGTATCTGGGGGATGAGACTGTGTAGAGCACTTGCCTAGCATGTGTGAGGCACTGGGTTCAATTCTTAGCACCACATGTAAATAAATGAATTAAGAGAAAGGTCCATCAACAATTAAATACATATTTTTTTAAAAGAGAAAGGACAAGGATGGGCTGGGGATGTGGCTCAAGTGGTAGCATGCTAGCCTGGCATGCTTGCGGCCCGGGTTCCATCCTAAGCACCACATACAAACAAAAATGTTGTATCCACCAAAAACTAAAAAATAAATATTAAAAAGTCTCTCCCTCTCTTAAAAAAAAAAAAAAAGAAAAGAAAGGACAAGGAAATATCTCCTCTTTAATTAAAAAAAAATTGAATATCTGCAAAGAGAAATTCCATGGAATTCCAAGGAACTAAACAGCTATAATTTATAGAAACAGACAATATATCAATTGAAATAAGAAAGCTTAAGAGATTGGCAAAGGTGAAAAGAAAATAAGTAAACTGGAGGATGCAGGGTATGGATATTAAGAAAGTAGCACAGAAATTTGAAAATATGCAAAGGTACATAGAAGATTACATGCAAAGTTTAAACAAAATTCCTGAAGAAAACTTAAAATGTGAAAAGGTAATATTTAAATTGAAAATAATCAAGACATTTTGGAACTGCTGAAACACATCGATCCAAAGAAATATATTGAAGAGCTAGAAATCAGCATAGAGAAAGTCAAAAGAGTAGAAACAAAGAGAAAACCCTCAAGTTTAGGAAAAGTAAATATTGAAAAAGAAAAAAAATCTTTATTTTGAATTCTCTTAAACAATACAAGGCACAATGTCCTCAATATGCTGAATGAAAACTACTGCCAATATTATAAGTGTACATATATACACATGTACATTTTAAGAAAAACACATAACAAATAAAATTTCAGAAGAAATTCTACAGAGCCAGTCACTAGCAGAACCTCAAAAGAATTTCTGAATGCTATTCTTTGGACAGAAGTGATCTCAGATACATCTATCATATGTATCTACTATAAAACATATCACTACAATTAACAATACTAGATTATATATTTAAAATCTGGTAAGATGATAGATCTTATGTTAAGACTTTTCAATCAGAATTTAAAGAACACAATTCAGTTTTATGTACATAAGAAGCATCTAGAAGGGAAGGGTACATGAATAACAAAAGAACAAGAACAGAAAGGTTGGGCCAGAAAGGGAGGAGGCAGGGGGTTAGCAATGATGGTGGAATGTGATGGACATCATTATCCAAAGTACATGTATGAAGACATGAGTTGGTGTGAACATACTTTATATACAAAGAGAGATATGAAAAATTGTGGTATATATGTATAATAAGAATTGTGATGCATTCCACTGTCATGTATTTAAAAAACTAAAAGCAATTAAAAAAAAAAGGCTGGGCCAGAAAAACAAGAAAAGGATTAGGCTTCATTAAAATTCAAATATAATCAAGGAGAAATGCATAAATCTAAAATCACGACGTCAAGTTTTAATACAGGGGCAGTGCCTGTCAGAAGCAGTAAACAATAAATTGGGATAAAAATATTTAAAGAAAAGTAATAAACTTAACAATGAACAACCTACAACTTAAAAAATGCATAAGACACAGAGCTTTCATGGGCACATAAACATTTGCAAAAGTTGATGATATCTCTTAAAATAACTCTGTAATTCCAGCAACTCAACTCGGGAGGCTAAGACAGGAGAGCCCCAATTTTAACGACAGCATTGGCAACATAGTGAGAATTGGCTCAAAATAAAAAAATTAAAAGGGCAGGAGATGTGGCTTAGTGGTAAAGTGCCCCTGGGTTCAATACCCATAAAGAAAAAAAAACTATATAGACCGTTTTCTCTAGGGTCAAATTAAAAAAAGGAAGGAAAGAAGAAAGAAGGGAGGGAGGAGGATAATCAATCCACAAATCCACAACAGAGGTTAACCAGAAAACTTTTATGTTTGGAAATTTTAAAAAATGCTTTTAAATAGTCGAATACAAAATGTAACTGAAAATTAAAAAATATTTTAAATTAAAACAGGGACATGATAAGGAGCTATAAATATATCTAAAATATAAGGGAATATTATAAACAATGCCATAAAACATAGAGGTAAAATGGAGAATTTCCCAGAAAAAAATGTGCCTTGTCAAATAAATAAAACACTTGAATGCTGCCAAATCAGTTAAAGAAAATAAAACAGTAGTTTAAAATCTCGCAACAACAGAAATTTCAGGCCCAAATGCCATGAATTCTACAAAACATTCTGAAAAGAAATAAGTTGAATCCCATATACACTTCCTAAAGACAGAAAAAAATGATATTTTTACAATTCATTTTGTTAAGATAAGAAAGCCTTGATACTAAAAATGGAAAGAATAAAAAGGGAAAAGTACAGGTAATCTCATTGATAAAAGATAGATATATCCAGGATTTGTGGTATATAACCACAATCTCAGGTTCTTGGGAAGGCAAGGCAAGAGGATCAGAAGTTTGAGGCCAGCCTGGACAACTCAGGAGACCCTATCTAGATCCAGAATTTTAAAAAGTTTTTAAAAAGAGCCTGGAATGTAGCTCACTGGTAGAGTACTTGCCAAACAAGCATGAGTCCCTGATTTCAATCCCCAGTACCATAAACAAATGAACAAACAAAAAGGATACACATACTAAATCCCCCAAAATATATTAACAAATCAAACTTAGTGATAAATTTAAAAATTTGATGGGGGAATGAGAAGAGAGCTGTAAAACGATAGGGGATTTTATGGTCAGTGAGACTATCCTATATGATACTGTAACAGTATATAGATGATCATGAATTTGTGAAAACTCAGAATATTACATCACAGAGTGAACTCTAATGTAAACCATGGACTTCAGCTGATTATAACGTATTGATATGATTTCATCAATTACCACAGTAATTGATAGATCTTAAAACAGGAAATGGAGGTAGAAGGAGGATAAATGAGAACTATCTATATTTTCTGCTTATTTTTTATGTAAGCCTAAAACTGCTCTAAAAATTAAAGTCTTTTGACAAAAAAAGGCTCTACTAATAATGAATGCTTTTAAATGGTCAAAATCCAAAAATAAACTGAATGACAGATCTACAACCCCCCCCCCAAAAAACCCTCTAACATAGTGAAAAAAAAATCCTAAATGGAGAAATAAAATGACTGTGAATTATAAGATCTGATTTCATAAAAATGTAAATATATCAACCACGGATGTATAAAAGTATCATTAATCTTTGCACTTCCACCTGTGAACTATTTTGACATGAACAATGATGTACAGGAGACTTTCCACTGTCATTCAGTGGGTAGAGCCTATGATGAAGAAATGCTCCACAAAACAAAGAATAATCCAGCCCCAAATGTCAATAGTGTCTATCCAAGTTGAGAAACTCTTGATATACAAATTCAATATATAATTCTATTTAAATTCTAACAAGTTTTGTAATTCGTTTTACGAAGTTTATTGGTAGAACTAATTATAAAACACACAATCTCACATGCACACCAAGAATTTTCTAGTCAAGGAATTTTTTTTTAAAGTAACAAATTAATTATTAGAATACAGAATCCAGAAGACTTTCCTGTAAGCAAATACTAATGGTGCCATTGTACATTGTACATTGTACTAGTAAAAAACTAGAGAACTTTTCACACTTAAAAAATCTACAACTCCAGATGGAATAAAAACCTAAATTTCCAAGGTTAAACTGAATATAAATAAACTTTATATAAACTAGAAGTTTTTATTTAAAAACCAGGAGAATATTTTCTTGACTATCATGTAAAGAATTTCTTAAATAAGTTACATGTGGAGTCCCATACCCATACACTTAGCAACCTGAAAGCTGAGGCAGGAACATCATAAGTTCAATACTAGCCTCACAACTTAGTGACATTATCATATAAAAAACACTGAAAAAAGAACTAGGGACATAAAAGTGGTAGAATGCCCTTGGACTCAATCTCTAGTACTACAAAAAGATGAAGGGAAAAGGGGAAGAAAAAAAAAAAAACAAGAATTTCCCACATAAAACACAAAATGCACATAAAAGAGAAGACTAACAAATTTCATTACATTTTAAAATTAAGAACTTAGGCTCATTCATTCTTTCAACAAATATTTATAGGTGCTAGAGATATAACAGAGAACAAAACAGATAGAAACCACTTCCCTCAAATAATAATATATCAAATTATGAGAAAGAGGAGAAAAATAGAACCTACTGTAAGGTGGGAAAGGACAGCATATGCATGTGAGTATATGTGTGTAGATATATATATATATATTTTTTTTCAACAAGAGACTAGTATTATCAGAAAAATCTTACAAATCAATTAAAAAAAAACGATCAACATTGCAAGAGTAAAATAATCAACTGATATATGAAACAGTACACAATCTCAAAAGCAGGAGAGGAAATAAAAATGAAAAACATAACATGAGACTTTGGAAGCTACCTCACAAGACAAATCTAAAAATATTGTCAATACTATGTTTGAGCAGATATGAAGCCATCTGATTTCAGTGACATTGACTAGTTAGAGCATTAAAATTAACTACAACCATTTCAACAAAGTATGGCCATTATATTTTCAAGCCCAGCAAGCACTTTGACTCCATGGTATTAAATCACACCACTTTATACAGGGATACTAACATGTATAAAAGATAATTTATAGTAATATTGTTTATATTACCTACAAGCTAGAAACAATTTAATTTCTTTCAAGGGTAGAAGTATAAATAAACTGGTATGCTTATAAAACTAATATTTTACAGAAGCTCTCAAAATAGGGCAATTTGCCTCTCCAGGGGCATTTAGCAACCTCTACAGACATTTTTGATTGTCAAAACTCAGGGAGAGAAGAAAGAGAGAAATGTGTTATTGGTAACTAAGAGTTACAGGTAAAAGATATTGCTAAATGTTCTATGATACACAGGAGAAACCAAAACAACAAAGAACTGTCTTTATCATATCATTGTACAATAAATAACTACAGTACAGAAAACATAAAAGTAACACAAAGAGTAGGTATAGTTAACTATCCAAATAAGGAGAGCAGGCAAAACTATTTTATTTAAGGACATAACCACTAATTATAAAGCTATAAAGAAAAGCCAAGAAATAGTTCTCATAAAATCAAGGTAACACTTATCTCTGTGGGAAATGAAAACAGTTGTGATGGGGAGGGTCATACAACACAGAAGGGAAGGTTCTTGTGAAGTCCTGGCAATATTCTTTTCTTTGACTAGAGTACTGGTAACACTGGAATTCATAGTATATTAAATTATATAACCTATTCTTACATATTCTATATATCTTCTGTAAGTATAAAATGTCAAAACTTAAAGAAACTTAAGAAAAATGATAATGTACTTGTACGTGTTTACAGATAAGGATTCATTAAATTCAAAATAGAATACTGATTAATACATAATGAACCCATTAAATATACACTTGTTAGTTTCTAAGCCACAGGCACATATATACACACACACAGATAAGGATACCAGTGCCATTTATTTACTTGGGAGGAGACAATAAATCATAGTATTGCAGTAGGGACATAAAATAAGGGGAAAAAATCAGAATTAGAAGTGTGTTATATAGCCCATTACTACTCTCATAAACTAGAACCTAATTGAGCTCCTTCTGAAAATATCCTATGTTTAGGAATCTTAGTTTTCATAAGTACTGCCAGAAAACCGATATGGAACCAAAATTGAGGGTGAATCCAAAGACTGGGTGTCCAATAGGTACACACATACATTATTAATTATGGTTATATAAGAGTAACGTAATTTTTATTTTATCTCAATTATATACATATCACTTTTCTTAACAGCAGATTAAGTTGTGAGGACATAAATAACTAGTTTGGATATACCTATTTTATAAAAGGAACCATTGTATTTCTTTTGGCCTAGAGGTGCCACAAAAAAATTACTGTGACACTAATGGGCTCACAAATTAGGAAAGTTCAGGAAACTGATTAACTGCTCCTAGGTTTAATTCTCTGGCAATCCTGCACTCCTAAGGAAGCCCATGGGCATTTGGAAGTCAATATAAGTACTACAAAACAGAAATATTAGTTGTTATAACCAAATAAGAAAGGTTATTTCTAATCATCAATTCTCAAGCATATACTTTATATAAAAAGACGTTTGTCAATGAAAAATATTTATCATTACCCCACATAAACACTTTTGAAATGTTATGTATTGGTGTAAACCAGAATGTATGCATGTATTCATCAATATTATGTATTTAATAAAGTATAATACTTTTTGAACATGGCTAACACATTCATTTAGGCAAGCATAATTCTATTAATCTATCCCTATAGTTCTATGATAAGCCCTTTTAGCTTCCTCATAAATTTATTTCTATAAACACTTATAAAGTTATACAACTTAAGAATACAACACAAGGTTAACAGTTTTAAACATTTCCTTTGTCATCATTCCCTATTCATTAATACTGAGTATATCTTTTATTGAGTTAGTTGGCCCATGTTGATGGAGGGCTCCCACAGTAAATAGAATTCTCTCTAAATGGTTCAAATGAAGAGACTTTTGTGAAAAGACTAAAGATAAATGGGCAGTTAGGGAGGCAATCAGTGGTGCTGATGCAATCTAAGATAGCTAAAGTTGGAAACCAATACTGTATCCTAGGGTTCAAGATCCAAGATGAGAAAACAATACTTCCCATGTTATTCAGTCATGGTAAGATGTTCCATTTGCCTTGTCATTGGTTGTGGTATCCTTCTAGTCTGTAACTAATGGTTAAAAAAAAAAAAGCCTCTCGATGCCCTTACTCTCTTCCTATTTCAAGCCAATTTTATTTATTAACATATTAATTGTACAAACTAACAGGTTTCACTGTGATATTTCCATACATGTATTTATATCATGTGTTGATCATATCAAATCCTCCCTTCTACCCTTTCTCCCAAACTCTTCCCTTTCCTAAATAGTCCCTAATGATAAATAGTCCCCTTGTTAAATAGTCCCTATTCCATCAAGACAATTTTTGTAAACATCGATTAGTCATTTGATCTTATGTAGCTTTAGGGGGAATAACTGATACAATAAAATATGAACCTGCATTTTAGAAATTTAATTTGTAACAAAAAGGTCTGTATGTATGATACAAATCTTACCTCAACATATTAGAAATATAGTTCATTTGTCCTTTGTTGACCTTCACTATACTGTGGCTATTATATAAAAGTTTTCAGTTCTCTTTTTAGTACAGTTTAATTACTGTATGGAATGATATGATTAATTTGTTTCATTTGCATTCAATTTTAGAACTTACACCTTCATCGTTCTTGATTTCCATTTTATTTTTGTTGAGTGTGTGACATTTTGAGATAGCATTCAAAGTTAAGGACTATTCAGAAAGCATTTTCAACCAGGCATGGTGGTGCATGCCTATAATTCCTGTGGTTCAGGAGGCTGAGACCCTACGCAACTTAGCAAGACCCTGTCTCAAAATAAAATAATAAAAAGGGCTTGGGTTGTGGCTCAGTGACAAATCACTCCTGGGTTCAATCTTTAGTACCAAAAAAAAAAGGTATTTTCAAATTAAGTATCCATCCTCACCCCAATTCCCTCTATATTTTTCCAGCTCATTCTCATTCTCACTCTCCCTCCCTTTCTTCCCCCTCCCCCACAATTCCTCCCTATTAGTAACCATTGATCCCTGGTTTATTCTTTTTATATTTCTTTTCAGTCATATAAGCATATACATGTGTATATCTAAATTTCTCCCTTCTTAGGAAAAAAAAGGCTGTATACTTCAGATTTTCTTTTGCACTTTCCCCTTAAAACTGTATTAATGCATGTTAGCACAGATCTTCCCCATTTTATTTGTTAAAAGTGCCACAAAAGCCCACTGTGTAGTTATACCACAAAGACCTGTACATGAATCACAGGTCAGTAATCACAATAGCAAAGATAGTAGAAAGAACCTGAATATCTAAAGACAAATGAATTGGTAAACAATTTGTAAAATCCATATATAAAATGGAATATTATTCAATCATGAAAGAAAAATGAACTACTGATACATGCTACAACTTATCTAATCCTCAAAAATATAGGGTAAGTACAACACATCTTTATGTGTCCTCCCAAAATTCTTAGGCTGAAATCTTAAGTCCCAGTGCACTGGTATTAGGAGACAGGGACGAAGGAAATAATTAGGTTATGAGAGTTAGTGACATTATAAGGTACCCTGCATAGTTGTTCCATCCTCTTTTTATCATGGATACAACATGAAATCAGTAATTTACAGCCTGGAAGGGAAACCAAACAAGGACCAGACCATACTGGCACTCTTATCCTGAACTTCCAAAAATAAATTTTTGCTTTTTATAAGATAACCAATCTTTCATGATGTTACAGCCACCCACACTAAGACAGCTGCACGATATAAACTGTATACTTTAAAATGGCTATTATATAGCCAATCCCAAAAAAACAAATGTGGAATGTTTTCTCTTATATAAGGAGGCTGATTAATAGTGGGGTAGGGAGGGGGAGCATGAGAGAAATAGACAAACTCTAGATAGGGCAAAGGGGTGGGAGGGAAAAGGAGAGGGCAGGGGGTTAGCAAGAATGGTGGAATGTGATGGACTCATTATCCAAAGTACATGTATGAAGATACAAATTGGTGTCAACATACTTTATATACAACCAGAGATATGAAAAATTGTGCTGTATATGTGTAATAAGAATTGTAATGCATTCCACTGTCATTTATTTTTTTTAAAAATCAATTTTTAAAAATGGCTGTCATATAAATTTCACATATTTTAAAAAATCACATTGATACCATTTTTAAATCATTAAGCTGAAAATTTTGAGAAATATAGTACTGTTTAAAATAACAAAAAATAAATATATATTTTTCCCTAAAAAAGGGGGGGCATGAAAGCTCTATACACTAATATGTTTTGTGTTATAGGTATGGAGAAGAAATTGTATGCATTTCAACCTATAAGTGTGGAAATTAGAAGGCTAGAAAGAAAAATAGATTGGAGGACATATAATAATTTAGACAGGAGCCATCTACTACGCAGAGATAAATGAGAAGACAAAAAGTGTAAAGACTTTTTATTACATAACTTAAAAATTATTTTTAGAGCCATGGGAATACACTGCAGGAGTAAAATTTTAAAGACTACTTACTACTTTTAAAGTTAAAACTCAGAACTCTTGGAATGCAAGAGATAATATATGAAAAACATATTATCAGTGGTTGCTCCACCAATTTTACCAGAGTAAAATGAACAAACTTTCTTAGTTTTAAATAGCCTAATCTCTACCTACTCCCTGCCAGTCTCTAAACTCTAAGGTTCAGCCATTGAATTCTGTCCTGGAGTCAATTGTGGCTTCTTGTCTTTTTGTACACTGCTACTTTTTGCTGTTCTCTTCAAACGTCCTTATATTCATTTCAGGGTCTGCTTCCTCTAGGATATGTTGTTTTGTTGTTTTACCATCTCCCCACATTAATATATACAGGTACAGCCCAGCTGGATCAGAAGCTCCTCCCTATTATTCTCATGATCTTTTGGGTTAGGGATATACACAATAAATGAAACTGCCTGACTCTCGAGTCTTGATTTTGGGCCTAACTGTATGAATCCAGATAAACTTACCTAACACCTTTAATCTCAGATTCTGATCTATAAAATAAGGATCACAACTACCTGATAAGACTGTTAACACAGATTAAATCAACTAATGTAGTTTAGAAAAGCACAAGGTTTGACATATCTAAACAGTCATTAAATAATATCTGGTTTTTATCATCGTAACACTTCACTGAACTAGTCATATATTTCCTTTATTATTCCTTACAATAAAGACACCTTTAAATATTAGACTCTTTTAATCTAAGCTATAACTATTCTACATGAGAAAAATATCTAGTAACTACCTGTTAAAATGATAAAAATATCACTATAATTAAATTGTTTTATGGATTTCCAACAAACTGTAAATTTAATACACAAATTATAATAGTTATATTTTCAGCAAAACTTAGGAGTTTCAACTATTTATATATGAGGATCAAAATATTTGCAAACGCACAAAATTGTGAATGTTAGCAACTACCACACTTTCTAACATGAAGCTTATGTACAAAAATGAGTAAAAACAGCAAAATGTTATGATCTAAAAATTCAATTCAAAAAGCTATTTCATAAAATTCATATTTCCTCCCTAAAGTTTCAAAAAAATTCAGAAATGCATTATTTTATAGGAGCAAACTGGAACTAGAACAAAAATGAATATCCTTAAATAATTTACCAATTATTTTCTCTATCAGAAAAAAATTAGTACATAATTCTAGAATGAATTATATTTGACTAGTGCAGGTGAAGTAAAAAGTCACACTGCTGGGCTGACAGGCTCAATGTACATCGTTTATTTTAATATTCTGTACCTCGACATCCTGAACACTGGATAAAAAAGTTGATTAAATCCAGAAGTGCGATGTCCCTGTCTTGTTTATATGATTCAATCCAGTCGTCCACCACAGACTGTGGAAAAAAAAAATATAAAAATGAAAACTTCAAAAAATTTTGATATCATAGCAAATAAATTTTCAAAAAGTTTGTGTTTGTGGGTCTATTTGAATAAGAAAACTACTTACCTGACACTACTTCTCTGTAGCCAAATAAAAGCAAAGATCACTCTTTTTTAAAAAGGTCAATAAAATGTACATTACTAGTTCTCATTCACAATACACCAAATAAACTCGACTTTACCAATCCCTTGAAGTCAAGCAAATATAATTATTCAGAAACTATATTATAAAAACAACCTCAAAATTAAGCCAAATTCACTCCTTACAGATAAATGTTTTCTGAGTATCAGAAAACCTACTAAAGAGTGCAGAACATATGTAACAAAATGAATTTTTTCAGAAATAAAAGAAGGGTTCAATATATGGAAATCAAATTTATGAAAAATTAAAATGGTTGCACTTCTTAGATTTCAAAACTGTCTGATAAAATTAAGTCAATCTCAATAAAAAAAAATACTTCTACAAAAACCAGAGTAAGATGGAATCTACTCAGAGAAAATAAAGACAAAGACTAAAATACAATTGTTACTGAAATATTTAAGACATTTCAACTAAATAAGCAACAAACCAAGGATACCTCTTGTAGCCATTCAACACAGGTTTGAACCTTTTGTTAAGGTAAATATTAGTAAAACACTAATAAAAACAAGTCTCTCTTGCTACAAATAAGAAACTTAAGGCTCTGCTACAGTGATTCAACAGACTAATAAAATAGAAAAAAATGATAAGACCATTGATTAAAAAAAAGGCTTGAGCATTACAATAACTAGACAACATAAAAGGAGGAGAGGTTTGTTCACAACTACAAATGCCAAAAATAAATTCAAGAGAAGTACAAGCACTAACAAGGAAAATGTTTGAAAAATTTACAGGATATAAAAAATGACATAAATAGGTTCTGAATTTAAAAACAATAACACCAAAAAGTTCAGTTTTATCTCAAAACTGTATTGTCTTCTCAGCTTCTGAGGCAAATTAATGAGATTTTAGTTAGCATTCTAGTTAGCAGGACTGTTTGGGATATTCTTTGGTGGGAGTTGAGGATGGGAATCAGAATAAATATATAAAACATAATACATTTTTAAAAATTTTATTTGTGCACTGAAGTATGTTTGTATACAGCAAAATGCATAAATCTTAAGTTACACCTTAATAAACTGACCAACACAGCTATGTAATAATCGAGAAAAAGAAAATATTTCCAGAATTGAAACATGTTCCTTCCTGATACTTTCCTGTAAGTAATCATTTCCAATCCAAAGGGTAATTATTATTCTGACAGTTATTACCAAAAATTAGTTTGATATGTTTCATCTTTTGTGTTTCCTTCCAGCAAAGTTATATTAGTAAGATCCAATTATGTTATTTTTCAAATTAGTAATTCCTTTTTTGTACTGCTGAGTAGTGTTTTACTTTATAAATTGATAATAATTTATTATCCATTTTACTGTTAATGGACATAAAGCTGTTTCCAGATTAGGATAATTACAAGCAAACTGTTTTAAATGTACACATCTTTTGATGAACATACAAATTCTTTTCTACTTTCTATATAATAAGCAGTAGACTTGTTAGTATACAGAATACACATGTCGAGGGTTAGCAGACTATGACAAGCAATTTCCCAGAGACAAGTATAGTAAATTATACTTCCACCAACAGAATAGGAACAATGTAGGAGATTTCCAGATGCTCCATGTCCCAATCAATACTAGGTATTTTTAGTCCTTTTAATTTAGTCCATTCTGGCTGGGTTAACCTTCTTTTATTACCTTTTATTGAAAAGAATCACTTTCATTTCTTCTAAGTAAAAAGAGAAGACTTTTTTTTTTTTTGTACATAAGCCTATCTTCCTATCTTATCACACAGTGTTTTGAAAGTTTTATTTTAAAAATGAACAGAAACTAAGAAAAATATTATGGTGGTAGGAGAGGGCAAAAATCAAAAAGAATTGTACGGTTATCTGTTGAAAGTTCAGCTCTGCTGAGAGTTAGGTCTCATCACTAGTTCAGGATAATGGTGAGAACTTGGGAGTAAGTGCAGAAACTTTTAAGATTTAGCACCCAAGCAAAAAAGCTTTGTGAGACCTTGTTAAAAAAATGTGGCACAAGGCTGAGGAAGAATCTGTTTCTGCATTTCTATGTGGGTCCACCATTGTGAAAGCATTCTGAACATGGTGACAGAATTTTTCATTCCCCGGTATTGATTTATACTCCCACCAGTTATACATGAAGAGCTCAAAACATTCTGAGAAAACCTGTGTGCTGGAAATTGCATTAGAAGTACTAAAATTTACTCCAAAGGTACTGAATATAAATCAGAAAATAACAGACAAGTAACATAAAAGAACAAAGTACATAAGTAGTTTCAGATATATAAAACACATTACACAGAAAGTATTTCAATTTTAGAAGGAAAACATCAATTTATTAATAAATTATATTAACATAATTGATTATTCATCTAGGAGTTTAAAAAAAATCATATTACTTAAAAGCTATCAGAAGCCAGGCACAGTGGCGCACTTCTGTAATCAACCTATTCAGAAGGCTGAGGCAGAAGATTCGCAAGTCTAAGGCCACGCTGGGCAACTCAGCAAGACCCTGTCTCAGAATAAAATAATAAGGATGGGGGGTGCCCCTGAGTTCAATTCCCAGCACTGCAAATAAATAAATTAATTAAATTAAATATAAAAGCTACCAGAAAAGTGTGGGGACAAAAGAACATGAGAATGTAAAGAAATAAAGAAGCGTTGGTAGACAGAAACTGTCAGACATATATATATGAGAAGTATTACTATGGGCATAGGTGGGTAGATAATGCAGCCTGTTACAGAGGACCTTGTGTGGGATAAAAGTTTAAAGAGAGAAAAAGAATAGAAAACCATAAATATGCCTCATAATCAAAGTGCTGGAAATCTTCAGGAAAAAGAAAAAAAAATCTTAAAGGAGCCAAAGGATATATATGTGGGAACGACTGACAAGAAGGATGGTATATTTCACACCAAAAAATAATGCAAACTCATGGATAATGGAATAATCTAGTTAAAATACTAAAAGAAAGAAAAAATATGTCCATACAGAATTTTTTTAATACAGACTCTACCCAAAATAAATCTTCTAAATAAAGGCAAAATAACTTTTAAAACAAAACACTAAAAGAAAAATAAAAATAAAACCAAGAAAATGGACTAAACACTCTTCTTGAGAAAAGACTTAGACTGGTCAACAAGACCCAACCATTACGCAGACAAGTAAATTATAGAGAAGGAAAAATGATATTAGCCTCATACATCCAGTAATTACTCCTTGGAAGTCACCTATATTAAGATTTTTACCAACTTTCTGCTTCTTTAGGGTGTGTTTACAGCAGCACCACTCCCTTAAAAAATTTCCTATTTTTTAAGAGTCTGAGAACTATTAGAGTCCAATTATATCTCTTCCCAGGCCCTGAATTTGAGCCCAATATAACATATTCATTTAAGTAGTTTATTAATATTGTCATTATTAATATTGTCAAAGAACACTGCTATTTAAAAGAGAAAAAAAAAGATCTAACCACGTGATATTTACAAGAGATACTCCTTAAGTACAAGAGCACAAGTAGCTTGCAATATTAGGGTAATAATATATACCATGCAAACAGTAATTGTAAGAATATGGCTACACTAAAAAGAAATAAAGACAAGAAATATTATCAAACATGAAGAGGAATATTCCATAATAATAAATTCTTTAGGAAGATATAACAATGCTAAATTTGGATACACTAAATAACAAGTCTCAAAACATATACAACAAAAACTGAACTAGAAGAATAGACAAATTCATAATCATACTGAGATTTTTAATACACATCTCTTAGTAGCTGAAGAAAGAAGCAAACAGACCAAAAAAAGTAAGTATATAGTTTTGAATAAGACAAATGTGAACAAATTGACATGAATAAAAAATAATGTCAATGATTACAGAATATACATTCTAACACACATAGAATTCACCAAAACAGGTTATGGATCAAATCTTTTAAGTACTTAAGGGCCTGAAATAACAAAGAACATGTTCTCTGGCCATAACAGATTCAAGTCAGAAGTAGATAATAAAATATCCCCAAATGTTTGGTAATTAGAAAATATTTTAAACTAAAGATAATAAAAATATAGCTAAAGTGGTACTTATGGAGACGAAACGTAAGACCTTTAAATAGTAAAAAAAGCTAATCAATTTAAATATTTATAAAAGAATGTTTCATAAAACTAATATATTCATACATTAGGATGAAATGTAAATAGTAATACAAATGAGCTGAATCTACAGTTAGCATTAATGATAATGAAGGTTATTTGTGACATTAAGTGAAAAGAGAAATGTGAGATACTAATTTTAAAGCAAATTCACATACATACCTCCAGAATAGAAAAACGTATGAAAAATTCAAGCTGTGATACTGATAGTTTTCATATCCTCAATTCAACGCAAAGAGTTTTATTATAAGACTTTACTACAAAGAAAATCTCTGAGAGCTCAGCCACAGATATTCAACAAGAAGACCATTAGAAGACTCAAAATTACAGATATAAATGACAAATATCATGACATTTGTTATAATCATGATTCTTATATACTAGAGGACAGTGCAGAAATTAATATTCTGTTTTTCTCCATAAGGAATATGAGGCAGTTCAAAAAATAACATTTTTAAATTAAGAAAGAAAATAAAGAGAAGACAACAATAACAAAAAAAATTAAAGCAAGGAAGAAAAATTACATATATGGTACAGAGTAGTCAATGTTAAAAATGAATTTTAAATCTTGCCTTTAATCTCTCCATAAGGCTTAGAGATCAATTCAATTTGGTTGTCTATGCAGTGTACTAAGTTGATATTCTTAAACTGTTAGGTAAATATATTTTTCAGTAGCCATTTGACAGAATGTTGGTTAAACACAAAGGCACAGAGAACTAGTATCCTGTATTATAGATTCATTTGCTTTGTAGAAAGACAAGCAGATGGCAAAGAAAATACAGTTACATGTAAACTCTAATCTGGGCCAGGAATGATGGCATACACCTACGGTTCAAACTACTTGGAGGCTGAGGCTCGAGGACTGCCTGAGCCTAGGAGACAGAAGTCACTCTGGGGTACAAATAGACCATGTTTCGAGGCAGGTGCGCGGGAAGAGGGGAAGCAGACCTAACCACAGTAATCCTTTTTTTAAAACATTCTAATTTGTTATATATGAGAGTGGAATGCATTAAAATGCACATTACACACATATAGCACAATTTTTCACATCTCTAATTGTATACAAAGTATATTCAAAACATTCATATCTTCATATGTATACTTTGGATAATGATGTCAATCTCATTCCACCATCATTTCTAACCCTATGCCCCCTCCCTTCCCTTCCCACCCCTCTGCCCTATCTAGAGTTCATCCCTCCCATGCTCCCCCTCCCTATCCCACTATGAATCAGCCTTGTATCAGAGAAAACATTCCCATTCTCTTCTAAACTGAGAATCACTGTATAATAAATGTATGAAATTTTCCCCCCTGCAAATCACATGCATTTTTTTTGTGTGTGAATGCGTAAGTTCTACATAGTGAGAATTTTTTTATTACTTCATGAGACTTATCTTATTACTATCTGAGGCTTATCTTGATGTGTAAGTTAAAACTTTTTTTTAACATATAACTCTCATTTTATTTATTTACTTTTTGGGGTGCTGAGGATTGAACCCATGGCTCTGTGCATGTGAGGCAAGCACTCTACCAACTGAGCTATATCCCTAAAACATTCTTTATTTTTATAGCTCTTCAAAGCCTGAGATTTGGGTTTAGGATGCAGCTCAGTGGTAGCAATCTTGCCTAGCATGCTAGAGGCCCTGGATTTGATCCCCAGCACCACAAAGGGTGGCACAGGGGAATACAAGCAAGTCTGAGTTTGTCTGTTTTTACTATTTTACACTTATTTTAAATAAATTTTTTATATTTTAATGTAGCTCTTCTGATATTTGCTCTTATACACAATGCTATTTCTTTTCATTTGTACTACTGAAGTTTCTGACCAAAGTGATCTTACAGTTGTCCTTTTATATTACTACTTAGTTTTTAAGCTTAGATGAATAGTGTGGTCCTTCATAGGATAGGATGTATTTTCATTTTACCTTAGAATCAGTTTATAATATCATTTCATACCAATTTCCAGAAAAATAAATAAAGCCCCATGACCACTATATTTCACACTTTCATTTGATACTAATTTTAGTTTTTCCTATTTCTATTGTTTTTATGAAATACCAAGCTATTATCAACAAATTATTTTTTAACTTAACATGGTAACATTAAAGCTAAGTGGTCTAATAGCCATTTACATAAAAATGGCAGAGAAAGGTATTTTAATATTGATGTCAGGTTTTATAGTTTCTCTTCAGTTTGTAAGCTGCCTTTACATTTACAATATTTATCTCACAGGTCTCATCAGAGGCATTTTGGCAAAATGACAACCTGAATTTCCATTTTTGATGATCTTCTCATCACATTCCCATTCAGAACAAAGTAACTGCAATGAACAAGGAGGATGCAAGCAAAGATATGGGTTCTACAAGGATCTCTAGAGAAGAGAAATAGCACAAAATGAAGATTTCTTCTCAGCCAAGAATGCTCAGGGAAAGACAAGAATTTCTTGTTGACATTTCTTTAAAAAGTGGCATATTCAGAGATTGCTGAATCTTCTTTAGAATAGCAGAATTCCTGAGATGTGTGGTACTAAAGCCTACTGCAAATTCTTAGCCCAAAAGAAACCACAGGGTCACAGGATGAATTAATTGCTTCCCACTCCTAAGACTAGGTGGGAAAGCACCAATTAACAGAATTGATTAGAATGATACAGGAATAGAGACTACAGCAACATTCACTACATATGTTTTTGGGTCAGTTAAAAGGCCCTGGTAATTTGATAATATGACTCCTTAAGAAATCAAAACAAAATAATGTGCCTAAAAGACTCAGTAATCAAGAAGTGAAAAAGCAAATCAATTGTATATGAAACCGATGAGGAAATTAAAGCATAGAAACAATGACTGGAAGTTTAAAAAAAAGTTTAAGAAAAAAAGAATTTCCAATTTAAATATGCCCTGAAATGAAAGAATAATCACCAAGAACAAATGTAATGGCATGAAAATTGTGTGAGTGGGTGGAGGACTGCCAAAACATAAAACAAAAATACAAAGAATTCATGAATAAAGGAGTGAAAGATTTGGCAGATGCATTTAGCAGATCTAACTATTTGAGAAGTAGAAAAAAAAGAACAAAGGAAGAAAAATAAATTAATCATTTTAAAAGGAATACCCTGATCAATGAAAGATTTAAATGTGAACATATACAAGATTCATCTAGTTACAGCCAGAATTAATTGGAAAATCATACACTCTAAACACACCCAGGTAAAATTCATTAATTCCAAGGAAAAAGTAAAAACCTTACAACATTGAGGACCAAAAATAAATCAGATAAAATGTTTATAAACTATTCTTAGGGATCACCCAATCAGCAATCAATACCTTTAAACAAATAGCCAAGAAATGCTAGACATATAAGGAAAGCCTCTGAATTTATTATCAATCTACTGCTTTTCAGGTCCAAAATTATCCTTCAGTATCAGTTCTGTTATAATGGACATTTTCCCTTCACATTAAGAAGTATATAAATTTTATCAGCATAATTTCGGGAGGATAGTAGAAAAGGAAAGAAACTTCTCTCCCTGGTTCTGATATGCTGAGTTTTTCTTTTTTTTTTTTTTTTTTGCTCTTGCTGCATGGTCTATCCAGGAGGAGTGCATATAAGGAAATACTACAGTGGTCTACCTCAGTCTTGTGCCATAAGTATACAGTCCTTCACTGACCTTCTGCCTAGCCTGAGTCTGATGATTATCCTTTAAAAAAGAATGTGTGTGTGCAGATAGATAGATAGATAGATTAGTAAATGGACACTATATCTTTATTTTTATTTATTTATTTTATATAGTGTTGAGGATTGAACTCAGGGCCTCATGCATGCAAGTGCTTTACCACTGAGCTACAACTTCAGCCCTGATGATTATCTGTTTGATATCCCTATGAACATGGTCACTGGTAGGTTCCAGGTCTCATGATGGCAGCAAGTATCCCATCTCTCTACAACTATCTACTATTTTTAACAAGTGTACTACTGCAAGTATTATTTCCTATTGCCCAGCAAATGCAACCCAGTTTTGCCAAGGCAACTTAGTACAATCTACCATCCAAGGAACTGCAATTCATCTTTTCCCAACAGAGTTGGAAATTCACCATGAAGGAGCAGAGGCTCCTCCTTTCAAGTTTGACTTTCCTTGAGAAAGGTGCTTCAAGCCTTTTAGAATTATCTTTATTTTTATATATATAGTTATTCCTCTATAACTTAGTGATTAGTTATAATAAGTTTTACTTACTCAAATGACTGGCTCCTTACTAAATTCAAACTGATAATTATTTCCAGGATATAAAACAGTAGAAATAAGATTTGTGGAGCTGAGTCATACCCTTGGGGTTAAAGACAAGACTATGTTTCTTGCTAGGGAAAACAGAATGCTAGTATAGAAATAGTAACTTCAAAATTAACCAAAGCCAGGTGCCATGGCACATGCCTGTAATCCCAGTAGCTCCAGAGGATGAGACAGGAGGATCTCCTCAGCAAAAGCGAGGCGCTAAGCAATTCAGTAAGACCTTGTCTCTAAAATACAAAATAGGGCTGAGAATGTGGCTCAGTAGTTCAGTGCTCCTGAATTCAATCCCTCATACCAAAAAAAAGCGTTAACCAAGTTGTCATCTGTGGTTGGTTGTAATGAAGTGCCCACTCAAGCACATACCTTGGGAGCTTAGTGGCTAGTGTAGCTGAATATTATGGCAGTAATAACGAGTGTTAGGGCAATAGTATAACATAGATCCTACCAGGTACATTACAGGATTTACAGAGAGCAAATGATAAGCACAAGTCCCTTAAATCTCAGCCTAAATCACAATCTGAGAATCAAAGAACTTCCATGATTGTCTTAGAAGAATCTTTTCCTCCTTTATAGTTATGGGGTTTAAAACTACTGAAAAAAATCAAGCTGGAAAAAACAAATTTTTCCCCCTAGGGCCGAGGACTAAACTCAGGGCTCTGCCACTGAGCTAAATCCCCAACTCCTAAAATTTTTATTGAGTAATTGATTCAGTCTCACCAAACTTCTCCCATCTAGAAATTATGACCTGAATTGGCAAAGAATGGGATCCTGAAACATGGAACAGAGAATTTTGTTTCATCTCAGATGAAACTAACCTTTGTAACTCTCCCTCATTCCCAAGTAATTTTGAGCCTCCCACACCAATAGAGTAAAGTTCCTTTCCAGTGTCTGAGAAGATGGGCCTTTCTTGGCTTGAAAATTCTGTTTATATGAGCAGATGTAATCCAGCTCTTGTTGACACTTGATCCATAATTGAGTTCAAATCAGCGTGTTTTAAGAGGAAAAGTATATATTGGTAATCCAGGAAGAAATACTTTACAAACCCAGAAGATAACTGAGGAACATATGTGGGAGTAGATTCTAAACGTATCTGACCACAAAGGGTAGAATATAAAAGCACATCATACTAAATTCATTAATATTAATGTGCTTACTAAAAATTCCAGATTTAATGCAGTAGTTCGTGTAGCTGGTAAAGGCTATATTACCTAGCTGGTGCATTGGAAGTGGATGTAACAGTTGAGGTGCCAGAGCTTCCGTGCACTGACACAGATCAATGATTTAAAGAATTAGGAATGCTGGATTTGATGTATCATGTACAAACTGCATATGTACGCTCCTACTCCCCTCTATGCTCTATGAGAGGGACCAAAAACAATGAAAACTGTTATTAGTGAAGGAAGGAAATACATATATCTTTATAAAGATCTGTGGTTATTCTTTTTTTTTTTTTAAAGCCAGGTATGACTACATGAGATGTGGTCATTAAGAAGAGTTTCTAGATTTCAATGGAGATAATGGAATTCCAATGGAAAACATTCCAAGTGGCTATACTTAACCATCAAAAACAAAGTGGACATATAATCTCTAAAGGGCAATACACACACACACACACACACACACACACACACACACAGAGAGAGATAATTATTATGTCATTATACAAAGATCTTCAACTATAGATAATTAACAATACTCCTAGTAATAAAATAGGTGAGCAGTCTAGAGTACTGTATATACTATATAACAAGAGAAATTCTAGATCTAGTAGCTAGAATCATGACTTAGGAGACAACAGTGAAGAGTTACAACCTCTCATAGTTTTCAGATCTAGGTCAATTCACAGATTCTACTATGACTGAGACCAGGTACCTTGAAGAAGGAGCCCAGCCCAACAGCTGCAATTACATGCCATATATCTTCCTCTAATCCTTCCCTCAAAGAATTTATAGCCATTAATTAGAGGTACTATGCATTGTTAAAAAGCAAACATTAGGACCTTTCACGTATTAAGAGACACTGTCTGAATTGACAGTTTCTGGAGATTCAAAATGCCATTGTGATCAACTAGTTAAATTAGGGACTTAAGCTGGATGATTGATTGAATTGTAATTCAAATCCAATGAACTTGAACCCCAAACCATAGACACATTCTGGAGTTATTTCCTCAGTTCTGAATATATAATTGCAAAAGACATACTTGAAACTGTCAGAATCCCCACATCAGCTTTACTGATCCATGGGAAAAGGGTCATTATGGAAAGAATAGCTAAAGGACATGTAATGAAAATTCCATTCCCTACCAAGAAAATAAATTAGAAGTAATACTACATCCTTGGGGAAACTTCAAAATCTCATCACAGGCCTTTTACTCCAATTAGGAGAAATCACTAAATACAGGTTTTTGGTTTTTTTTTTTTTAAATCTAGAATGACTTTAAAAAAAAAACAACTCACAGTATGGAGGGGGAGAGAAAGATGCAGAGACAGAGACATGGGTGGGGACACAAAAAGTTGTTTGCTGCATTGCACTCTCATTTGGATGCTCAACTGGGAAAGAATCAATTTATAAGTTCACTAAGGTCAAAGGCAGAATTAATTTCTCAGTTGTTATAGAATCGAAGCCACTGATATTCTACCCACTCATGGCTAAAGAAGGGCCCCTAAGGGCCAAGAAATTATTCATGGTTCTGTGTCATATACACTTCTCCAATATTTTCACATTATCAAGCCAGCAAGGAGAACCCCTAGAGAAAGCAGGTTAGCAGAAAAATTTTTCACAACATTATTAATCAGAATTGCCCTATCATCTTTGCTATATTATGTTGGTTGTTTAAAAGCAAGTAACAGGCTTTAACCTAATCAAGAGGACAACACAAAAAGATGAATATCAGTAGATGATGCTCAGAAGGAGGCACACTTGAGTCTGTCCTCCACAATACTCCATAGATATATATTTAATGACTTTATATTCAACAAAATTTCACATATTTTTAGGACATGTTCCAAATCATTGACTATCCAGTAATTTACTAACGATGGCCACAAACAACTGATTTTGAAGTAGGGGAAAATCTTACCCTCTATATTGCATATGTTTTACAAAAGAATTAGATATACTTTTTGTTCACCAAAAATATTATCACGATGTTGTCAAAAGGAGGAGTAAGTTAGAGTATGTATGTACCAGCATACATAAGGTCCTGGGCTCCAAGCACTACCCGCCCCCCACCAAAATGCAGTAAATAATCATGTAATACTGGGGGATGGTTTAAAGAAATAAAAGAATTCCTCTAAGCAGGACTGCAGGTGAAGAGGGCAGGATAGTGAATTGATGTTGATCAAAATATTGTTTTATTTTTAAAAATCATATACATGCATTATTTAGATAAGATAAAATTCTGTTTATAAAAAACATGTGGGGTTATAGCTCAAGAGATAGAGCACACTTGCCTAACACGTGCAAGACCCTGGGCTTGATCCTCAGCACCATATAAAAATAAGTAAATAAAATAAAGGCATTGTGTCCAACTATACCTTAAGAAAAATGTGAATCAATAAATACTTGATAACTTACCAAAAGGCTGAGGAGGTAAGATTAACATCAAATTGACATTTAAAATCACTATCACTAATTAGAGGTAAAAGATGACAGAGTAGAGGAAGGGTGCAATATTCAGATATTGTGACTGGGGATTCAAGCAGCACCACATTGGTTCCCAGCAAGGAGGGTGACACAAGGAATTCACCTAATTTTAATATTAGAATCAAAGAAACAGAAATTCAGATGTTCTAAACAAAGGATAGGAAAGAACACATGTGGAATGCAGCCAAAAAGGCATGGCATTGGCCTACTGTGGAGGGGAAGGGCAACACAAGAAGAAAGACTAAATTAGTGAAGAAACAGAATTCTTTTTCTTCCTTTTTTTCTCCTTTTTGAATTGGGCATGAGTGTCAAAGTACTTGTTCCTCTGGGAGTATGTGTTCTAGTTGTGTTGAATGACTCATGGACACACAGATACACACTTTCCTATTTTTTCTCTTCATTTTTATCACTTTTCCACTTCTTCCTTTATAATTTTTCTACTTTTATTCCCTCAAAATAGTTTATTCCACCTTGTTATGACGGTAGAGGAGTAAAGTTTTTTGTTTGTGTGTTTTGGTTTGACTTTTAGTTCTGGTCCTTATTATTCCTTCTCTCCTTTCTTCCCTCTTTAACAGCCAAGTTTGCTTATTCTCTCTTTTTCTTGTTATTTATTTCTTTCAGTTCCCTTTTATTCCTCCTCCTTTACAGCCATCAGTTGATATCTCTTCTCTCCTATTGTACCCCTATTCGACTTTTGAGTATTTTAAACTTTTGTTTACATTGTCCCTATTTTCTTTCTTCTTAATGAATTATAATTATACTGTCTTTAACAATAATTTATATAATTATTACCTCATCATTCATATTGTTCTCAAGTTATTCATACTGGGACAGCATAGCTGACACCCACTGTTTAATGCTAGATCTGGTTCATAGTTATTGGTTATTATTGCTGTTATTAAATGCTAACCCTGCCCTTCCTCTTTTTGCAATAATTAAAAGTGTACATGCCACAGTAGACAATGTACACTTATTTTTATGTTGAATATTGATCACTATGATTGTTGCTTTTGCTTGTTTCTCCTACCTTTGAGAAGGGCTAGGAAGCGTCTGGTACACTACAGGTTCACAGAGTAGAGACACTGAGACTGAAATACACCCACAATTCAGGAACATGACACCACATCTTCCTCCATATATAAACCAATCCAAATTAAACTTCAACAGTATTTTAACATATAGAATAGGGTAGATAAATATGTCAAATCAAAGACTAAATCCCAGGTACCAACAAATAAAGAGAGCATCAGGCCCCTACCCCTACAACATATAAGAGAAAGACTCCAAAAAGAAGGATGTAAAAAGCCCATAGTATTATAGCAGCTCTACAAGAATGAATTAATTTAGCAGTTCTACAGCACCAAACTGGAAGATAATGGCAGATGAAACAAACAACTGAATTGCACTGAGCTTATGTGTTGAAGCTTAGAGATACCAAGAAAACCTACAACTACACTCCATAGGATATCCACAGGAAAGGAAGTAGAATTCATCTCAATAGATGTGCAAATCCAAGACCTCTGCAAACATGAGTAAACAGGAAAAAAGTCTTCCCCCAAAACTTATAACCATTCAACAAAGGATACACAACCAGAGAAGGGGATAAAATTCCAAAGAAAAGCTTTTAAAGAAATATAGAGTTTGAAGACACATCAATCAGAACTTCTGAAAATGAAAGACAAAATGAAATTGAATTAAAAAAAATCACTTGAAAATTATCACCAACAAACTGGACTATGGAGAAAACAGAACCTTGAGACTTGACAGTGAGTTTAAGCTGGAACATTTAAGAGACACATATCTAAGATAAGGAAAGTAACGTGATGAAAATATATAACAATTTGGGAACAAGAAACAAAACTTCACAGTCATAATGAAGTCACTGGGATAGAAAGAGCAGAGATAAACAGGTTTAATGGCATTAAGAACCTTTGCAATGAAATAATACCCCAAAATTTTCCAAACCTTAGAAATGAGATGCACATTCACATATTGTGGCATACAGAACATTAAATAGCCAAGATAAAAAATTAATCTTTTGAAGCCATGTCATAATCAAAATGCCTAATACAGATAATAATAGAAGACTATTAAAACACAAAAAAGAAAAACATCAGATGACACAAGTAGAACAGTAAGAGTTACTTCAGATTTCTCAACTGAGATTCCAAAAAACAAGATAGTGTGGAATGAGATACTGAGAAAACAACTGCCAACAAAGGTTATTAGATTATCTAACAAAGCTATCATTTAAAATAAAAGAGAAAATAAAAACTTTTCATGATAAGGATAAAATTTAAAAATTCATGACCATTAAATACACTACAGAAATTATTTAAAGAAATACTACACAAAGAGAAATCATAAACAAGCCCCAGAACTTTCAAATGTATAGGTCTCCAGAAGAGCAATTCAGCAAATTAAATTCAATAATGAATTAAAACTATAAAACAAAATAAAAAGATTGGAAATAATAAATATCTTACCATAGTAACTCTGATGTAAACAATCTAAACTCTATAATTAAAAAGCACTGACTCATTGAATAATAATAAAAAAAAAAAAAAAAAAAATCACACTCAATGCTGGGGACATGGCTCAGTGGTAGAGTGCTTGCCTTGCATGCACAAGGCCCTGGATTCCATCCCTAGTACTACAAGGAGAAAACAACAAAAATGAAAACAAACAAACAAAAAAACTCACATCAAACATATGCAATTTCCAAGGCACTCATCTTATTATAGGCAAAGATATCCACCAACTGCAAGCTAAAGGACAGAAAAAAATATTCTCTACAAATGAAGCTTTAAAAAAACAAAACAAGGGGCTGGGGATGTGGCTCAAGCGGCAGCATGCTCACCTGGCATGCATGCGGCGCGGGTTCGATCCTCAGCACCACATACAAACAAAGATGTTGTATCAACCGAAAACTAAAAAATAAATATTAAAAATTCTCTCTCTCTCTCAAAAAAAAAAAAAAGGAGATGCTATATTTGACAAAAAATTTTTTAGGCAAAACTTAATCCCAAGAAAATCAAGCACATACTGTTAAAGGGAAAAATCCAACAAGAAAATATAACAATTACAAATATTTCTACCTCAAATGTAAATACACCTTACTACATGAAATAAATACTTCATGAATTTACAGAGTATGATTAATACTTGCTGATTCCAACCCACCCCTCCAAAAACATATTTTTCCAGACATAAAATCAATAAATACATTTCTGACATAAATAATATGATAAGCCAAATGGAACTAATAATCATCTGTAGAATATTTCAACCAACATCAGCTGACTACAATTTCTTCTTAGCAACTTATGGAATCTTTCCCAAATAGATCTTATTTTAAAGGCACAAAGCAAGTCTTAGCACATACCCCCCCACCAAAAAAAAAAAATCAATTTTATCTCATGACTTATAATATCATAATAAATGGAAGTCAGAAAACATACAGATACCACATAAATACATGGAGATTGAACAATACTCTCTTAAATAAAGAATGAATCATTGAAAAAATGAGACAAGGAAAAATACTAGAATCAAATTAGAACAGCAATACAACACACCCAAATCTCTGGGATACCATAAAGGCAGGATTAAGAAGGAAGCTTATAGTATTCATTGCCAAAATTAAAAAAAAAAAAATTTCGAAAACACATTCTAATGATTCATATCTCCAGGCCCAAGAAAAGCAAGAACTTACTAATTTTAAAGCCAGTAGAAGAAAATAATTTAGATCAGAGCTAATATTAATGAAATTAAGAATAAAAAAATTCAACAAATCAATGAAACCAAGAGCAGATTCTTTCAAAAGATAAGCAAGATTGAGAAACCCCTAGTCAAACTATCAAAAAGAGAGAAGACCCAAATCAACAAAATTAGAGATGGCAAAGGAGATATCAACAGAGACACTTTTGATATCCAGATGATCATTAGACTATTTTAAAAATTCATATTCTAATAAACAGGAAAATCAAGAAGATATTAATGAATTTCTAGATATATCATCTGCCAAAATTAAACCATGAGGAAATAGAAAATCTAAACAGATCAATGGCAAGCAATGAGACTGAAGCATTAATTAAAAGCCTTCTAAGAAGCCAGACGCAGTGGCACACGTCTATAATCCCAGCGACCTGGGAGGCTGAGACAGGAGAATTGCGAGTTCAAAGTCAGCCTCAGCAATGGCAAGGTACTAAGCAACTCAGTAAGATTCTGTCTCTAAAAAAAAAATATACAAAAAAGGGCTGGGGATGTGGCTTAGTGGTTGAGTACCCCTGAGTTAATCCATAATACCAAATAAAAAGAAAAAAAGGGGGGCCATCCAAGAAAGACAACCCCAAGACCAGATGGATTCTTGGCAGTTTTACCAGGCCTTTAAGAAGCATTAACACCGGGCTGGAATTGTGGCTCAGTGGCAGAGAGCTTGCCTAGCATGTATCAATAAAATGGGCCACTAACAACTTAAAAAAAAACAAAAACACATACACCTCCTTCAAAATTTACTACAAAGAAGTGCACATACTCCCCCCCACCAAAAAAAAGAACCATTAACACCAATCTTCTCAAATTATTCTGAGAAATAGAAAGGTAGGAATCAATCTGTAACTCATTTATGAAACCAGTGTTACTCTGATACAAAGACCAAACAACAACAAAAACACATCAAGGAAAGAAAAGTACAGACCAATATACTAAATCAACATATACGCAAAAATCCTTAATAAAATGTTGGCAAACCACATTCAAAAACACATTAACAAGAGTAGACAATATGAATAGCTGGATTAATCTCAGGGATGCAAGGTTGGTTTAATACACACAAGTAAAAAATATAATTCATACCATAAGTAGAATTAAGAATACATTCTCTTAATAGATGCAAAAAAAAATAAAATAAAGGATCTGAAAATATTCAGCACTCATTCATGTTAGAAACACAGGAGAAATCAGGGATAGAAAAAACATACCTCAACATGATGAAGGCTATATGCAACAAACCCAAAGTCAACCTCATACTGAATAGAGAAAAACTGAAAGCATTTCCTCTCAAATCAGACACAATGAAAGGTTATTTACTCTGATCACTCCTATTCATTACAGTTGTTGAAATACCAGCCAGAGCAACCAGGCAACATTAGAAAACTAAAGAAAAATAGGAAAAGTAGTAGTCAAATTATCTCTGCTGACTGATGAACTGATTCTATACAAAGAGGACACAAAAATCTCCAGCAGAAGACTTGTAGATCTGATAAAAAAAAACACTCAAAAGAAGTAGCATACAAGATGAACACACAAAAATCAGTAGCTTTCCTATATTCCCATAATAAATCTGCCAAAAAAGAAATCAAAAAATCATTTCATTCAATTGAAAAATAAACAAGAATAAATCTAACTCAGGAGATGAAAGAACTCTAACAATAAAAATTATAAAACACCAAAGAATGAAAATGAATAAGGCTTTACAAGATGGAAACAACTATGTTGCAATCACTACATCAGAAGTAAAATAAATATCACCGATTATGTATTAATTCTCCTAGGAATGATTAATACTATTAAAATGACCATATTTTCAAAAGCAATCTCCAGATTCAATAACATTAAAATGCCAATAACACTGTTTAAATGTAAGAAAACAGTACTAAAATTCATTTAAAAGAGTAAAAGACCCAGAATAGCCAAAGCAATCCTAAGAATGAGGTTGGAGGCATCATAATATTTGCTTCTCAAATTATACTATTATACTATAGAACCATAGTAACAAACACAACATGATACTGGCATCAAGGGAGACATAAAGACTAATGGAATAGAAGAAACAAAGACAAATCCACAGAGAATCACTGGATACTTGACAAGATGCCAAAATTATACATTAAAGAAAAGATAGGAGCCAAGCACTCTCTAGCTGGGGTTTCCAGGAGGGCAAACAGGCTATCACTGGGGTTGGGGTCAAAGGTGCAGCCCAAACACCCATGGAGGAGTTTGTATGTGGCTGAAAGAAGAGTTTTTGGCAAACACTGACTTCATGTGATTCCCTCCCTGCCTCTGCCAGATCCCATTAAAAAGTTCCTACTTTATGAGTATAATTCTGATGCAGGTGATCTAAGTGAAAGCCACCACTGATTCTTGCATCTTATTAACTATCCTGTGCTGCCAACTGTAGGTGAAGAGACAGCCTGTTCTCATGGATTGTATTTCCCCTGGTGCTGAGCCCAATGAACAGTCCTTCGGTCACTGTCAACCAACAAGCTCACACAAAACTTAATTTTGTTCTTCTGTTTGGGATTTTCCAGTTGCATATTAGTGAATGGGCCATGCACAGGTGTGGGTGAGACTACAGACCCACTGATGTCCTCAGTAGGGAAGATTTCTAGCACTTTCCAGAACAGTGTGTGCATTTATTTTTCTACTTTGCAATTTAACTATTAAAACCTAATATCTAAATGAAAATGGAATTTTGGTTAAAAAAAAATCAAGTAGGAAACGGAAACACAGTTCAGGAACTTGATAGTTTATTTTTTCTGCTCCTGGGGCTGGTCTGTGCATTCAACATACACCCTGACTTCCTACCACTCGTGTTGTTTTTGTGATTTGTCCCCATTCAAGGACAGTTTCCTGGCTACACGGGCTGTGTTATCGGGGTGTGGTGATCACAGTGCAGGCTTGTTCTCCTATTTTCCATACCTTGCCTAGTGCTAAGGGTGTCGGTAGTTTTCTCCCATTTCACTTCAGGGAGTATACAGACTGTGACTCATTTAAGGAGGCCCACATGGAACCAGTCAGAAAATGACTGCCTACATTCAGATGAGGACCATCCCAATAGCATTCCCTGCCAGTTATAAGAAACACCTGAGGCACTATCTTCAGTCCCTGTACATACCAGGAGGTCTTTTGAGTGGTTGGTTCCAGGCTTTCAATTGTGTCCAGTAGATAACACATCTGTGATTGATTGACTGCCCTTCACGTTTTAGAACCAGGTGTCTTAGAAGCTGTGCCTAGTGTCTAAGGAAGGGGAAAGCAGTAAAGCCAGAAGTCTTTCCCCACATGCCCAGAACTGCTGTTACTGGGGAGATGATCTTTCACTGTAGGTGTCTTTGGCTGTGTGGGTGGGACTTGCTTCCTCACTCAAGGCTGTGAAGACAGGAGGGAAGGTCACTGGCAGGTAGGACAGGGGATGTGGCCTCTGAGCATTTCTACCACTTTCCTTGTGAAATGTCATTTAGCCAGTTGAAGCCTCTGAGGACTACTGTTTGGTGATTCTAAATTTCAGAAGTGTTTAGATTTCTCCCATATAAAAATCTAACTTGTAAGAATTAAACTGATGATATCTTAAGAAAGATAAAAAAGAAAAGATAGTCTTTTAAACAAATGGTAATGGGAAAACTGGATATCCATATACAGAAGAATGAAACTAGATTACTGTTTCTCACCCCGTACAAAAGTCAACTTCAAGTGGATCAAAAGCCCAGGAATTAAGCCAGAAACATAAAACTGGAGGGAACAGGCTCAACACTATAACACACTGGTGCAGGCACCAACTTACTTAAGAAGAACCCTATGGCTCAAAAAAACAAGAACCAATAAGTGGGACAGCAGGAAACTTTAAAGCTTAGGCATAGCAAAGAAAACAATTATGACTGTGAAGAAAGAGCATACAGAACGGGAGAGGATCTCTGCCAGCTGCTCCTCCAACAGGGTATTAACATCCAGAATATATAAAGAACTCAAAACTTTAACATCAATAAAAGAAATAACTGGTTCTATAAAGGGGCAGAAGACATTTCTCAAAAGAAGAAATACAAATGGCCAACAAATACACAAAAAAGTTTCAATATCCCTAACAATCAGAGAAATTCAAATCAATCTACACTGATGATCATACCAGTTAGAATAGCAATTATCAAGAATACAAATAAATGCTGGTGGGGATGTGGGGACTGTAAATTAGTACAACCTCTCTGAAAAGCAGTATGGAGTTACTCAAAAGACTAGGAGTAGAACCACCATATGACCCAGCTATCCCACTCCTTGGTATTTATCCTAAAGAACTAAATCATCATACTATAGTGACACAGGCTCACCAATGTGTCTAGCAGTGTAATCCACAATAACCAAGTTATTGAACAAGCTCAAGTGCTTGTCAAAAGATGAATAGATGGAGAAAATGTGGTATATTTGTATATATAAAACAATACAGTTTTACTCAACCATAAAGAAATAAAATTATGTCATTTGTTAAATGGAACATCATGATAAGTGACATAAGCTAGACTCAGAAAATCAAGACTGAATATTTTCTCTCATATGCAAAAGTTAGACCAAGATAAGTTTAAAGGAGGTGAGGGAGTTCCCATGAAAACAGAAGGGAGATCAGGGGAGTAAGGGAAGTGGTTAAAGAAGGAGAATAGGGAAGGAAATGCAGAATGAAAATGACCAAATTATGTTATGCACACACATGAATATAACACAGTGAATTCATCTTTGTGTGAATAAATAAAGCACCAATTAAGAAACCAGTAAATGAACAGAAGGAAACCAGTAGAGTACAGAAAGGGAGTGAGGAAAGGGAGGGAGGGAGGGAGGGTGATAAAGAGAAAGTACTGGGAACTGAAATGGAGATAATAATATTCCATACATGTATGCTCATACCCAAACAAATTCCAATATTAGCATAACTATAATGCATTAATAAAAACATTTTTAAAAGAATAAAAATTCTATTTGGGTTGAGAAAAGTATATAGAGGCTAAACTAAAAATCAATAAATACTGTTCTTTAAATTATACATCCACACAAGGAAGTTATTTGTTATGTATTCTTAGCAAACTCATTTAGTTCTGATAATATGTATTTTACTGTCAAAGGTGGTAGACATAAAAAGTACTTGACATAGTTCCTGAAACAAAAACATTTAAAAAAATTTAAAGAGGGGAGAGAAAAAGAAGGATATAAACTACAATAAGTGTATATATCATACTAGAATGGGAGGTTCATGTATTTAACTTGACTGGGACAGGATCACCATATTTTAAGCAGAGTAGAGGGAGTTTCCCTCACAATGAATAGATGCTTTTAAATAAGAATTAACTTTAACCACCTGTTTTTCAGAGACCTACCAGTGGGAGATGATAATAGAAAAAGGAATACAAAAGGTCATCTGGTAGTTGCTAATGGTATAATGTCAGACTTCAAGTTTGGATTATATAAATTAGTGATTCCAATATGTTTATATTCAATATTCCAATGTTTATATTTCACAAACCAGCAATCTCAAAAAGTAATTTGAAAGATGAGTAAACAGTTGCCAATAATAGTAAATATAAACAAAAAGTAAAACAAATTTTATTACTGAATTTTATTTTTACATGTACTTGAGAATTTGCTGAACAACTCTCAATAGCTGTGCTTCTTCATATGGCCTCACTGATTATAAAATATAATGGTATCATTGGGCACCGTGGCACAAGCCTTCAACCTGAAGCATTCTGGTATTATTAAAGATACATCCTGTATCTATAGATCCACCATTTTTACTTTTGTAGATCCAAAAATCATCAAAATTTTTACATCTACATGGTACACATCTAGGAACTATTACATCTTTGAAATCATAAATTTCCACACTACCTGGTATAATCTCATGCCTCTGTCCATTTATCCCATAACACTTTATATCTACAGCCTCAAGAACTTTGGTTCTGTAAAGTCCTTCTGTATCTTGTTTTATCTCCTTACCTACTTAGTGGGTGTCATTACAATTTATTATACAAACTAGGACACTTTTATAGGATAAAGAAAGGATGCTATCAATAATTAAGTCAGGTAAAGTATATACTAAATCCCATAGTACATCATTTAAAACCCCTGCCAGTACTCTCAACTGCCTTGCATTGCAATTGGCTTCAAAGACAAATGGAAGGCTATCTACAATTTCTTCTCAAGTTGCATAAAAGCTGGAGAAATTTAACTTATCCTAGTTATTTTTTCTCCTTCATGTTAATACAATATTAAACAATTCTTTCTGGAATTATAAAGAGTTTAAATACCAGAAATATTTTATAAATCAAATAATTCTAAAAGAATTATTTCTAATAATTTTTATATTCTAAAAGAATTTTAAAATAGCAACTTTAAAAAAAATCCTATCAGTATCTAAAAAGTGAATAATAATTTGCTATTGTATATAGTATTGAAAAACAGTGTGAAACAGCTGGCTCTGCATGACCAGAAAGTGATACTGCAGCAGACAAACCTAAGATATATGGGTAGGCATGATAACATAAACAATGAGAGACCAGTGTAGTAAAAATATACCTATCTTGCTATTAATGGATAAGATGCTGTCATAAAGGGGTAAAAACTCTTTAAAAGCATAGAATAGTTCTCTTTACTGTTTTCTAAGACCAAAATATCTAAATTATACAATATGACTTAAGGAAATATAATTTAAGGAAATATTATTTAAGGAAAATAATAAAGGGAATTAATAATATCCAGTATACCCAAGTTAATCTGAAGTCATAAACTTAATATCAGCAAGTAAATGTTAAGCTATAAATATTGCAGGTGAGTGATTTCCTATCACATCACACAAAGTAACCCCGCAATTATCTCTAGTTCTAATATTTGTAGTTTTAATAATTCCAGTTAAAATACAGATAAAAAAGTAAATTAATAATGTTGAGATTTGATTAAGATGAACAGGAAAAAGGACTTAAGTATAATCAAGTTCCATGTTGTAAGATGATAGATCTCACAGAGAAAAACTAGCAAAGACTATCAAGGCAGGCATGCCTGAGAGATGGGTGAAGGCTGAAGTTTTAATATGGAATAAGAGGCATTTAATTTTCTTGAATATGTTTTTTTCAGATGGTACTTCCTGTTTTCTGTTAGAAGACATTCACATCCTAGTTTAATGATGCTTGAAACAGCATGACATTAATAAATACTTTCTTAGAATGTGTGCGCTAGATTTGACTTTGTCTTGTTTCAAGCAATTTGGGACTCTCAATAACATATTCATAAAAAAAAAAAAAAAATCTGCCAGTAGTTCTCCCAAGAACTACAACTACTGAAAGGAGATTCTGGCACCAATCACAATTCATTCTTCTTGCTGAACGATAAAATACACTAGGATTAGCTTTCTCTCTACTTATATCTTTAAAGATTTTTTTTTTTTTTTTGGTAACATTGTCTTGATCTAAGTTTCCATCAAATGGAATTGAAACAGAGGAACCATAGTCTTCTAAGAAGTAGGTACCATTTCTTCACTGTCTTTCACCTTCTACCAAAGGAATGTTAACAACATGTGAGCTCTATAGGTAAGAGCAACAATAACTGGAGGAGCTTAGATACTTAAATCATCATAAGAAGAAAAGATGCCTTCCACTAACTCTGGTATTGGATGTTCACATGAATGAGAAATCATTTGATTTAATTATTTTTAATAGCACATAGTTTTACTATACATGTAGCTACTAGAATTATTTGAGACAAGTTAAAATATTCAAAGTTAATTTCAAAGATACTTCCTAATTATGTAGAAAGCATAAAAACTCACACTTAATATTAATCTACCACTTGATGATTTTCAATAGCCATGAAATGAAATAAATAGCCTGGAACTTCTGCCTGAAAACATTCTGTATATACTATATATTTCACTCTATGAAAGTAAGGGGAAGTCAAAACTAAAGTGCTAAAAAAAACTTTTTTTTTTTTTTTGGTCTACATTTAGTCACATGTTATTTGGTCAAAGCAAGAGAAAAAGATTAGTCAAATCCAAGGGGAAAAAAATAAATGTGTCAAATAGTTTTCTGTTAACATTTTTTCTCATAAACTATTTTTAACACACTGTTCAACAAATAGCAAAAAATAATTTCCTTTGCCTACTCATTTGTCTATCAGGGTTAATAAAATCAAGAGATATACATAATTATCCATATATCTTTGAGAAACAGAAAAAAATAAGCTGTATAACTAAAAATCAAATAACTGGGAGAAATGCAGTTTATATTTAGAACTTACTTTCTTTTATTCTCAAATAATCTAGGAGTTGGCTTTAAGTGATAGTGACACTGTACAAACTTATTGTAAAATATCCTAAACCAATTCCAAATATCAGTTTAAGACATGCAAGAGATGACTATGGAATCTAAATGAAAGAAATTTAAAGGTAACCAAGCAGAACTTCTAAGGAGAAATAACAAATAACAATATTTGTTAAAATAAAAATAAGATCATTTGGGGGAAGCCAGGGGCTATAATATCAGAACATTTCTGAAAATGGCATTAACTCCAAGAAATATGCTTCGATTTGATCATACAAAATACAGATGTCATTTATCCAATTAGTATTTGGGAAGTTCCAATTATTCCATTTGATGCAACCCCTTATCAAGATTCCCCAAAGTTTTGTTAACTTTTGTTTCTTTTTGCATAATCTGAGCCTAATTCAAATTTCATCCTTCTCTTTATACTTTTCTCATGTTTAAATTTCAATAGACTTATTACATTGAGTCACAAAATTTAACAAAGACAAAATATGTACAAGCACTTTTACACAATAAATATCGCTAGTCATCAATAGCATTGAGGGTGAACTGGAGTCTCTTCTCAAAAAACCAACAAGGCCTGGGGCTGGGACTCAGTGGTGGAACACTTGCCTTTTAAGTGTGAGGCACTGGGTTTGATCCTCTGCACCACGTAAAAATAAAAAATAAAACAAAAACAAAAACAAAAACAAAAGAAAACAAAATGTGTGTAGGCAGAACAAATAATATTTCCCTTTAAGTGAGAAGCCATTGGTGATTTCATACACAATAAAAATGGGAGTTGTTATGAAAGTCCAAATTAAGCCAAAATTTCTTAAGATGACCACAATAGAGTAGATACACAGGATGAAGAGACCTTTCACTTGTAACTAGACAAAGCTAATAAAGATAACTTAAACCTAGGAAAGAGAAACACTGTTTCTCATGCATCACTTTGAAGTGACCATCAATATGCAATGTCAATATATATTTACTTATCTTACATAATCAAAGACATCATTAAATGGAGACCTCTTGAACCTGGCTTCACTTAATTCCAGAGTCAGGTTTCTTGGCTATGGACCAAAAAGAAGAACTATTAGAAACTGCTCTTCCAGAAAGTTTGGGAAATGACTACAAATAGAAATAACCCTGGATCCAAACTACTGAACTGGAAGGATAGAAGAGAAGAATAGAAATTTGGGTTGACAGTTAAAGTAGTACTTGCCTTGAATCAATAATCAAGTATCAGCCTGAACTGATCCTGAACACTTGTTTACCCTCCCTACTATAGGCCGATGCCTGGTTATTATATTATCAACTCCCTTAATCCTTGATCTCTGCCTTTTGGTACCCTCCCAATTTCTTCCTTATGGTGAGCACAATGCCAGCAACAATGACTGTAAGGACCACCAGAGTGACAACACTGAAGTTAACTAACAAATATATCATAATGTTTTGGGATGGAGAATAGTTGTGGATTTCTGATTCACTTTTGAGATTACCAGCAGGGGGCTTCCATACAACTGCATATTGAGACTTCTATCAGTCTGGAAGAGTGATTCCACCTAGCTCTCCTCTCAATATCAGCAGAGTTAGCAATGCCCACCTCACCAAGGGCCTTTTGAAAGAAATTCTGCTACCATTCGATATAGATAGTGGGGCACTCATAGTATACTACTCTGTACTTGGAATATAGCCAGTATCCACCACAAAACAGCCACTGACCATTCAACATCCCTGAAATGTTTAAAGATACAACATCAGGGCAGTAATGTGGCAAAGGCATATGTCACAGGGTCAGGTCTTTCTTTTCCATTGTGAATGCCATTAGGTTCACCCACCAATGAAATGATACCTGTTTGTGCTAGTGGGTATTCAAATACCCTTTCTGCTGTAGTTGAAGTTATTCAGGCAATTCATATCCACAAAGGTATGTTCTCTAGGGTTCATCATACTCTTCCCACTCATACATTTGTTTCTAGCAGGAAATAAGGGATCCAGAATGGAGTAGTTCACCTCAAAAGTCCAGTGAGGGGCTAGGACCACCAGCACTTCCCCCCAACATTTCACCACAGTTGTAGCATAAACACTTGTTCATGATACAGTCAAGGTGTAATATGGCTGTTTTTCACCAATAGTAGGAACACTGCGCCCTTATTCAAGCCAAAGCAAAGAGAATTAGAGAAGGCAGGAGGATATTCGGAGGGCTTTAAATAAGGACCCAGAATTTACTGCTTTTAAATGTCTTGCCTTAGTTTCTTCCTTCTGTAAACATAAAGTCCATTTTTTAAAAACATCAAAATGTTTTTCAAAACATTTAAACATTAAATATTTAGCTGCTAAAATTATGATTATGTATGTCAATGATTATAAAGGTATTAACAATTTCAATAATTTGACAATCTACCTGTCTGCATGGAAAAGATCACTTGTGACCTTTTGGTAAAAAAAAATATATTTATTTTTTAGTTACAGTTGAACGCAATACATTTATTTTTATTTACTTATTTTTATATGGTGCTGAGGATCGAA
Source organism: Callospermophilus lateralis (assembly GCF_048772815.1). NCBI lineage: Eukaryota > Metazoa > Chordata > Mammalia > Rodentia > Sciuridae > Callospermophilus > Callospermophilus lateralis. The sequence goes on along the minus strand of NC_135314.1, from coordinate 123,584,825 downwards.
CTCAGGGCCTTGAACATGCAAGGCAAGCGCTCTACCGCTGAGCCACAACCCAAGCCCCACTTGTGATCTTTTACATATGCGAGAAATAAGCTTCAATCTTATTTAAACAACTGCTGTTTTCAATTTTCCACATTTATGCTCAAATTGAATCTAAATGTTTACATTTTATGATTTTAAATCTCATACCTAATATTTTAACACTAACAGCTATAAACATTATTTTATTATACTCTCTTACATTTATTAATTCTATTCAAGCACTTATATTTTCTTAGTTCTATAAGTTTTACTCCTCATCTTCATTGCAGTATTTCCATTCTTCAAAGTCTTTTGCTCATCTTTGCTATAAAGTTTCATTTCAGTCAAGAGTATATTTGTTCTCTCAAAATTCTCAGTAGCTTCTTTTATAATTATAGTTCTTCAGCCACTGAAATACTTCTTGAAATTTTTAGGCCTTTCCATCAATTAACATTAAAAAGGTATTATAAACACTTTTATCCACTCTAATAATGGCTCAGAAGTACAAATATCTTCAGTAAGTTACTATATAATTGTCAGCTCAAACAGAACAGGTGAGATTTAAATACACCCACCACTGCTTTTGATTTTCCTTAGTGTAGTCACATAGTAAATTTAAGCCCCGTTAAATAATGGGGCAAATTCCTTTCTATTTGCTATGTTGAGATTTGTTATCTAACACACTTGTAAGTTGGGGACTAGAAATTAGTGTCACTATAAAAGTCCATACTTTTCTTTGACACTAGAACAAAACTACCTCCTTCTGGGAGAGAGAATGAATGGCTTACTCACAGACCACCCTCTTAAGACATCTCTTTTTTTTCCCAATCATACTTAAATGGACAAAATCAGCTTTACCTTCAAAGTTGCTTGTCAAGCGCAAACAGAATACCAAACAGTCTCACTCATTATGTAAACTTCATTTTTCAGTTAACACCAATTCCTTATTCACACAAGCTGACAGCATCAGTACGGTAAGATCAAAGGGAGTTAGCTTAGCTTTAATCAATAATTTAACCAATAATTTGTAATTATAAATTAATAGACCATTTGATCACTATGGATTTTTTTATTCTTCCTACAAAAACTGGCAAGTCCATGAAGGGTCAGGTAAGTTTATTTCATATTCTATCTGTTGTGCCTAATTCAACCCCTGGAAGAAGCAGCTCTCAATAGATATGTGTTGAACAAATGAACTTTTTAAGTTGATATCTGGGGTACAAACTGCAAATACTAATAGATTACAGAATTAACAATCAAGTGCTTCCCAATTCATAACTAATAATCAAAAAATTCCAATTAAATAAATAGCTTGAATGTTCCAAAATTGAACATATATTTAGTGTCTTAAGTTTCAAAGCCAAAATTTTCAGGCCAAACAATCTCATGCCAAGCTTCAAATGCCTACACTCATGCAAACTTTCTTTCAGTGAATATACCAAAAACAACTAGGGATCACCTCAGATGCCTTCCTCTTTCTTACCTTTCAGAATCTTTTCATTGCTTTAATATTTATAAAATCTGTCATTTCCTCTCCATCATCACTGACATTGTAAAATGAAACCTTCATTACTTGCCAATTGGAACTATTAAAAAAACTTTTATAATTGGGTGTCTTTGATAGCAAGCTTACTCTCCCTGAAAATCATCATTTTCTATTGGGAGGTGGTTTTGTTACTCCCTTAACTTTTTATTATACCAAATATACCTACAGATATTCATTCATACATATATACGTACATACATATTCTGACAAAACTTTCACAATCCTGTCCTCTAGGCAGACCTATGTGAATTTTTAGTATTTTCAACTCAAGGAGTTTTTATCTTTCTTATTAAAGTATTAATAGTACCGTTTAATATGTTTTCCATAAGGTATGTTCCATGAGGGCAGAACTTTCTTTTTAAATTTCTGCATATACAAGGACTATCTGGCACAATCTTTGAATATAGGGCATGCATAATAATTATCTTAAGTAGTTAAGTCTGATTCATTATGATTAATTCTGATAGGGAGAAAGGACTAAAAAACAGAGTGATCATAAATAATTGTAGGAATCAAGAGTTTGTGAAATGCCACTAGGCCCTTTAATACAAAACTTATCAAAGCCTTCACATTCCATGTCTCTTCCAAGGGAGATGAAATATGGACATTTTCCAAATATACTAAATACATAAAGCCATCCTTTGGGGAGGCATCTCAGAAACATCTATTTTTATTTCAAATAATAAACTAAACTAGATAAAGGTGAAAATATTTTATTTTTTCTTTGTTTTCTTTTTGCTTCTTTTTCAATTAGAAGCAAAACATACATACTATACATACCTTTAAGGTCCAATTTTATCCTATCTTCTCTGTTAGTAACACTTATCAAAAACATGTTGTTAAAATATCTTGTGCATGTGCTTAAATAAGTGCTATCATACATTATACATCATTCTACAGCTTGCATTGTTTCCCTAAAATGCATTTCTGAAATTTACCATAAGGTTAAAATTGAACCTTCATTATTTCCCAATTTCAGCACCACTTCACTTCCAACTGCTATAGAAAATTAAAATATCTGAATATGGCATGTTTTATTTACTATTTTTCTTGATAACAGACATTTATAGTTTTAATTTTTGGCCACTACAAAGAAGCAATAAACATTCCTCATATAGACCTCTTTTATAAACATGTAAAAAAATTTTTCTCTACAAAGGCTGTGGATATGGCTTAGTGGTAAAGCACTTGCTTAGCATACATGAGGCCCTGGGTTTTATACCCAGCACCACAAAAACTGTTTTTTGTTTTTTAAAGTAGTCTTTTTTAAAACTGATTTTCTTTAAAGGGCAGAAAGGAGAGGACGAAATGGGGGAAGAAATGGAAAAAGGGAACAGAAAGAGATGGGGAGGTAAACCTACCACAGTGTAGAAACTCATTAAATTTTTACTGAACGAATGAAAACTGAATAATAGATTATTCAACTTACCTTGATATTAATAAAATTTTCTCCAAAGTAGTTAAATAGATTTGAACTTCTACTAGGTGCTATTCCACATCTTACTGCCTATAGGTGTTGTCAGACCTTTTTTATATGATTCAATATGATCGATGAGTATGAGACACTATTTTATACCATTCTACCCAGAATTTTTAAAAAAATTGTAGGTGCTTTTAAAATTTTATTTCTAACTTGAACTAAATTAGATGCTGTTTCTGATTACTTGCTCTAATTGGTTATTATTACTACACAGAAGTACACCCATTTTTTAATGTTAATTTTCTATCGAGAAACTTTGCTCATTATATCTAGAGTTTCTCTTTAAATTTCAATATAGACAATAATTGTTTTCTTTACAAATAAGGATAAGTTTACATCTTTGTTTCAATTGTTACCACTCTTTTTTATTATTATATCTATCATTTTAATTGTTATAATTATTATTTTAATTTTTTATAATTATAGACAGTATGCCTTTATTTTATTTATTTATTTTTATGTGGTGCTATGGATCAAACCCAGTGCCTCACATGTGTTAGGCAAGCGCTCTGCCACTGACATACAGTCCCAGCCCACTTAATTATTATTGTTTTAATTTATTGGCTTGGGGTTCCAGTACAGTAGAGTACTGATAATGCTAGGTCCTGGAAATACATCTATATTTCACTGTTAAAAATGACATGATGTGCACTGTACGTTTTGGAGAAATAATTTACACTAGGATATGAAGTACTGTTGTATTCCCAACTCATCAAAAGGTTTGTTTATCATGAATGTCAGATCTACTTTAGATCTACTGTATCAAATGATTTTTCTACACACTCTACAACAATTCAGTTAAGTATATGTTTTTTACTCCTGTAATATGATTATTTGGTACACTATAGTACACTTGCAGCACCCCTCCCCCAGCACTGTATACTCAATCCAAGAGTGCTTTACCACTGAACTATACCTGCATCCCTTCTTATTTTTTTCAGAAAGGGTCACACTCAGGCTGGCCTCAAACTTGTGATCCTCCCATCTTGAACTCCTGCGTGTTGGGATTACAGGCATGCATCACTACACCTAGCTCACCTTTGAATTCTTAAAATAAAACCTCAACATCTTAAAATTTTATTAGATTCATATATTTGGATTCAGTTGACCTTCTCTACCATTTTCTCTTTAACTTCTACTTGTATTTTCATTATTGTTTTCTTTCAAATTAATTTAGGTTTTTCATTTTTCTTTTGTTAGTTTCCTTCTACTGCTGTCACTTAACATTAATACACTTAAGAGGACATATCTACTCAAGTAGTACTTTAGCTGGTCCCATCATTTACATTAACGTTACTTTCACTAACAATGACATTTCACAACTATATATTTCCTTCTCAAGTTATTTTAAAAGTACCTTTTTATACTTCCAAGTATAATATAATTGGAATTTATTCTATTGTATATTTCAACATTAATTGCACTGTTGTCAAGAGAACACGAGACAAATCCTTAACCAAATTTTTCAAGATTTCCTCAATATTCTCTGTTCATAATATACTCTTACAGCTGTGTAATTATTTACTTTTTTAATTTTTTAATATTTTTTAGTTGTCAATGGACATTTATTTTATTTATTTCTATGTGGTGCTAAGAATTGAACCCAGTGCCTCACACGTTAGACAAGCTCTCTACCACTGAGCCACCACCCCAACCCCTATTTTCACTTTTTTAGCTCAAGACTCCTTAGAACAAACATTAGATGTAGGGAAATTTGTCTAGAAATTTTGCCTTTTTGTTTTGTTTTGTTTAAGTTGTAGATGGACACAATATCTTTGTTTTATTAGTGCCTCACGTGTGCTAGTACGCTGAGCTACAGCTCCAGCCCTATCTAGACATTTTTCTAAAACTACTTCTTCAAAAATGGTTGTCTCTTTTAATTCCCTCTGATCTACCCTATTTTGAAACCATCTAATCCATACCAAAGTCTCTAAACAGCTCTTAGATATTTTCTAACATTTTTCTTACTCTGGGTACTTCCTAAATGAATGCTTAATGAAAGTTAATTCCTGAGTTCTCCTTTTGAAGGCATCTAATGTAGTATTTTTCTTTAATAAAATTAACCTTGAATTTTATGATTCAAAAATTTATTTTCAACTTTCAAGACTGATCAGTTTTCAAATCTGTCCCTTCTTGTTTCATTTATGCCCTATTTTTTAATTAGAATTGCTTCTTTCATTCTGCTAGTATTTTATTTTATTATTCATTGCCCTTCATCTAATTTGTTGTTGTGGTTGTTGTAGGTGGACACAATACCTTTATTTTATTTTTTTATATATGGTGCTAAGGATCAAACCTAGGGCCTCAGGCATGCGAGGCAAGTGTACCACTGAGCCATAACCCCAGCCCACATCTAATGTTTTTATTACCTGTTCCTACTAAGCTTGCCATTGCAGATTCAGATTAAACAATATGGGCTTAGATCATCCTTTCTTAAAATAACAATGGAAATTTTTACCCTGACACCACATTACCAGACATTTCAATCAAGGGTTTGTTATGAGGACTATGTCTGTCTTCTCTCTTCCATCATCCTTTGATTTCTTAAAAATGGGAATTTAATATGAATTATAATCCAAACTAAGACCCTTTTGAATATTTAAGGATTCTATATTAATAAGTAACTAAATGGGGGCTGGGGCTGTAGCTCAGTGGTAAAGCACTTACCTAGCATGTGTGAGGCACTAGGTTTGATCCTCAGCACCACATGAAAAAAATTAACAAGTGAAATGAAGGCATTCTGTCCATCTATAACTATTAAATAAATAAATAAATAAATAACTGCATGGGCAATAAGTATAAAAAGAATCTCAAGGACAACTTGAAATATATAGTCACCATAAATATAAGCCTTCACATTAGTTATCAGTGGCTTTCTTTAGCTTCCTTTTCAGGGATGGAAACTAATATTAGGCTACGGCTTCATAAAATAAGTCTGAGTCTATTCCACTATTCTTCATAATGCAATTTTAACAAACAAGTACCAAATTCTTGGCTGTAAGAATGTGCTTCTCTATTCTAAGTAAAATCCTGAACATCATTTTATAGTTTTCTTCTATATAAACCACAGAAATACTTGCTTTATTTCTGAATACACTGATATCTGTTTGTCTTCTCTTTTTAATATTTAACTAAAATATCATTTTATCTTGTCAGGATGTAATAAACAGTGAAATTGCTGTGCCACTGTCAATGGAACACACTTGTATGTTTTTTAAATGTGCATTCTCTTTGTGCTCAGCAACAACTTTATTAGAAAATTATTAAGTGAAAAACGATATTATGTAAGTTTTTAGATTAATGTGAATTTACCTAGTAAGGAAAAATATAATATTAATAATAAAACACAAAAAAATTTTAAAAAAGGTTTAGAGCAGACTTCAAAAGATGAATAGTAAAAAAAATTTTTTAAAAAACTTGAAAAAATAGGTTAAAACCAAATTATGGAAGCCTCTAGAGTCCTAATTATTAATTCTTATCTGTCAGAAAATATGGCGCAAAGATTTTAAGTAAAAGAATTACAGTATCAAACAGTTTTCTTAGGGAAAAGTAATCAGGATGAAGAATAGAACATGTGTATAAAAGAAAAAATAATTTATATTGGTCAGTATTTTGTTTCATATACAGATGATAAAATTTTATTCATATTAGAAGTTGATGTTACCCCTTTTTAAATAAACCCTGCTTTATATACTTATAAAAATGATAGCATTCAATTTAAATAGAATATGCATTAAAATTATCATTACAATATGTAACTATCTGGTACAATAAAGTTTCACATAAAAATGAAAATAAATATTAAAAATTGTAGATAAAAACCCTTTATCTTTCTGTTACTTGTGTTTCTACAATAAAGGTGAGAAGCAATAAAGTTAATCTCAAAAATTAATATTTCTGTAGCTTACCAATGTTTCTATTAAAGTAAAATGATAAAATTTTCAAGCTTAATGGCTAAAGATCACTTTATGTCTTTTTAAATTATACATATGTAATTCACAGATTGTCACCCTTTGTTTTAAATAACTGGGAATTCAGTATTTACCATTTAGAATCATGCCACTACTTCATGATCTTCCCTCAGCATATAAATTCCAAGACTCTTGTACACATCAATTTGACAACATACATAAAAAGGAATAAACACTAAGCTCCTTTATGGACTGAAAATGAAATACAGATTAAATTTTTTTTTACTAATGAAAACCTGCGTTAGTGCCACAAGTAATTATTGTTACATAAATTACCTAAATGACTGTCACACTTACTGGGAAAATGAAATGAAACAGTCAATTATCAGATAGATTTAACATAACATCAATCTTTGGTGACCAAAAAGTGCAAATTAAAATAGTGAAATACCAACTTTCATATTATTAGGTAATTTTAAAATACAAAATATGCAATTTCTAGCACTAGTATAAATGTGAGCATTCTGCTACACTTCTAGTGAAAGGTAAACCAGATTAAATCCTTGGAGAGGAATAGGGTATTTTTGTATTATACTGTGAAAGAAAGGAAAGAAAGGGAAGAAAGGGAAGAAAGGGAAGGAAGGGAAGGAAGGGAAAGAAGGGAAAGAAGGGAAAGAAGGGAAGGAAGGGAAGGAAGGGAAGGGAAGGAAGGGAAGGAAGGGAAGGAAGGGAAGGAAGGGAAGGAAGGGAAGGAAGGGAAGGAAAGGAAGGAAAGGAAGGAAAGGAAGGAAGGAAGGAAAGGAAGGAAGGAAGGAAGGAAGGAAGGAAGGAAGAAACCCGTTAGCTGAGCATGGTGGTGTATGCTTATCAGGAGACTGAGGCTAGAGGATCCCACCTTCTAGGCCAGCCTCAGCAACTTGGTAAGACCCTGTCTCAAAATTAAAATGAAAAGGGACAGAGACATAGCTCAGTGGTAAAGCACTTGCCTAGCATGTGCAAGGCTCTGTGTTCAAGCCCTATTACTTCTACAAGACAAAACAAAATAAACCCACTACACTTTAACCAAATAATTTCACTTCTATTATTTTAAAATGAAAAGATACATAGAATATATATGAATAATAATATGTATGAATACATGAATAATGACTAATAATTTTGATAATAGTGAAGAATATAATACATACTCAAGGAATATATAATGATATACTCAAGGAATTGTCAAAACAATTATGGTTTATGATTATAATTAATTACTAAGAAGCTAATAAAATAATGCTCTTACAAAATACTTAAGATACCTCTTGAGTAAATGAGAAGAGATAAAAGAGAGTAAAAAAGGTTATAAAAGATCACCCTTTCTTTTGTCAATTACTGTGCAATAAAATCACATCTAAAAACTGTAACAACACAATAAAAATCCTCTTTGTATCTCCTATTAATACTGGTCAACTTATTGAACACAATCTAAGGAATATGTTACTATTCAACAAACTCTCTTTCCCGACGTTCTTTACAAACCAAACCAAATCAAAAACCTTATAGAATAAAATCTATGGTTTCATGATAATCAAGAGTATAGGGGCTGAAGATATAGTTCAGTGGAAGAGTGTCCTGAGCAAGTATATAACCCTGGGTTCAATCTGTAGTATCCCCAGGGGGAAAAAAAAAGTATATAAAGTGTCAATATGTACACTAAGACATTCCACATAGGTTATTTACTATCTCTTTTTATGCATGAAACAAAAAGCAAACAACAAACAAAAACACTTTAAATTTACCTGCATTGCACTTTTCCCCAGTTTCACCACTTCAAATAATGTGACAGGCTCCCCTTCACCATTCTGTTGAGGATGCCCATTAGCTCTTCCACGGCCTGTTCCTCTCACTCCAGCTTCAATTCTGCTCTTCTCTCCTGGAGATTTTCGAGGTTTCTTATTTGTAGACTAAATTAAAAGATTTTTAAAAATGACATTAAATGCAGGCTTACTTTTCACTTTATAATAGAAAAATTAAACATACTGTCAATCACTGGTGGTTTAAAAAATGCAAAATAAGATAACTCCCTAACGAAAAAAGCTTTACATATTGCTTTCAACAACAAAAATATATCATAAACAATCAAACCTAAGTTTATACATATGAGTTATAAAAACAAAGTTTAAAAACTAATTAGATATGATATAAAACAATAATATTTTAACCATGCCATATTTTAACCATGCCTACTCTTGACATGTCCTTCATTATACCATTCTCTGCCTCCGAAATCTTGTTCAATAAAATACTTCTGGGAAATACCATTTATTCAACTCTTCCCTATTGTGAAGTACTCAAATATTTCTTAGTCATACAATGAATACAGAATGAACATATTTGCAACTATTTTAGCTCCTGGGAATACAATAATAAAAAAATAGAAATGTTCTTGCCTTGATGAAGTTTACATTTTTTAATTAACATACCATCCCCTCCCCCCAATTATTTCTTAAGTTAATACTAGTTACACCCTATCTATGTCTCATCTTTAGAGTCAAGGGTAATTTGGAAAAACAGTTTGTGGTCATTACATCCAGTTCTATAAATTCTATTCATTTCTATCTATATCAATTGCATGGTTGGTGCTTCACCAAATACATCAACGACATCAACATTGCTAAATGCAATAGAGATTCTTAAAACTCTCTTTAACAGTCAACATGATTTTCTTCCTTATCTTTCAGATATCTTTTCCTTCCCTGTACCATATTTTTTACCTGTTAGTGTTACCTAGAGGTCTTTCCCATGCATCTTTTCTTCTCAATCAAAATATTTTCTTTTGAGTAACTTAATTCATTCTTACTATAGCCGTGTTCCAATTATCTAATGTCCCTTTTCTCCAAATCCACTCTTATTTGTCTTGTTTTGTAATTCTGGATTTGGACCCTGGAAACATTACTTTTATACCATCTACTGCAGTATCAGGCTTTAAAAATAGAGGGCACTGGAGGAACACTACAAAAGATAAGATGGGGGGCTTCTATTCATGGTTATAGTACCTGCTCCCTGTATTTGGTTATTACTGTGTACCTCAGTAGTACTCTCTTCACTTCTCTTAACAGTTTATGGCCCTAAAACCAATATTGTGGGTGGGTGAATACATATTAGGTCATTTGATTATTGTTTAAATAATTTTATTCCAAGGTCAGTTTTAGATTTACCAAAAAAAATCATGAAAATAGCACAGGAAATTATCATATATCTGACATCTAGTTACCACTATTATTAAGAACTTGTATTTGTATAGTATGTCTGGTACAAATAATAAATCAATATTGATATGCTAATAAAAATGTATATCCTTTATTCAGGTTTTCTTATTTTTTATCTAATGACCATTTTCTGCCCTAGAAGCCCATCCAAGACACCATATTATATTCAGTCATCATGTCTTTACTCAAGCTTCTCTTTTCTGGGAAAGTTTCTTAGCTTTTCTTGTTTTTTGATGACTTCAGCAGTTCTAAGGAATATCAATCAGGTATTTTCCAAAAAGATCCTTCACTTGGACTTGTCAAGCATTTTTAATCATTACTAGACTAGGATTATGACCTTGGGGGAAGAAGACAGAAAAAGTAAGGCGTCATTTTTATCATCTCATATTAAGGATGCATTAACTTAACATTAAATAACATACATTATTAACATGACATATCACTGTTGATGCTGAAGTTAATCAGTTGTCTGTTGTAGCCTTAGTTAGGTTTCTCCACTATAAAGTAACTTTTCCTCCCTTTATCTTACTGTACCCTTTGAAATAAAATTATTACACATAGTTCACAGTTAAGGGGTAAGAAATTAAGCTGTACTTCCTTGAAAGTCAGTTTACATAAAATTATTTTACGTTCTTCCACATCTGTTTTCACCCATTTATTTGATCATTTATTTGTTTGCTCATTTAAATCAATATGGACTCATCAACATTTACTTTCTACTTTGGGATATAGTCTCATATCCTTTTACTTTTTTTATTTTTTATTTTTTAGTTTTAGGTGGACACAATATCTTTTATTTATTTTTATGTAGTGCTGAGACTCTAACCCAATGCCTCAAGCATGCTAGGTGAGCGTGCTACCACTTGAGCCACATCCCCAGCCCCATTTTACTTTGTTTTTAAAGTTTTTTCAAGCTTGGTCATTTCAGTTGAGTGTCCATTTGATATTTCCCTATCACTGTGTGTATGTGTGGGGGGGGGGGTATTTTGTTTTTTAATCTTTGAATACTTAAAGCACCTAAAAGTTGCTGAACTCTCACCTTGTATATTTCCTAGCTCAATCCTAAAATTAACCAATACTACAAAAAGACATGGTTCCTTTTACTAGAGAATGATATTAGAGATGAAAATCTGCAACACTAGGTTTGGCCTTTTGCTACTGAGGTATCTTTGCTTCTAGGCCCTGAGATGGACAGAATAAGGAAATACATGTCCAGCATATTACAGATAACAAAATTCATTCACTGTATTATAAAGCTATACAGGCTCTGACAAATGCATAGTGTTCTGTATTCATATGGTATCACAATGGAGAGTTCTACCACCTTAAAAACCCCATATGCTAGCTAGGCAGGATGTAATCCTATATTCCCCTGTAATCACAAATTTGAGGCCTGCCTAGGCAAGACCCTGCCTCAAATAAAACTTAAACTTTACCCACTCAACCCATCCCCTTGCCACTACTAAATTTTTTAAAGAATCTTCGTTATAGTTTTTACTTTTTCCAGATATTCATAAAAAAGAAATCAAATAGTATGTAGCCTTTACAAACTGGCATCTTTCATTTTAACAATATGTATTTTAAGAATTATCCATGTCTTTTAATGGCTGAATAAGTGATTTTCTTTTTATTGCTCAACAATATTCAATTGTATGGACACATTACATTTTGTTATCCATTTAAATAATGATGAACATCTTGATCACTACTGATTAACAATTATGAATGAAGCTGCTATAAATATTCACAAGTCTTTGTGTGGACATAATTTTATATTGTGTGTATGTACATAATTTCACAATCAATTGTTAACACATTAAAGAGTACAACTGTTGGAATGTTCAGAAAGACTGTTTAGTTTCTTCTGAAACTATCTTCCAAAGTAGCAGTATCATTTTACATTTCCACTATTAATGAATGTGACTTCTCTGTTGCTTCAAGTCCTTGTCAGGAAACTCATAGTGTCAGCTTTTTGGATTTCAGCAATTCTAATAGGTATATAGTGGTATCTCTCACTGCTGTCTTAATTTGCCATTCCCAAATGTCTTTATATGTCCTCCTAGAGTCATTTAAACACACAGAAATAAATGTGTGTATATCAATGTTATCTATTTACTTTTGTTTGTGCAGAGTACTGCAACATTCTATTTTCGCTATTAATATATATTGTACTCAATTTATGGAAGTACTTCGAGTCTTGATTCTTTCTTGAATGCTGCTATATTCTAGTATACTAACTTATCTATCCATTAACCTATTGATAGACATTTTTGGGGGGTGGGGGGTTACCAGGGATTGAACTCAGGGGCACTCAGCCACTGAGCCATATACCCAGCCCTACTTTGTATTTTATTTAGAGACAGGGTCTCAAGGAGTTGCTTAGAGCCTCCGTTTTGCTGAGGCTGGCTTTGAACACACCATCTTCCTGTCTCAACCTCCAGACCTGCTGGGATTACAAGCATATGCCACCATGCCCGGCTTGATAGACATCTATTTTGCTTCCGTTGTTTTACTATGACAAATAATACTACAACAAATAAACCTATGCAAGTGTAAGAATGTTTACATATACCATACTTCAATATACACAGTGTATATACAATACAAAGAAAACCTCATGGGGAAAAAGGGTTAAAACAATCATAGATCTCATCTATTGGCTTGTTAGTGTTAGTTATAAAGGGAGAAAGGAATATAAAAAATTTAAAAACAACTTCTTCTAATTAGGGCCTATCTATATTTTATCTATACTATCACAAAAACAATTTTCCTACTACATAAAAGAAACTTTACTACACAGTAAAATAAACAGAAAGACCCCCCCAAAAAAGGTGTTATTCAGAAAGACTGTCCCTAATATATGAACAGTAAAGGATAGAGATAATCAAAAATCAAAAGAGCACCTGCAATCAATTAGCTTATATTTTAGAAGTATGATTTTGCAGTTCTGAAAACTCTGAGGAGTTTTTCTCAAACTTTTCTGAGAAAGCTTAGAGAGAAAGACATTTTTAAAATAAGAATTTTAAAGGTGAAGCTATAGCTCAGTAGCAGGGTGCCTGCCTACCATGCTTGGGCCCCAGTTTGATCCCTACACTGCCAAAAACAAAAACAAAACTTTGGCTCAGGTGAAGAATGCTTAGCATTTAAAAGGTCCTGATTTTGATCCCCAACTCTTAAAAAAAATTTAAAAACCGTGAATTAATGAATCTATCTTAATAATCTTAGTAACCTAGACAGTAACCAGTTTCTAGAGTTCTATTCTACCATTATCAGCCCTATCCTTGAATCTAGACCATTAGGTGGGAACCCCCAAACAGGCTGTCATACCAACTACATGCTAGCTCTAGCATAGGTGTAGAGCAACACAGACCCCTAAAAATTAACTAATCCTACAAGACATAGTTTCCCTCATGGAACATGAACAATGTAACTCCCTCTCCCCCCAAATATTATAACTTAGGAAATTATTCCATTAACAAGTAGATATCTGCCTCAACTTTGTGGGGATGTCTAATTTCTATGTATTATTGTCTCATACATTTCACTTATTCTACCTTATGAAATTCATGTTTAAGAGAAAGTGCTAATTATATATTACTCCCAAATATGCATAGCCTGAATTTAATCAGGAAGAAACAAATGAATTGAAGAGCATTATAAAATGCCTTTGCTTATATTTTTCAAAAATATCAAGATGATAAAAATCAGAGATCGAACAAGGAACTACTGAAGATAGCAGACATTAAACATAATAAATCTTTAATGTATTTGGTTAGGTCCTGAACTAGAAAAATAGATGTAAAGACATTCTGAAACAATTACAAAGCTATGTGTATAGCTATTAATTAGATAATAATAGTCTGTAAATATTAAATTTCCTGGTTTTGATAATTATATAATACTTACATAAGAGAATTTCCTTTCCTTGTTCTTAGAAAATACACCATGAACTATAGGGATTATGGATCATGATATCTGCAGCTTATTTCAAATAGATCAGAAACCATTTGATCCTTATCGCACACTACATTCAAAATAAACTCAAAAGAGATCTAGACCTACATGTAATAGAAGAAAAAACAAGGGAAACTGAGCTTAGCAACAATGTCTTAAATACAAAAGCCACAATCTATTAAGGAAAATAATCAACAACTTCAGTCTTAATCAAAATTGAAGACTTTAAACACAGAAAAGCAATTGCTTCAGAATCATTTTTTAAAAGAATCATCTTTCCCCCACTGAATTAAGACTCTTTATCATAAATCAGCTGACATATGTGTCTCTGTACTCTCTCACACAGATCTGTCATTGTGCCAATACCAATTTACCTTCATTACTATAGCTTTACAGTAAGATTTAAAATCTAGTAGTGAAAGTCTTCCAGCTTTGCACTTCTTCCTTATTGCTTTACCTCTTTTTAGAGACACTGCATTTCTGTGGGCATTTCAGAATGATCAATTTTCAAAAACAAACAAACAAACAAACAAACAAACAATGGTGAAATCGATTTGGATTACAAATATATAGAGAAACTTTCTCAGAGCAATTTGAGAAAAAACTGACAATGTAAAAACAGCTATAAAACTTACCAAAAGGTACTTTGATAACATTTAACATCAGAAAAATACCAATGCAAACAAAATGAGACACCACACTATGTCCATCAGAAAGGTTAAAATAGTGCTACATGGATTCCAATGTTTATGACACCACAATTCCCAAAAGTCAGGTTATGGAACCAGGTGTTCAACAGAGGATAAAGAAAATGTAACATACATACACAATATAGTTCTACTCAATTATAAAGAAGAATGAAATTATGTCATTTGATGGTAAACTAGAGAACATGCCAAGCAAAACAAGCCAGACTCACAGTTAAAGGTCACATATTTTCTCTTTTTTGAAGAGAAAAAAGCTAAAGGGGAAAAAAAAAAGAATGAAAGCAGGAAATTTTATGAAAATGGTGGAGTAAAAGTAGTGGGTAGAGGAAAGGAAGGAAGGAGGGAAAGGTGAAGAACTGGGGAATAAAGCCTAACAAATTATGCTATATGCTTATATATGAACATATCACACTGAGTCTTACTTTATGTACAATTATAATGTAGCAATGGAAAATATATAAATAAGTAGAAAAAAGACCAGAACAACAGAGGAAGTGGGATGGAAAGGGTAGAGGGAGAGTAGAGGGAAGTACCAGGAGATGAACTGGAACAAAATATGTCATATGTACATATGAATATGTCTCAATAAACCTCACTATTGTGTATAATTATAAGGTACTTGAAACCTAATAATAATAATAATAATAATAATAAACAAAGGCTAAAATAGAAATGACTGATGAAATCAACTGTTGGTTTAAAAAAAAAGGAACAAATGGACTTCCTCTATATTGCTGGCAGGATACAAATAATCATTTTGGCGAAATGTTTAGAAGTGCTCAATTAATTTACACATACATATATCCTTTGAATCATTAATTCTATTCCTCAGGATATATATGAACAAAATGCATACTAACATACATGTAAAGAATTGTACAAAATGGGCTGGGATTGTGGCTCAGCGGTAGAGCGCTTGCCTAGCAAGGGCGGGACCTGGGTTCCATCCTCAGCACCACATAAAAATAAAGGTATTGTGTTGTGTCCATCTACTCCTAAAAAATAAGTTTTTTTAAAAAAAAGAATTGTACAAAAATGTTTATAGTATCTCTTTTGCATAATAACCAAAAACTGAAAAAATAATGTCCATAACAGTAGAAAAACTAAATAAAAAGGAGTATTTTGTACAATGGAACACTGGGAAGCATTTAAAAAGATCAAATAACTAAGAACACAAAGTTTCCTGTACAAACTAATGAATCAAAGTTGTCTAAATAAAATATCATAAATACATTTGCATAAAGTTCAAAAGCATGAAGAACTAGTCTTAGAAAAGGCAGAATAGCAGGTACACCTAGAAAAAATAGACTGAAAAGGGCATATGGATGCTTTTTCTAGAGCACTAGAAGTGGTCCACAATTGAACCTTGGTATCAGTGAGGGATTTTAGTATCAGTTTATATTCAATTCCTTTATATGGGGTAGTATTTGTATATATACTTTAAATGATCTCAAGATTAATTATAATGCCGAATACAATGTTAGACAGAGTCCTCAGATACAGAGTGCCAACAACTGAATATATTGATTGCAATTATGTGAATTGTATAGAGTAAAAGTACCAGCACTTAATGCACATTTAAATTTCATATACTTTATGTAAAAATACACACTCAAAAAAACTCCTACAGATCCAAGTCCTCTAACACCTCCAATCATCATCAAAAAGAATACCCTGCAGCAGGCTGCAGGGGTACACACCTGTAACTCCACCAACTTAGGAGGTTGAGCCAGGAGAATTCCAACTTCAAGACCAGCCTCAGCAATTGAGTGAGACCCTGTCTCAAAATTTCAAAATAATAATAATAAATAATAATAATAATAATAATAATTTAAAAGAATAAATAAGCTGGGGATGTAGCTTGGTGGTAAAGTGTCCTTGGTTCAATCCCCTGCAAACCCCACCCCCCAATAAAAGCCTTGGCATATCTGTGGATTAAAAGGATGATTTGAAACAAAGGCATTTTCTGATTTAGTTGGTTGTACTAAGATTGTGCTGCAGAGTGTCTTTAGGGTGGGTATCACATCTACATCTGGTGGGGGAGGGAGGGGAGGGCAAAGGGAAAGGGGAGAGAGAGGAGGACCTATGTGTATACCTTCAGCAAAAAATGCAGCAGACCTTACTTAAGAAATAGTTCAATTACTAAGTTTAAATATTTCACCCAATAGACTGAATTGTTTGTACTTCATGTTTCATTTGTTCATTTTATTTATTCAGCACATATGTATTTAGAAGGAGAAAGAAAGGATTAAACACTCAGCAAAGCTAGGCATGGTGGTACATGCCTGTAATCTGAGGATGAGGCAGGAGGATCACAAATTCAAGGGCAACTATATCGAGAACCTGCCCAAAATAAAATTTAAAAAGAAAAATTTTGTGATAATGTGATTCAGCAACTTCCTAGTGAGTCTAGGCAAGTGATTTAATTCTCCTGTACCCATTTTCTTCATCTGATTTATGGGAAAATTAGTATCTATATACTGATAGGAGACTTGTAAAAATTATATGAATAGTGATTGACACACAATACATGCTCAGAACATGTTGGTTATTGGGATTTTTACAGAATATTTAAACAGTGTTTTAAGAATGTGGGAATACTTTACAACTAAATATATTGGTCCTCATGAACTTTACATCTCAGTAAAAAAGGGCAGGCTACCTAATTTTGGATAGGTTGAGGGAGCAGTTTTCACATAAAATATCTGATGATGATAGTTTATCACCTTAAAGCTTTCAAAGATACCAGGTGCAGTAGTTCATGCCTGCAATCCCAGCTACTCAGGAGGATGAGGCAGGATAATTACCAGTTTTAGGCCAGCCTTAGCAACTTAACGGGACCAGTCTTAAAAACTAAATTAAATTAGATAAATACATAGGGGTAGGATGTAACTCACTGGTAAAGGGTCCCTGGGTTCAATCACCACCATGAGGGATAATTTACTTTCAAAGTTGTCATGATTTCACTGTTGCTTTCAGAACACAAAGCAATGTGTTACACAGACTATTAAACAAATCACATCATAATCTTGTTTTTAATTTCTAAATAAAAGCAAATTTATATAAAAGCTCCCAAGAATACTAGAAGAACTGTTGTATATCCTTCACTGAGATTCCACAGTTATCATGTTGCCCTACCTCTTATACAATTTTTTTTCCTGAACCACTGAAAGATGTAGATAATGATAAACACCCTAAAGACACTCTGCAACACAATCTTAGTACAACCAACTAAATCAGAAAATGCCTTTGTTTCAAATCATCCATTTAATCCACAGATGCCAAGGAAATTTATCACAATGTCTTTTACAAAAAAATGATCCACACTAAGATCACACATACTTAGATGTCACCTCTCTTTATTTTTTCTCAATATAGAATAATATATCTATCTTCTTTAACTAATGACCTTGATATTTTTTGAATGGTGGCCAATTATTTTGTGGACTGTTCCTCATTTTAGTCTGAGTTTCTCCAAGATTAGATTTCACTTATGTATTTTCAGCAAGAATATCAGAGAAATAGCAGTCCATTCTTCTATGTGGATCCTTTATCAGAAAAGATATGAGGCAATCAGCCTAATCACCATCTTTTTTGGGGGGATACTGGAGGTTGAACCCAGAGGCACTTAACCCTTGAGCCACAGACCCAGTCCTTTTTACTTTTTATTTCAAGACAGGTTCTTACTAAGCTGCTAAGGCTGGTTTGAACTTATGATTCTTTTTACCTCAGCCACTGAAGCTGCTGGGATTATAGGCATGCACCATCATCCAAGTTAATTTTAACTTCTTGGTTAAAGAAGCATAGGCCTGATTTCTCTGACATGAAGTTACTCTTTCTCACTTTGTAATTTTACAAGTATTTTGTGAGATAAGAACAAAACTTGTAAATATATACCATCAGATCATTCATCTACTTGTTTTTTGGATCCATTTGGTGTTTCCTGAATAACCTATTATTAGGATAGCTAACAAATGGAGATTTTCTAATTCCATCCATCTTTCTACTTTTATTACTTGGCATTCCCCTTACGTATTTCAATGTGGACCAGGAGTTCTTACTTTATTCAATGGATTACAGTCTATTTTTATTCTCAATTTTCCCCAGAAGAGTCTTCTTCAAACTGGCTTCTATGTTACTTTTATTAAGCCTCATAATTCGTTGAGCACATTCTTTATTTCTATTACTCTTTCAGTAGTGTCTCTCTCATACACACACACCAACACACACTTGCACAAGCATGCAAATATATTGCCTCTGTATCCATCTACATATATAGAAAACCTTAAGTCCACTGCTGATGCCAATATTAATCTAATACCAAGTTCGTTCTAGCTTTTTCCAGATTTGAATCCCCTTTTCCAACACTGAATACTTCCATTAATGGAATAGCTTCCATTAATCCATTAATCTCAACATACTTTTGGGCTCAATAATTTCATATATGATCAATTTTCTGATCCTCAAGGGACATCTCTCACTATGTAGCCAACCAGACCAGAAACCTTTAATAAACAGTTTTAAAATGGAAGATAAAAGAAAACAACAATCTTTCGTCAATAATTTTTTTCTTAAAAAATGTTTTTCTTAAAAGATAAGTACAAACAGAAAAGCAGACAAATTAAAAATGTCCACATGATGTTATCTTTAATCATTTAAAGGATTCCATAAAAGGATTTTAAAAGACAAGAGTCCATAAAACAAGACAGCACTTTTCTTGATATTTCAAATTTTAAAGCCAGTTCTAAGAAATTTACTGTCTAGAAACACTTCTGTGACTATTCCAATCCCCAATGTTACCTTACTCACTCATTCCACAAAATATAATTTACTAGAAAATATTTTATCATTCATTGAACACTTTTATTTTTTTATTCATCACATAGTTACTATGTATCAGACACATAAAAAAGTTAATCTTTCTACCTGGTACCACAAGGCTTTCAAAGAACTTGTAGTACTTAAGATGTATGGTTCAGCATCCTAATACAATTTTGTAAATTAGTGGTGAAAAAGAAACAGTTGTGCTTATTGTATACTATAAACAATAGAGTAAGTAAAATGTCTTCAGCCCACAGGGCTAGTAATACAGAAATTAGACTTCACTGCTGCAGCTAATTTCAAAGGATATGATGAGGGAAAAAAAATGGTAATGACACTCTTAATGAAAATAAAATTGAAATATCCAAAACAAATCCTTCCCTGCAACATATTAAGTAACAAATATTGCTAAAATGGCCATAACACCAAAAACCACAGACTGAATGCAATTCCACCATGAAAGTATCAATGACATTCTTCACAGCTAGAAAACAACAGTCCTCGAATTCCTTTGAAAAGAATAAGCTGGGCCCAGTGATGCATGCCTGTAATCCCAGCAGTTCAGGAGACTTAGGCAGAACACTGTGAATTCAAAGCCAGCCTCCACAATTTAGTGAGGCCCTAAGCAACGTTAAGACCCTTTCTCAAAATATAAAAAAGGTAAGAGATGGGCTCAGTATTTGAATGTCCCTGGGTATAATCCCTAGTACCAAAAAAAAAAAAAAAAAGACCCAGAAGAGCCAAAGCAATCCCAAACAAGATTAATGCTGGTGCATCAAAATATTTGCTTCTCCAATTATAACTACAGTCATAGTAACAAAAACAGCAATGGTGCTGGCATCAAAAAAGACATGAAGACCAACAGGATAGAAGACAGACACGAAGACAAATCCACAGAGTCATCAGATACTCGACAAGGTGCCAAAAATATATGGTAAAGATAGTCTTTTAAACAAACAATGCTGGAAAAATTGGCTATCCATATATAGAAGAACAAAACTAGATTACTGTTTCTCACCCTGCACAAAAGTCAACTCCAAGTAGATCAAAGGCCCAGGAATTAAGCCAGAAACATGAAACTAGAGGGAACAGGCTCAACACTACACCACATCAGAGCAGGCACTGACTTCCTTAACAAGAACCCTACAGCTCAAAAAAAACAAGAACCAATAGTGGAACAGCAGGAAACTTAAAAGCTTGAGCACAGCAAAGAAAACAATTATGACTGTGAAGAAAGAGCTTCACAGAATGGAAGAGGGTCTCTGCCAGCTGCTTATTCAAAAGGGGATTAACATCCAGAATAAGAACTCAAAACACTTAATAACAGTAAAACATATAACCTTATCTGACTTTATTCATAAACTATGAATGTGTATTTTAAAAACCCTTTTATCCAAATAAGGTAAATTAATATATTTGGAACAGTTTACTAGAAAATGGTTATATACATATAATTAAAAGATTAAGATATGCAGATAAACAGGTACAGAAAAAAATTAATCTGGGGCTGGGGCTGGGCTCAGCGGTAGCGCACTTGCCTGGCATGTTGAGGCACTGGGTTCAATTCTCAGCACCACATATAAAGGTCTACAACAACTAAAAAATAAAACTAAAAAAATTTTTAAAATCTTTAAGAAAATATCTTTCATGGAACTTTGGTTTAAGATAAGTGCTGAAAGGAGTTAAGAAGGCAAAGATTATTTTTGGTATTGGTAACCAGGGAAAGGTTCACACACACATACACACACACGAAAAAAAAAAAGACCTACAAGTTGAGACTTACTTGTTTCATAAAATAGTAATATTAGTATTATAAGATAAGCACAGAGAGAACTTAGAAAAAATAAACTCAAGAAAGTAAAAAAATATCATGAACAAGTGTTGGAAGTAGGAAAGCAAAAGCCATAGATAAAAGGACAAGAGAGATGAATCCTATTGGTTATGAATCAAGAAATACAGCAAAACATTACATTGTAAGGTAGTTAAAATTAAAAAGCACTGCTTGCCATTTGAACACGTAAAAACAGACCAACAAGACAGCATTAAAAAACAAAATACACTGAATTAGAAGAAAGAATAATAGCAGACAGGTAACAATGCAAATTCTAATAAAATGAGACCTAAATACAGGAACTTGGGAAATATAAATATGGAAGATAGGTAAGTAAATGAGATATGGCATTTCATTAGATTTAAGAAAGTAACTCAGGGAGGGTCAGAAAATTGAATAGTGACTCAGGTTTTAATTCTGTGTTCCTGGGAGAACTGTGGTGGTCCTTAACAAACAAACAAATAAATAAGTGGGTGGATGGAAGTCTAGCACTAATTAACTAGTCAGAAGGAAAAGTGAAAAATTAAGAAAAAGTCAATAAAGCTAGTTTGACAGAAGAAAAAGAGACACAAGTTCAACTGACAAATATAAATTCAAATGTACACAGACTTAAAGCTGTGTAAAAATTATTCTGTAGACTTTTTTGTTTCTTTGAAAAATAAAAATGCAAAGTATAGTGCAGGAAATGTTAAATTTCACAAAACATAAATAACAAATATTTTTAAAAGTATTGAAAGCTTTACCACTTAAAAATTAGCAAAGATTTACAATCACTGTAAAGGTAAAATGGGGAATGCCATTTTAGGAATGTAGATCCTTGGTAAAGCATTTGCCTAGCATGCAGGTGGCCATGAGTTCAAGCCTCAGCACCACAAAAAGAGTAAAAGAAAAAAGATTAGGAAAATAGGGGATACCTTTTTGACTACTCAACTCCACTGTTAGGAATTTTTTAAACAAAACCAACGGCTTTACAGCTAAATTGATTTGTAAAATAGTTTATGTTAGCATGGTTTAGAATAGTGAACAATAAGGACTTGATTAATTATGGTACTTCTCTCTAGCCATTAAAACTAATTTAAATATGAAATTTACAATATTCTAAATAAAAGCCTTAATTTATGATACAATTATTATAAATAAAATCATCTGTTAACCTATATTGTACTCATTGTTTATATTTGTCTATTTATACGTATAGAAGGAGAATTTTTTTTTTAAACTGCATATCAACTATGCCAATCTGAAAGCTGAATAATGTTGAAGATACAAAAGTATTGGTCCTCATGTAATTAGGATAAAGGGAACAAAATCCTTAAAAAAAAAACCATAAGAGCAGGGACATTTAAGATGAGTTAGTTATAGAAGTACTGATATATATGAAAACTAAAAGCAACACGAATCCAAAGTTAGAAATAAGTTTAATGTTTTTCTTTTCTTTTAGGCATCATTAGGGCAAGTGTTATGTCAATACCGTTGTCCTCATTTTCATAACTGTACTATCATGATTATGTAGAATGTTTTTGATTTCTACAAAATTCATACTAAAGTATTAAAAGTAAAATAGCACTATGTCTTTAAAACAGTTCAAAAATAATAAGGACATAACATTTTATATACACTATATAGATATACTTACCCAGATGTGTGTACACAGAGAGAAAGAGTTGTACACAAGTACATGCACAAAAAAACCAAAAATATGATAAAGAAAATGTAAAAAAAAAATGCTAACTTTTGGACAATCTATACAGAGTGTCTGGAAATTCTTAGAATATGTGTGTGAAATTATTTTAAAATAAAAGCCTTTTAAAACACTAGGGGAAGAAAAAAGTGCTGATTTAATCATTTACTCAATAAATATTTACTAAGCACTTAATAAAGGTCAGACACTAGTAAATAAATCACACAGAAAAAAAAAATCAGTGCCATTGTGCAGGCTTGCCTTCTAGTTGAAGGAGACAGACAATAAGCAAATTCAGTAAGATGTACACAGTTGATCCTCCCTATCCAATACTGGATTCAACCAATCAATAACTGAAAATATGTTGTGGCTGATATATAGGAGGTAGTTAGGTCTTCAATGGTTACATCTTTTCTGAACATGTACAGACTTTTCCCCTTGAACATTATTCTCTGAACAAAAGAGTGTAATGACCCTTTAAATAGCATTTATTGAATTAGGTATTATAAATTAATCTATAGATGATATCAAGCACAAGGAAATTTATATGTCGTTTATATGTAATACTGCACAGTTTGGGTTTCTGAAGTAAACTTCATATATTTACTACACAGTTTTACATAAAAGATTTGAACATCTTGGAGTTTTGTATCTGACCTGAAACAATCTTCCACAGATACTCAGGGATGACTGTACTGTGCTGGATGGCAATTAAGTCCCATGGAAATAGGGAGTGAAACAGGTGTGCACAAATATATACATACAAAATCAGAAAAGGTAGCCAGGTTGGGATGAGAATTTGTAATGGTAAATACTATTATTAGGAGAGGGCTTAATGAAAAAAAACGACCTCTGAGCAAGAACTGAAAGAAGGAAAGAGAGA
Source organism: Callospermophilus lateralis (assembly GCF_048772815.1). Classification (NCBI taxonomy): domain Eukaryota; kingdom Metazoa; phylum Chordata; class Mammalia; order Rodentia; family Sciuridae; genus Callospermophilus; species Callospermophilus lateralis. The sequence continues at coordinate 123,560,742 of NC_135314.1, read as the reverse complement.
AAGCTATATTGGGGAAAGTGGGGAGAGGGGCATACAAAAATTTACACTTTGAAACAGGACCTTAAGACAAGAACAAGTCTGACAGGTTTGAGCAAAAGCACATGTTAGCTTAAACTATTTTAATAGTTTGAATTTTAAAAATGGTAGATAATATTTGCAATTAGACTAAAGAGGATTTCCTAACAGACTGAATACAGGTTAAGAAAGAATCAAGGATGACTCCAAAGTTGATCTGAGCAATTACAGGGGAAAGCCTGCCATTACTGACAAGGTGGGCAGAAGATAGGAAACTCTATCTTCTTTATAGGTTTTTAAACACTTTAGGCCCATTAAATATCTAAATGAAGAGCTCAAAAGGTATCTGAATACAAGTCATAATCTGTGAAATAAAGACATAAATCTGAGATGTCAGATTAGTCATGAGATTGGATGTGATCACCAAAGAAGTGTTGTGTGTAGACATATAAGATGTTTTATCAGTACAATCACAATGGTATAAGAATGATACTGCATAGTGTTAAGATATCTTTCAAAGCACTCCTCATATTCTAGAATTTCACATTAACTGTGAAGGTCTGTGGCAATTCTGCATCAACTAAAGTCTATTGGTGCCATTTTTCCAATGGTATGTGCTCATTTTCTATCTCTGAAGATTTTGGTAATACTTATATTTCATATGAAAAATATGAAATTATTTTCATATTGTGAAAAAATATGATTTTTCACTTATTGTGGTGATCCATGATTAGGGATCTTTGCTTTACTCTTATAAAGCAAATACAATATGATGAGTTTAGTCAATAAATGGTATTGTGTTCTAGCTGCTCCAATAACTGGTGGTCCTGGAGCATGTTTTCCTCTCCTCAAGTCTCCCTATTCCCTGTTACCCAGAACATCTAGACAAGATAATTGATAATTGGCTATACCAAACAAGAGGCTTCCGATGTAGATGAAATAGCCTTACAATAGAAGAAGGTGCTAGAGAAGGATGTGTAAATGCCTGCATTCAAGGCTTCAAAGAACAGGTTGACTTGCTGTGGACTAAGCCAAATGGTGACTTTAAGCTAAAATCAACGTTCAACTACCATTCTGAAAATCCTAGGGTTCTTAAGAATTATACTAAATGTGCAATGTTTTATAAATGCAACAATAAAACCTGAATGACGAGACACCTATTTACAACATCCCACTGTTCGGGCCTACTGCTTTTTGGGTATGGGGTGGGAGTGTACTTTCCATTGACAATGCACCTGGTCATCTGATGGAAATCTGATGGAAATGTACAATGAGATTAATGTTGTTTTCTTTCCTGCTAATAACATCCATTTTGCAGCCAGTGGATCAAAGAGTATTTGTGACTTCCAAATCTTATATTTAAAAAATACTAAATAAAAATACTACCACTGCCACACAGAATGATTCCTCTGATGAATCTGGGGAAAATCAATGGAAAATCTTCTGGAAAAGATTTACCATCATACATTCTATTATGAACAGATGTGATTCATGGGACGAGGCCAAATACCAGCATTAATAGGAGTTTAAAATAAGTTGATTCCAACCCTCATAGATGATTTTCAGGGCCGAGGACTTCTGCAGAGGAAGACTCTGCATGTGCTAGAAATAATAAGAACAATTAGGGATGAGCCTGAGGATGTGAATAAATTGGTGTAATCTCATGATAAAACTTTAGTAGCTGAGAAGTTGCTACTGAAAGATGAGTGAAGAAAGATTTTCTAGAGATCGAAATGGCTTCTGAGAAAATGCTGTGAACAATGCTTAAATGACAAAAAAAGGGCTGAGTACTACATAACTTTAGTTGATAAAGCAAAGGCAGGGCTTGAAAGAACTGACTGCAATTTTGACAGAATGAATAAGATACTAACACAAAGAGCAATGAACGCTACAGAGAAATTGTCCATTAACAGAAGAGTCAACTGCAGTGACAACTTCGTTATTATCTTATATTAAGAAATTTACAGAGCCACATTCAACAGCAATCACAAGCCTGGTTCAACAACCACCACCCTAATCAGTCAGCAACTATCAATAGGCAGGTAAGATCCTCCACCAAAAAAGCAAAATGACTCACTCAAGGCTCAAATGACTTAGCATTTTTTCCCAAAACGTATTATAACTAAGGTATACATTTTTAGATACAATGCTATGGCACGCTTAACACACAACAATACAGTGTAAACATAATTTTTACTTGTCCTGGGAAATAAAAAATTGGTATGACTCACTCTATTGTGGTGTTCTACAACCAAATCTGCAATGTCTCTGAGGTAAGCCTGTAATTATTTGCATAAAGAGATGCAATAACAACAAATACTACATAGGACAACTGTCCTACTTCCACAAAAAGGAGGTCTAGTGGCAAAAAAATTTTTTGAAAAGTTAGCATATTAAAAATATTTATATACTGAAATGTCCCCTAAACATAAGGTGAACCCTATGCATATGTTAACAAGGAAAGCAAAACTGTTCCTATTAGTATGCCCTTAAGACTGTTTATAGTTAACCAAATGAATAAAAACAGAATAAGTTCCCTTAAAAAAGTAATCCATTGGGGGCTGGGGATGTGGCTCAAGCGGTAGCGCGCTCGCCTGGCATGCGTGCGACCCGGGTTCGATCCTCAGCACCACATACAAACAAAGATGTTGTGCCCGCCGATAACTAAAAAATAAATATTAAAAAAAAAAATTCTCTCTCTCTCGATACCTCTCTCTCTTTAAAAAAAAAAAAAAAAGTAATCCATTAACAAACATAGATAAACCCTTTTGAAAAAGCAATAAATATGAGCTGGGGTTTGGCTCAGCAGTATACTGCTTGTCTAGCACATATGGGGCACTGGGTTTGATCCTCACCACCACATAAAAATAAAATAAAGGTATTATATACAACTTAAAAAAAAAACAGAATATTTTTAAAAAAGAAAAAAAAAAAAGGATAAATACCCAAACACATACAACTTAACAAAATTGAACTAGATACAATAATTACCCTGATTTAATCATTATACATTGTGTACATCACAATATATAATGTACCTCATAAATGCATACAATTATGGGCCAATTAAAATTTTTTAAAGGAAGTAAAGAAGCAGAAATAAGAATAAATTAAAGAATGTAATAAAACATAGCTAAACAAAGTTATATATAATCGCTTGCCCAGCACGTGTAAGGCACTGGTTTCGATCCCTAGCACCACATAAAAATAAATAAAATAAAGACATGTTCTCCATTTACAACCACAAAAAATTAGTTATATATTATTCAAATTTGCATTTATCCAAAAAGGAACTAGTTGACATAAAATGCCCAATCAGTCTTCAGAACAAGTACCTGGTACATAAGTCAAATATGATCATTCTGACAATCATTTATTTCAATATTAACAGACTGGTATTCCGACTTCCTTAAGAAAAAGAATATGGGAATTGGGATATTCATTTAAATCCTAATTCTGCTACTCACTGTCTGTTTTCTGCTGTGTAAAATGCACGAAGAGCTATTTCATAGCAGTGGTGTGAGGATTAAACGACATAAAAATCACCACTCAATGCAAAGCCCAATTTAAAAGCTCAGGAGGGGACTAGGGGTTGTGTCTCAGAGGTAGAAGGCTCACCTGGCATATGTGGGGTTTGATCCTCAGCATCACATAAAAATAAAATAAAGGTATTGTGTCCAAATACAACTAAAACAAAAAAATTTTTTTTTTTTTTTTTTAAAAAAACACCTCAGGAGGTAGTATTCTACTGGGTTGTGTTGTCTCCCTTATCATGAAATGGAGTGGACAGCCCTGTGAACTACTGAGTATGAATATAATGACTGAAGTATAAATAACACAAGTCTAAAATGTTATTTTACTGTGATATTTTTTCCAATTCCAAGTTCATCCTGTAGATGTACTATTTATCTATTAGATTATATAGCTGCAATTTCACTAAATAAAGTTAGAAGTTAAACCAAGTGTAACAAGTGTGTGCGCAAATGGAAGTAGTTTGCCTTCCATCTTGGAAAAAAAAAAAAAACAAGTTTGACCTGGAAAAATAAGTAACTAAGAATTCTGGCAAACAGAAAAGTAATTATATCAAAAAATCTTATTAACTCACTATGAAAGACTTCTATATTTATATCTATTTATCTATCTACAATAACTGGTTAAACAACATAACCATAAACTACAACAGGTGGGTAGAATTTGCATCATGTTTCTAACCAACAAACTATGTAAGTGATTTTTGGGTTATATTAATAAAACACTGTTATCTTGGGGTGTGATACTAATATTGCAGTGAAAACAAAGTAAGCCCTCACTTTTTTTAAGTGACTATAATATTACAATCAATATTTTTTGTTTTCACGTATTCCTGGATCATCTCTCTGACCTCAAGGCAGGCCATAGAAAGTAGAAACTCTCTTCCCTAAAGCAGGTCCAACAAACTCTGCTTCCCTTGCTTTCTTGTCTTGGAGCTGCCCCCACCCCCCCCAATCTAAATTATCCTTGCCTGGTACTAGGTCATGAGACGCTCACCTCATTCCAGAGGCCTCCTACCCCATACCCTGGAGAGAGGTCAAAAAGGTATTGAAGCAGACAGGCCTTGCTGGGTTTCCCGATCCAGTGAACTAGCATTAGATATGCAATAAAGTTTCCATAAAACCCCCAAAGACCAGAGTTCAGAGAGATTCTGGCCAGCTGGACATGTGGAGGTTCCCAGAAGGTGGCACACCCTCAACAAGTATTAAAGCTCAGTGCCCCTTCTCTCATATCTCTACCTATGCTTCTCTTTATCTTCATTTTTCATAATATCCTTTATAATAAACTGGTAAAGCTAACTATTTCCCTGAGTTTTGTGAGCTGCTCAAGCAAATTAATCAAAGGAAAGGGCTGTAGGAAACCCAATTTATAGACAGTTGGGTTAGAAGCACAGGCAAAACAACCTGGGCCTTATAACTACTGGTAGTGGGAGTTTGGGGACTGAGCCCTCAACCTATGGTATCTGATACTATCTTCAGGTAGATGATACACTGGGATTGTGAATCAGTGGCAGAACCCAAGCCAGATAGATGGTGTCAGAATAAATTGGATTACAAGATAACCAGCTGATGTCTGCTTCTACAAAATACTTGCTTGCTTACTTACTGGTAAGGAAAAAACAATCCCTAAACCTTCTGAGGTCACTGAAGTCTTCCTTGTTGACTGTTGTGGTGAGAATAGAGGAAAAGCATAGATTGTTTTATCCAACACATTTATACATATTAAAATATTTACAAATGAAATAATGTCTGGGATTGCCTTAAAAATAACATGAGAAGGAAAGAAAGCAAAGAGGTGGAGAGATGAAACAAGACTGGCCATATTAAGAACTGCTGAATGGAAGGGAAAAGAAGGGAGAAGGGGATGGTGAAGGGAAGCATGGATGGTGAAAGGAGATCCTCATCATTATATAAAATACATGTATGAAGATGTGAAAATGCATTCTGCTATCATATATAAATTTAAAAATTACATTAAAAAAAAAAGAACTGCTGAAGATGGACAATTGGTATATAGCAGACGGGTAGGAAGGGTCATGATACTACTTGTTGAAGATGGAGACTGGGTAAATGTGTGTGGGGGTATTCATGATACTACTATGTCTCCTATAAAAGTAGGCTAAAATTATTCATAAGAACTTTCATCACAGAGGGAGGAAAAAAACTACTAGTATCAAAAATTGTCATACATGAGTACAGAATGCTACAAGCCTTAACCTCTTGACATATTGTTACTATTATCTCTGAAAAGTTTATGCATGTTTAATTAACTGAAAGTCTTAGAACATGTACAGGTATCCTCAGAGAAAGAATATCTAAATATCTTCTAAAATTCTCAATCATCTATCAATGAGACTATATTCTCAGTCTAATCCCAGATCTTTAAACTAGTACTCTCAAACTGACCACTTAAGAGCACATCAAAATAGAGAATCAAAAAAGAAGTAATCAAGAATTTCAAGTGAAAAGCAGGAGTCTTAAATAACTATACCCCATGTAAATGTTAGAACTACTTCTATGCCTTCAAATGATGTGCCAAATATGGAAGGCAAAAAAAGATACAATAATTTCCTTTTTCTTATCAGTGCTAAGCTAGTTAACAAAGAAAAGTTTCCAAAAATTTCTAAGCCTTCACTAGAATTTTTACAAATAATAATAAAAGAGTGTTTAACAGCACTAGTACTACAATTAACAAATAGCTATTATAAAACCCATTTATATCATGACTATTAAAGAAATAAAGAAGACAAGTAAATACATACTGGAGGCCGGCCAGGACGACCCCTTTTTCTTTTTCCTTTGACCTCTGTTTCTTCAAGTTCGCTGCCAGCATCAGAATGAGCAGTAGTTTCATTAGTTGAATCCCTAGAAAACATTATTTTAGTAAACAAATTAATTAATAAATACAATGCAGCGTTATTCTATTACTTTCCTTATCTCCTGTTGTATCACTAAATACAGGTGGTTAATATTTCTACTTTCAGAAAAACTTTTCACTAAACCAAAATTTTTATCCTTCCTGCTTAATATCACATTAACACTGAATGAAATGAACTCCCAAATAAAGAGGAAAATTAAAAGGAGGAAATGACTGTGGAAAGGGCAGCTTATATATAAAATATAAATGCAAAAATACAACTGCAAAATACTAATTCTTCACTATAAAAAGATGGAGGGATAGGAGGAATTCTTTAAAATCCTTAAAGTCAGAGAAATCCTAGTAAATGGTGGAATGAGTTAGACATCATAACTCTAAGTACATGTATGAAGACACAAATGTTACAAAAATACTTGGGTATAATCAGTGACTTGAAAAATTGTGCTCCATATGTGTAATGTGAAATGAATTGCATTCTGCCATTGTATATGACAAATCAGAATAAAGAATTTAATTTAAAAAATGTTTATCAAGGGACTCTTAAAAAGTAAGTTATTATAAATGTTACAAATATTATTAAAATAAAGGATTCATAGTATACATTCAACAAATAATATTAAAATATACACTACTCTTTACTGCAAATTCCACATAGCCACTTGGTTCTCACAAAATGATTTTGATAAGTATAATTCTTTCATCCTTATCTAAAATTATGGTTGTAACTGATGAATAGAATAAACAAGAGTTTCTGACATGAAAAAGTAGTATTTTTTTGTTATTCACTTTAATGAACAGAATGTAAAAGTGAAATGAAAAAGATCTCAGTTGGAATTTCACTCATTAGTCAATACTACAAGCAACTTGTTTGCTGAATCAGAAGAATTCTCAATACTAGAAGAATATTGTGGGGCTGGGGATGTGGCTCAAGCGGTAGCAAGCTCGCCTGGCATGCGTGCGGCCTGGGTTGTATCCTCAGCACCACATACAAACAAAGATGTTGTGTCCGGCGGCGGGGGGGGGGGGGGGGGGGGGGGGGGGGGGGGGGGGGAATTAAAATTCTTTCTCTGTCTCTCTCTCTCTTTAAAAAAAAAAAAAAAAAAAAAGAATATTGTGCTATTCACAATGTAAGGCTATATCTAACACACCTCTAAGTTTAGAGCACATTTTTAACAACTTCCCTCTCATTTTCTAAACTCCATACACAATAAACTAAACAGTAAATCAAATCATGATTTGTAGCATTTCCTCATTTTCATGGTATAAATACTGGGAATATTTCATAGCCATAGCCAATTTCAAACTATCAAAGTAGCATAAAGAGTTGAGAAATGATGAAATGCAGTACATCATTAAACCATATTCCACCATATGTATACAACAGGTGTTAAGTTACAACCTCAATAGTGATATATACAAAATAATTAGAAAATTATGAATTTTGAGTATATATTTTTATTTTTAGTATGATTTAATTTTAGGCTTATGTCACTTAATGTTTTATAATGGCTATGGTTGTATTTAACTGGCTTTCAAAACTTCCTGAAAGTTTTGGCTTTCACAAGCAAATACAAGTTGGCTCCAACATGGCACTGAAAAAGAATAGATCATATGAACAAGAATCTCTTCACTAAATTCTACATTACTTATTAAGGAACTACATAAAATGACAAAAAGCAGGAAGGATACAAAATAGTAATAGCAATAGTAAACCTAATTCAAAATATACTATTTTCAATCTGCTTCACTAATGTTCTTCTTAGTCTTAATCTCTCCTTGTTTTGCTTCCTTAAAGCTTAATTTCAGTGTCTGCTCTTTTCTCCTTTGTAGATATACCTCTTCCACTTAATGTATAACTTCTATAAAAATTACTTGGATACCTTATCAGTAGATCTGACCACATTTCAGATCTCTGATTCAAGATTATTAACTTGTATATGTGCTTCTTTGAAAGCTACCTCACATTCACCAAATACATCTAAAATTAGTCCAAAGTGGGAAATAGGAAGAGGGAGGGAAGGGGGGTGAGAATGAGAAGAGGAAAAGGGTGGAAAAAGAATGGATGACATTTATCAATGTATAATATATGCATGTATGGAAATATCACAGTGAAATCCATTAATTTGTATAATTTATGTGTGTGTGGGTTTTTTGTTTGTTTTGTTTTGTTTTGTTTGTACTGGGGCTTGAACTCATGACCACTGAGCCATATCCCCAGCGCTATTTTGTATTTTATTTAGAAACAGGATCTCACTAAGTTGTTTAGCACCTTGCTGTTGCTTAGGCTGGGTTTGAACTCATGATCTTATCTCATCTCAGAGCCTCCCAAGCTGCTGGAATTACACGTGTGCATCAGTGTACCCAGCTTTAATTGTAATTTTTAAAAATGAAAAAAGCTTAAGGCCAATTCTGATTAAGTTCTGGCTCTCTCTGCTAATGGAAACATCATTATTTAACTGCTTTTTAAAGTTTAGTGCATGAGTGTGTTTGGAATTACTATCAAACTTGTATCACCACTATTATTCTCTTATTCAAATTCATGATGGTATCACTTTTCCTCTTGTGCCTCCTGCTAACAAGTCCTCCGCAGTCATCCTTCTCAGTATAATAATCTATCACTCATTCCTTCCATTATTATTAATTACCATGATCACCACTCCCCAAAATGATCTCAATTAATCTCCCTATTTTTATCATCCCCTCTGTCCAAGCCATTCTACACATTACTACCAAAACATTCTCATATAATCCCTGCTTGCAAATCTTCTATTTAAAAGTATAAATAATATTATAAATAATATCTTGGACTTAGCAAACTTAAAAGGACTTCACAGTTAATATTTTAGACTGTGGGTCTTCAGATCTCTACAGCTAATACTCTGATGCCACAGAATAAATGTAATCATATACAATATATAAATGAATGAACATAGCTATTTTCCAATATTATACCCATATATTATCTTTACTTTACAAATGGTGGAAATTGAAGTTTTTATTCCTCTACAATGAAGACAGGTACTATGGTTTGAAAACATGTCCCCCCAAAGGCCCATGTGTTAAAGACTTGGTCACCAACCCTTGGAACAACAGGGAAGTGATAAAACCTTTAGGAAGCAGTGGAGGCATGCCCTTGAAGGGGATGCTGGGGCTCCAGCCACTTCCATTCTCTCTTTGCTTTCTGGTTGCCATGAGATGAGCAGTTTGGTCAACCACATACTCTCCACCATGATCCTCACCAACTCAACAGGGACAACTGATTATGGACTAGAACCTCTGAAACTATAAGCCAAAATGAATCAATCTTCCTTATAAGTTGATTGTCTCAGGTATTTTGTCACCAAGACAGAAGGCTGTGATACAATATATAACACATCAACAAAATCCCCAGAAAATCATGTTTATTAGTTTTCAACTTTATCTCTAGTTGACAAATCTAAACCAGAGTTCACTTACCCATTCCCTCTAAATACATAGACATTACAGATTTACATTTTTCTGAAAATATTTTAGTTACAAAACATAATAACACTAAACATCCATACATCATCTTTAAATACTAACAGTTTAAATATAACCTGTTTCATATTTTATCAAAGAGTTATTAACATGAGGGCCTGTCTAATATTAGTGTGTGCCAGGAGAAAATCATACCAAAAAAATGAGACACAAAAATGCAGTTTAGGAGATGCATCAGAAACAATGAGAGAGGGAATGTTATTTTAAGCATGGTGAAAGAAAAAAAAACATATGGAAATGTAGGAGCACAGAAGGACACCTACCTAAAACTTGAGGGTTCAAAGGAACTTTGTTAGAGGCATAACACTTTGCTACAGACACACATAGGTGGATACCTGAGTCCTTACCTGAGTTAGACAGGTAAGGATAGAAGTGCATAAACACAAAAAGCAAAAGCAAACAAACAAACAAAAAACCATGGGGACTGCAAAAAAATCAGTGTTATATTCAAGTCAAGGTACAGAGGCGTGAAGTAAGTAGGTAGAAAAGACTTCTATTTTCTATAATAGAGAGAAAGAACAAAGGAAGGTATTAACCATCTTTTAGGCCAGTTAAGGAATTTAGAAAGCTTTATTTCTTGGAACTGAGGGGGAAAAAGAAATCCAGGAGAGTAATCAGAAGGCTGTCCTTTGGAAAAGAGGTATACAGATTAACAGGACCAGTAATAAGATAAATGTTTAAATTCATCACTTTCATTATAGCTAAACCATCATTATCATATAGGGCCAAAGTATATTGATCCTTGATTTATAGCTATGAAATGAACAGTATCTGCTATTACTGTTAATATATTTCCCAGAGATTCCAAAAGAAATTCCAGTTCTAAATTTGTCCCCCAAATCTAAGGAGATGCCACCAAAAATATCAAATAGTACTCCCTTACATTACTTCAGGTAATCAGAATAGCTCAACAATTTCAATCTCAGGGGATAGAAAAGAGCCTTTTAAAAAAATTTAAAGGAGAGCAGGGAGAGGGTACAAAAAGCATGATATAGGGTTAAAGTTAATACACTTTTCCTTGTAAATGGCCAGATTGAATATTTTTTGGCTTCTGAGATAATATTCATCATCATAATTTAAAGTATAAAGCAGTCATAACATGTATGTGAAGAACACTATATAAAGCAAAACCAGTGTTAGTCTGGATCCAATAACAATTTACAAAACTAGGCAGCATTTGGCTCTTGGGTCATAATTTGCTGAGCCCAGATATAGGACATGAACATCTTTTTTGTTCAATATCAGAGAACATGCTGACATTCTCTTAGCAAGGACATGAATGGATATGGTAATTATATACACGAATACTTAAACTTTCAAACATATTGTCTCAATATCAAAGAACATATTTACTGTGTCTCATCAAAGAGAACCCTATAATATAGAATCTGTATCCATCTTTCTTTTTAAAACAGGAAAGAAAATTCTAATACTTACTGTAACACTGGTAACTCTGAAGTAATCATTGCTAGACCGGTTGTACCACAATGCAGCAAAAGAATCAACTTCTGTATAATTCAAAATTTTAAAACAACCACAAAGGTAACCCTGTTAATTGGAAAAAAAATATAAGAATTATTAAAAAATAAAGTGATATGCCAGATAAATAGACTACAATCAATCAGTACCTCCAGCAATCTCACTACTTAATATTTACCCAAATAAGTTGAATCCACACAGAAACCTGCACAAGGATGTTTACCTTACCTTTATTCATAATTGCCAAAACTTGGAAACAACCAACATATCCTCTAGTAGTGAATAGAAAAACACACGGTGGTATAGACAACAGAATATTGCTCGGTATTTAAAAGAAAAAAACAACCAAGCCATGAAAAGAAGAGAAATCTTAAATAAATATTACTAAGTGAAAGGAGTCAATCTGAAACGGGTGCATACTGCATGACTTGAATTATACAGTACTCTTGAAGAAACAAATCTATGGAGACAATAGATCAGTGGTTGCAGAATGGTGCAGGCCAGAATGAAAATGAATAGGCAGAGCACAGGGGGTTTTAAGAGCAGTGGAACTTTTATGAATGATACTATAATGATGGATATGTAATATAGCTGTCAAAAACCTGTAGAATATGTCACTGAGTGAATTCTAATTCAAAATCTACAGACTTTGGATGGTAACATCATGTCAATGTAGGTTGTATTCTAACAAAGGTACCACTTTGGTAACTATGTTGATAGTAGGAGAGATTGAGCTGGAGTCAATGGGTACAAGAGAAATCAGTCAGACTTTTGCTCAATTTTAGTATAAATCTTAAAACTGCTCTAAAAAATAGTCACTAAAAAAAGTAAATAATGTATCAGCAGATTAAGGTATCCAATAGATGCTAGCCAATTTATGTCCTGATATCTTAATATTTCTTGTTCCTTAGTCAATGTTTGACCTCACGTAGATTTAAGTGGAAGAGTTCATGTAGATATGCAAATACAGACACAATACCCCCATTTATTAAAACAAGGAATATCTTTGTTAGTCATGTACCATGTTGAAAAGGATGAAGGTAGGGTAATGAAGCAGAATACAACTGCTAACCTAATCATCTCATAGTATAATACTCTGTGTCTCATACATGGTTATTAACTGAATCAAAAGCAAGGATTTAAAGGGCACAGATTATTTCCAATTACATGCAGTTTTATTTGTAAATCACTAGGTCCTATTTCTTTAATCACAGGAATTCACTATCAATGTAATTATATTAACTATATATAATAAAATGTTATTAATTTGAGCCTTATTTTTTATTCCTGAAGATTCTCTTAGCAGTGTATCACACAAACACACAGGCAGGTGATGGTGGTGGTAGGGCACCACAAAATTTGCTAAGCAAATCAATGGTTACAATGACAATAAGATTATTTAAGAAGCTGCTTTTCAACAGTTTCTATTAAATGGTATTCTAACTACACAGAAGTAATATAGTTGTTAACTATTTTTGCTAGAATTATGATTATCACCTATGTTAATGATATCAAATTAAGGATATTAAGAGAAAAAATATCCAATAACATACATAAATATATAATTGAATTATCTTTAATAAAAACATGGAAGCAGTATTCAACCAAGAAAACAACATTTCAGTCTCTCTTCTCAGTGAAACTTAATCTGTGAATGAAGACAGATTTTGTAGCTCTTTCAGGAAGATTGCCAAAACAGATTTAGATCTTTCAAGTTACATAGCAATTTACACTAAAAGATGATCTAAATCACCAGGCAACATAAAGATACTAGAAAAGGTCAGGTGCAGTGGATCACGCCTGTAATCTCAGCAGCTCAGGAGGCTGAGGCAGGAGGATCTCAAGTTCAAAGCCATCCTCAGCAAAAGCAAGGCTCTAAGCAATTCAGTGAGACCTTATCTCTGAACAAAATATAAAATAGGGCTGGAGAAGTGGCTCAGGGGTCATGTGTCCCTGAGTTCAATCCCCAATACCAAAAAAAAAAAAAATTACAAGAAAAGAGAGTGGTAAATCTTTTGATAACATTAATCTAGAAACTCTCAGATATCAAGCATACAAAAAGATACTTTTAACCACCATGTGCTCAGTGGGATGGCGATAAAGTTCATTTGTAACAACAGGTTAGATCACTATTCTACTCTCTCACCTAAATATTTACCCTAAAATGCTATTCTTACAATCTCTTGGTAACACAAACCTAAAAATCAAAAGGAAACAGAGCAGAGTTATTAAGAGTTTGAATTCTGGATCCAAACTGCCTAGGTACTTATAACAAGTATGCTACTTTCTAGCTCTGCAACTGACTATGCCTCAGCATTCTCATCTGGAATAATAAAAGAAGCCATACTTCATATAGTAGCTGTGGAGAGTGACTGTAGGAATACCTCGAACTCTTTAATGAGTATTAATTCTTAGGCACAGGAAGAAGGGGCAGATAGACAAAAGCATAAAAGAATGTAAGCTCCTTAAGGGCAAGAATTGCTCTTTTTACTAATTGCTGTATTTATAATGTCTAAAACCTAGTAAACATGTTTAATTAAAAATGTGTATGTTAGTCATCAGAGAAATACAAATCAAACTACAAGGAAATATTGCCCCACTCCAATCAGAAAGGTTATTATTTTGAAAAGATAAAGAAAGAAGTAGTAAGATAAAAGATAAGTATTGGGGAAGACGCGGAGAAAGGGAATGCTTAGACATTGCTGGTAAGAATAGAAATTCTACAGCCATTATGGAAACAATGTGGATGTTTCCCAAAAAAATTAAAAACAAAACTGTCACACAATCCCAAGAAAATAAAATCAGTATGACATCTGCACTTTTTAATTAACCTAACTGCCCATAAACATGAACTGATAAAGAGAATGCAGTACACATACACAATGAACAGTAGGGTGACTCTACTTCACAATTTCATATTGTATATTGCAAAATACCTATGAGAAAGAATCTTGAATGTTCTCACCACAAACAAGTGATGTTTAAAGTGATAAATACGCTAATTACCCTGAATTGAGCATAACATTTTGTACACATGTACCAAAATATTACAAGGTACCCCATAAATGGGTGGGGGTGGTGTTAAGAAGAGTACACAAAATTAAGGATAAGAACTCCTGGGGCTGGGATTGTGGCTCAGCGATAGAGCGCTCGCCTAGCACGGGTGGGACACGGGTTTGATCCTCAGCACCGTATAAAAATAAAAGCATTGTGTTGTGTCCAGCTACACCAAAAAATAAATATTAAAAAAAAAGAACTCCTATAATTTGGAAAGTAACAAAAGTTATTGGACTTTTCTTTTAAACAAAAACAGTTGAGGAATACATTCCTAGTAACCAATCCACTAAACCCGTGACCCTCAAAGGGGAGGTAAGGGTTTGTACAGGGTTTAAAGGGTCAAAAAATGGAATATAATACATGGAAATGGAACAAGAGAAAGACTGGAAAGTCTCCTCTACAAGTGACCTTAAATACACATAATCACACAACACAGATGAATATTCCTCAATTAAAGGAAAATGAAAGCAAAAAATAAGACAGGTCCAAAGAGCTCTGAACTGTTTTGTTACTCCATGATAGCCATACCTTTTCCCAAAAATGCTGTCTACACAATATTTTAGCTACAAACACTCAAAACACACTAGTCACATTTTTCTTTAATTCTTATAAATTTCTGATGGCTATTTTTTTAAATTTCTGATGGCTATATGCCATCAGAATCCGTAAACAGTTTAAGAAATGAATGAATCTGCATTAAAGTGCAACAAAATTCATCATCTCTAGTCATAGTCTCCCATCACAAAAGAGAGACTCCGGAGATACACAAAACCAAATAAATTTATAGGAGTAAACAGTAACTCAGCAGTCAAACAGAACCGGAAGTAACATAAGCAGCGTGAAAAAGCAAGGAAGAAAAGGAGTACAAACAATAAAGGACAGCCTAAATATACAGGAAGACCTAAAGGCATCAGAAAAATGGTCAAATAAAGAACTCAAGGAATACCTTAGACAGATGGACATGAGACAGCAAATTCAAACAATGAAATAACACATTGAAAAGGAATTACATAAACAGATAAAAGAAGCAAATAAGCAACTTTACCAGGAGATAGAGATTATAAAAAAAAATCAAATAATAATCCTAGAAATGAAGAAAACTATAAACCAAATTATAAACTCAAATGAGAGTATCACTAACAGAGTGGAACAAGTAGAAGCCAGAACGTCAGACAATGAAGACAAAATATATCGTCTTGAAAAGAGTCCAGCCAACTCAAAAAGACTGGTAAGAAACCACGAGAAAAATATCCAAGAGACATGGGATAACATAAAAAAAACAAACTTAAGAGTCATCGGGATAGAGGAAGGTATAGAGGTCCAAAACAAAGAAATGAGCAATCTGTTGAATGAAATAATTTTAGAAAACTTTCCAGATATAAAAAAGGAAACAGATGTACAAATTTTAGATGCATACAGGACACCGAGCATACAAAATCACAGTAGACCAACACCAAGACACATTGTTATGAAGATATCCAATATACAGAACAAAGAGACAATGTTAAAAGCTACAAGAGAAAGGAAGCAGATTACATTCAGGGGTAAACCAATAAGGTTAACGGAGGATTTTTCATCACAGACACTGAAAGTGAGAAGATCCTGGAACAACGTATTTCAAACACTGAAAGACAATGGATGCCAACCAAGAATTTTGTATCCAGCAAAATTAAGCTTCAGGTATGACAACGAAATAAAAATCTTTCATGATAAACAAAAGTTTAAAAAATTTGCAGCCAGAAAACCAGCAATGCAAAGCATCTTGAGCAAAACACTACACGAGGAAGAAACGAAAAACAATAACCAAAACCAACAGTGGGAAGTACCTGAGTAAAGCGGTGGGGGGGGCGGGGAAGAGGAGGAGCTAATCATGGAGAAAGAAACCAAATTAAAAAAAAAAAAAAAGAAAAGATAAATTATCAAACATGGCTGGAAGTACGAACCATATATCAATAGTAACCCTAAACGTTAATGGCTTAAACTCACCAATAAAGTGACATAGGCTGGTAACATGGATTAAAAAAACAAATCCAACAATATGCTGCCTCCAGGAGACACATCTGATTGGAAAAGACATACACAGGCTGAAGGTGAAAGGTTGGGAAAAATCATACCACGCACAAGGTCCTCGGAAGCAAGCAGGAGTGGCCATCCTCATATCGAATAAAATCGACTTCAAGACTAAGTTAATCAAAAGGGATAAGGAAGGACATTATATACTATTAAAAGGAACCATTCATCAACAAGACATAACAATTATCAATATTTATGCACCAAATAATGGTGCTGTAACGTTCATAAAACAAACTCTCCTCAAGTTCAAGAATCAAATAGACAACAACACAATGATTATGGGTGACTTCAACACACCTCTCTCACCATTGGACAGATCCTCCAAACAAAAGTTGAATAAAGAAACTATAGAACTCAATAACACAATCAAAAACCTAGACTTAACTGACATTTATAGAATATATCAACCATCATCAAGTGGATATACTTTTTTCTCACCAGCACATGGATCCTTCTCAAAAATAGACCATATATTATGCCATAGGGCAACCCTTAGTAAATATAAAGGTGTGGAGATAATACCATGCACTTTATCTGATCATAATGGAATGAAACTGGAAATCAATGATAAAAGAAGAAAGGAAAAATCCTACATCACTTGGAAAATGAACAATATGTTACTGAATGATCAATGGGTTACAGAAGACATAAAGGAGGAAATCAAAAAATTCTTGGAGATAAATGAAAATACAGACACAACATATCAAAATCTATGGGACACAATGAAAGCAGTTTTAAGAGGGAAATTCATTGCCTGGAGGTCATTCCTCCAAAAAAGAAAAAAAACAACAAATAAATGAGCTCACACTTCATCTCAAATCCCTAGAAAAGGAAGCGCAAAACAACAGAAAATGTAGCAGAAGGCAAGAAATAATTAAAATCAGAGCGGAAATCAACGAAATTGAAACAAAAGAAACTATTGAAAAAATTGACAAAACTAAAAGTTGGTTTTTCGAAAAAATTAATAAGATCGACAGACTCTTAGCCATGCTAACGAAGAGAAGAAGGAGAGAGAACTCAAATTACTAATATACGGGATGAAAAAGGATTTCATTTCTATTTCAATGGATGAAATAGAAGAAGCCATCAAAAGACTACCAACCAAGAAAAGCCCAGGACTGGATGGATATATAGCGGAGTTTTACAAAACCTTTAAAGAAAAATTAATACCAATACTTTTCAAGTTATTTCAGGAAATAGAAAAAGAGGGAGCTCTTCCAAATTCATTCTACGAGGCAAACATCACCCTGATTCCGAAACCAGACAAAGACACCTCAAAGAAAGAAAACTACAGACCAATATCTCTAATGAACCTAGATGCAAAAATCCTCAATAAAATTTTGGCGAATCAGATACAAAAACATATCAAAAAAATTGTGCACCATGATCAAGTAGGATTCATCCCTGGGATGCAAGGCTGGTTCAATATACGGAAATCAATAAATGTTATTCACCACATCAATAGACATAAAGATAAGCTGTCTTGATCTATAAATCCCCCATGTGACTGATCAAAAATAAAATGTTATTGATTGAATTGCTGAATTTAAAGTACATTACACATATCAGTTTTTAAATAGCAAATAAGTTGAGAATGAAACCCCTGGGCTGGGGTTGGCTTAGCGGTAGGTAGAGTGCTTGCATAGCACGTGCACGGCCCTGAGTTTGATCCTTAACACCACTTAAAAATAAATAAACAAAGATATTGCGTCCACCTACAATTAAAAAATAAATATTAAGAAAAGAATGAACCCAACTTGCCTTATACTAAATTACCTCACAGTAAATATGAAAGAATACATACAAATAAAAAACTTACAGAAATGTCAAAAGTACTTGAGTTTATATTTCCACAAGCTTCTTAAGAAAAAATGTCTTATGGTTTTTAAAAATTAAATTTCCCCAAATTCAAACACTACCATCACCACCAACACTAACCTCCCCTCAGCAAAAAAAAAAAAAAAAAATTTTACAAGCTTTTTAATATTTCACTAATGAACTTACCTACTCATACAAATGAAAATTGTCTGGCAACTAAGAGTTTCATCAAGAAACGTCTATTAAATAAATAAACAGAAATGTCTATCATAGATGTAGAAACTATATAAGCAGAACAATATAAACATTCAAATTATATCCTTGGCTAAAACAAATAAACATCTACCGTTAAAGCAATTCTGGAAGGAAAAAAAAAACTGAGAAAATGTATTCTTAAAATATAACCACAAAAAAAATTCCTTACCAAAATCTGCATAACCAAGATTTTCATATATAAATTATTTCAAAAGTACAAAAACAACCACTACCATATTTCCATGGCCCTAAAAAAACACCCCACTAAATTTAACAATAATACATGGTTATCCAAAAATAAAATGTATTAAATAAGATTCTCTTATAATTTATAATACAAGCTTTAAAAAGGTTAATTGACACCCTTTCTACACAATCACTACCTTCATCTTCAATTAACTCAGTTTTACAAGATTAATTTGCAAAAATAGCTTTATAATGTTAATTATTCTGCCAAAACAAGAACATTGTAATAAACCTCTCTTAACCCAACACCTATGTTTGCATTCTCTGGACTAGGAATAAATCTGTAGTCTCCAGGAAACATTCTAAAGTAATTTTCTATGAGCTACAGTCTCACAAGAATAAGGGGAGGGGACAATCATTAAAAAACAGGATCATATTTTTTTGGCCACCTCCATCATGTAAACTTCCAATGGGGTTGGGGGGGGTGTTAAAATTTGCTAAATGCCAAAAGAATGACAATAATGTTATCCCAAAATGTTTAAAATATGACAACTAATCTTAAGGAACTTAAAACTCACTAAAACAGAAAAAAATACAGTCTGTGATAAGTAAACTAAGTTTTGTAAGGGAAGAAAATGTACCTATTGTTTGACACACTAAATGAAAAAAACTTTGAGACCATGATGTGAAAGAAATGAGTTAATAAATCTTACATATAACTTTAAAAAAATGAAGTCCAAGCCAGGTGTGGTGGCACACACCAGTAATCCCAGCAATTCTGGAGACTGAGGCAAGAGGATCACAAGTTCAAAGCCAGCCTCAGCAATTTATCAAGGCACTAAGTAACTTAGCGTGATCCTGTCTCAACATAAAACACTAAAACGGGGGTGGGGAGCCTGGGGATGTTGCTCAGTGATTAAGCATCCTGGATTCAAACCCTGGTACCAAATAAGAAAGAAAAAATGAAGTCCTAGAAAAATCTGAGCTATAATGGATTCTAACCTGTAAAATAGGAGAACGAAGAATCCATATAGATATAAATGGATAATTGAATAAAAATAAATGAGGGAGAAGAGGAAATTCTTCTTCATCACAGATTTTAAAAGTATAGAAGGAATGAAATAAATGTGAATATTATCACTGGATATGCAACAATAACTTTTTCAGATGAGGATCATTAATGGGTACTAAAAACTGATGAGCAAAAGTATAGTAAGAAATTTATGCATAATAAAAAGGTATCTCACAAGATACTCATTAATTATAAAAGGAAAAATAAGTAATGTTACAATGGAGAACCTAGCAGATTCCTTCCAAGTGATTAAAAATTATCACTACTAATAGTGATAAGTATCCAAAAGGGTACCCTACTCGTATCACAGATACTCCATTTCTGTGATATCACGGCCAAACTGCATAATCTTGATTTAATCACAACCATAATCAGATAAACCAAATTAAGAACATTCTATAAAATAACTGGCCAAAGGTCATTAACACTTAGAAAACCTGAGAAACTGTCCCAGGTAAGAGCAGAGATGTGGCAACTACGCACAATGTGATCCTACACTGCATTATGGACCAAAAAAAAAGAATATTAACAAGAATGAATTATTAGAAGTAAAATTTAAATAAGGTCTGTATATTAAATTATCAGGTTAGTTAATTTTCAGGTTTTAATATTTGTGCTCTGGTTATATAAGATATTGGCATTTGGGGAAGATAAAGGATAACAGGGAAACCTCTCTACTATTTTTACAACTTTATTATAAAAAGTAATTTTTAAAAGGGTATCTTAGGGAAAACAGAGGGAAGACCAATAGGAAAATAGAAGAAAAAACAGTAGAGTACAGGAAGGGATCAAAGCAAGGGAGAACAGGAGGAAGGAAAGGAGAGAAAGAGGTACTTGAAAATGACATGGACCAAATTATACTTCCTGCATGTGTGAATATATCATAATAAATCCTACTTTTAGGTATAATTATAATGTATCAATTAAAAATAAACAGAGATGAGACCAGTGGAATAAAGGACTGGGATCAGGAGGAAGAAGAAGGGGAAGAAAAAAAGAGAAAAAAGGAAAGTACTAGAGAATGAAATTGATCCAACTGTTCTGTGCATATATGAGTATGTCACAAGGAACCCAACTATTACGTGTAATTATAATACACCAATAAAACATTTTTTTAAAAGACTGAATTATTTCAGGAGTAAAGAAGAAAAAAAGAAGAAAAACTCAAACTAACTCCCACACTATACACTAAAACACAACTCAAAGATCCAAGAACATGAAGTAAAAAAAATTGGTGATGTATTTCATCAAATGACCTTTCAACTTTCTTCCTATGGTTCAAAACATTTCTTTTCTTGGTAATTCACTTATTAAACTTGGGCATCAGTGCTATCTAGGTTCCCCACTCTTACCCCTACCCAATATAATTTCTATCTCTTGCAGGTCAAAACTACAAATACTAATCACTATAATTAAATTGCACTTAAAACAAAACTATCTGCATATCCTACAGAGTATGACAAGAACATACTAAACAATAAAATTCCAAAAGTCCTTGTCATAAAAAACAAATCAACTGTTGAAACCAATGATATTTTTACATGCCTGAAAATGCCAATACATGTTCAATCTCATTGCAAAAATTAATAACCAACGAATGGTAAAAGTCAGAGTCTACAACAAGGGGAGTAGAGTTCTTTTTTATTTTATGTTATACTTTGAATATCCAAGGCCTTCCCTTGAATTAGTTTCCAAAGTTTTGCCATAACAAAGTACCATGAATTGGATGGCTTTAAACAACATAAATTTATTATCACATAGTTCTGAAGGTTAGAAGTCTAAAATCAAAGTGTTGGTAGAGCCAAAACTTCCTCTGAAGACTCTATGGGAGGATCTCTAGTCATACCACACTCTTTTAGCTTCTGATAACCCCAGGCATTCCTTGGGTGTTTTTCTTTCCTTCTTTTTCTTTTGGGGGGTGGTGGTGGGGTAAACTACAGATTTAATCCAGTGCACTTAACCACTGACCACATCCCCAGCCCTTTTTTTATTTTGAGACAGTGTCTTGCTAAGTTGCTCAGTGCCTTGCTAAATTGCTGGAGCTAGCTTTGAACTTGGGATCTTCCTGCCTCAGCCCTCAGAGTCACTGGGATTACAGGCATGCGTCATGACAGCCAGCTATTTTGATTTTTGATAAGGGTGGGCATTGTACATGGAGCTCATGATAAAATGCTCCACGAAGGTTGAAGGTACAGCTTAGTGGTAGAGTGCTTTTGCTCTTATCTAGCATGCACAAGACCCTGGGTTCAAACCCCTGCAGAGAACAGTGAAGAGCAAAGCCCACCTCACTTCCCTGTGCCTCTTGGCATTCCCATTCCTGGGAAGAGACCAAAGGCCTCCACCTTTGGACTTTATTGCCCCTCTGTGCATGGGTAATTTTTCTTTTTTTTGTTCTAGGGAAAAGAGATTTCTCTGAAGAAGAGTCCAAGGGGTTCCCAGAGAGAAGGGAAAGTTCAACTTAGGATCAGTGGGGGGTTCTTGGCATACACACACACACACACCCTTCTTCCTTATTTCTAGGTCTCTCTTTTTTTTTTTTTTTTTTAAGAGAGAGAGGTAGAGAGAGGTAGAGGGAGAAAATTTTAATATTTATTTTTTAGTTATCGGTGGGCACAACATCTTTGTTTGTATGTGGTGCTGGGGATCGAACCCGGGCCGCACGCATGTCAGGCGAGCGCGCTACTGCTTGAGCCACATCCCCAGCCCATTTCTAGGTCTCTTAATATTTAAAATGTTATATTCACTGAATAAAGTGCCAAGATCTTTTCTTCAAAAATATTCTACAGTATTTACTGGATAACACGTATTTATAAAACTATCTCGTTTTATAATTATACATTGATATTTTCAGTTTTATGGGTAGGTCAAGGTTTTGGACATCATTGTATAAAAACACCTCAACTACCAAAACATAGCTGGAAACTAGGAGAAACATTCTCAAACATTCTAAGTTCACTTAGTTACCCACTACCTATCCCAAGCCATACTCTCATTTGCTCTCTCCACCTCCATGTGTATGCCACTTTCTAATCTTACTCATTTACAGGCTACCTATCACTGTTTCTCACATTCAGTGAAGGTATCTGCATCTTCATCAGATTTCTCTCCTCCCACATGTCTTCCTACCATGGGCAACATCTATTTAATCCCAAGTCTCAAGGTTCTCATACCTTTTCAATTCAAAAGACACATTCACACAGTCTCTGGATTTTAAGTGTTTTGAACCAATCTCACTCATTTATCCAATATTCACAGTCTTTCTCATGCTGCATTACCATTATATCTGCTCCTCAATTTCACATACACAGCCTAATGCTCACTCCTGCCATTGTCTATTGTTCATTCCTTGTCTCATTTCCTTAATAAGCCTACATACGCGTGTTTACCTAGAATATTTACTCACCAACACTTTTAACACCTGCTCATTCTATATGTCCTATTAGGTAAAGTCTAAGCCTTACATAATCCCACACTTTTCTTACATCCCAGACTATTGGGCTGTGTTAGAAAAGGATCCCAGAACCATGAAAACTGATACCACTACAAACTTATCTCTCACCATGCACAAAAGTTAACTCAAAATGGATCAGGGATCTAGGAATTAAACCAGAGACTCTGCGTCTAATAGAAGAAAAGATAGGCCCTAATCTCCATCACATGGGGTTAGGCCCCAACTTCCTTAATAACACGCCTATTGCACAAGAATTAAAACCAAGAATCAACAAATGGGATGGATTCAAACTAAAAAGTTTTTTCTCAGCAAAAAAAAATAATATGTGAGGTGAATAGGGAGCCTACATCCTGGGAACAAATTTTTACCCCTCACACATCAGATAGAGCTCTAATCTCTAGGGTATATTAAGAGGCCAACAAGCACCAAGAAAAACCCCAAATAATCCAGTCAATAAATGGGCCAAGGACCTGAACAGACACTTCTCAGAAGAAGATATACATTCAAATATACAAAAAAATGTTCATCATCTCTAGCAATCAGAGCAAATTAAACTAATCTAAAATACCATCTCACTCCAGTAAGAGTGGCAGCCATTATGAAGACAAACAACAAGTGCTGACGAGGATGCGGGAGGAAAAAGGTACACTCATACCCTGCTGGTGGGACTGCGAATTGGTGCAGCCAATTTGGAAAGCAGTATGGAGAATCCTTGGAAAACTGGAAATGGAACCCCATTTGACCCCTTTTCCTTTCTCGGACTATACCCAAAAAGACCTAAAAACAGCATAATACAGGGACACAGCCACATCAATGTTTATAGCAGCACAATTTACAATAGTTAAACTGTGGAGCCAACCTACATGTCCTTCAGTGATGAATGGATAAAAAAAAAAAATGTGGCATTTATACATAATAGAATATTACTCAGCAATAAAAAAGAATAAGATCATGGCATTTGCAGGGAAATGGATGGCATTAGAGAAGATTATGCTAAATGAAGTTAGCCAATCCCAAAAAAACAAATGCCAAATATCTTCTCTGATAAAGAGGGGTGACTCAAGATGGAGTTGGGAGGGAGAGCAAGGGAGGAAGATTACTCTAGATAGGGAATAGGGGTGGGAGGGAAAGGGAGGGAGAATGTGAATAGCATGGATGGTGAAAGAAGACCCTCATCAAAATACAAAATACATGTATGAAGATGTGAATTTGGTGTTAACATGCCTTATATATAATCAGTGATATGATACATTATGGTATAATGGTGTATTAAGAATTATAATGCAAAAATAAATTAAAAATTTTAAAAAAACAATTTCAGGTGGAATCTTAATACTGTTAAGCACTCTTTTTGTTTGTTGATGGTTCACTCTCTGGTTCTATTCAACAACTATTCAAAAATTTCACTACTCTTATTCTTTGACCAACTTTAATTCAATCAATAAAAATAACTTATTAGTTAGAAATTATCTGCTCAATTTTTTTCCCTCTCTCTCACTCGTTCCTTACCCTTCAATACTCTTTCAGGAAACAAGATATCCTTCTTGCAACATTCCCCCTTGTCAATACTTCATTCTTTACTCCTTCCCAAAGCCTATAAACCACTCAACTGTCCCTATCAGATAAAACATATAAAGACTGTTACTTCCTATTCCTTGACAGGAACCACACTCTTGTTTTCCTTGCTTTCATAAAAGCAGCTTCCATCTCCTTTTTCATTCCCTCTAGTTAAAAAACAACAACAACAAAAAAAAAAAAAAATCTTACTTATACACAAGTTTCCACTGAAATTACTCTTTGGAGAAAAAGAAATCAGGAATTGTTTCCTGATTATTTCAAGATATTGAGGAATTATTATTGATGGTTTAGGTGTTTCTTAAGAGTTTTCTTTTAGAGAAATATATACTAAAATCATGTGGCTTCGCTTGAAGAAAGGTGTATAGATTAAACAGTACTAATTCATGAGCTGCTAAACTCCATAAAAGGTACTTAAGGGACACTCCATAATAAGTACATAAGGGGAAACTATACAATTCCATCTACTTTGGCTGAAATTTTTCATAATAAAAAATTACTGCTGTTACTACTAACAATAAAACTGCAAATCACATCAGAATACTCATTTTTGAATGGATTTGGTTTTTAACCAAAACAGAAAATTACTAAACCTCCTGAGTTTGGGAAATATTCCCTTCCCCTCAACTGTAGGGCACGTCACATCAGAGAAATATAAACTTATGATGGAGAAAAGGAAACCTAACTTGCAGACTGATGCTCACTTCCTGGTCTTGGGGTCCCACATGGCTAAAATGGCGCCTGGCGATCAGCCAGAAGGCTTTATCGTGGGTTGTGACGAAAAATTGGACCACCTCTAGGATAAGCTCAGAACACTTCCGTCCTCCTGGACAGCTCATGTATCCCCTTACTGCCTGTAGAATGGGTGTACACGTGAACTCTCCTCACCCTGCTGATCTTTATCCTGATTAGCTCCTGTGCCTTATATTAGCTGTGTGTGCTTCCTCAGTAAAGGAGCTCCAGCCTTGACTGGTCTCCCTGATGCGTCTGATTGTCCTCTGGTGAGGGAGGGCTGACCTCTGGCGGTCAGTTGGCCCTCTCCTTTCTTGGCTTGTCCTGGCTTGGGCATGTTCTCCCTCTCTCTCTCCTGCAGGTCGGGAGGGAACGAAGACTAAAAACCCCCGACACTCAACTTCCCAAGTAACCCCCAATCCTCAAGCATCAGTAAACTGCTTTCAATAACCATATGTGATACATCTTTTAAATTAAGTAGTATAAAGGTTCTTAGTGCTAATTTATAAGTATTTAATGATTTCCAAAATCTTTTATTTTAGATCCTGGGTTCACTATTGACTCCTGTACACATTTTCTCAGATGCAGCCTTATAGTCTTGGTGGTGACCAGAAACTAAGCCACTTTTCTCAACTGTATCCTATCTCCCTGCCCTCCCCAAATTAATTTAATTAAAAAATTAGATTAGGGTTTTGTTTTCAAATTACTAATTTCATCTCATTTAATCATATAGTCACCCAAGTGGGAAATCTCCAACCCTTAAATCAGCCATGATTTCCCCTTCTACTTCACCAAATACTGCTGGTTTCACCATTAAAATGTAGTATAAATCCATCTCTTCTCTAATATTATTCAGACTGCCCTAAAAAGGTCCCTTCTGTCCCCGGGTATTTCAGTAGTCTCCAATTTCTCTTGCTTGTCTTAATTCAACCTTCCTCCCTACAGCCAGTAATTTAAAATAATAATTTAGTCAAACAAGCTCCCAGTTTAAAATCTTTAAATTTTAAACTGTATTATCATTTCTAAAATAAAATTCAAATTTCTAAACATAACAGTCCAAAAATTTAACAACTGAATCCTCCCCAGCTTCACCTTCAATCTCTCATAGTATTGTAATTTATGTCTTGGGGGGATGGGGGAGTGTATCGCCCTGGTGATTGAACCCAGAGCCTTGTGCATTTAAGGCAAGCACTCTACCAACTAAGTTATGTCCCCAGCCCACTGTCTTTTAATTACCAAACTACTTTAGTTCACTGCAAGCACTTTCATGGTTTACACTGTCACGTCTTTGCTCAAAAATCATTTCCTCCCTGAAATAGTTGCATGTTCACTTCAAACAGTATCATTCAATAAAGTCTTGAATAAGGGAATCAACAAAAACTGAAAAACTTATGAGTTTATATACAAAAAAACTGGTTAAAATATTAGAAAATCAGAATTCCATCCAAAATAACAATACAAGTATTTAAAAAAATACAAGTATTTAAAAAAAAAACTTATATACAAGGGCTGGAGTTGTGGCTCAGTAGATCACTTGCCTAGCATGTGCGAGGCACTGAGTTCAATTCTCAGCACCACATATAAATAAATAATAAATAAAGGTCCACCGACAACTAAAAAATAAAATTAAAAAAAACTTAGGTATAAAACATTAGCAGCAAATGTATTTTTTTAAAAGCATGTTGGACTTTATTAAAATTAAAAACTTTCCTACCTGAAAAAAATTGTTAAGAGAAAAGACATCATTCACCAAAGGAGGTATTTAGATAGTAAATAATCATATTAAAAGATGCCCAAATCATTAATCAATAATAGAATGCAAATTAAAACCACGAAGATACCTATGGATAACACTATTCCTATTAGAATGGGGTGTTTTTTCCTTTTTTTTTTTTTTTTTTTTTGGTTCTTCTTAGTTATGCATGACAATAGAATTCATTTTTTATAAAATTATACAAGCATGGGATACATCTTGTTCTAATTAAGACCCCAATCTTGTGAGTGAACAACTTGGTGGGATTCACTTAGATATTTTCGTTTTCTATTCTCTTTTTTTCTCATGTTTTATTAAATTTATTCGGTGTTTTCTATTCCTAACCCTCCCTTCCTTTTGTTTCCCTTTTTATGTTGGACTCTCTTAAATCCACTCAACTTCTCTTCTTCCTCTAACCCTTTATTTTGGTTTAGCTTCCACATACCAGCGAAAACATTCAACCTTTGGATTTTATGGCCTCTGTTATGTTTTAGGTATTATGTCCCCCAAAAGCTCATATGTGCCACAATGCAAGAAGGTTTAGAGGTGAAATTATTGGGTTATGAGAATATTAACCAAATCAGTGCATTAATCCCCACTAAGGGATTAAATGAGTGGTGACTATAGGCAGGTACAGATGGGTCTTTTGGGGGCATGTCTTTGGAGTTCTATTTTGTGAGCTGAGCTTACTCTCCCTCCTCTCCCTCTGCTTCCTGACAATCATGTCCTGAGCCGTATTCCTCTGCTTCACACTTCTGCCACTTACTTTTTCTTTGAATCTGGCAGTTCACAAGGAAACCAGATGAAGGGGGTTATAAAACTGGATGGGGTAGGTGCGGATATACTCAAGAGACTAAGCCTGAGATGGCCATATTTGGAGGCATCAGATTGTGTGGGGGAAGGTTGGCTCCCTTAGCTCCATGAGTAGTAACCTCAGGAGGCTCCTGAGATATCCAAATTCCAAACACATGTTGGGATCTAAGAGTGTGTGGATCTAACTTCTCCAGACTAGATATCATCCATCAAAGTCCCTAGGTCTAAGCCCCAGCCACCAGAACTCTGCAGCAGCATGGTCCTGGGAGTGCACAGATCTGTTGTCTCTGGACAAAACTCCAATCAACAGTATCTCCCATTTCATCCTAACCTTATACTGGGGTATCAGAAGGAAAGCTAGGGCTGGGGATGTGGCTCAAGCGGTAGCACGCTCACCTGGCATGTGTGCGGCCCAGGTTCGATCCTCAGCACCACATACAAAGATGTTGTGTCCACTGAAAACTGAAAAATAAATATTAAAAAAATTCTCTCTCTCTCTCTAAAAATAAATAAATAAATAAAATAAACCAGCCTGTCTGTAACCTTTAAAAAAGAAGGGAAGCTAAAGTTCATTTCAACCAGCTTCAGTTTTAGGCCTGATGAGCAGGAAGCTCAAGGAAACAATACAAAAAGGGGTAGGGATTAACAACCTCCATGACTTGCTCTCCATCAGTACATAGCCCAAGAATAATCTTAAAGGACAGTGAGACAAAGGCAGTGATAATCTATCCTTGCTAACTGTTTTACCTCCTCAGTAGAGATAATTCTTCCAATATTTCATCAAGAATCTTTATTCCTGGGGAGAGGGGGATCCATGTTTTTGCTGTGTTGATTGGTTCTCTTTTTTTCTCATGATTAGAATTGTTTTTAAAATGGTCACTTTTTCTTTTCTCATCTTTTGAGGGCTGGGGTTTGAGGTTTATTGTTTTTGTTTGTTTCTCTTTTTCCTGTTAACTAAGTCCTGCTTGTACAGGTTGCAGAATCATATTGAACATGCAGTCACATACACACAGTAATAACAATGTCTGTTTCATTCTACTGTACACTCAGAAATATGAGAAATCATACCCCATCTGATTCAAATGTATGATATATCAAAGTCATTGTACTGTCATGTATAACTAATTAAAACAAATAAAAAATAATTTAAAAAAACATAAGTCCTGCTAACAGCCAAATCCTATTGTTGTTTTTTCTCTCCTCCTCTTTATAACCATTACTTGTTCCATCTCTTCTGCATTCTCTATTCACATTTTGAACCACTGTAAACTTTCTTCTATTTTCCTGTCACATTGTCTTTTGTCTTAATGAACTGTATTTTTACAAGCTTTTAGAACTATTTAGCTTATATAACTCCTGTCCCCAACATTCACTTGATTGCAGTACCAGTACTATGGATAACATAGTCGACACCTGTTGTCTACTTTAACATGAGATCTAGTTCACCCTTATTTATTATTTTTGCTACTGGCAATTTCTGATCCCACATTTCCTGTTTTTGTGGTAATTACTGTTGTAGATGTCCTAGTAGGCACTAATTATTTATTTTAATGTTAAATATTGTTTGCTTTGGTGATTGCTGTTGTTTAATTCCCCCTTTTCAGTGATGTGCTGTAAATCCACAGGGACATTTCAAGTTCACAAGGTAATGACTCTGCTGCTGAATTAAATCCAGCCAAAACGCAGTGCAACTTCCTCCACATACAAATTAACCACAATCAAACATCAGCTATACTTTAATACAGAGAACAGAAGAGACAAAAACCCCAAACTAATGGCCAGCCCCCAGTGAGAGAGATCTTCAGGTTCTACTCATGAACACCCACTTCTAGAGCAAAATCAGAGATGATTAAAACAAAGGTTGTAGATACCATACCTAGGAGGTATCTATTTAGTCCAATCTAAGACACTTTCACAAGAGAAGGCTGTGCCATAAAAAAGTCCACACATTAAGAATGGAAGAGAAATTCATCCCAACAGATACATAAAATGCAACACAGGAATACAAGAAATATGAAGAAACGAGGTAAC
Source organism: Callospermophilus lateralis (assembly GCF_048772815.1). Taxonomy (NCBI): domain Eukaryota; kingdom Metazoa; phylum Chordata; class Mammalia; order Rodentia; family Sciuridae; genus Callospermophilus; species Callospermophilus lateralis. The sequence goes on along the minus strand of NC_135314.1, from coordinate 123,530,505 downwards.
ATAATAATTCCTAATGTTTATAATTCAACAGCAACTGACACCAAAGATAAAAAGTACATGAAATATCAAAATTCAAAAGTGATTATTAAAAACAATGAATTCAAGAGAACATTAAATGAAACAACCTGGGGCTGGGGATATAGCTCAGCTGGTAGAGTACTTGCCTTGCATGCACAAGGCCCTGGGTTCAATCTCCAGCACCACCACCAAAAAAAATAAAAAAGAAAAAAAAAAAAGAAAGAAAAATTGAATAAAGTGAGAAAGTCAGTACAGATATGAATTTAAGAAGAAGAAAGAGATACTGAAAAAGAACCAAAAAATAAATTCTGGAAATAAAAGATACAATGAATCAAATAAAATGTTCAGTTGGAAATCTCTTTAATAGTCTATGCTGAAGATAAATCCCAGAGCTAACAAAGAAAGTGGCCAGACTTGAACATTCAGACAGCATTAAAGAAAAGAAAATAAATACCCATGACCAAAATATACAAGAACTCTTAGTGCTGTGAGATGAAGGGTTATGAATTGCTTACCTCTTCAGAAAAATGACAAAATTTTCCAAATTGAAAATGCGAAGGCCATCCAGATACAGGATGCATTCAAAACCCCAAAAAGACAAGATCCAAAAAGAACTTTTCCACAACACATTAAAACGCCTTACATATAGAACAAGGATAGAATTTTAAAAGCCTCAAGAGAAAAATGTCAGGTCCCACTTAGGGGCAAGGCAATCAGAATCACTTCTGATTTCTCATCACAAACTCTAAAATCCAGTTAGGCTTGGAATGATGTATTTAAAATACTGGGGAAAAAAATGGCAATCCAAGATTGATATATCCAGCAAAGCTATCCTTCAGAACTGAACAAGAAATAAAAGCCTTCCACAATAAGCAGAACTTATATGCATACATATATTATTTTAAATGTGGTAGTGGTGCTGGGGATTGAACCCATGCCCTTGTATATGTGAAGCAAGCACTCTACCAACTGAGCTATATCTCCAGCCTTAGAATATTTTTGCCCAAGCTGGCATTACAGAAAATACTTAATAAAATACATCAAAAAGAATACATCAAAAACAAACCCCAGAACTCAAAAAAGAAAATCTTGTTTGAGAAACCAGATCAAATTACATATTCGGAAAAATCAAAATGGCAGGAATTAATAAATATTTGTTCATAATAACATTAAATGTAAATAGTCTCAACTCACAAATTAAGACTTAAGCTGATTGAGCTTTTTAATTCTACAAACCAAGCCCCAACAATTTGTGGTTTGCAAGAGATTCACCTTTCAGGCAAAGAAAGCAACAGGCTGAAAGGCTGAAAGGCTGAAAATTAATACTCCATCTAAATGAAGCCCCCAAAAAGGCAGGAGTAGTTACTCTGGTATCCAGCAAAGAAGACAACAAGCTAAAATTAATCAGAAGAGACAAAGAAGGTCACTTCATACAGGTAAAGAGAACAATCCAACAAAAAGATGTGACGATAGTAAATGTTTATGCTAGTGTACCTAATTAAAACAGACCCTACTTGATTAGACTTAAACTCCAGTACAATAATTCTGGGTGATTTCAATACATCTCTCTAATAAATAGGTCATCAAGTCATAACCTTAGTAAAAACTCTTTGGACCTCAAAATTTTATAAATCTAATGAACATAACAGATACCTACAGATATGTACCCAACAACAGCTGAATATGCTTTCTTCTCAGTGGCTCATCAAACCCTCTCCAAAATAGACAATATCTTAGGCCACAAAGCAATTCTACCAAACACACACACACACACAGGCACACACACGCACACACAATGATATAATTATTTATAAGACATAATGCAATAAAAAATACCCCCTAAAAAAATCTACAGAAACTATATAAACATATGAAGATTGAACAATACACTTCTTAAGGTTAAATGAGTAAAGAAGAAATCAGAAAATTTAAAAATCCTTAGAATCATATGCAAATAGTGATATAACATACCAGAACCTCTGGGACACTATGGAGATGGTTCTAAGAGGAAAGTTTATAACCATGAGTGTCTATAAAAGAAAATCAGAGAGCTAAAAAAATAAAATAAATCATTTTAAAAAAGAAAAGAAAAAAAGATCTCAAAGAACTCAATGATATACCTCAAGATGCTTCAAAAACAAGAACCAAACAATTCCAAAACCAATAGAAGGAAGGAAATAATAAAGGTCAGAGCCAAAAATCGATAAAGTTGAGGGGAGGGGCCTACAAAAGATTAATAAAACAAGTGGTTCTTTGAAAAGATAAACCAGACTGATATGCCAGAAGACAAACTAACAAAAAGAAAGAAAGAAGACATGAGAATTAATGTCATGTTAGATATGAGAAAGAAGAAATCACCCCAGAAATCCAGAGGATCATTAGGGACTATTCTGAAAACTTACATTTTAATAATTTGAAAAACCTAGAAGAAATGCATACATTTCTAATACAACCTGCCCAAATTGAAACAAGAGGACACACAAAACAAACAGACCAATAACTAACAAGGAGATAGAAGCAATAATAAATATCATTCAACGAAGAAAGGCCCAGAACCAGATGGATTCTCAGCTGAATTCTACCAGACCTATAAAGAAGAACTGATGCCAATGCTCTTCAAAATTATTTCATGAAATAGAAAGGGATGGAACACTTCAAAATTCATTCTATGTAGTCAGTATTACACTCACATCAAAATTAGGTAAGGCCACATCAAGGAAAGAAAATTAGACACCAATATCCCTGATAAACTTAGATGCAAAAATCTTAATAAAATATTAGCAAATTATATTCAAAAATTATATTAAACAAAATATTAAGAAGACTATACAACATGATCAAGTTGACTTTTTCCCCAGGGATACATGAAAAGTTCTAACATATATAAATCAATATATGAAATTCATCACATAAATACAGTTAAGGATATAAAACACATACATCATCTCAATACATGCTGAAAAGGTCTTTGACAGAACTCATTACCTACTCATGCTAAAAACACTAAAGAAACTAGGGATAGAAAGAATCTACCTGAACATCATACAGGGTATATATAACAAAACAAAGCCAACATGATAGTGAATGGAAAATAAATGAAAGCATTTCCTTTAAAATCTGGAACCAACTGGGCACAGTGGCAAATGCCTATAATCCCAGTGAGTTGGGAGGCCAACCAGGAGGATCTCAAGTTCAAGACTAGTCTCAGCAATTTATTGAGGCCAGAAATCCCAGCATCTCAGGAGACTGAGGCAGGAGGATTGTGATGAGTTCAAAGCCAGCCTCAACAAAAGCAAGGAACTAAGCAATTCAGTGAGACCCTGTCTCTAAATAAAATATAAAATAGGGTCGGGGATGTGGCCCAGTGGTCAAGTGCCGGTACCCGCCCCACCATCCCCCCAAATTACCAAGACCCTGTCTCAAAATAAAAAGGGCTGGGGATGTACCTCAGTGGTAAAGTACCCCTGCGTTAAATCCCCTGTACCAAAAAAATAAAATCTGAATCAGACAAGAATATACACTCTCACCACTTCTATTCCATACAATACTAGAAATTCTAGCTAAAGCATTTATGCAAGAGAAGAAAATATAAAGGATAAAAATAAGAAAGGAAGAAGTCAAATTATCACGGTTTGCAGATGATATGATCCTAAACTTAGAAGATACAAAAGCTCCATGAGAAGACTGCTGGAGTTACTTAACAAATTTAGCAAAGTAGGTGGTTACAAAATAAATATACAAAAAAATAATGGCTTTCTTCTAATAGAATAATAATGAATCTGCTAAAAAAGAAATCAGGAAAACAATCCCATTCACACACAATAGCCTCAAAAAATAAATACAATACTTTGGAATAAATCTAACCACAGAAATGAAAGACCCCTACAACTAAAACTACACAATACTGAGAAAGGAAATTGAAAAATATACAAAAAAATGGAAACCTCCACCCCCCAAGTTCTTAGGCAGAATCAATATTGTTAAAACGGCTATACTATGAAAACCAATCAATGATTCTCATCAAAGTATCAATGACATTCTTCACAGAACTAGAAAAAACAGTCCTAAAATTCACTTGGAAGAATAAAACACCCAGAATAGCCACGGCAATTATAAGATAAAAAATAATAATAATAATGCTGGAAGGATCACAAAACCTGACTTCAAATTATACTTCAGGGATATGGCAACTCAAACTGCATGGTACTGATATGAATTCAGACACATATACCAATGGTATAGAACAGAAGATACAGAGACAAACCCACACAAAATGTCAACTCAAAATGGATAAGATCTAGAAATCAGACCAGAAATTATGTTACTCCTAGAAGAAAACAAAGGGACAACGACAGGGCTGGGCTGTAGCTCAGTGGTAGAGTACCTGCCTCATATGAGTGAAGCTCTGAGTTCAATCCTCAGCACCACATAAAAATAAATACATAAAGATATTGTGTCCATCTACAACTAAAAACATATTTAAAAAATAACAGGGACAACACTCCAACACATTGGCTTAGACATCAACTCTCTCAATAGAACCCCTAAAACTCAGATGATAGCACCAGGAGTTAATAAATAGGATGGCATCAAATTACAAAGTTTCTACACAGTAAAGGAAACAATTAAAAATATAAAGAAAGAACCTATAGAATGGAAGAAAAGTTTCGCTAGCTAGCCTTCTGACAGTGGAATAATATTCAGAACATGTAAAGAACTCAAAAAATTTAGCCCGGCTCCATGACACACACCTGTAATTCCAGTTGCTCTGGAGGCTGAGGCAGGAGGATCACCAGTTCAAAGCCAGCCTCAGCAAAGATGAGGCATTAAGCACCTCAGTAAGATCCTGTCTCTAAATAAAATACAAAATAGGGCTGGGGGTGTGGCTCAGTAGTTGAGTGCCCCTGAGTTCAATCCCTAGTACCCCCCCCAAAAAAAACTCAAAAAACTTAACACCCCCCCAAAAAAACTCAACTAATACATGGATAAAATGAACTAAACATATACTTCCCAAAAGAAGAATACAAATGGCCAATAAATATATGAGAAAAAAAGTTCACATAATTAGCAATTGGAGAAATGCAAATCAAATCTAAACTGAGATATCAAACTCCAGTGAGAATGGCAGCCATCAAGAATACAAATAATAAATGTTGGAAAGGATGGGCTGTTGATAGGATTGCTAATTAGTAAAACCACTATGGAAATCAGTTCGGAGAGTACTATATCTTTCATATATATATATATGAAAGAACTGCGTTTTTCCCCCAGTTGTATGGACCCAAATATATCTTATCAGACAATTATTAAAAACTTACAGATACATATACTACATATTAACGCCTCCCAGAACCTACTCAAATTTGTTTCTAAAAGTCTTCAATGTCTATCCAGGGAACTTACGACTTCATTTTGTACAGTGAAGTCATATTTTATAAAAATTTATTTTAGGCAAGATGTAGGAAAGAAAAAAGGTTTTAAAGTCTTGATACAAGGAAAGCAATTATAATGTTATTATGACAGTACTATCAAGACATGTTAAACCATGATGGCAGGAACAAGTAACGGAAGAGACAACCAAAAGTATCTCTAATCATTTTCGAACATTCCACACTGCAGCAAAATGACCTCTGGCTAAGAACTAGTGATCAAAAATAATAAATACTAGGAAGAAGAAAATTCTTAATCTGTTAAAAATAATGAAAGTTTTGATCAACAGAAAGCTATTTCATGCTTTTGGATCAGTTACCTTAAGATGTGATATTTCCAGAAATGTATCAATTCATTTAAAATTCTGGTTGAATTTTTTTTTAATTTGGTATTAACACATTTTTTATAGCATATAGTGTGTGACAGGCATTGTTCTAAACAATATACACATAAAACTAATCCAATCCTCACAATAGGCTGAGAATGTACATCAGTGGTAGAACACCTGCCTAGCAGATCCAAATTGGGGGGGGGGGGGCTTAAAAATAAGCATTTGCCTAATCCTCTCAAGAGGAGGAACTACTCTTAATCCCATTTTACAAAATCATAAAATTGAGGCACTAGATGATGAAACCCAGAGTACTATAGTTACTAAAAGGCTAGGGCTAGAGCTCAGCGGAAGCACACTTGCCTGGCATGTGTGAGGCACTGGATTTGATTCTCAGCACCACATATAAATGCATAAAGGTATATCAACAACTAAAAAAAATATTTAAAAAAAAAAAGAGAGAGATAGCTAGGATTCAAGCTAACATACCTAAACACAATTTTTACCACTTCACTATATTGCCTACCAAAACACCACAAAAGTGGTCAAATCAAATACAGATTATTAAAAGGATTATACACTTAGAACAAGTGTAATTTCTAGAATACAAAATATGAAAATCAATAAACAGCAATAGCAATATACTATACTAACAAAATAAGTGAGGATAGCATAATCATCTCAATAACAAAAAAGAATTTTTTGACACAATTCAACACCTATGAATGATAACCACACCCAGCAACCTAGGAATAGAAGTGAATTTCCTCAATATAATAAAGGCAATATGTGAAAAACCACAGCAAACATCAAACTTTCCACTGACAGATCAACAGATAAGCACAATGTGGTATATACAAAGGAATATTATTCACTTTTAAAAAGTAAGGCAATTCTAATATAAACTATAAAATGGATGAACCTTGAAGATATTTTGTTAAGTGAATAGGTCAGTCATAAAAAAGCTAAATACTATATGATTTCCCTTTATCTACGATAATTTGAGTAATCAAATTCAGAGAAAGAAAGTAGAATGGTGGATGCCAGGGACTGGGGCAGAGGTGGGGTATTAGAGAGCTATTACTTAATGGGTGTGTTATTCCTGTTTTGCAAGATGAAAAGTCCTAGATGGATGATGGTGATAGTTGAATATGCTTACACTTCTGAATTATACATTTAAAGGTGTTTAAGATGACATCTTATTAAGTGAATTTTATCACAAAAAAATCAGGGGTAGAACAGTGGTGAATGAGGGGGAAAACTGCAGAAAACAAAGGAATGTCAAGCCATATTACTGTGTGACCAGAAATATATCCACACAAAATTATTATATGTTTTACAAAAATGAATACAAATAAGCATATGTGTGTGTCTCAAGCTTATCAAAATGTTAGTGCCTATGGTAAGAGAGGAGAACAATAATACAGATAAAAGAAGGTAATATGAAAGCAGGATCTAAATGAGTCAATAATTACTGTACGTCATAAAGTGAAGGCAGGATTAATTCAACTCTGCACTTGAGACCTCACAAGTAAATTTAAAATAATTTAACAGTGAAAAAAAATCCAAAGCTCTTCTAAAAAACAATACACACACACACACACACACACACACACACACACACACACATATATAAAACCTTGAAATAAATTATCTTTTATTTAGAAATTCTTCAAGAATCAGTAATAAAGCCAGGTGCAATAGCACATGCCTGTAATACCAGCAGCTCGGGAGACTGAGGTGGGAGGATTCTGAGTTCAAAGCCAGCCTCAGCAAAAACGAGGCACTAAGCAATTCAATGAGACTCTGTCTCAAAATAAAATACAAAATAGTGCTGGAGATGTGGCTCAGTGGTTGAGTGTTCCTGAGTTCAATTGGGGGGGGGGGGTTAAGTATATATAAATAAGCAAATATATTAACATTTTAAAATATTCACCCACCCTGACCCATTTATAATAATCAACCTATGTCTTACAATTGGAAAGCAATCACCAGTAAAATATTTTATACCACTAAAAAAGTTGAAAAAGAATAAAACATGGAATGCTTATGATATAGAGAAGTGGCCAACATATAGAATGATCTTTACATTTTATGTATACTACTACACACAAAAAGGACTAAAGAAGGAAATGTTTGAAAACGTTAGTAGTTAGCTGAAATTGTGGATCTGCACGTTAACTTCCTGGACTTCATATTTCCTAGAGTTAAATATAAAATGGGACTATTGTAAAAATTATATGAGAAAATAGCATAATCTAGTACTACCACAGGCAGAATAGGATATTAGGTTCCTAGTAAGGACTTATGTTTACCAGGTCACTAGACACATCATTTAAAAACAAAATAATTAAACATATATTCCCAAAAGTTCATACTGATTATAGGTTCACAGATTTTGGTGGTTAGTGTTTACACTCACTAAACTTCAAAGGTGTTTTCTGAAAAAAGTAATGGGGCACCCCACTAATATATTTTTTTGGAAATTTATTTTGAAAAGTTTTTATTGAACACTTTTGAGTGTTTAATAGAAAATAATACATGCAAGGCAATTTTAATAAAAATTTGCATTTGGGTAATTTTGACAAGTCACTTTTGTTAGCAAATTTTGTTAGCTATTCATGCCAACCTACAATTTGCTTAGCGTATCAATTTCAACACTACCTCTTTAAGCAGTAATTTTCTTAAAGCTCTAAGATAAATTAAAAGTAGCAAATACATAAGCTACATGTCTTAAGCCTAATTCCTACACTTACTGAACTAAACAGCTGAAGATAGGAATAATTTGACTTTGTAAAACTAAGGGTGATTTTAGCTTATTATTGAATAAACTTCATCTGAATTATAAATTCATAATTGTATCTGAATTATATCTGCTATTATTTACTTGCCAAAATTAGTAGAACAACCTTCATTTTAGCACTACAGTTGCAAATGAGATACTGGTGAAAACAGTCATTTAACAAATATTCCTGTGCCATTTTGCATGGCTCTATTAATTTTTATTATGGCAGTTCCTAATTATGCTTGATTTTACTTACTTTACAGGCCTTAAAAATCCAACGTATATACCACCATCTCCCTTTATATCATCCATATACCCTTATAAGAGAGGCAGGTATTCATAGGCTACCATAAGAATCCAAATGAGAGGCGACTCTAATGTAATTCACGTAACCAGAGTAAATTTAGACACTATTTCTGGTTTTACTACTTCTTCTGACCCTGCAGAATTAACAGCTTTTTCATTCCTCAATCCAATTAACTTCTCTGAGGTATATGCTTCAGAGAGTAGAGCACAGAAAGTAACTGATAGCTGTGAAAATGTTTCTTTAAACAAATAATAAAATGCAAAAAAGTGACAACATAAAAGGTGCCAATGTGCCTAAGATTCTGAAAATTATTTTTCTGAAAATCTGTACAGCCTTACTTTCATTATTCATAAAACTGCCTCCAGCAAAATTGTTTAACATAAAGTGTTAAATTTTTGTGTGCTATTCTGTTAAACTTCAAGAGGTTTAAGGGGATTCCTTCAAAACCCTCTTTCATTTGCTCAATTCTCTTCTCAAGCATATTAGACTCCATTAGCAGCCAATCATGTAAGCTGAGCTGCAAGTGACCTGAGAGTTGCCATAGCAACAGCTGCTTTCTGAAATACGTGTCATGCATTTTAAAAGCTCTCTCAGAGAGGATACCACATCTATCAATTAACAACCAAAGCGCAACACAGCCCATTATCCAAATGAAAGAAAAAATTCAACTACCTTAAAAGAGGAACTTCTTAACAAAAGGGATGTTTGATATTCATGACCTCTGAAATGCTACCAAGGTTTATAAATTTCAAAGTAAAGCCTACATTTAATAACATATAATGGTTAAATGCCTTGTTTATTAATGCACAAAACTGATACAGTAAAGAATAATCAGGATTATATTTAGCAATGGACCATTAGGGTATGCACTATATAAAAAAAAGGAGGGGGTATGTACTGTAATATACTAGCAAACTGTCATGCAACCATACTAAAAAAATAATTTGCCTAAATGTAGTATAAAAATGCTTTGCAACATATATAATTTGTGTTTACGTGCATATATTCCATAGATATATAAAAGACTAGGAAAATAATATATACAAAAGACATTTGACTATTTTGAAGAAAATCATTCTTTGGCAATTCACTGAAGATAGATCTCTCTTTCCAAAAACCTCATAATAAAGATATGCACAACCACCCCAACTTTACCAGCGAAGTCATCTGAACAGCGTTCAATTCTGCAAGAATAAGAAACTTTCAAAAACAAACTTGTTTCTGTAAAATGAATTCAAAGCTGATACTTTCCACAGCATTAAGTAGTCATAATACTTAATGAATATTCACAATTAAAAAATATTTAAATTTAAATATTTTAAATTAAATTAAAAAACTATTAAATTTAAAAATTTTATGGTTTTGAACAATCGAGCTCAAAAACTAGTCAACCAACTAGTTCAAAAAAAACAATACATAAATACTAGTATTCAAGGTGTTTTTAATCAGAAAATAAAAATTTCTTTTAAAAAAGGATGTTTATATAAAACACACTGGAATTACTAATAATCATACTGTAACACTCAAATACTAGAAAAATATTTTTGTGACAAGACTTCAGAGACTTTGTGATACAATATAGTGAAACAAAATCTTCTAACTTTTAAGTTTTCAAAAACTTCAAGGAGCAATTTTTTTAAAAAATTGGGAACAACTTTTACTACTAAGGAAGAAATTTAGGAAATGACAAAGATAAATTGTTTTAATGACTGCTAAGTAAGAAAACTAACAACAAGCCACCACGGCAACACCTTGATATGGCCACAAACACTGTATAACACCCTTAAAAGGTGGCTCAATGATTGAAGTATTGTTTTTTTAATAAAGTATTCATTAACCTCCCAGATAATTCTTTTAGTCCCCAATGTTATTCCAACTCTAGATAGTGGAAAACATAGTATACTTCTCCTTTCAATATAAAAATTACACCCCTTTTTTTCAATTCTGTGTTCCTTGTACTTAGACAAACTTAGAACATAATCAAATACTGAACTTAAAATCCAAACATAATATTAATTCTAACAATTATTATCTCTTAAGCAATTCTAAGCAATTTACATATATTAAGTCATGGATATTCTCATGAGGTAGATAGTATCATCATCTCCATGTTTTAGATGGTAAAACTGTGGCTCAGAAATGACATACTCAACAAGTTGTGAAACCAGTGTTCTAACTCAGACAGTCTGACTCCATATTTTACACCATTAACTATTATCCACAAAGCTTATGTAAATAAATATGGTTTGAAATCAATACTTCATCCTCAAAAATTAACACTTATCATCTCACAATTCTTCTCTTCTTAGTTTGATGACTTAGTCTTAGCTATGCCAATCTCCCAGAAAATCATAATTCCAACAAAGCAAAACACAATTAGATTTAAAATAAAAATAAAGTCAGCTGAACACAAACAACAAATGAGGAAATGGTTTACATATGAAGGTATGTAAAGTAGAAGAGGTTAAAATAGTTGAGATTTTACTTTTTTTAAGCAGAAAGATGTAATGTATGAATGAATATGGTTATGATGAATATTATACAATGGAACACAATTCTTAGAGTCAAAAAGCTACTTTCTAAATAAAAGTGCCTTAAAGCAAAGTAGAGCACATAAACATTAAAGCAATCCATTCCTCAGATGAAGCATGATTATTTTCAAAATTATGGGTGCCTAACAGCCAGTTTCCTAGTCAACCATACACCTTAGGGCAATATCCCTCAACCTTCCTTTCCATTACCAACCCCAAGGAATTGTTTCAGATTTTTTTGCACCCCCAACATACCGCCACAAATAATCCCTCCTTCAAATTTTAGTACCACAATATACTACATATATCTTTGTGCTTTGTATAGCTATCTGTGGTAAACCTACAAAAAGAATAACAGTTGTTTGGTTTTGGAGGGGTATCCGCCCCGGACTTTTTTATGTATGGTTTTGAGAAGTACTTGAGAGTTAAGCCTACCACATGCCACAGTCAAGGAAAGATCTATTGATAAAATAAACCTGCAGCAAAGAACTTCAGGCAAGTTACTAAACTGATCAGCTTAATCTTTCTTTCATGAATACAGATGGACAACTAAGAATCAATAAATCTGAAGAAAAACAAAAAATGAAGGGGGAAAAAAAAATACAAAACATAAAAGTAATCTGAGAGAGAGCTCAGCTGTAAGCCCAAAGGGTGAAGCTACAAATCACAAAGTTATTCCCAGGCCTTGACATCTACTGGAGTTTCTCCAACTGATTTTTAAAATTGTTTAGAACTTATAGCTCCTTTTTTTCTGTCTTCTCCCTTTTTGAACCAGAATGTCTGTAACTGTCCCAGAATTGTACTTTGGGGAGAATTAAATTGTTTCATAGGTCCACAGATTTTTAGATAAAGACTTTGAACTATAATAGGGTATATAAAAAAGATGTTTAGGGATCTTGGGATAGGATGAATAGATGCTGTGAGATAGATAAGGATTACAGAGGCCAGAAGAGGGATTGTGCTAGGCAGGGTTTTAGACCCCTAAGTTTTTGCCCCATTTTTACACTTGTGTATTTTGCATTTCATGGCAAAAGGGTAACAGACTTCAAAATAAGGAAATTCTTGTAGGCCCAATATAATCACACTGACCTTTAAGAAAGAAAGAGGAAAGCAAAACAAAACAATCAGTTAAAAAGAAGCAGCAGAAGAGGCAGAAGAAATCTGAAGCTTGGGAGGAACTCCACCCTCCACTATTGATTCTCCAATGAAGGAGCCATAAGCCAAAGAAACAAGGTCAACAAAAAGGTTAAGCAGGACCCCAATCTCTGAGCCAACAGCCAACAAATGGGACATCAGTTCTTTGACCAAACACAAATTAACTCTGCCAACAATTTGAATGATCAAGAAACTGATTCTCCCCCTACAGCCTCCTGAATACAACCAGCCTCATGAAGACACTTTAATTTAGGTCCTATGAGACTTCAATGAGACCCAACTTAACCCACTGAACTTCTGCCTATAGAAGTATGAAATTATCAAGGATTTTGTTTTAAGCTACTAAATTTATGGTAGTTTGTCAGAGCATATTAAAAACAACAACAACATGGGAACTGTTACACTAAGTTTGTAGTGACTAAACTTGCCCAAGATCACATAGTAAGTAACTGATGATGCTGGGATTCAAACCCATGAAGTGTGGCTTGTGCTCTTGATCACTGATGACAAAATGAGCAAAAAAGGAACAAAGACAGATGAGACTCTAAAGATCTGAACACTTTCACTGGCAGAGCTAAGATATGAGCCATTATATTCTTCCTATATAACTTCAACTTTGATTCAGGACTAAATTACATTTATGTATTACAGAGAATAATATTACCAATTAATTACCAAAAATAATTTTTAATCAAGTAAAGTCTAAACTACAGTTAATTATGTAACTAAGTATAAAGTAAGTTTTTGGCATCACAAGAATAACACTGCTGGTAAACAAAAACTAATAAAAAGTGAAATGACAGATATACTAATTCCCTTAATCTTTCAGAACAGTAAGATGATACAGTTAAAAGTTGGTAAAATTAAGATACAAAGACATAAGTGAGAATATGATGCAAACACATGAAGATGACATTATGAAGTTTTGCAGAAGGCTGCATTTCTATCCTGTGAAAATTGTAATATATTAAAAAAAAAAAAACAAAAACAAAACAAAACAAAACACTTGCCAGAAAGGTGGTACTGGTGCTCCCATGTAATCCTAACAACTGCAGAGGATAAGGCAAGATAATGGAAAATTCAAGGCCAGCCTCAGCAACTTTGCAAGATCCTATTGCAAAAGGGGGGGCGGGCGGGGGTGGGAGGGGGTGGGGGGGGTGCGGTGCAGGGAGAAGGAATACAGAAGCTTGGTGGTTAAGTGCCCCAGGGCTCAGTTCCTCAGTCTGCAAAGAAAGAAAGAAAAATCTAGATGCATTTCAGTTTAGGTTCTCTGGGAAGCAGAACCAAGATGGAATTACAAATGTGAAAAATTTATCATGATAAATGCCTATGGGAAAATGAATGAAGAAACAGCAAGAGGAGTGAGTAGAGAAAGACTTCATCTTATGATACAGGCCTGTCAATTGTGAAACGAAAGAATAAAGAAGAGATCAGAACACCCTCAAACCACTACAGCTCTGGTCTACCTGCCCAACAGAGAGCTCAAATACAAAGAATGTTCTTAGAGAAATCTCACCTTGAGCAGAAAAGGCAGATGCTAGCACCTTGCTGGGCTCAGTTACTTGGGGAGAAATACCCAGGGAGAATGTGACCATGGATCAATGATGCAGCAAATCTCAAAGGCTCTATTACTGGAAGCTGTCAACTAACATTCCTCAAAGCAAAATTCTTAAAAGGAGATCTAAGCAGAACCCCTCCAGGGCTCTCACAGATGTCATATAATGGAATACTCTGCAGCCATTAAAAAATGTTAGGAAAATTTTTCCAACTATGCTGTTATTCTCCCCTGAGACAGAGTGTCACTACTCACCATGTTACCCAGGTTAGCCTCGAAATTGTGAAGCTCCTGCCTCAGCTTCCGAAGTAGCTAGGATTACAGGTATGTGCCACTGTGCCCAGCTTAATGCTTCTTCTAGGAAGTTCTAGAGTTCTTCGATTATACCTCCAAGACAATCCAGACAAGTGAAAAAAAGCCAAACACAGATTTTGTATTTCCATCCCATCCTCAACGATCAAAGTACCAGTTGTTATTTATTCTACTTCCATAAAAATTTGTTTAAACAAAGGACCACAATGCTAAAAAATAATTGAAAATCATCTGTGTCACAAAAGAAGAATTTTTGATTGAAAAGGAAGAAAAATAAATTTAACTTCCCTGTTTATATATTAGTCTGAGACTACACCACACACACACACACACACACACACACACACACACACACACAAAATACACACCCCAAACAAATTTTTTTAATGAAATAAAAATGTTAATGGTGTTTACTATTGGGTCATGAGCTTTTTTTTTTTTTTTCATTACTTGTATTTTCCATGCTGTTTACAACTGACATAACAAGACTTTGGTAATAATAAAAAACAAATAATCTGAAAGTTCTATGGTTGATAGAGAAAGGCCTGACTGACAAACTGACTCTTCTCTTCAGAGCTGTTACTATGAAAATAATTCAGCCTCTAATTAGCTAGGGGCAAAAGAACACATTTACAAATTACTACTTTCACTTCAAAGAGTAGTCTGCCTGTTAAGGTATAATACATGCATTTAATTACCCATTTAACAACTTTAATACTTAAAAGACAACAAAATTATGGCACTTAATAGTAGCACACAAATAATTAAAATATATCACGTACTTTTCAGAAAGATTTCGATGACTTCAATATACAAATGCCAGTAATCCATAGTCAAATTATTTCCTAATCATTTTTATTTTATAGAATCATTCAGTATTAACAGCAGTATCTGTGTAAAACACACATAACTGCCCAAGTTATGGTTTTCCCATCAGAAAGCTTTTAGTATTCTTGTTTAATAAATGCTGCATTTGATATATGAAGCCAAAATCATCAAGTTAAAAAGGTGGCAATGCCAGGGAAAAACACTGATTCATAATTAAGTGATATTTTAAACTAGGCTGGTAAGCCTCTTGCAAATTCTTGAATTCTAACAGGACCCTGACTTCCTCCCACTCCCCCAAGATGCTGCTGGGGATTCAGGGCTTTGCACATGTTGGGGAAACACTCTATGTATCCTTAATCCTCGTAATATCCTTAACTTATCAGAATAAAAGTATAAACCTTTAAAGAAAAAAAGAGCTGAAAAACTTATTTTTGCATTTGTATTTTCTCTTTCCAGTTAACTTGAACTTTCAATAATAATCACGTATATAAGTATATGCTGGGATAAATGTAATTGATAATGCCAGAAATTTCAATATTGGTTGGATTTTCCAGATATAGGGGAGTACTTTGTTTATCTGTTTTTGTCTTATATCTATACAGACTATTCCAGAAGTAATTACAAGGAGACTTGGACTACAGACATGTGACACTGGAATTTTGACAGGGACTTCCATTCTATCGACTACTTCATTTCCAGTTTTGTTTTATTTATCCTATTTTCATAAAATCCATTTGGACAAAGGGCTGCAATTCTAATAAAGTTGAAAAAGTATCTGTTTCACAAAAAAGAACTTTTGATTAAAAAGGTAACAAAGCACGTTTAACTTTCCTGTTTCTAAGAGTAAGACAACACACACACACACATACAATGAAAGTTCGTTTGACATTTACAGTAAGTCTTCCAACCCAAACACAGGATATCTTTCCATTTGTCTGTCTTCTTCAATTTCTTTCATTAGTATTTTGTAGTTTCCCTTGATTTTGTAGTTCTCTTGATTTCTTTCTAGGAAAGTTCGGTGTTAATGTAGAAAAACTCTACTACTTTTTGCACATCGATTTTTGTTATCCTGCCACTTGACTTAATTTATGAGTTTGAACAGTTTTTTGGTTGACTCTTTGAGTTTTCTACATATAAAATCATACTGTCAAGAAACAGTGACAGTTCCACTTCTTCCTTTTCTATCTGGATGCCTTTTATTTTGTTCTCTTGCCTTCTGTTTTGGCAAGGGATATCAGTAGAATGTTGAAAAAATAATCATAAGCGGAAGCATCCATCCTTATCTTGTTGGGATCTCACAGGAAAGTGTTCCAATATTTCACCACTGAATATAATGTTATTGACATGGGTACCCTGCTACAAGGTGCACAGCCGGCCTACCAAGAAGTGGCACCTAAGCAATGGAGCAGGGCAATGTCTGCCCCAGGCAGCAAGCACAGTCCCTTGGAGCCCAGCCACGTGGCCTGGTGGCGCCAAGGCACGAAAAGACAGCATTGAGGCAAGCCAAGCAGCAGCACAACCAGTTCCATTCGATGATCTCAACCTCCCACTTCCAGAACCTATGAGAATATGAAATGGGGCAGACCTGAATGGAGGTTACGACTCAAAAACTGACCAATAGGATTGCTTTAGCTATTCTGGATCTCTTTATTTTCCAGATGAATTTCATGACTGCTTTTTCTATTTCTATGAGTAATGTCATAGGGATTTTGATTGGAATTTCATTAACTCTGTATAATGCTTTTAGTACTATGGTCATTTTGACAATATTAATTCTACCTATTCAAGAACAAGAGAGATTTTCCATCTTCTAAGGAAGGTCTTCTTTAATTTCTTTCTTTAGCATTCTGTAGTTTTCGTTGTATAGGTCTTTTACCTCTTCTGTTAGGCTGATTCCCAAGTTTGTGGGGTTTTGGGGGTTTTTGTTTGTTTGTTTGTTTGTTTGTTGAGGCTAATTGTAAATGGAGTAGCTTTGCTCGTTTCCCTTTCAGAGGATTTGTCACTGATATACAGAAAAGCCTTTGATTTAAGGGTGTATCCTGTTACTTTGCTGAATTCTTTTACTAGTTCTAGAAGTTTTCTGGTGGAATTTTTTTGGGTCTTCTAGGTAGAGAATCATATCGTTGGCAAATAGGAACTTTCCCTATCCGTATCCCTTTAATTTCTTTCGTCTAACCTCTCTGACCAGTGTTTCAAGAACTCAGACCTTAAAATATACTACAAAGCAATAGTAACAAAAAAAAAAAAAAAAACAGCATGGTATACCATGGTATACCATCTATAGACTGGTAGACCAATGGTACAGAATAGACGACTCAGAGACTAACCCACATAATTACAGTTATCTTATGTTAGACAAAGGCGCCAAAAACACACATTGGAGAAAAGATAGCCTCTTCAACAAACAGTGCTGGGAAAACTGGAAATCCATATGCAACAAAACGAAATTAAACCCCCATCTCTCACTATCCACAAAACTCAAAGTGGATGAAGGACCTAGGAATTAAACCAGAGACCCTGTGTCTAATAATAGAAAAAGTAGGCCCCAATCTCCATTATACTGGATTAGGACCCTACTTACAGCACAAGAATTAAAATCAAGAATTAATAAATGGGATGGATTCAAACTAAAACGCTTCTTCTCAACACAAGAAACAATCTATGAGGTGAATACAAAGCCTACAGCTTGGGAGCAAATTTTTACCACTTGCACATCAGACAGAGCACTAATCTCTGGGGTATATAAAGAACTCAAAAAGTTAAGCATCGAAAAACAAATAAACTAATCAATAAATGGGCCAAGAAACTCAACAAACACTTTTCAATCGGTGACATACAATCAATCAATAAATACATGAAAAAAATGTTTAACATCTCTAGCAATTAGAGAAATGCAAATCAAAACTACTCTAAGATATCATCGCACTCCAGTCAGAATGGCAGCTATTATGAATACAAACAACAGTAAGTGTTGCCAAGGATGTGGGGAAAAAGTCACACTCATACATTGCTGGTGGGGCTGCAAAATGGTGCAGCCAATATGGAAAGCAGTATGGAGATTACTTTGAAAACTGGAATGGAACCACCTTCAGACTCAGCTATCCCTCTCCTCGGTCTATACCCAAAGGACTTAACAATAGCATACTACAGGGACACAGCCACATCAAGATTTATAGCAGCACAATTCACAATAACTAAACTCTGGAACCAACCTAGATCCCTTTAGTAGATGAATGGATAAATAAAATGTGATATATATATACACACATACACACACACACACACACACAATGGAATATTACTCAGCAATAAAAGAGAATAAAATCATGGTATTTGCAGGAAAATGATGGAGTTGGAGAATATAATGCTAAGTGAAATTAGCCAATGCCAAAAAAAAAAAACAGATACTAAATGTTTTCTCTGATATAAGAAGGCTGATTCATTGTGAGGTTGGAAGGGGCAGCATGGTAAGATTAGATGAACCCTAGATAGAAGAAAGGGAAAGAAGGGAACAAAGGGGTTAAAAAGACGGTGGAAATGAGATGGACATCATTACCCTAAGTACATGCATGAAGACATGACAAGAACCTTCCCATTCTCAGGCACCAAGGGCAGCAATTGGCAAACAAGTTATACAGTGTCCTTTTGTAGATGTGCCTGCAGGTACATATCCTCGTAAATTTAATGAAACCCAAATAAAGCAAGCTCTACGAGGAGTACTGGAATCAATTAAACACAATTTAGATGTGGTGAGCCCCGTTCCCACCAATAAGGATGTATCAGAAGCTGACTTGA
Organism: Callospermophilus lateralis; assembly: GCF_048772815.1. Classification (NCBI taxonomy): domain Eukaryota; kingdom Metazoa; phylum Chordata; class Mammalia; order Rodentia; family Sciuridae; genus Callospermophilus; species Callospermophilus lateralis. The sequence continues at coordinate 123,511,461 of NC_135314.1, read as the reverse complement.
GAATTGTCATGTGTGCCATGTGTGGTGATCCATTTAGTGTGGATCTTATTCTTTCACCATTCCTTAATTCTCATCCTTGCAGTGCTGCTCAAGCTGAACAAAATAATTCCTTAATGCTTGATGAAATTATCGGTGAAAAAAGGAGGCGAATACAGATCACAATATTGTCATATCACTCTTCAATTGGAGTAAGGATGCAACTGGTTCATGGGTATATATTAGTTTACTCTGCTAAACAGAAAGCATCAATGGGAATGCTTCGAGCATTTCTATCAGAAGTTCAAGATACCATTCCTGTACAACTGGTGGCAGTTACTGACAGCCAAGCAGATTTTTTTGAAAATGAGGCTATCAAGGAGTTAATGACTGAAGGAGAACACATTGCAACTGAGATCACTGCTAAATTTACAGCATTGTATTCTTTATCTCAGTATCATCAGCAAACTGAGGTCTTTACTGTTTTTTAGTGATTTTCTAGAGAAAAAAAATGATAGAAAATTCTTACTTGTCTGATAATACAAGGGAGTTAACACATTAAAGTGAAGATGTTTTTCTACCATCTCCCAGAGATTGTTTTCCTTATAACAACTACCCTGATTCAGATGATGATACAGAAGCACCACCTCCTTATAGTACAAATGGGGATGATGTATAGTTGCTTCCAACACCTAGTGACCGTTCCAGATATAGGTTAGATTTGGAAGGAAACGAATACCCTGTTCACAGCACTCCAAACTGTCACGATCATGAACACAACCATAAAGTGCCTCCACCTATTAAACCTAAACCAGTTGTACCTAAGACAAATGTGAAAAAAATGGATCCAAATCTCTTAAAAACAATTGAAGCTGGTATTGGTAAAAATCCAAGAAAACAGATCTCCTGGGTGCCTTTGGCACATCCTGAAGATATGGATTCTTCAGATAACTATGCAGAACCCATTGACACAATTTTCAAACAGAAGGGCTATTCTGATGAGATTTATGTTGTCTCAGATGATAGTCAGAATCAAATTATTAAAATTCGAAACTCATTTGTAAATAACACACAAGGAGATGAAGAAAATGGATTTTCTGATAGAACCTCAAAAGGTCATAGGGAACGGAGGCCTTCTAAATATAAATATAAATATAAAACCTTATTTAGTAAAGCCAAGTCATATTATAGAAGAACACATTCAGATGCAAGTAATGATGAGGCTTTCAATACTTCAAAAACAAAAAGAAAAGGAAGACATCGTGGAAGTGAAGAAGATCCACTTCTTTCTCCTATTGAAACTTGGAAAGGTATTGATAATCCTGCAATCACTTCTGACCAGGAGGTCGATGAAAAGAAGATGAAGGAGAAAACCCACAAAGTAAAAGAAGATAAAAAGGAGGATGATCCATATGACCTTGAAGACCTTTGCGCAGAAATGAGGGAAATACAAAGAACCAAATACAATTCTGAAATTTGGGACCTGTATTTTGAGATGATATTTTCAGAATGAGAAGTATACATGGTTACTTTATGAATGCAGAGACATGAGAAAACTGTTATGATGGCAAAAAACAAAGAACCTCATCCCCCCACTGGTGCAAAGGCCAAATTTGTTGGCCAACAGAGGTAAGGCAAAGAACCTCACCCCCCCACTGGTATAAAGGCCTATCCACAAGTATGGCTGTATGCTGGACCAGTAGTCAATGACGGGTAAGATCCAATTGCAATGGTACCAACCTAAGACAGGAGGCTAACGCCTTGAGATCAGCTCATCCGATGACGGGTAAGGAACATATGTAGTATTGGACAACCTAAGACAGGCACGGTCCCTAAGCCACATGCTTGTATTAAACAGAAGGGGGGAGATGTTGAGAGCCACAGCCGAGTGGGAATGGCCCCTGGCATTTTGCCAGAAGTAGTGGTTGAGAGATGAGGACAGCGAGTCATTAAGATGATGACTTTTGAGTTCTCGCGGAGTTCCCATTGAGTTCGGTTGAGCTCTCGCCGGGATTCCTAAAGAGTTCCCGTTGGTTGGTGGAGTTCCGGTGGAGGGAGTTCCTGTTGGTGTATGGTCACTGGACCCATGCGGTGTTCGGGGAAGTTCGGAAATAAAGTTTGTTCCTGCTTGAGTGGCTCGTGATTTGTGCCCAGCCAGACTGCGGCAGGTGTCAATATACTTTGTACAGAACCAGAGATATGAAAAATTGTGTTCTATATGTGTAATATGAATTGTAATACATTCTAGTGTCATATATAACTAATTAGAACAAATTTTCTTTTAAAAAATGACCAATGGCATTAGATTTTCAAACCTAATTAGCATAAACTTGGAACAAAAGCATTAGTACTTTTGTACTAATTAGCATAAGTTTGGACCAATAGCAGTGCCCCCATGAGCTATATAAGCCCCTACACTAGCACACTCCAAAAGAAAACCTGCTTATGAAATCCCTTCTTACACCATAGAAGTTCTGTTCCTATTTTCATTCTTCAGTAAATTCTACTCTTACACTCACTCATCCTGGTCTGTGTATTTCATCCTTTGAATTCACAAGACATGAACCCAGGAAAAAAAAAAAAAAAAGAGTGAACTGCTGGGGTGTGGTGCAGCACCAAAGGACATGGCCCACCATTAAGAGCTACAACACTTCTCAACTGCAGAGCTCTGCAACCTTACACAAACCTCACCTACCAGCAGAAGCAGGTAATTGAGTTTCATCTCCAAACTATGGTTTCAATATAATATGTGGCCTTTGGAATGCTGAAGTACAATTCTATACCTATTTGTTGGGTGTATTATCATGAAAAAATATTGAATTTTACCAAATATTTTTCTACACCTAATGCAATGTATGAAAAAAATCATCATGTGATCATATTATTTTTGCCCTGATTTTGTTAATATGGTAGGTACATTTCTTCATTTGTGAATTTTCGACCATACATGCATCCCAAGGATAAACCCATTTAATCATGGTGAATCATCAATGTGTTGTTGAATATGGTTTGCTAGTTAGTATTGTGTTGAGGATTTCCATATCTCCTCACAGAAGATGTCAAATGTCTGAGGTAATGAATGGGCTGGTTGGCTTGGATCTGGAGTTCTAAACTACATTCCACCTAGCTGGGTATATGGCTCAGTGGTGGAACCTAGTATGTGTAAGGCTCCAGGTTCAATCTCCAGCACATTATTTAAAAAAAAAAAAAAAAAAATCATTGATCTAAGGGACATGGTAGAGCACTGACCAAGGCCCTAGGTTTGATCCCCAGCTGAAGTGTAGGGCATTAGGGGGAGACACATAACATTATTATACATCATAAACATGTACAGCTACAATCTGTCAGTATATAGGATTTTTAAAAAGAGGTTCTTGACCTTTAATAAGATTTTTTACCCTTCAAAGTATTGTATTTATTCATTCATTTATTTATTTTAAAGCCCACTAGGTAATGTTCTACCAGTAAACTATATTCCCCACCCCATCTTTTTTTTTTTTTTTAAGAGAGAGAGAGAGAGAGAGAGAGAGAGAGAGAGAATTTTTAATATTAATTTTTTAGTTTTCGGTGGACACAACGTCTTTGTTTGTATGTGGTGCTGAGGATCGAACCCGGGCCGCACGCATGCCAGGAGAGCGCGCTACCGCTTGAGCCACATCCCCAGCCCCCCACCCCATCTTTTAAAAAATAAATATGGGGCCTGGAGGTTTAGCTCAATGGTACAATGTTTGCCTAGCATTATAAGTCCCTGAGTACGCGGCCCAGCACTGCAGTCGATCAATTTTAAAAGTTGTACATATAATATGTCATATTTTTTCTCTTCAACATGCTTTTTATACCTGAGACAAAAACTCTCATACTCTGGTTCTCAATAAAGCCTGGTATCTTCACAACTGCAGAAGGACAGGAACACAAGGTTAAAAGCTACTGTCTAGATCCAACATTTTCTCTAGATAATTCCTTTGGTAGTTTTAATGAAAATGTAAAGTTAAACTATAAAGAAAGGCTCTAAAAATAGAAAAGTTCCTGAAGAAAAAGTTTAATGAGAAAATAATGCACTAAAATGAAGAATAGATCATCACTCACTGACAAGTATAGAACCAAAAATGATAAAGTTATAAACTAATACTCTCTTCTTCAGTGACTTATAAGCTGGTAGAAAATGAGACCTAAACTGACTCATATAATCCAAATACGAATAAAGCATATTTCTGGAGTGTCATTCAAACAGATAGCCAGAAATACTTTTCTATTTTGGAGTCTGCTGCTGTTGTTATTTACCAAAGCAAAGATTCCCTTGAGCTATAGAGCTAGCATTTACTATAGCCCATACAAGAGCCTAACAATTAAAAAAAAAAAAAAAATTAAATCATGAGAACTCAAAAGTTACCACAAAAAGAAAACCTATAAGCTGAAATTTTTCTTTCTTTCTAAATGCATCAACTAAAATGGAAACGGTATTTTCAATGGATAGGTGTATGCACACAAGTACATTTTCAACACAACTAAAAACTTAAATTGGGGAAATGGATGCTAAAAGCTAAAGAAAAAAAGACACAAAGATGCAAAGTAAAACTTCTACAACCTCTGATCCAAGGGCCAATTGTGGCCAATTTGGGCTGTATACTTCCTGATGCATTACATGCCTAACAAACAATTATGTATATATTAAACTTACTTTTTAAACAATGCAATTTAAAAAAGAAAGACTATCATAATTTTTTGGTTTTGTGTCCACCCCCTCCCTTTTTTTTTCTTTTAATTGGATTGAGCACTAAGCAAGTGCTCTATGACTCAGCTAACTTTTTTGGGTGGGTGGGGGAGTGTTAACTGGAAATTAAACCCAGAGGCACTTTATCACTGAGTTATATCCCCAGTCCTTTATATTTTTTATTCTGAGACAAGATCTCACTAAGTTACTTAGGGCCCAGCTAAATTGCTGAGGCTGGCCTTGAACTTGCAATCCTGCCTCAGCCTCAGTTGTTGGAATTTCAGGCATATGCCACCAATCCCACTATTTTGTACTTTTAACATCCACACATTTCCACTGTTATCTAGATATGAATCAACAACAAAAACCTTGGGAACAACATAAGCATTTAGCACTTTTTAACTACACCCCAACCCAAAAATACATAACAGAGAAAGACAAAGTGGTGTGTCCTGTTCAAAACAAGATACAAGAATTACTACAGCAGCTAAACTTCATATTTTAAAAGACAATAGGACACAGTAAAAAAAGGCTAGCTAAATTAGTAATTCAGGTAGAGGAAAAAAACAATAGATTATCCACTAACATGGACTACTCAACCTCAAGTAGCCCAGAAGAAACAAGAGAGAACACTTAACTCCCCCCAAAATCAAGACCAGCAATTACTTGCTCTTAGTGTGACACTGGCTTTGAACATATCCTAATACAGGATAAAGATCATCCTTTTCTAGATTAGAAAGGGAGATAAGAAAGACAACTTGTTTTAAAACTAAAAGAAGATAGAGAATGACCTAAAACACAAATTGAGGCCAGACACAGTAGCACACACCTGTAATACCAGCAGCTTGAGGCTGAGGCAAAAGAATCACAAGTTCAAGGCCAGTATCATCAATTTAGCAAGGCCCTAAGCAACTTAGTGAGAGCTATCTAAAAAATAAAAAGGGCTGGAGATATGGCTCATTGGTTAAGCACCCCTGTGGTTCAATCCCCATTTCCACCAACTCCCCCCCGCCCCAAAAAAAAGACACAAGTTAAATTTGTTTGCTTCTAACTTTCTAGACAAAGTGAACTTAAATTCAGACAATTTAAACATGCATAACTGGGTTGTCAGAACAAAGAGGGAAAACTTCAAGAATAGGTAAGGTAATGGAAGGGTTATATAATAAAAAGATATTTAATATTAGTTATAAAACACTGAATGAGTTTGCTGATAGACCCTAGTTAGAATTACTTTGTACCTTAAAAATCTCTTCACCCTGTGATAAAGTTAAATATACTGAAAACAAGATGAAGACATTTCATTTCTTATTTACAGAGAAAAGAGGGAACAAATTAAAATTTAACTAGAGGTTAAGATCCAAAGGAAGTTGAAGGTTTAAAATGATAAATTTAATCATCAGAAATGAATCCTTAATATAGTTTGGAAAACTGTTAACAAATTGGGCCCAACAGCCCTATCACATGCTGTGTGGATATAATGCCATAATCTCACTGCCACAATTATTCCAATCTGTTATCATAACCAATATCTAAAGGGAAAGAAGAAAACTATCATTTTAAAGACTACCCATCACTGATTGGGTTATTTGGGTGGGTGTGTGTGTGTGTGTGTAAGTTTTTTGAGTTCTTTATATATCCTGGAGATAAATGCTCTATCTGAAGTTCGAGTGGTAAAGATTTTCTCCCATTCTGTAGGCTCTCTGCTCACATTCTTGATTGTTTCCTTTGCTGTGAAGAAGCTTTTCAGTTTGATATCATCCCATTTATTGATTCTTGATTTTATTCTTGCCCTTTAAGAGTCTTACTGAGGAAGTTGGTTCCTAAGCCAACACAATGGAGAACAAATACTTCACAAAAGAAATATAAAATGGTCAAAATATATAAAATGTTCAACATCTCTAGCAATTAGAAAAATACAAATTGAAACTAAACTAAGATCCATCTAACTCCAGTCAGAATGACAATTATAAAGAACACAAGTAATAATAAATGTTGGGGAGGATGTTGGGGAAAAAGTGCCCTCATATATTGCTGGTAGGACTGAAAATTGGTACATCCACTCTGAAAAGTAATATGGAGATTCCTTAGAAAACTTGGAATGGAACCACCATTTGAACCACTTATCCCATTCCTCAGCCTATATCCAAAGGGCTTAAAATCAGCACACTATATTGATGCAACCACATCAGTTTATAGCAGCTCAATTAACAACAGCCAAGCTACAGAACCAACCTAGGTATCCTTCAACAGGTGAATGGATACAGAAAATGTGGTACATATACACAATGGAATATTACTCAGCCATAAAGAATAATGAAATTATGGCATTTGCACGTTAATGGATGGCACTAAGAATAGCATGCCAAGTGAAATAAACCAGTCCCCCAAAACCAAAGACTGAATGTTCTCTCTGATATGTGGATGCTAACCCACAACAAGTAAGGGTAAGAAGGGGAAGAATAGATAAAAGCGATTAGACAAAGGGTAATGAAGGGAAGGGAGGGGGAGAGGAAGAGGAAGGACAGTAGAATTAATCAGACATAATTTTCCTTGTATTTGAATATGTGATCCGGTAACTCCCCATCATGAACAAACACAAGAACAGGATCCTAATTATAATAAGTTACTCCATTTATGTATAATATGCCAAAATACACTCTACCGTCATATACATCTAAAAATAAAAAAGAATGACCTTTAGATGTCAAAGCTTCTCAGTCTACAACTTTCCTGTCTTTGCACATGAAACATATGGTTATTATCTACTAGCTAAATTTGGGTCAATCTGAACATCCGAAAGAATAAGTGCAACTGATAATAGAAAATGTAAAAATCCATGGATCCTTAAGAGTACTTAAAAAAGACAAAAAGAGAAAGTGATTAATTGGTTCTAATACCACTATGTGAAGATAATGATCAAATTTAGTATTACTAGTTATGGGGGGGAAACTTTGTTGGTCCTGAACTAATGCATTATAAAGTATATAACATTACCTACAAATCATTCTTGCAAAAAATACTCAACTAAAAATTACAAGAGTTTAGAGCTGAGGTTGTGGCTCAGCAGTAGAGTGCTCACCTAGTATGTGTGAGGCCCTGGGTTCAATCCTCAGCACCACATATAAATAAATAAAATAAAGGTATTGTGTCCTCCTACAACTAAAAAAAATATATATGTATATTTTAAAAATTACAAAAGTTTAGACTTCATTTTCAGTTGAGTCAAAAGAACATTTGTGAAACTATTAGAGGGGAAAAAATATAAGTTGGAGTAATTTTAAAAAGAAGCTAGCTTGTATATTGTCAATAAAAAAGAAGAGTTATTCTAGAGTAAAACAGAGTACAGGGACTAGGGATATAGATCAGTTGGTCCAGTGCTTGCCTCACACAAGGCCCTGGGTTCAATCCCCACCACCCCTACCCCCACCCCCCCACACCCCCCACACAGATACCAGCACAAACTGGGAACAGCAGCATATTTTATAATCCCAGCAATTTGAGAGGCTGATACAGGAGGAGGATCCCTAGGTTCAAAGCCAGCCTGGGCACTTAGGGAGATCTACTCTCAAAATAAACATAAAAGGTTTAGGGGTGTGGCACAGTGTAGAGTGCCCTGGGTTCCATTCGCATTAGCATTAAAAGGGCTCCTGTGTACACACACACACACACACACACACACACACACACACACCAGTGAGAAAGCCACTAAAAAAAGACTATGGAATACGCTGGGTAACTTTAAACACAAACTAGATAGATACTTCATTACACTGTAATTAAGGATTATTGTAACTGTTCCTAGGGATAATAATGATATTGTAGTCATATAAGTGGTGACATTTTTTAGGCAATGTAGAATGGTGCATTTACATAAATTAAAACATATCCACACAAATAATTGTACCCAAATGTTCAAAAAAGAGATTTATTTAAAACTGCCCAAAACTGATTACAACCCAAATGTTCAAAAAGAAATGAATGAACAAACTGGAATATACACTATATAATGAATGTTACTCATCATTTTTTAAAAAATGAACTATTCATACATAAAACAATATGCTGGACTCAAAAAAAGACATTTTGATCACTTCAGGAAGCCAAAGTGAAACTATAGGTGTATGATCCCACCTATATAAAATTCTAAAGAAAATTTCTTGATGTCAACTTTAATGAGTGGTTCCTTGAGATCAAAGTGTTGGGGGTGACTAACTGCGAATGAACAGGAGGAATATTTCTGGAGTGCTAGAAATGTTTTCCTCTTGACTATAGTTTATAAAAATTTATATGTGTCAATGGCTGGGGTTGTGGCTCAGCGGTAGAATGCTCACCTAGCACTCATGAGGCCCTGGGTTCAATCCTCAGAACCACATAAAAATAAATAAACAAAGTAAAGGTATTGTGTATAACTAAAAAATAAACACTTAAAATTTTTTTTTAATTTATATATGTCAAAACTGAAAGCATACACTTAAAATGAATGCATTGTATATACACTACTCCTAAATGAAGTTGATTTTTAAAAAAAAAAAAGAATCGTGACTGATGTTTTCAGTATGTATACTGTTGAAACTTAAGAGTTGTATTCTATACTTAAACACATGCACAGTTTATTGCATGTCAATTCTAACTTGATAAGCTTGCTAATGTCCTGCATAATTGGTTCCCTCTTCCTGTTCTCATAAATAAGTAAAATGCTACAAATAATCCCCAAATAATCCCTGAACATGAATAGAACTTTAAGAAGTAAAAAACAGCAAAACTGAGGTGATAAACTTGGAAAGTTACTTAAGCAAAAACAAAACAAACCAACAGCAAATACCATTCTAAAGTGTGAAACATTAATATTGTATCATTCTCCACAACCAAATTATGCCCAAACAACTTCCACAAAAGCACCCTTTGGCATGGGATAGTCTTTGTAGTTCCTGGTACACTCATTGTTCATTCCCTAACCTCTTTCTTCAATGTCTGGAGTTATTATTACCACATGCAAATATGAGGGACAGGTCAAGGACCAATCATAGAAACATCACTATACCAGTGAATCAATATTAGAAAGACTCTGCTTATTATGCAGGAAAAATAAAGCCCTGTTTTATCAAAACAATGAAGTCTGTTTTTCTGTTATCTAATGCCAAAATCAACCCTGATACAACAACTGTCACTCATTTTTTTTTACTGAGTTATAAGTCACATGGCACAAAATTTACCCTTTTAAACTAAATAATTAACTAATATTTAGTATATTTACAAGGTTGTATAATTATTACCATTAATTCCAAAACATTTTCATAATCCTAAAGATATCCCATTATCCATCAGCAATAACTTCCTATCCATTTTCCTCTTCCCATCTCTCTGAATTTGCCTATTCTATACATTTCTTATATCATACACCATATAAACTTTTATGTTTAGTTTCTTAGTTTAGGGGGGTGGGAAAGTTCCTGGGGATTGAATCCAGAAACACTCAAACACTGAGCTACAACCCCAGTCTATCTTTATTCTTTTCTTTTCTTCCCCCCCCCCCCCCCCCCGCCACAACCAGGATCTTGCTGAGTTACCCAGCCTGGCCTCTAACTTGGGATCATTCTGCCTCAACCTCTGGGGTAGCTGGATTACAGGCACACCACCACACCTGGCTCACTTAGCACAGGTTCACCCATGTTGTGGGTGAATCAATGCATCATTCCTTTTTATGCCTAAATATTATTCCACTACATAAATATATCATATTTTGTTTATCCATTCAACAAGTGATAGTTATAAAAAAAGAGAAATAAATAAAAATCAATAGCTTTTATATAGGAAAAACAATAACTACTATGATCTGAATGGTGGTAGCCCCCAAAATTCTTAAGTTGGAATCTAATACCCAGTGACTTTTAAAGATGTGATTAAGTCGTAAGGATTCTGCTCTATTAAAGGGAACTACTACCTTTATTTAAAAAAAAAAAAAAAAAAGAGTGAAAGGAGCTGCCTTGCTCCTTCTACCAAGTAAGGACACACCAAGAAAGCACCATCTTTGAAGTAGAGACTAAGTCCTCACAAGTCTCCAAATCTGCAAGTGCCTTGATCTTGTACTTCCCAGTCTCAAATAAATTTGTCTAAGGTAATAGATGACCAAAATGGACTGTTAAAAAATATAAGAAAGGATGGGCTGGGGATATAGCTCAGTTGATAGTGTGCTTGCCTCACATGCACAAGATCCTGGGTTCAATCCCCAGCGTGCGCATGCGTGGGTGTGTACACACACACACACACACACTATATATATATATATATATATATATATATATATATATATATATATATATATTATATATGAAAGAAGAATAAAAATAAAATATCCTCTATAGTACAGTACCAACAGAAGACTTTGAAATAAGTTTAATAAGCTGGCATTTATCTAAAAAACTACATTTTTTATTAGATGTTATAAACACTATCATATGTAGCAGTGCCATGGAAGGGTCAACTATCCCCTATAGTAATTCATTAATTTCATGTAATTCAAATTAGAATCCAAAGGGGTTTTGATATTTAAGGGAGAAAAAATGACCAAATTAATATGTCGGAATAATAGCTAAGAAAAGTCAAAGAAAAGAAGTTGGAAACTGCTCCAAATAACAAAACATAATAGATTATCACAGAAAATAGCTAAAAACAGTATTGACATAGGAACACATGATTAGGTAAAACAGTATTCAATTAAAACAACAAGAGATCTCTCTATATATGAAATTTTAAATAAAATAATGGGATCACTCAAGTCAGGGAAACAAATGGCTTATTTTATTTATTTTTTTTTTAATGCTGGTAATCTTTTAGAAAAAAAGAAGGTGCCTACAGTTATCCATTGTACAAAAAAATAAAATCAAGATGAATAGTGACTGTATGCAATAAAAATACTGTTGGAAGAAAGCTGGGAAACACTTTTCACAACTTAAAGATTAGAAGCTATAGAGGAATTCATGCTTGAAATTAAAAAATTTTCTACATGTGGGGAAAAATAAATATGTAACGTAGATAGCAATTTTATTTGGGGGAACCCTCTATCTCTGAGCTATATATCTCTAGCCCTTTTACAAATTTTGAGACAGATCTCACTAAATTATCCAGACTGACCTTGGGCTTGTACTCTTCCTCCTGCCTCAGCCTTCCTTGTAGCTGGGATTATAGGCTTGTGCCGCCACTGCTGGCCTATGGTTAATGTTTTTAACATGTAATGAACTTTTATAATGTCTTTTACAAAGACAATCAAATAAAATGCAGGGAAAGGATATCAAACAACACTTCACAAAAGAACAAATGTGTATTACTGATGGAAATTCAAAATAAAATAAAAAATTAAAATAATTCAAATTTGGGCTGGGGATGTGGCTCAAGCGGTAGCGCACTCGCCTGGCATGCATGCGGCCCGGGTTCGATCCTCAGCACCACATACAAACAAAGATGTTGTATCTGCCAATAACTAAAAAATAAATATTAAAATTCTCTCTCTCTCTCTCCCTTTCTCACTCTCTCTTTAAAAAAAAAAATAATTCAAATTAAAAATAACTGAGATAAAATGTTACACCTTTAGAAAGTAAACTTTCTAAACAGCTATAGCCCTATTGTTACCAGAGATGTAGAAGAAAGAATTCTCACATGTTGTTGGTGGACAACTTTGGTAGGTAGCAATTTGGCAACATCTACAGAAATAAAAAACTATAAAAACACTTAAGCCCAGAAATTCTACTTCTGAAAATCTATTTCATAGAAATAAAAGTGTCATGAAGTAATGACACATATTCAAAGATACAATATTATTTAAAATGACCAAATAGAAAAGGAATATATACTCATAAATATAGAAATGGCTAAATAAGTTTTATATAACATGAAGCATTCATTACAGAGCCATGCAAAGAATGAATTAGAGTTATATTTTACATGGGGGAATTCCCTCTGAAGTATTATTTGTGAAAAAGCAAGTTGCAGAAAGTTTTATGTGCAACAATCTCTCTTAACTATCACCACAAAACCCTTATATATCTAAGTAGAAATACAAAAAAGTATCAAAGAGTACATAAGAAAAATACTATTTATGCAAATCTGGGGCAAGAGGGAAAGGGTAGTTCTGATACTGTGGAAAGTAAAGTTGAGCCCCAAGCCAAAAAGAATAGGATAAACTCTCACTTATGTTTTCATATGAACTGACAAAAACAAATACTATTCAATCTTAAGCAGACACATCAGTTTGTAGCTTTTTTCAAAGATGAATGATTTGAATGATTTGCACAGAATAATATTAATAACTGAATGCAACAACACAATTTAATCAGTAGTAAATAAATATATGTATGTGCATTTAAAATTATGCCCATCAGTTATATTGTAGATCTGCATGTGCCTTAGGAGAACAATAAAACTCCTTTAAGTTGGGCATAATCATTTATAAGATGAACTTATAAATAAGAATTAAGGGACTGGGGTGGGGCTCAGTGGTAGGGCGCTTGCCTTGTGAGTGTGGGGCACTGGGTTCAATCCTCAGCATCACATAAAGATAAATAAATAGAGCTATTTTGTCCATCTACAGCTTAAAAAAATTCTTTTAAAGGAATTAAAATGCCAGGCTATTAAAACTCTCCACTTATAAAATGAACACACCCCCTTGCCATTTACTAAGATTGGTGTGTTTTTTTTAAAAAACTAATTGTTAAAAGGGAAATTTCTTCAACATAATGAAGGCACTATGAAAAAATAATTAACAGCATACCACATGGTGAAATACTAAATGCTTTTCCTGAGATTAAAAAAGCAAAAGATACATACGGAAAACTACAATGCTGCTGAAAGAAGTAATTCCACCTTTTCAAACACTTTCAAAAGACCTTAAAGAATAATCTGAAAGAGCTATTTATACACCCACATCCACAGAAACTGTTGTTGTTGTTTTGAGATGGACTCACTGAGTTGCCTAGGCTGGTGCTAAACTCCTGGACTATGTGGTACATAAAATGAATTTATTATTCAGCCTTAAAAAAAGAAAAAGTATAGAAATTCTGACTCATGCTACATCAGATGAACCTTGAAGACATTATACTAAGTAAGCCAATCACAAATAGAGAAATACTATATGATTCCACTTACATAGGGCACCTAGATTAATCAAATTCATGGAGGCAAAGTAAAATGGTGGTTGCCTAGGACTGTGTGGAGGAGAAAATGGAGAGCTGTTTAATGAGAGTACAGTTTCAGTTTTGCAAGATTTAAGACAGTTTTAGGGACTGGCTGCACCACAAACTGAATGTATTTAAATACTACTGAACTTCACATTTATGTAATATATATACCTTAACAATAAATGTGTTAAAAACTAGAGCTAACATCATAATACGAAGAGAACCATAGTTTTCCCACTAAAACCAGGAACAAAGCAAAGATGTCCCTTCTCACAACTCAAGACAGGAAAAAGAAATAAAAGGTATGCAGAGGGGGAAAAGGGGGGGAAAAAAAAAACCAAACTATGTTTTCAGATGATACAATTGTGTATGTCAAAAATCCAAAAGAATTAGCCAAAAAGGAATTCCTTAACTTAAAAGTGACAGCTGCAAAATAAATATACAAAAACAACTGCTTTCCTATATATTTAATGAACAAGTGAAATTTGAAATTAAAAACCTAGTACTATTTACTTACTTCCCTTGTGATGATTAATCTTGGTTGTCAATCTGCCTAGAAGACTAGTAAAGCACACTTCTGGATGTGTCTGTGAGGGTGTTTCCAGAGATGACTGGCATGTGGGTCAGCAAACCTAGTGAGGCAGACCCACCTTGGTAGGGGGAAGATTCCATCCAATAGGCTGAGGGTCTGGATAGAACAAAAAGCATAAGAAAGGAACTCATGCTCGTGCACATTCAACTCTAGTAGGTTCATTTTTTGCTGCTGCCATGGCCCATGAACATCAAACTCCAGATTCTTCAACCTCTGAATGCAGAGTTACACAAGCAACTCTCCAGGGGGACTCCAGACCTTCAGTCTTGAACGGGGCTATATTAGCTTAGCACCTATTATTCTGAGGTTTCCAGCTTCTTAGACTGAGCAGATACTGACTTTCCCCACTCTCTAGCCTGCAGACAGCCACTGTGGGACTATTCAGCCTTTGACTATATAAGCCAATCTTCTTTTATAACTATGTGCTTATATGCTTTTTCCCATTTATTAGTTCTGCTCCTATGGAGAATCTTAATAAAAGCCATACACAAAATACTTAGGTATAAATCTAACATGCACAAGATCTACATAAGGAAAATGATTAAAATTCTGATGAAAGAAATCAAATAACTGGAGATGTTCCTTATTCAAAGAGAGAAAACCTCAATATTATCAAAGATATCCATTTTTCCCAACTTGAGCTACAAATTATACACAATCTCAATCAAAATCTCAGCAAATTATTTTGTCAATAAGGACAGATTCTGGTTTATATGGAGAGGCCTAAGACCCCAAACAGTCAACACAATACTGAAAGAGTAGACCAAGTCAGAAAATTAACACCACCAACTTCAAGTCTTACGTAAACTTACAGCGATCAAAACAATGCAGTACTGGTAAAAGAACAAACAGTTCAATAAAACAGAAGAGAAGGTCTAGAAATAGACCAACAAATATAGTCAACTGATATTTGACATAGAGGCAAAGTCTATACAACAAAACTCTTTTTCAAGAAACTGTGCTGGCAAAACTGTACATCCACATGCCAAAAAAAAAAAAAAGAATCTAGACATAAATCTTATATTGTTCAAATAATCAACTCAAAATGTATTAAAAATCTAAATATAAAAATAAAAAATATAAAACTGCAAGACAATAACAGATGATCTTGGGTGTGGATATGACTGTTCAAAATACAACAATATATGAGGCACAATCTATGAAAAAAAATAAGTTGAGTATTAAGTTAAAAACTTCTGAGGCTTGGTTGCAACTCAGTGGCAGAGTGCTTGCCTAGCATGTGTGAGGCACTGAGTTCTATTCTCAGTGTCAAAACAATGAGAAGTCAAGCCCCAGAGCAGGAGAAATATCTGCAAATGACATATACAATAAAGGGCTGCTATCCAACACATAAAAAGAACTTCTAAACTCAAGAAAAATGAACCCAAATTTTAACAATGGTCAAAAAGAGCAGAACAAACACCTCGCCAGTTTGGCATTTTTCTTACAAAACTAAACATATTCTTATAAAATCCAGCTGTGGCACTATTTGGAATTTACCCAAAATGAGTTGAAATTTCATCCACAAAATTCTGTACAATTTATAGCAGCTTTATTCATAATTATCAAAACTTATTTCTTGTTCAAGGATCAAGTGAATAGAAAAATAAATTGTGAAATATCCAGACAACAGAGTATTCTCCAGTGCTAAAAATAAATCAGCTATGTCATGAAAGACATAAAGGAACCTTAAATGTATACCTAAATGAGGGCTAGTGCGTGGCTCAGTGGTAAAGCGCTTGCCTCGCATGTGTGAAGCACTGGGTTCAATCTTCAGCACCACATTCAAATAAAGATATTTTGTGTCTATCTACAACTAAAAATATATACACCTAAATAAAAGAAGCCAGTGAAGTCTGCATATATCATATAATTCCAAGGGATAACATTCTCAAAAAGGCAATACTATGGAGACAATAAATAGATCAATAATTACTAAGGAATGGGGGTGCAGGAAGGATGAATTTGCAGCACACAGGATTTTAAATTTTTTTTTTAAGTTGTAGATGGACGCAATACCTTTTTTTTTTTTTTTTTTTTTTAAATGTGGTGCTGAGGATTGAACCCAGTGCCCCACACAGGCTAGGCAAACACTCTACCACTGGGCCACAACTGCAGTCCCCACAGAGGATTTTTGAAGCAACAAAACTACTGTCCATGATCCTATAATGGTGGATTTGTGGTATATATATTTGTCAAAATTCATAGAACATATACCACCAAGAATGAACCCTCAGATAAACTATACACTGCCGGTGATAAAGATGTGTCACTGGGGGCTGGGGTTGTGGCTCAGCAGTAGCGTGCTTGCCTAGCACGTATGAGGCCCTGGGTTCTATACTCAGCACCACATTAAAAAATAATAATAATAAAAAATAGGTATTGTGTCCAACTACAACAAAAATAATAAATAAAAATAAAAGATATGTCATTGTAGGTTCACCAACTTGGACAACACTGGAGAGGCTGTACATGTACAAAGAGGGGCACTTTCTGCCCTATTTCGCTGAGAACCTAAAATTTCTCTTTAAAAATTAAAAACATAGGGGCTGCGTTCAGTGGTATAGCACTTGCCTAGCACGTTTGAGGCACTGGGTTTGATTCTCAGCATCACATAAAAATAGACAAATTTTAAAAAGGTATTGTGTTCATCTACAAAAAATATTTTTGAAAAAATTAAAACCAAAAATAAAAATTTAAAAAAAAATGGAGCTGAGGATGTAGTTCAGTCATAGAGCACTTACCTACCATGCTCAAAGACCTGAGTTTGATCCCCAGCACCACAAATTACAAAAATAAAATATTTAAATAGAAATGAAGTACTAATAAACACAACAACACATGCTTAGTGAACGTGTATTATGCTTAGTGAAAGAAACCAGAATCAAAAGTTATACAGTAGACGATTCAATTTGAGACATTCTATAAAAGAGAACTACCACATAAGAAAAAGATCAGTGATTGCCAGGATCTGATTGGGGAAAGGTTGGCCACATGGAACATGATTTTCTTTGTGTTGATGGCTATTGATATACCTGTCAAAACTCATGAAATTAAGCTGGGCACATCCTGAATCCCAGCTACTCAGAAAGCTGGGGCAAGAGAATTTCAAGTTTGAGGCCAGCCTCTGTAGCTTAACAAGACCATCTCTCAAGATTAAATAAAAAGGGCTAAGGAGCCAGGTGAAAGAGCACATGCCTGTGATCCCAGTGGCTTGGGAGGCTTAGGATGATGTTGAGAGCCACAGCCGAAGGGGCCCCAGCAAACTTTCAGACTGCCAGCTGATGATTGGCTCACAGCGGGCCCCCAGCAACATCTAGCTGATTGGCTCCTCTGCGGTGATGCTCATTGGGCTGTTTCCCTGCCCTTTCAGGCCACGGAGCTGCTCATTGGGGGACTTTTTTGGCTCCGCCCACGCAACCCAGCCAATCGGCCTCAAGAGCAGGAGGATTGTGGGAGGTGGAGAGGCTGGTGGTTGAGGGAGTGGCTTGTGGGAAGCCAGTGGTGGCAGTTGGGCTCTGAGGGTTTTTTCCTGAGGAGCTGTTTTGTTTGGCATGTGTGGTTCTAAAAATAAAGTTAGTTTCTTTTGACAAGTGGCTCCTGAATTGTGCCCAGCCAGACTACGGCAGGATGATCTCAGTTCAAAGCTAGCCTCAGCAAAAGCAAGGTGCTAAGCAACTCAGTAAGACACCATCTCTAAATAAAATATAAAAAAGGGCTGGGGATGTGACTCAGTGGTTAAGTGCCCCTGGGGTTCAATCCCCGGTACAAGAAAAAAAAAAAAAAAAAAAAAGGCTAAGGACACACACACACACACATCAGTGGTAGAATGCCCCTGGGTTTGATCTCTACTACAGCAAACACATACTCCTAAAACTAAAGACTGGGGGAGCAACATAATGGTGGACTGCAAGCTTAGAATGACCAAGACGCTGGGTTCAATTTGCAGTACCAAAAAAGACCCCTGAAATGGAACTCTTTAAGGAGAAAAAAAAGAAAGAAAATTTTACTGAATGTATGGGCTGGGGTTGTGGCTCAGTGGTAGCGGGCTTGCCTAGCATGTGTGAGGTGCTGGGTTTGATTCTCAGCACCACATATAAACAAATAAATGAATAAAGATCCATCAGTAACTAATAAAATTTTTTTTAATTTTACTGTATGTAAATTATTACCTCAAAAAACTTGATAAACAAGAAAGTGTAGGAGGTGGGAGGTTGACAGGGCATCTGCCATCTCTAACATCTCTGAAAATATTCTTTTGGTAAATTACTAGGCATTATGTTTGGGATTTTTCTGATGTAAAGTTTATTTTAGACTTATAGTAAATATAGTGTGTCCTTTCCACTTTTGGATTTCTACACATTATACTTTGAAATTTACCATATTTTACATCTTGCTAATGAACTTAGTCTTAATATTACATTTCTCCCAAACAAAGCAGGTGGTTGCCAACCCCAGCCAGGGTACAGTTCTCAAAGTGTGGTGTCTGGATTATAAGCATTTGAATCACCTTATATCTTGTTAGAAATGCAGAATCTTAGGTTCCACTCTAAATGAAGCACAAACTCTCAGTCTGAATCTAAAACAGTTAAGAATCACTAGCCGTAACGCCCATCCAATTAAATCAGATTCTCCAGGGGACAGGGTTAGCCATCAGTATTCTTTAATCTCCCCAGATAATTCTAATGTAGAACCAAGATTAGTTTTGATTCAATAAGTTAGGTGGGTATCAGACATAAGAAGTTTAACAACACTACCGTTCTTTATAATGTCAGTAACCTAAGGATCTTTAAAAAACAAAAATCCTTTCTCTCACAAATACTGAATATTACCTATTGCCACAAAGCAATGCACTTTTTTTTTAAATTTTTTTTTATTAATGCTTGCTTGGGATTCCCTGGAATTAGACACAAGCTACTTATACTTTAAAATCTGGAGTTCTTCAACAGGGAGAAATAGAAAATAAAGAAACCAAAATTTCCTCTATTGACTGCATTCCCCAATAGTGTATCTAATTTTAATAAAGGAGTTAGAAGCACTAAATATATAGTAATTATACTGTACAACTAATGTTTAAATAAACATGAAGCATATTTAGCACAAATCATATAGTCACAGTCATATTTTTACTGTTTTCTTATGAAACATACAATTGAACTATTATAAGAAAGAAAACTCCATTATTATCAAACATTTAGCACTGATAACACAGGTCCTATTCATTTTTGTTGTTGTTCATAAACTTTTGCTGAAGAAACATATTTGTTGACAGTTGAGCAAATTGTCAAGTTTTTTTAATTATATAAAACCCATCCTGGCAATAATAATTTTTTAGAACTTTAAAGTAGAATTTTATTTGAAATTTTAAAATTAGACGTTAAATATTGAAAGACTCTACTTTTAAATATTTTTTTCCTTTTTTTCAGTTTTCCCCAACTCTTCATCTGAAATATTTACAAGTGTAACATATATTTTTAAATTCTTACATATATATCATTTGGCAACTTACAAATCTGTTTCAGAAACATTCTCCATTAACAGGCATCATTCAATATCAACTAACAAAGAAAGAAACTGTGACTTAAAGGAGTCTGTGTGATTTGTCCAGGCCAATTTGTTTTTGTTTTTGTTTTTTCAGCTGTGCTGGGGTAATCAAACCCAGGGCCTATTTCATGCATGCTAGGCAAGCAATCTACCACAGAGCTATACCTCCAGCCCTGCACCAAGACTGAATAACAAGTAACAAAGCCAAAACTCAACCTCTTAACTCTCCTGTCTCCTGATGTTATCTTTTAGATAGAATCCTAAAGACTAGTGATTGCTATCCACATCTCAAGATATGTTCCTGGAACAATAGTTACCAAGTAATTTTTCTTAAGACGAACCCTTATTTTCTGAAGACACAATCATTTCTTCTTGGAATCCTGTTTAATTATATAATTAAATATAATTAACTATATAATTAAATAGTAAATAAATTTGTGACAAGCACATCTTTTTGTTTGTCCTGTTATTTTATCTATATAAAGCGTAGGAATCCATTGTTTCAAGAACTGCAGTTTCCTATAAAATTGGGGTTCTTTTTGGGGGGGAGGGGAAGTTACAGGGGGCACTTAACCATCGAGTCACATTCCCAACCCTTTCTTATTTTTTATTTTGAGACAGGGTCTCACTAAGTTGCTTAGGGCCTCTGTAAATTGCTAAGACTGGCTCTGAATTCCTGATCCTCCTGCCTCAGCCTCCCAAGCCATTGGGATTACAGGAGAGCACCACAGTCCCAAACTTTAACCCATCTTTTGCTGCTGCTATATCTTTCTTTAATGTCTTACTAGCCTAATTGATTTTAAAAGAAGATAATACCTTTGCTAAGACTACTGCTTTATTCAAATACTTAAGTACTATTTGTTCTGTTTATCCACACAATCAAGAAACGTTCCTATCTAATTGGTCAACTACATTTTCTCATCAATTTGTTGACTACAGTGACCTGATGACCATCACTTCCTTCAGTATTTTCCAGTCTTCTTCATAACTACGTTCACACACAACAAGACAGGAATTTTTAAAACATTTTCAAAGACATTTTCAAAACATTTTCAAGACTTGAACAATATTCATACAAGTTAAATTTCAAATTAAATGAACTCTACATTTGAAAAGTAACTTCAGATAGAATCTGGGCTGTCTTTCACAGACCTATGAAAATAAGAAGACAATAGTCTATCCTAACTGTAGAAGAATTATTTAAAAGAAAATAATATGAATCAAATCCTCAGAGTCAGGACAAGTAGTTTATACTAGAGTTTCTCAATGAAGTAATTTATTAACTTCAGAATTAAGATTAAGTTGCAATTCAATTCACAAACCAGATTTTCTGTTGAATCTATAAAGCAGCAAAAAGTATTTTGAGACACAGTCTGAGGCTAGTCTCGAACTTTCAATCCTCCTGCCTTGTTGAGAGCCACAGCCAAGTGGGGATGGCGCATGGCATTTTGCCAGAAGGAGTGGTTGAGAGATGATGCCAGCGAGCCATTAAGATGATGATAATTAAGTTAAGCTGTGTATAATTGCTGTGACTGGATGATGCTGGATTGAAACAGGTTGTGTATTCAGTTGTATATAGACCTTTGCTGTCCGGCAATAGGGTGGCTCCTGCTTTTGGAGTTCCCCTTGAGTTCTCAGGGGGTTCCCTTGAGTTCCCAGTGAAGGGGAGAGAGTTCCCAGGGAGAACGTGTGGAGTGCCCATGAGAGTTCAGGCAATAAAGTAGTTCCTGTTTGAACGTACAAATGCCTTGTGGTGGCTCGGTTATTTGTGCCCAGCTAGACTGTGACACTACCTTAGCTTCTGAGTAGCTGGAATTACAGACATATGATAATGCACCCAGCTAAATTTCTTCTTTCATTGAAAAGTAACACAAATTTTCTTAAGAAAATATAAAAAACAATTTCCTAAGAGTTGTGAGTAAATGGTGAAAGTAATCTTTCAGGTATTAAATCCACACATGCACACACAAAAAGCTGAGTTTGAAATACAAGAAGAATCAGAAATTGAAGCATACAAGAGTGGTATGAAAAGTTTTATTTGGAAACCATGATTTTAAGTGGTCAGAGTTTTAGTTAATGTCAAAAGTGGTTTCCTAATGATCATAAAATACCAATTTTTTGAGAGTTAAGCAATTTCATATTATTATACACCTGTGTTCATTTTCTTGGATTGCTGTGACAAATTGCCACAAATTTGGTGTCTTAAAATAATTAAAAAAAAAATTGTTCTCACAGTCCTATAGACCCATAGGTACAAAAATCAAAATGTCAGCAAGGTTCTACTCTGTCCAAAAAAACAACAACAACAAAAAACTCTGCCTCTTTTCAGCCTCTAGTGGCTCTAGACAAGTATCTGGTTTGTGATTTGCACACCTTCAATCTCTTCTTGCATCTTCACATGGCATTTTCCTTTTTGTGTCTTGCTAAAGCCTATTTTTCTACACATGTCTTCTCTTCTAGGAGATTTGTTACTGGATTAAGAACCTCAAAGTCTGAGAAAACTGTCCAAAGTCACATTCACAGGTTCCAGCAACAAAAACTTGGGACTTACCTTTTGGGAGTCATTATTTAACCCACTACAAATTCCAGTTAGTTATATTTCATTTTTAAATCATCTATATGCATACATTTGTAAGTAGATAGAAAAAATAGACATATATACAGAAAAATCCATCAACAGTAATTACCTTTTGGGGGGGGGGGATGAAGGGGAACTCTAACACGCTATTTTATATATCTCTGAAAAAAAGGAGCATCTACTTTTTCACTACTTTAAACAATCATTTCATTCTCATTTAATCTCTGCAATCCTCCAACAAATCTACACCCATTTTTACTCAGTTTCCACTTCTGAGAAAAATCATCAAAAAATTTCTAAAACTTAAAACCCCACATCTACCACTCACCAGCACCTATTAAATACTTCAATTCTTCTCCAGTTACCTTGTCAGACATTATTTCCACAATTCCTCAAACTTTTTCTTACAATTTTCAGTATACATACAGGATCATTCATATCAGCACAGAAACACATTTTTTATATCTTTTACTGGTTCCCTTGAGCCCATCTTCTACTCTGAATACCACTCTATTTCTTTGCTCATGTTTGCAGCAAAATACCTCAAAAGAATTTTCTAACCTCTCAATATATACCACCCCCTACCCACCTTATATATGCTGCAGGGCCTTGTGCATGTCAGGCAAGCATTCTTTCACTGAACTCTACCCCTAGCCCCTTAAATTCAGTTTTATGTTCACTTTTCAACTCACCCTTATTTGCTCTCTTGGTTACCCAAATCCTACTAAATTATTTTCCTGTCTTTGACAGATTTTAGTTTGATTCCCTCCTCCCCTTTAATTCCTTTTTGTGGGGAATAAGAAGACAGCTAATGCAAAAGAATCACCTGGACAGTTTTTGCCAAAATACAGTCTCTTCCAACCACACATAAAAACATTCTGGTTTACCAGAGAGAGACATAAATAAATATATGCTTTCTGGGAAAACTTTCCGGGATGACACAAATATAACACAATCCCAATCACTACGTTGATAACCTCTAAATTAAAATTAACAAAATGACATTATAACTTTTGATTCATAATCATCTTTTTAAGTCTCTATATCCTTGGTTTTTCTAAAAGAAAAATATCTTCAGAGGAACCAGTAAGAAATTAATTGCAAATAGATTTGATGAATCCTGGAAAATAATGTCACCCCCCGCCCCGCCACGCCTCCCTCACCCCCCTCAAGTAGTCATATCACACCTAAATGACCACCTTCAAAATTCTATGCCTGTTATAAAGTTATATTCTTCCTCTTGCCTGCAAAAGCTTGTTTATTTTAGAATATTCAAAATTGCCAGGCTGCTGAAGAGAGAAAAATTTATTCTTCCCTTTTTTTGCTGTGTTATATTTTTCTACACAACTACCATATGAGAGTCCTTACAGCTCCTCATTCTGGTATATTTCACAAATTGTTTCTTTTCTGTATAGACAGCTTTATCTAGGGAGGTATTTATTTAAAAAGTAATTTCTACATGCTCATGCTATTCTGTATTCCTGATCTTGAGCAATGAAACACCAAAGACTTAAAAAAAAAAAAAAAAAAAATCAGTAAACCAGGTTTCTATCTCAGTGTACCAAATAATTTGAAGTCCTCTAAACCTTTCAAACTCATTCTATTTTCTCATGTTAAATAAGCCTACAGGACTAAATTAAGTAAGATTCTTATAGCTACACAATTCAAAAATACATAAGTGTACTATCAAAAATGTTTTAAACAGACATAAAAATCCATTATTTAGTGCATCTTTTGAAAACTTTAATCTTTCTTAAATATAAAAAAAATCCAATATATCCAGAAGATATTGTATTAAAAAAACTTTTATGTAAGCTGGGAATGGAACCACCATTTGATCCACCAATTGCCCTTCTCAGACTATTCCCTTAAGACCTTAAAAGAGTGTACTACTGGGATACTGCCACATCGATGTTCGTAGCAGCACAATTCACAATAGCTAGACTGTGGAACCAACCCAGATGCCCTTCAATAAATGAATGGATTAAAAAAAAAAATGTGGCATTTATACACAATGGAGTATTACGTAGCACTAAAAAATGACAAAATCATGGAATTTGCAGGGAAATGGATGGCATTACAGCAGATTATGCTAAGTGAAGCTAGCCAATCCCTAAAAAACAAATGCCAAATGTCTTCTTTGATATAATGAGAGCAACTAAGAACAGAGCAGGGAGGAAGAGCAAGAGGAAAAGATTAACATTAAACAGAGACATGAGGTGGGAGGGAAAGGGAGAGAAAAGGGAAATTGCATGGAAATGAAAGGAGACCCTCATTGTTATACAAAATTACATGTAAGAGGTTGTGAGGGGAAAGGGAAAAAAAACAAGGGAGAGAATTAAATTACAGCAGATGGGATAGAGAGAGAAGATGGGAGGGGAGGGGGATAGTAGAGGATAGGAAAGGTAGCAGAATACAACAGTTACTAATATGGCATTATGTAAAAATGTGGATGTGTAGCCGATGTGATTCTGCAATCTGTATACGGGGTAAAAATAGGAGTTCATAACCTACTTGAAACTAAAGTATGAAATATGGTATGTCAAGAGCTTTGTAATATTTTTTTTTAAAGTGAGAGAGAGAATTTTAATATTTATTTTTTAGTATTTGGTGGACACATCTTTGTCTGTATGTGGTGCTGAGGATCAAACCCGGGCCGCACGCATGCTAGGCGAGCGCGCTACCGCTTGAGCCACATCCTCAGCCCCTGGCTCTGTAATGTTTTGAACAACCAATTAAAAAAAAAAAAAAAAAAAACTTTTATGTAAACTGGTTTTTATCTAGGAACTTCATTCCTGATCAAAATTTACACTCTGACACACCACCATTCTATCCTTAAAAGTAAGTCAATTTGCACATATATATATCCTAATAAGAAAAAAACCTCTACTTCAATAAAGAACATCACTACCCATTATATCATCATAGAAAAATAGTATCTACAGAGTAAACAGTGCTTATTCTATCCTTTGTGGATAAAACCTAAAAGTATCTATATCCTACAATCAAAAGTAAAAAGAGCCAGAAAGACAAAATCTGTACTACTTAAAAGCTGGTATATCCCTTGAATATAAATATACTTACCCTCTCTGAGCATCAATTTTCTCAACTGAAAAATAAAGATAACACCTATCTTATAGGAATGCTCTGAGGATTAAAATAGACCATCTAATGCATTTTTTAGTGTTCTTAGAATACAGCAATCACTCAATAAAATGTAGTGACTACTTCTCAGACTCGTTTTTTATAAATCCCTTCTTTATAATCAGACTCTTCAAATGAAGTCTTTTAAATCATAAAATTATTAGGAACTACTTTTCTGCCCCCACAGTTATAATGAGCAAGTAGAATTCAACCAGGTCCAACATAAGCTTATGCTTTTATATTTTTTAAATAAAAAGCAATACTTGTCAAAACTATTTCTAATAAATATTGACTAATATTAAATTATTAAATTAAACCCACAAATATAATTTACAAATTCATTTATAATTGAACTTAAAATTCACTTTAATTTTCAGGTTCATTCACAGATTTTAGGCTAGGAAACCATCTAAATAAAGTAACAACATATGAAAATAAAGGCTGGGGCTGGGGTTGTGGCTCAGTGGTAGAGCACTTGCCTAGCATGGGTTCAATCCATAGCACCACATAAAAATATGTTATTTCAAAAAAAAAAAAAGAAAGAAAGAAAGGCTGAGGTGATATCACCAAAGATGACAAAGTAAGAAGCTCAAAGCAAAAGTCCTTCTACCGAAATAATTATTAAGCTGCCAAGAGGTACCAGTACCAACAAGAGTAGGTCTCCAAGATTTTGTTCTTAACAATTTCAGTTACCCTTATAGTCAACTGCAGTCCAAAAAAATAGGAAACTAGAAAATTCCAGAAATAAAAAATTCATAGGTTTTAAAACTGTACCTCATTTTAGTAGTGTGATATTATCTGGCACAGTCTCACTTCATTTCACCTAGGATGTGAATCATCTTTTGTCAGGCATATCCATGCTGTAAGTGCTACACATGCCCATTAGCCACTTGGTAGCCATTTCTGTTTGGTGTATGGTTTCTCGCTAAAGTTAAGTTTCTGACACAAACATCACGCAATCGCTTACCCCTCCCTCTCCTCTCTGAAGGGCGCCAAATTCAAAAGTTTTCTCCACCAATCCCCGCGCGCCATTCCTGAGTCACCCTGCCAATCATCACCCGCCAGGTTGCCAAATGCCTACCCTTCTTAAGCAAACCCTTCTAAGCAAGCTCAGGCTCTCTGCCCTCTTCCTCTTCTCTATCCCCTCTCTCTGCTCTTTCTTTTTCTCTCTGCTCTCTTCTCTCTCTCTGCTCTCCTCCTCTCCTCTCTTCCTCTTTTCTCCTAGAATCTCCGTCTGGAGTGAGTCACTGGCCTTTAAATCTCAATTATGAGATTGAGCAGGCGCGCCTATAATTCCAGGAGGAATTGGGAGGATGAGTTTACTAGTTCAACAGTAATCCCAACTATGAGAGAGGCTGAGGCAGGACTGGAAGTTCAAGTCCAACCTGGGCAATTTAACAAGACTGTCTCAAAATGAGAAAACTTAAAATTAAAAAGACTGAGGACACAGCTTACCAGTAAAGAAAGCCCTCAGTTTAATCCCTAGTATGGGGGAGGGGGGAATAGACAAAACAAAAAATTCGTTTAAAATATATATACAGGACTGGGGTTGTGGCTCAGCGGTAGAATGCTTGTCTTGCACATGCGAGGCCCTGGGTTTAATCCTCAGCACCACATAAAAATAAATAAATAAAATAAAGGTATTGTGTCCAACTACTTCTAAAAAACGTTTTAAAAAAATATGGGCTGGGGGTGTGACTCAGTGGTAGAGCGCTCGCCTGGCACGTGCGAGATACTGGGTTCTATCCTCAGCACAACATAAAAATAAGTAAGTGAAATAAAGGTATTGTGTCCAACTACAACTAAAAAATAAATATTAACTACACACACACACACACACACACACACAATGATTATAAGCAATTAATTACACACTAAATAATAGGGCCCCAAAATTGACGCACAGACACTGATAAAACTACAAAAAGAAATAGTTCGACATCTGGACACTTCAAAACTCCACTTTCAAGAAATAAGGAACCGGGCTGGGGATGTGGCGCAAGTGGTAGCGCGCTCGCCTGGCATGCGTGCGGCCCGGGTTCGATTCTCAGCACCACTTACAAACAAAGATGTTGTGTCCGCCGATAACTAAAAAATAAATATTAAAAAAAAAATTCTCTCTCTCTCTCTCCCCTCTCTCACTCTCTCTTTAAAAAAAAAAAAAAAAGAAAAGAAAAGAAATAAGGAACCTAGGCTGATATATAGCTCAGTTGGTAGAGCACTTGCCTCCCATGTACAAGGCCCTTGCGGTTCAATCCCCAGGTCCACAAAAAAAAAAAAAAAGAAAAAGAAAAAGAAGAAAGAAATGCAGAACCTGAACAACACTATCAACCAATTAGACCTAACAGTTATATCTAGAACACTCCACCCAACAGCCACAGAAAAGAACATACTGGGAAGGGGGCAGGGAAATGACCATTACCCAGGATGTAACCTATTTTAGGCAACAAAATATTCAGATTAAATATTTAAACAGCTAGGCTCTACAATGTATCTTCTCCAATCACAATACAATCAACCTAAAAATCAACAAGAGAAGAAAAACTGAAAAACTGAGAAGATAAACAAACCTTAAACTAGCAATAGGTTGAAGAATATATAGCTAGGGAAGTTAGAACAATTTGAGATTAATGACAATGACATCACAAAATTCCATATCTATAGGATTTGTTGAGAGGTAGAGTTGCAGCTGTAAAATCTACATAACAAAAGAAGAGAAACAGAGGGAAGTAGCCCAGTGATAGAGCACTTACACAATGCAAAAGGCCCTGAGTTAGATCCCTAGCACCACAAAAGGGAGGAGGAAGAAAAAGGGAGGAGGAAGACAAAGGGGGTGGGGGGTGGGTTCACACAACACAGGGAAGACCAGAAGCAGGAGAACCTCAAACACCTAACTGCACAATGTATCGAACTTGATAAAGAGCAAACTAAACCCAAAGTCAGTGATAAAAGGAAATAATAAAGACTAGACTGGAGATTTTTTTTAAAAAAATAGAGAAAACAGTCAAAAAAATAAAAAATTGATTTGTGAAAGATCAACAAAATTAGCAAAGCTTTAGCTAAACTTAAGAAAAAAATGTAGCAGATGCAAATAACTAAGATCGGAAAGTGGGAATAAAAAATGTAAGAGAAAACCATGAACAACTGTACACCAACAAATTCGATTATTTAGATGAAAATTAAAAATAAAATTAAATTAAAAATAAATAAAACTACAGCCAGGTGTGGTGGTGCACGCCAGTAATGCCAGTAGCTCAGGAAGCTAAAACAGGAGAATTTTGAGTTCAAAGTCAGCCTCAGCAAAAGTGAGGCACTAAGCAGCTCAGTGAGGCCCTATCTCTAAATAAAATACAAAATAGGGCTGGGGATGTGGCTCAGTGGTTGAGCGCTTGCCTAACATGTATAAGGCACTGGGTTCAATCCTCAGCACCACAGAAAAAAATAAAATAAAAACACTGTGTCTGTCTGCAACTAAAATTTAAAAATAAATAAATAATTAGGGGTGGGGATGCACCTCAGTGATTGAGTGCCCCTGGATTCAATCACTTGTACGCTCACCCACCCCCACAAAAAGTACAAAAAGAAATTACCAAAACTAACTTATGAAAATCTCAACAGACCTATGAAAAGAAAATGAATTATTCTTTCGGTTATCATAAAACTCACCACCATTGCCACCCACTGCGCTCGCCGCACAGCCCTGCCCGCCCACCACCACCAAAAAAGAGCCTTGCCCGCCCCCCACCACCAAAAAGAGTCCAAGACCAAACAGCTTCACTGGTGCATTGTACTAAATGTTTAAAAAAAAAAAAATGTTAACACCAATCCTCCTCAAGGTCTTTCAGAAACCAGAAAATGAAATAATACTTCCTAACACATTTTATGCCAGAAACATAATACTGATATGAAAACCATTTTTTAAAAATCCCCTTGAAATCCTCTGATATCCTTCAAATGTGGAAGCAAAACCCTCAACAAAATATAAGCAAACATTAAAGAATATACACCATGACAAATGGGAAAACCCCCAAAATGTAGGAATGGTTCACCATAAAAATATCACTGACTACACATTAATAGAATGGAAGATTTTTTTCACATGATCACTTCAATTGACATCTACAAGAAAAATTAAGTTCAACACCTTTTGATTCAAAATAAAACAAAATCACACACACTAGAAAACAAGGAATAGAATATAACATAAGAGGCATTTATGAATACCCAAAAGTTAACATCAGACTCAATGGTGAATGACTAATAGCTATCCTTCCAAGATCAGGAACAAAACAGGGATGCTGTTTAACACCATACTGGACAAGAAGTCCTAGCCAGAACAACTGAGCAAGGGGAAAAAAAAAAGTCAAAAGACATATTGGAAAAAGATATGACTTTCTCTATTAGAACATGATAAGATGGGGCTGGGGATGTGGCTCAAGCGGTAGAGCGCTTGCCTGGCATGCGTGCGGCCCGGGTTCGACCCTCAGCACCACATACAAAGATGTTGTGTCCGCCGAAAACTAAAAAAAATATATATATATATTAAAAATTCTCTCTCTCTCTCTCTCTCTCTCTCTCTCTCTCTCTCTTAAAAAAAAAAAAGAACATGATATGATCCCATATACAGGTCATCCCAAGGAATGTGCAAGTGCGTGTACACACGCGCATACATACACACACACACACACACACACACACACAGAGAAAACCACTAACCTAATAATAATAAATAAATGGAGCAAAGTAGCAGGGTACAAGGTCAATGTACAAAAATCACTTGAGATTCTACATACAATATACAAAGAAGAACTGAAAAGGAAAGTTAAGAAAACAATTCCACTTACAATACCATCCAAAAATTAAAAGTACCTATGAACAAACTTAAATACAGGGGTGAAAGATTTGTAAACTGAAAGGTACAAAACACTACTAAAAGAAATTAGGAATTGGGCTAGGGTTGCGGCTCAGCAGTATAGTGCGAAGCCCTGGGTTCGATCCTTAGCACCACATGAAAATAAATATATAAAACTAAGGTATTATATATCCAACTACAACTGAAAATAAAATATTTAAAAAAAAAAAAAA
The DNA here is from genome assembly GCF_048772815.1 of Callospermophilus lateralis. NCBI lineage: Eukaryota > Metazoa > Chordata > Mammalia > Rodentia > Sciuridae > Callospermophilus > Callospermophilus lateralis. Next base: position 123,480,661 of record NC_135314.1, on the reverse strand, counting down.
GAAAGAAACAGGGGCTGGGGTTGTGGCTCAGCAGTAGACCAGTCACCTAGCACATGTGAGGTGCAAAGTTTAATCCTCAGTACCACACAAAAATAAATAAACAAAAATAAAGGTTTTGGAGCTGGGGTAGAGCGCTTGCCTAGCACCTGTGAGGCCCTGGATTCAATCCTCAGCACCACATAAAAAAATAAAGGTATTAAAAAATTAATTTCAAAAAATAAATAAATAAAGGTATTGTATCCAACTACAACTAAAAAATATTTAAAAAGAAAGAAATTAGAAACTAAATAAATGGAAAGACATCCCAGGTTCACAGACTGGAAGATTGCTCAGTATTTCTAAGATGGCATAAAAACAGACACTTGACCAATGAAACAGAGTTAAGTGAGCCTGGAGGGAAACCCACATGTATCTATGTCCAACTTATTTTCAACAAAAGTGCTAAGAATACACATTGAGAAAAGACAGTCTTTTCAATTAACGATGTGGGGGAAATCTGATAGCCACATGCAGAAGAATGAAGTGAGACCCCTATCTCATCACCAGCTACAAAAACCAATTCAAAATAGACCAAAACCTAGGGAACTAGGAGAAGAAACCATAAAGGAAATGCTTCAGGAAACTGCCACAGGGGAGGATTTTTTGGACAAGACTCTAATAGCACAGAAAAAATAGACAAATGGGATTATTATGAACTAAAAAGCTCTGCATAACAAAAGAAACAAGAGTCAAGAGACAGGCTGGGGATGTGGCTCAAGTGGTAGCGTGCTCGCCTGGCATGCGTGCAGCCCGGGTTCGATCCTCAGCACCACATACAAAGATGTTGTGTCCCCCGAGAACTAAAAAAATAAATAAATAAATATTTTTAAAAAAAATAGTCAAGAGACAAACTACAGAATGGGAGAAAATACTTGCAATCTATACATCTGATAAGGCGTTAACATCAAGAATACATAAACAGGGGCTGGGATTGTGGTGAAGCGCACCTAGCACCGGCAGGACCCAGGTTCAATCCTCAGCACCACATAAAAATAAAGGCATTGTGTTGTGTCCATCTACACCTAAAAAAATAAATTAAAAAAAAGAATTCATAAACAAAAAACTCAGTAAAAAAAAACTGATAAAAATGGATAACAGACATTTCTCAAAGGAAGACATGTATTTGGCCAACAGGTATATGAAAACATGCTAACATCACTAATAACCAGAGAAATGCAAATAAAAACCAAAAAGATTACACTTCAATCCAGTAAGAATGGCTATCATCAAGATAACAAAAGCAAAAGATAACCATTGCTGATGAATTTGTGAAAAAAAGAAAAACTACTGGAGGAATGTAAATTAGTACAAGTCATCATAGAAAACAGTATGGAGGTTCCTCAAAAATAGAATAATACGATCCATCAATCCCACTTCTGCGTATATGTATATCCAAAGGAAATAAATCAGTATGTCAAAGAAACATCTGCACTCCCATGTTTACTGCAGAACTACTCACAATAATCAAGAAATGATAACAATTTATATGTCCATCAATGGACAAACAGGAAAAAAAAATATGGTATACATATACAATAGAGTACTGTTCCGCCATAAGAAAGATACAATCCTGTCATTTCCAACAACATAAATAGAACTGAAGATCATTATGGTGTGTGTCAGACCCAAAAAGACAAATACCACATAATCTCACTCATATTTGGAAGCAGAAAAAGTTGATTCCAGAGCTAGGAAAAGCGTGGGGGAAGAGGGGACAGAGGGGATCAATTGGTACTGAGTTACAGATAGATAAAAGAAGTTCTGGAGTGCTATTGCCCAATAATATTGATGATGACTATAGATGTACAGTGTATCTCAAAAAGCTGTTAGAAAGGATTCTGAATGTTTTCTTTTTTTAATATTTATTTATTTATTTTTTAGGTGTAGATGGATTCAACACAATGCCTTTATGTTTTATGGTGCTGAGAATCAAACCCAGGTCCCGCTCGTGCTAGGCAAGCACTCTACTGCTGAGCCACAATCCCAGCCCCAAGGATTTTGAATGCTTTCACACTGAAGCAATGATAAACATTCGTAGAAAAAGATATTTACCCTGATTTAAACATTACAAGATATACATATTGAAAATGTCATATATCACATCTTAAATAGGTATATATTGATTCATCTACAACGTGAATGAACCCTAAAAACATTAAACCAAGTCAGAGAAGCCAGACATATATTAAATGGTTCAACTATGAACAAGCAAATTTTCAGACAGAAAAATTAGAGGTTGTCAGGAGCTTGAGGGTTAAGGGGTAATGAGAAGCAACTCCTTAATGGGCATAGGATGTTCTGATATAATAAAAACATCCTAAACAAGAAATGATGGTTTCACCAGAACACATCTACAATAAATGCCACTAAACCATATATTTTAAATGGTTCATTATATGCTATGTGAATTTCACCTCAAATTGTAAACAAAATAAATAAAAATAAAAAATGAAAAAGATAATGCTAGAAAACCAATATTACCTATAACCACATAAAAATAAAATTAAATAAACAATAAAGTGAGACAGTTTTGCTGCTACTGTATTGATACTCACATAAAAGTACTTAGCAGTACTCCATAGTTAAGAATCACTTTTGAGGGTTTGGGCTGTGGCTCAGTGGTAGAGCACTTGCCTATCATGTGTGAGGCTCTGAGTTTGATTCTCAGCACCATTTATAAATAAATAAATTTTTAAAAAGTCTATCAACAAGTTTTTAAAAAAATCACTTTGAAATGTGTGGTAAAACCTGACCGATATTTAACGTGTAAGTGTATTTACTATACCTACTTTATAAATACCCCTAGAAATTATGGCTACAATATCATCTACTCAGATGAATATGGTTATTTGTATAAGTTCAAGGGACTCCAGAAAAAGTATCAGAGGATTTATACATAAAACTGAAGTAGCAATGTTTTTTGACCTATACATCACTAGAAATTTGCTAGATTTTTCTGTTCTTTTTCCTTTCTTTCTGAACACTGTTTTGGTTTTTTTTTATTATTATTTCTTAATTATTTTTAGTTGTAGTTGGACACAATACCTTTATTGTATTTATTTTTATGTGGTGCTGAGTATCGAGCCCAGGGCCTTGAATGCACTAGGTGAGCACTCTACCACTGAGCCACAATCCCAGTCCAGTGAACACTGTTTTTAAAACTAAAAAAGTTCTCCCAAAACAATTACAATGTAATTTTTTATAAACATACTTATTTCAAAGAACAATTTTCACAGAATTAGAGTTTGAATATATTATGGTATTCCAGAAAATAAGATATTAAAACACTGTTTTATCATTCCCTTCCTTAAGTTATTTCATTTCTCCTTTATTCTCCATTTCAGTACTTCAATTACAGGGCATCAGTCCTAGAATTCAGAAGTACACATTTTCCCCTCTCTCACATGCCACTATCCTGAACTAATCCTACATCGTATTTTGTTTCCTTTCCACAGTACAGAATTTAGAACATCTTTATACTAGATTGCAATGTACATACTTTAATTCATTTTAATACTGATTCAGGTAATAGCCCCTCCCCCATTCCAACCATGGACCAGAAGAAACTACTCAATGCAAAATGAAGTTTGCCAAGAAGAAAAAATACAAAACTCAGAAACAGTAAATAAATCAATCATTTTATTTAAGCAACTGTTTTCATGAATAGATTAAAGCCATATATGCAATTAAATGTTAAGTACAGAAAACCAATCTAACTCAACAAAACAGAGATAAGTAAAATGGTCATTTTCTGTTTTTATTTCACTAAACAATGAACTTCTTTAAAAACAAAAAGGGAAATGAAATGGCATGGTCAAAAGTAATTACTCTATGCAATATCTTGGACTCTCTTAAACCTTATAAATATTAGAGATAAATGTAACTCTATAAGAACTTCCCTGCACCAAAAGATACAATTTTGAAAGACACCATAGGCAAGCTACAGGATGGGAGAAGATACTAACAACTGGGGTTGGGGATGTGGCTCAAGTGGTAGCGCGCTGGCCTGGCATGCTGGCCTGGCATGCGTGCAGCCCAGGTTCGATCCCCAGCACCACATACAAACAAAGATGTTGTGTCCGCCGAAAACTGAAAAATAAATATTAAAAAATTCTCTCTCTCTTCCTCTCTCTCCCTCCCTCCCTCCCTCTCTCTCTCTCTCTTTAAAAAAAAAAAAAGATACTAACAACCTATTTAAATTGACAAAAGACATATATTCAGAATAAATAACATTCCTATGAATCAAAATATAGACAATGTAATTAAAATGAATAAATGACAAGAATGATCATTTTACAAAACAGGGTTATCAAAATAGCCAAAGCTGAAGTGCACTGTCAATCTCTTTACTAATCAGGGAAAATGCAAACTAAAACCATCAAAACTGACTAAAATTTCAAAAGACTTATTAAAGTACAGAAAAATAAGAAGGAAAGGAAACTCATATACTTCCAATAAAAGAAAAGTTTTAAAAAACTACTTGGCTGGGAAGGGTGGTACACACCCATAATCCTAGCAATTTGGGAAGCTGAGGCAAGAGGATCACAAATTGGAGGCCAGCCTCCCAATTTAGTGAGGTCCTAAGGAACTTAGCAAAACCCTATCTCAAAAAATAAAAAGGGATCAGTTGTAAAGCATCCCAGGGTTCAAAATCTCCAGAACAATAAAACAAAAACAAAAACAAAAATCCAATTTGGAAAACAACTTGACATTTTCTACTGATTACACACCTATGACTGAATGACTTCACTCCTAGATATTGGTTCAATTGAAACCGCTAAACGTGTATATTAAAAAAACAAATATATGCTGGGCATGGTGGTGAATGCCTGTAATCCCAGAGGCTCAGGTGACTAAGGCAAGAAAATCAAGAGATTCAAAACTAGCCTCAGCAGCTTAGCCAGGCTGTAAGTAACTAACTCAGTGAGACCCTGTCTAAATAAAAAGGGCTGGGGATGTGTTTTAGTGGTTAAGCACCCCTGGATTCACTCCCTAGTACCAAAAAATACATGTGTCAGGGTGTTTTCTTTTTAAGTACATATATATTTTTTTTTAATTGTATGTAATGCTAAGAATAGAACCCAGGGCTTTACAAATGCTAGGCAAGTGCGCCACCACTGAGCCCCAGCCCTGTGTGTGTGTGTTCCTGGCAATATTATTTTATAATGACCCCAAACTGAAAATACTCCAATGTTCATCAAGAATAAAGTAGATGTGTTGGATATGGCACAATCATAATGCAATACTAAAGTAATACAAATGAACTAAAGCTTCCAACATTAATGAATAGTACAAATAATATTGAGCAAAGGAAATAAGAAAAAAAAAGCAAAGAGTATGATTCCATCAATATGAAGCTCAAAATTAGACAAAGCCAAACTACAGCATTTAGGGATACAGACTTAGTAGACAATTTTTTTAAAAAGAAAAAAGAAAATTATAACCATAAAAGTCACAATAGTGGCTCTTTAGGGCAAAGGAAAGGGATTGTAAGGCAAAGGGGCCCAACCTGGGGGAGCTTCTGGGTTATTCATAAGGTTCTGTTTTTCTTTTTTAATATTTGTTTTTTTTAGTTTTAAGTAGACACAATATCTTTATTTAATTTTATTTTTATATGTCAAATCCAGTGCCTCATGCATGCTAAGCCAGCACTCTACCACTAAGCCACAACCCCACCCAAGGTTCTGGTTCTTTATCTAGAACGTTTCATAATGTGTAATCTTTAGTACATTTAAGCTTGATGCACTTTGTTTTATTTCACAAATTTTTTAACTTGTTTTACAAATTATAAGGCAAGAAAATGGGAAAAATCAACTAGACATTTTGGACAATTATTATAGCTAAAAAGATAAATAAAAGGTATATATATATATATACACACATATACACACATATTGACACAAGTCTCTTTTAAGGGTTCACATCAATTTTTTAAAAAGTCACTTTTGGAATGGTCACAAATGGCTTAGTATGAATGCCAACATTTCTTTTGCTTTGTTCAATCTGTTTTTGTCTTAAGAGTTATATCTTCCAAATCTGTTTTCCAAAAAGTGATATGCAAAGAATAATTTCTAACACTGATAAAGCTGAAGATCATATGGCAAAAATTGAAGGCATTTGTCTCTGAAATGACTTAATTTCTGAAAACACTGATTGGACTCATGGCCGCTTTTCTGACCCATAGCAATGACCCCGTGCTTCTGGGATATGAATCCTATAAGCCAAATTTTGTAGGTAACAGATTTCAAATCAAAAGAAATTCTGCCCTTCTGTAAAGCCTAAATAAATTACTGACCAAACCCAGGGACATGGTTCTATCAGAATAATATCCTAACTAGCTAACCAAAGAAACCTCTAACGTTTCAAAGTAAACTTTATGTTTACAAAAAAAAAAAAAAAGAAGAAGAAAGAAAAAGAAAACATCTATGCATTCATTTCCTAGTTCACAACTATCCATAGTAAAAAGAAGCATAAACTTTCAAATTAAAGCTGCACTAACGAGTTGTAAAACTTTCTGCAAATAACTACACCTTTCAAGCCTTAGTTTCCTCATATATGAAGCGAGGATAACTTTTGTAACTTACTCCAAGTTTCTAAGCCTTGATTCAGAATGAGAAAAACATGCATCAAATGGCTTATCACAATAAACTGTATACATTAGGCCTACACTATATAACATAGTTGTTATCAGTTTCCCCCATTTCCCTTTGCTCTACTTGGTAAATGCATGGAGCACAAAGCCACAAAATCCTGTTAACCTGCTGAAGGATAGATGAGGCTGCACATGGAGGAATTAGCAAAAAGCAGGTTTTACTGGGCCACCAGGTCCAGAGGAAGACTTTCACTAAAACCAATCCCTCTGAACCCAAGTTCAGAAAGTTTTAGAACTGTATAACCAATGTGTAGGGGGAGGGACTCACAATCTGCAGAAGTCCACATAAAAGCAAGTTTTTTTTTTTTTCCCCCTACTGTTCTGGGCAACCAACTCAGGCCAGGTTTTACAAAAATAACCCCAAGGACACTCTCTGTGAAAATCAGTGCCTGGGAAAGGGAGAGTTCTCCCCTCCCCTTTTCCCACCAGCTGGTTTCCCAGGACCTAATTCACCATTTACTCTTATCTTTTGGATTCTAAAGGACTTTCCCTAGATCTTACTACTGTCCTTTGAAATGCAAACGCCTCTGTGAAGGCCTTGAGTTAGTCTTTCCTATTGCCCTCTGCTTCTGCAAACATACCCTCCTCCCCCCTACTCCCAGCCTGAAAACTCTTGCAGAAATTCTTGCTGATAGTCTTAGAAGAATTATGGTGAGGATCTCTGAAGGAGCTTAATTAAGATTTTCTATGGAGTAGGGGGTGCCACTAGAAACCGAGCCGCAACGCCTACACCCCTACACCACCCGCAAAATAATCTATGTGTACCTTTTTATTCTCATTTATCCTTTGGACAATCATAAGCAGATATTAGAGACTGAGAATGTAACTCATTGGTACACTGCTTACCTCACATGCCTAAGCCCCTGAGTTCAATCCCAAACGCTGACCAAAAAAACCAAAACAAAAAACTAGAATGACTTAATTCTGAAGCTGAGTGATAAGTATGTAGAGATTCATTAAAGTGTTTTGTCTTCATCTGTACATCTGAAATTTTCCACAATCAGGTGTTTGTATAATAAATCTTGAGTCTTCAGAACAGTAAATGAAACCTTTCAAGCAATCACATCCATTGAATTTTTTAAATGTTTTTTCTAGTTGTAGATGGACACAACACCTTTTTATTTTTTTTTTAATATATAGTTTTATTATTTATTTTATTTAGTTATCGGCAGGCACAACATCTTTTTTTGTATGTGGTGCTGAGGATCAAACCCGGGCCGCACGCATGCCAGGTGAGCGCGCTACCGCTTGAGCCACATCCCCAGCCCACCTTTTTATTTTTTATTTTTATGTGGTACTGAGGTTCAAATCCAGTGCCTCACACATGCTAAGCAAGTGCTCTACCACTGAGTCAGAATCACTGCCCCATCTTCATCTAGTTCTAATCTGTTTTAAATTATTAAGCATTATATTTTTATGTGACATAAACTGCATTTTAATGTAGTTTTCTAGATGTAGTAAAATCCTCTAATGCTATGATTCTTGTTTCATTACAGCAGCTATTGTCCTATGTGATACTAAAATCAAATCAAGCAAACATCCTAAATACTAAAATAAAAAGAGGCTAATTAAAACCCTCATATTGATGGTAGAAATGTAAAATGTTACAAACATTTTAGAAAATAGTTGGGCAGTTTCTTAAATTATTATAAAATTTCTATATGACCCACAAATTCCACTCCTAGGTAGCTACAGAAGAAAAATGGAAACATAACTATACCAAAACCTGCATACAAATGTTCATAGTAGTATTATTCATAATAATAATAGCCAAAATTTGGAAATCCAAATGTCCATCAACTGGAGAGTGGATTAAGAAAATGGAATATTCGGGCTGGGGCTCAGTGGTAGTGTGCTCGCCTAGCATGCATGAGGCACTGGGTTCGATTCTCAGCACCACATTAAAAAAAGACAATAAAGTCCATCAACAACTAAAAAAAAAAAAATTGAAAAAGAAAATGGAATACTCTTCAGAATAAAGTCCCAAAACATCCAATACCATGAATAACCTTGAAAACATTATGTTAAACAAGTCAAATATAATGCACCATATATTGTTTTATTCCAATTATTCCCAAATGAGGCAAATCTGTATGGTTAGAAAATAAGATTAGTAGTTCTTGGAGGTAGGAGTGAAAACTGGAAGTGACTGCAAATGGGCATAGATTTTCTTTGGGGGAAGAAAGAACTATTCTAAAATTAGACTGTAGTGATGGTTGTATAGTTTTCAAATTGGCTTAAAAAAAACACTGAATTGTAAACTTAACAAGACAATTTTACATTATATAAATTATACCACCCTATATCTATGAAAAAGACGGAATGCACCTAAGACCTGGACTATGCTACCTCTGGAATGATGGATGAATAAGGATGGATAGGTCTCAGCTAAATACATGGCAAAGCAGATACTGAAATCTAAACTACACTGCAAAATCCATACATTCCCTACATTCAGAAGCAAGAATACACTTAGAAACACTAGAAACAATATTTATCTTTCTCAACTTTGCAAGAATAAATCAAATCCATACGTGTACCAATAGATTAAATTGAAGAATGAAGAATCAAATTATAAAGTACAAGATAAACCATAGAATGCATACATACATAAAATCATAATAAGGAGTCATGGGAAGCAGGACACAGATATTGTCCACGACTATATGAAGCTGAAGCCAAATTAACTGAATAGTGAGGAGTGTTTATACAAATTACATTTGGCATTTGTCTCCAACACTGTCCCTGGAGAGTGTCCTGACCCAGATCTGCTACAATGCCAACAGATTTATCAGGTATCAGAGCTCAGTAATACTGATAAATAAAATGAAACAACTTGTTTGGGGTTCATTCTGAATGCTTATCAGCATTCAGATTATAATCTGCATCGCATATTACAAAAGGAAAATAGGCACTGACTGGTCAGCACAGGCAGCCTATTTCACTTGAAAGTTAATTCCTCAATGTGTACAAAAATCTGCTACCCTGGGTTCATTCCTCAGACTTTAATTCACCTGAAACTTTCATCACTTCTAGATGTAAATAATAAATTTAATCTCTGATCATATCAATTATGAGAACTACAGTCTGGGACACAGTTCATCAGGACCTGCCAAATTTAAGAACTGACAGGCTGATTAGCCTTCCCTAGAAACACTACTGCATACCTCTAAAAGCAACTTATATTTTGTATGTTTTACAAACTGGATGAATGATACTGAGAAATCTGCAAATGTGTCCCCCAGAAGAAAAGCACTTATATTAATGTTTCATAGTTTAAGGAGCACTGTTATAATAACTCATTTGCTAGCCAACATCCTGAGATGACAAAGACACACATATTTATTTCCAACACAAGTGAGACAGTGAGATAAAAGTAATTCACAAAAGGACACATTGCTAATATATGAACTAATCTGGATTAAAATCCAGGTCACTGATATCATAACCCAGTAGTTCCTTCTTTTAGACACAAACAACACTGAATAAAACCAAGAAAGCCTTATTAGTTTCTGCCAGGGAAACCAATAATTATTTTCTGCAGTCTTAAAAGTAGAGAAAGTCCTCTTATTTTAATAAATAATAAAACATAAATGAGAGATCAGGTCAGACTCTGATAAAAATGCTCAGATTTTGGATAAACAGATAGAAGTAGGTTTATAAACAATACTGAAGGAAGTACTAAAAGCCAAATAGGTTTTTAAAAAATATTTTTTAGTTATAGATGGACACAATAACTTTTATAACTTTTATTTTTATTTTATTAGCTTTAGGTGGACACAATATCTTTATTTTTTTTTTTTAATGTGGTGCTGAGAATTGAACCCAGGGCCTCACGCATGCCAGGCAAGCGCCCTATCACTTGAGCCACATCTCCAGCCCAACTTTTATTTTATATATTTATTTTTATGTGGTGCTGATGATCAAACCCAGTACCCAACATGTGCTAGGTGAGTGCTCTACCACTAAGCCACAACCCCAGCCCCAAACAGGTTTTTGTTTGTTTTTGCAGAACTAAGGGTTGAATCTAGGGGAATTCTACCACTGAGCTATATCCCCAGCCCTTTTTATTTTTATTCTGAGACAGGGTCTTACTAAGCTGCTGAAGCTGGCCCCAAACCTGCAATCCTCCTGCCTGAGCCTCCCAAGTTGCTACAATTATAGGCATGCGCCACCATGTCCAGCCAATTAGTTCAATTTGGAACTAAATTATTTTCTTTTTATATGTAAATGAAAGCAAAGAGGTATCCTTCCCTTAGAATCTTGCTTTAAAACCTAATAACTCTTTTTATATTCTTTATCTTAAGAATAAAATTGCTGATAGGCAGGAATAGGTGAAGTTAATAATTAAGTTCCCTTACAAAGGATTATTAAGAACTACACGGGCTGGGGTTGTGGCTCTGAGGTAGAGCACTTGCCTAGCATGCGTGAGGCACTCAGGTCTATCCTCAGCACCACATTAAGTAAAATAAACATTGTGCCCACCTATAACTATAAAATATTTTCTTAAAAAAACGGGCTGGGGATATGGCTCAAGCGGTAGCGCGCTCGCCTGGCATGCATGCGGCCCGGGTTCGATCCTCAGCACCACATACAAACAAAGATGTTGTATCCGCCGATAACTAAAAAATAAATATTAAAATTGTCTCTCTCTCTCTCTCTCTCCTCTCTCACTCTCTTTTAAAAAAAAAAAAAAAACTATACTGTCATCCAGCAATTTCACTCTAGGTACATGTATGTAAAAGAATGAGAATATATATTCACCAAAAGACTTGTATAACAATTTCCCAGCAATGTTACCATAATAGTCAAAAAACTAAAAGTAACCTAAAGAGGGTTGGGGTTGTGGCTCAATGGTAGAGAGATTGTCTGACATGTGTGAGGCACTGGGTTAGATCCTCAGGACCACATAAAAAAATAAATAAAAGATACTGTGCCCATCTACAACTAAAAATGTATACATTTTTTTAAAAAAGTAACCTAAACATCCATACACAAAAGCATATTCCTACAGTAATACAGTACATGACAATAAAAAAGAACTGATAACCTGCCACAATACGGATAACTCTCATAGACATGTTGACCAAAAGACTGAGCAAGGGGATTCGCATCTATAATCCCAGCAACTCAGGCGGTTAAGGCAGGAGGATGCAAGTCCAAGGCCAACCCCAACAATTTAGTGAGACATTGTCTCAAAAAAGGCTGGGATGTAGCTCCTGTTGAGTGCACACCTGGGTTCAATTCCCAGTACCAAAGCAAAATAAACACCAAAAAAAAAAAAAAAGCAGCAGCAGCCTCTATTACCAGACATTAAAATACAAAATTAACTTTGATTACAGAAGTTGAAATGGGGAGTAAAGGGGAGAATAACATGGAGAACCTCCTGGGATGTTGAAAATGTTTATTTTCTTGGACTAGGAGGTAGTTAATGGGTAACAATCCATCAACCTTATGAGTAGTATATTTTACTCCATATATTAACATGATACACTACAAAAAAAGATGGCATTTATTTGGTACCTTTTATAAAATGTAAAAAAACTTTTTTTTTTTTTTTTTTTTTTTTGGTGGTGGTGCTGAGGATTGAACCCAGGGCCTTGTGCATGGGAGACACACAACAGAACTTCTTTTAATGTCAAATTTTAAAAGAAAAAACTACTAAAAGAACTTAACCATAATTGAAAAGAATGATTTTGAACTAAAATTAGCTCACAGTACATTCAATCATTTTACCACAAAGATATGTCTTTGAATTTTTGTTCTAAAATTTAGAACAAAATCTGATATGCTCCAAGGAATGGGTGTAGTAAACGTCAGGGTATTCTCTATCTGGTCCCATTTCAATCTTTTTTTTTTTTTTAAGCATCTTCCAGAAATAAAATAACTAAATTCAAGTTTATCAGTGAATAGGTGAAATCATCTTCTGTGAAAAAGAGAAGTGGTAAGGTAAGGGAGCTACAGAGGATTATAAGTTTTTAAATAACTGCAATGAAGAATAAGAAAAAACTAGGAATCAAAGAGGATTACTGGGTAATGCAGAGAGTACAATTAAAAATGGAGAGCACAAATATTTAATAGCTCCAGTACGTAAGACTATTACTTCCTCCAACTAGGTTCAGCAACTCAGGGCCAAAAGCACACAACTTAGAAATTGATCTGTAGCTGGCTTTTGTTGAGATACATGCAACAAAGAAAGATAGAAAGCATTTCTTTATCCATCAATAAAGTTCTACACTAGGTAAGAAAATAAGGCATGAAGAGATGATACTTGGGACAAAGAGATGTCAAAACTAGAGGGGAATTGAAAGTGCAATGCCACAGTGAAGTACTTGCTTAGCATGCCTGAGGTCCTGAGTTTGACCTCCCATCACAAAAAGAAGATTGGGGGCGGGGGGGGGGGGGGGGGGGCTAACTAGAGGGCTATATTCTATAAGACTGAAAACATTCATGTTGGGGCTGGGGCTGTAACTCAGTGGTAGAGTGCCTGCCTAGCACATGTGAGGCACTGGGTTCAGTCTTCAGCACCACATAAAAATAAATATATTGTGTCCATCTAGGACTTAAAAAAAAACATTTATGTCAAATGTCTATGTTCAAAAATAATACATTTAAAAGTTCAGCATATTTGAAATATCATTAATAGGTCTATAGCAAAATATCATTTCTTTTTTTAGAAAATGGAATGCTTTTGGCTTACAATTCAATTTTTTTTTTCAAGAAACTAGAATGTTTCCAAATGGAACCAGTCAAATGCTTAAAGTATTATAATTGCAAATATAGATGCTCCTCAACATTACTATGTAAATCCTATGATTTTTTTCCAACATTTTGAATCAACTAAGGAAGCTTCCAAACTTCTTAATGAATCTTTACCAAAAAATCTTAATCAAATCAAGTCACCCACACATCAATATATAAAGCTTTAATAAGCAAGAATTGGGAAGTGTGTGTGTGTGTGTGTGTGTGTGTGTATGTATTGAAGTAAAAAATAATTATTTCCTATTTCTAAATTCAGTCTAGCTTGACAAAATATCATCATTGAATTGTTGCATTGTTGATTCCATGCGTATTGAGTTTACCTTGAAAACCACTTTTTTAGGGCTGGGGTTGCAGCTCAGTGATAGAGCACTTGCCTAGCATGTGTGAGGCACTGGGTTCAATTCTCAGCACTGCATATAAATAAATAAAATAAAGGTTCATCTACAACTGAAAAAATTAAAAATAAAAAAAAGTCTTTTTTAAAAATATGACTGCATAATTTTTGTCATCAAAAAGTTGCCACATACAAAAAGAAACAAAAATTGAGATTAGCAAGTCAGACATTCATTATTCTAGTAATAATTCCAATTCCATGTATTCTTGAAGAGCACCAATAAAATGACTTAAGAGATATGAGAACAGCTACAAGGAGATCTAGTTGCATTATGTTTTATTATTGGAATACATGCGAAGGACATCCTGTCATATAATAAGCAATGTAAATGAAGGTTGAAGAAACTGCCAAATCCATGGGAATAGATTATAGACTGCACAGGCCTATTACAATATATTTTTTCCCTTATAGTACTAGAATAGCAGTGTGTCTCTCTCCTATTAATAGCAACTCACATTCCTTTAAAGAGGTGAGATTTTATAAACCAGAATCCTCCATTCCTGGGCTTCCCCTCAGCGTTGCCCATTTTAGGATGGCACCAACATTACTCAATTGTCAGAAACCTAGAGATCATCCTTTCCACCGCCCCGCCCCCCCCAAAAAAAGTATATATATGTATATATGTGTGTGTGTAACTATTTTATTTTATAAAATTTATTTTTATGTGGTGCTAAGGATCGAACCCAGTGCCTCACACATGGCTAGGCAAGTACTCTACCATTGAGCTACAACCACAGCCCTAGAGATCATCCTTGACTTGCCTTTTCTCTCTTGCCTATCCCCAAAACTCAGAATTAGAACACTTCTTGTTGTTACCTCTAGTACAATCATAGTCCAAGACACTATATATTTGCCACCAGGATTCTATAACAACTTAACCTTCCCCTTTTCTATTCCATCCCTCCTTGCCCAGTCCAGTATTCACAGAGCAGCTGAAGCAAGGATTCTCAACCTTGGCACTACTGAAGTTTTGGGCAGTTAGTTCCTTGTTGTAAGGGGGGTTGTTCTCTGAATTATAAAATGTTTAGCACTCTTGGGCTCTACCCACTGATGCCAGTAGTTATGACAATTTATCCATCACCCCAAGTTGTGACAATCAATACTATCTGCAAACATTGCACAAATACCCACTGGGAAGCAAAATTGGTTTGAGAACCACAGTGCTAGAATTTTTTGGTCTTGTTTGTTTTTACGAAGTGTTGGGGATCAAACCAGGGCCTCATGCATGGTTAGCAAGCACTCTATAATGCCAGGATACGTTTCCAGATATAATGTTTTTAAAACATTCTTCTGCTTAAAACTCTCCCACGGTTTTTACATTTCACTTATAACAAAATATGCACTCCTTGAAGTCCTAAGAATCTCAAATATACCTCCATAATCCTGATTCTGCATACCACTCTAACCTCATGATACCATTAGACTCTTCCTGTATTATACTCCCCCCTCTAGTAACTGGCCTTTTCAATTCCTAAAGGCCAGTGCTATTTGTTTAGATTTTTTGTTCTTTCCTGTGCATGGACCATTCTTGTCTAGTTTTGTGCGTGTCTCAGCTTAAATATCACATCCTCAGATGCTTTTCCTGACTCACTAGGTAATAAATATACCTCATACTATCACCCCTCACAATACCTCATTTATTCCTTTCATAGCACATATCACAGTGTATGATTATTTTTATTTATGTGATTATTATTCTCACACATGAGGACAAATTACTTGTCTGCCTTATTTCTCTGCATATAACTGAATTTAAATAAATAAATTTACAACTTGGAGAAATAGGTGATAGGTGAGTTGACACCAATGACAACCTCAGTACAATCTCCATCTCATTCCTCACCTGTATTTATGATCACTTTACCCTTGAAGTGAAGGGGGGGGGGGGAAATTCGGAGAAAGGAGGAAGAGGAGACAAAAATGTTCTCTGAAGGGGAATGTACAAATTAAGTAACATAAGTAATGAATTTTAACCTCACAAAGGACTTAATAAGCACCCTATATTCAATAAATGATGGTTATGTGTGTAAAGCACCAAGCACAATATCTATAAAAGATACTTGAGAAGGGGCTGGAGTTGTGGCTCAGTGGTAGAGCACTTGCCTAGCATGCGTGAGGCACTGGGTTCGATTTTCAGCACCACATACAAATAAATAAAATGAAGGTCCAGCAACAACTAAAAAAAAAAAAAAAATTTAAAAAAAGATACTTGAGAAATGAAAGTCCTTGTGGAGAGTGGTGACAGTAACTGGGAGACCAGTGTCTGTGATTGAGGTCCCTGATGACTTTATGGCTGTGGCATGCTTTTAATCTCATCTACCACCACTTTGTCTGAATATGGTTAAGAATGGAACTCAAGGGCTGGGGATGTGGCTCAAGCGGTTGCCCGCTCACCTGCATGCATGCAGCCCTGGTTCAATCCTCAGCACCACATACAAATAAAGATGTTGTGTCTACTGAAAACTATAAAATACATATTGAAAATTCTCTCTCTCTGTTAAAAAAAAAAAAAAAAGAATGGAACTCAAAAAGATACTTTTCCCCTTCTGGATCTCCAGGACATACCATACTAAGTAAACACAAGGTTGTTATTCACCCCATGTAGCCAGAACAGCACCTCATCTTATATATAAGAAACTCAAGATGACATATCTACTTCTAACCTAAATTTATACACATATACCTGCCTACTTTAAATCTCTAAGATTATCTGTAGTACCTAATACAATATAAAGATTTAACATGGTTAATGTACATGTACAAATTTTTTCTTTCAAATATTTGCAATTCAAAGTTGGCTGAAATCATGGATGAAACTAAAGACAGGGAAAACTGTATGTTGATTTTGAAAAGCCCAAGGGCCTCATTAACCAAACCCAACTAACCACAAAATGACTTTGAAATTGCATTTGCTTGTTCAATAAGAAAGATAAGCATATTATTATTCAATTTCAGAACCTAACTTTAAATTTACCTATATTCTGTGTATACATTCAGGGATAAGTGGTAAAAAATATATTATAAAATATTATAAAGGGAGCATAAAGGAAGCCAGATGGTCAGATTCCATATCCAGATCTGTCTAACAGGATAAGTTTTTTGGAGATGGGGTCTGTTTTGCCCAGGTTGGTCTCAAACTTGGGCCTCAAGAGATCACTTTCTCCTGCCTCAGCACATCTTTTCTCCACCCCAGTAGCTAAGACTATAGGCTTATGCTAGCTACCTAATTTTAATGTACTGTTTAGGAAAAAATATATCTTGGGTTATCTGCAACATCAGTAAAATAATATGAAAATAAATAATAGGCACTAATATAACTGTGATTTTTTTTTGCCTTCATTCAAATTTGAAGAAAATTATAATTTTCAGTTAGAGAATAGAGAAAATAAATACCATGAAACCCTGGTATTTTCTGTTTTTAACTATTTGAGGGTAGACTATAGAAGCACTAAAAACTGTACTCTAACCCACCACTTCCCAGCTATGTAACATTGGTAAAAGGTACCTTAACTTTTCTACCTCACTTGTGAAATGGAAATACTATGATTGTTGTGCTATTTTATTATCATGCTATTCAGTATAGTATTTGACACATTCTCAAAAAGTAATCTGTAACTAATCCTGTCAATTATATTGTTCACAACCCTCATTATTTAACATAAACTGGAAGATCTGGGTTCAGGTGGTCTGGCTGGGATGAATCCCAAACACTGGTATAGGTTCAAAGCTCCCAGATGTTTCTATTTTGTTTTGCTGAAGGTTGAACCTAGGGCCCTTAGCATGTGCTCTACCATTGGGCTATACACCCAGCACTCCCTGGCCAGGTGATTTTAATGTGCAATTATTGGCCTAAGGACAAAGTTCAAGTTCTTTACCTGAGCACACTAGCCACTTTGATCACTGTACTTTAATCATTGATCCATAGGGACCCTCCTACTACACAAGCACTTGAATAAGTAACAGTCCCTGAAGAGGTGGGCTATAGTAGTGGTCCTCATACTTCAGCCTGCAGCAGAATCACCTAAAATACCTGTTATAACACAGAATGCTGGTCTCTATCCCTAGAACTTCTGAGCTAGTAGACATACAGTAGAGTCCCAAGATTTTTCATATCTAACAAATTTCCAAGTAATGCTGACAGCACTGGCACAGGTGTCACACTTTGGGAACCACTACTGGGCTACTATTCCTTTACCTGTAATGTCATTCCCAACTTCTTTTCAGGAAGCATCTGCTCGCTTCGTCAATCCACCTCAAGGCCTTTATTAGCTAATATAAAACTTGCCCTCCCTGGCAAAAAAAAAAGCACTGAAGAATATTATTTTTAATGGTACATTAGTACACACAGTTCTTTTTTGAAGATTAGAAAAAGCTCACTTTGTCATATATATCTAAAAAAATTAAAAATTAAAAATAGAAATAGAAAAAGCAGCCTCCTTTAAATAGGAAAATTTTTAAATGGGGTGGGGGGGGGCAAGAAGACAGAATTTGTCAAGCAAAATAAATTCTGAACTTCAACCTCCACCTGCTCCCTTGACCAGAGCAGCAATTATACAACCATTTATGGCAGCCCTGGCCCAATGTACCACTAAAGCACAAAAGAGGAGAAACAAACCCTGGCTGGAAAAGAAGGGCAATAAAGCTATCAGAAAAGGAATTTTAGGGAAGTAATTTTAGGGTTGTGAGTCTTAATGTGGCTCCTCTATACTTCAGGACTGAAGAACCGTGCTTTATTACTTTTTTATAACCACTATAAATGATCAATAAATGCTTAATGAATGACAACTTTCTCTTTTTCATCAAGTAAATAAAGATAGCACACTCCTACATTTGGCACCAAAAACTATAAATATTAGGTATCAACATTGTCTTTGGTCTACAGACTTATTAAGTTAGAAGAAAGCATCAATTATTCTTAATACACAGTTGGGAGGTGGAGAGGCAAAATATCATACTTACATCTTTGAAAATGAAAGACTTTCAAATTAAAAAATGCATTACTTAATTCAGACTGATTTCATGATTATTTCAATAGGAGTTACATTTACAGGAATCTTAGAAATCTGCTATTTCATCCAAAACAGTAATTTTAAAAATAAAGAAACTGAGGCCTAGAGAACTAATGGCTCAAAGATACAAAGCTAGTTAATTAGTGACACAGCTGTAATTAAAACTCAGATTTCAGGCTAGGGATGTAGCTCAGGGATAAGAATGTTTGCCTAACATGCAAAACACCATGGGCAAGGGCAGGACTCCAACTTGGATCTTATAATCTCATGCCCTACATTAGACTTCTCTCTTCTACACCATATTACCCTTATATTTAAATAAAATTAAATTTAAAATTTAAACTAAAATTTAAATATCCACAACTCACAAAGAAAACAGTTAACCACAATTTTGTTGTCTATATCCCACTTTTATGAGGGAAAAAAGCATTTATTTTACCTAGGAACTCACTTTAAGAGTAAAGTTATAAAATACTTATAAAATCCTGCTTTTCATGCTAACGAAAAGAAGAAGAGAGAGAACTCAAATTACCAACATACGGGATGAAAAGGGCAATATCACAATGGACACTACAGAAATACAGACGATAATTAGAAATTATTTTGAAACCCTATATTCCAATAAAATAGAAGATAGTGAAAATATCGATAAACTTCTTAAGTCATATGATATGCCCAGATTGAGTCAGGAAGATACACACAATTTAAACAGACCAATAACAAAGGAGGAAATAGAAGAAGCCATCAAAAGACTACCAACCAAGAAAAGCCCTGGGTCAGATGGATATACAGCGGAGTTTTAGAAATCCTTCAAAGAAGAATTAATACCAATACTTTTCAAGTTATTTCAAGAAGTAGAAAAAGAAGGAGATCTTCCAAATTCATTCTATTAGGCCAACATCACCCTGATCCCGAAACCAGACAAAGACACTTCAAAGAAAGAAAACTACAGACCAATATCTCTAATGAACCTAGATGCAAAAATCCTCAATAAAATCCTGACAAATCGAATACAAAAGCATACCAAAAAAATAGTGCACCATGATCAAGTAGGATTCATCCTTGGGATGCAAGGCTGGTTCAATACGGAAATCAATAAATGTTATCCACCACATCAATAGACTTAAAGATAAGAACCACATGATCATCTCAATAGATGCGGAAAAAGCATTCGACAAAGTACAACAACCCTTTATGTTCAACATACTAGAAAAACTAGGGATAACAGGATCTTACCTCAATATCGTAAAAGCTATATATGCTAAGCCTCAGGCTAGCATTATTCTGAATGGAGAAAAACTGAAGGCATTCCCTCTAAAATCTGGAACAAGACAGGGATGCCCTCTATCACCACTTCTATTCAATATAGTTCTCGAAACACTGGCCAGAGCAATTAGACAGAGGAAAGAAATTAAAGGCATAAAAATAGGAAAAGAAGAACTTAAATTATCACTATTTGCAGATGATATGATATTATATCTAACAGACCCAAAAGGGTCTACAAAGAAACTACTAGAGTTAATAAATGAATTCAGCAAAGTGACAGGATATAAAATCAACACACATAAATCAAAGGCATTCCTGTATATCAGCGACAAATCTTCTGAAATGGAAATAAGGACAACCACCCCATTCACAATATCCTCAAAAAAAATAAAATACTTGGGAATCAACCTAACAAAAGAGGTGAAAGATTTATACAATGAAAACTACAGAACCCTAATAGAAGAAGACCTTAGAAGATGGAAAAACATACCCTGTTCATGGATAGGAAGAACTAACATCATCAAAATGGCAATATTACCCAAAGTTCTCTATAGGTTCAATGCAATGCCAATCAAAATCCCAAGGGCATTTCTTGTAGAAATAGATAAAGCAATTATGAAATTCATATGGAAAAACAAAAGACCCAGAATAGCAAAAGCAATTCTAAGCAGGAAGTGTGAGTCAGGTGGTATAGCAATACCAGATTTCGAACTATACTACAGAGCAATAGTAACAAAAACAGCATGGGACTGGTACCAAAACAGGCAGGTGGACCAATGGTACAGAATAGAGGACACAGAGACCAATCCACAAAATTACAACTATCTTATATTTGATAAAGGGGCTAAAAGCATGCAATGGAGAAAGGATAGCATCTTCAACAAATGGTGCTGGGAAAACTGGAAATCCTTATGCAACAAAATGAAACTGAATCCCTTTCTCTTGCCATGCACAAAAGTTAACTCAAAATGGATCAAAGAGCTTGATATCAAATCAGAGACTCTGCGCCTGATAGAAGAAAAAGTTGGCTGCGATCTACATATTGTTGGGTCGGGCTCCAAATTCCTTAATAGGACACCCATAGCACAAGAGTTAATAACTAGAATCAACAAATGGGACTTACTCAAACTAAAAAGTTTTTTCTCAGCAAGAGAAATAAAAAGAAAGGTAAATAGGGAGCCTACATCCTGGGAACAAATTTTTACTCCTCACACTTCAGATAGAGCCCTAATATCCAGAGTATACAAAGAACTCAAGAAATTAAACAATAAGAAAACAAATAACCCAATCAACAAATGGGCCAAAGACCTGAACAGACACTTCTCAGAGGAGGACATACAGTCAATCAACAAGTACATGAAAAAAAGCTCACCATCTCTAGCAGTCAGAGAAATGCAAATCAAAACCACCCTAAGATACTATCTCACTCCAGTAAGATTGGCAGCCATTTTGAAGTCAAACAACAACAAGTGCTGGCGAGGATGTGGGGAAAAGGGTACTCTTATACATTGCTGGTGGGACTGCAAATTGGTGCGGCCAATTTGGAAAGCTGTATGGAGATTCCTGGGAAAGCTGGGAATGGAACCACCATTTGACCCAGCTATTGCCCTTCTCGGACTATTCCCTTAAGACCTTAAAAGAGTGTACTACAGGGATACTGCCACATCGATGTTCATAGCAGCACAATTCACAATAGCTAGACTGTGGAACCAACCCAGATGCCCTTCAATAGATGAATGGATAAAAAAAATGTGGCATTTATACACAATGGAGTATTACGCAGCACTAAAAAATGACAAAATCATGGAATTTGCAGGGAAATGGATGGCATTAGAGCAGATTATGCTAAGTGAAGCTAGCCAATCCCTAAAAAACAAATGCCAAATGTCTTCTTTGATATAAAGAGAGCAACTAAGAACAGAGCAGGGAGGAAGAGCAGGAGGAAAAGACTAACATTAAACAGAGACATGAGGTAGGAGGAAAAGGAAGAGAATAGGGAAATTGCATGGAAATGGAAGGAGAACCTCATTGTTACACAAAATTACATATAAGTGGTTGTGAGGGGAATGGGGAAAAAAACAAGGAGAGAAATGAATTGTAGTAGATGGGATAGAGAGAGAAGATGGGAGGGGAGGGGAGGCGGAATAGTAGAGGATAGGAAAGGTAGCACAATACAACAGTCACTAATATGGCACCATGTAAAAATGTGGATGTGTAACTGATGTGATTCTGCAATCTGTAATTGGGGTAAAATGGGAGTTCATAACCCATTGAATCTAATGTATGAAATATGATATGTCAAGAACTCTGTAATGTTTTGAACAACCAATAAAAAAAAATCCTGCTTTTTTTTGCAGGATTATCCATGCAAGGCCTAATGTTCATAAATAATCCTGATAAAACTATAAAAACTTAATTATCAAGGAAGTATAACACTGTCTTGCCAGATTCAGAACATGTCTAAAGAAAGAAAAAGAGTCTAATTTTTTTAAGATGCTTAACAATAAGCAGAAAACACTAGTTATTATCTTTATCACTCAATTAACCAGCAGAGTACTTAATCCTCTGATCACTGTCATTAAGATTTTTATCTATTCCTAGTTCTACATGGTGAGCCCAAATTCTTTCCTTTTGGGAAGTAACTTTATCAGTCATCTAGATGATAACTTTATTCACCTTTCAAGTTTAAAATCTATGTACTTTAGATCTATGTATAATACAAAATAGTCTAGTGATTAAAAGCTAACTTCTTAACTCTCACAAGAGCTCATGAGTAAATACTCTTTTTATTTCCATTTTGCAGAGGAGAAAACTGACGTTTAAAAAGGTTAATGAGTTTGCTCAAGTTTACATACTAGAAAGAGGTAGAGTTAGAATTTGACACAATGTGATACCAACACCAGAGAACTCGGACAATGGGTTTCCTAATCATGTATCACATGATGGAATTTTTATTTTTTTTTTTAGTTATTGATAGAATTTTATTTTTATTTATTTATACACGGTGTTGAGAATCGAACCCAGTGCCTCACACATGCTGGGCAAGCACTCTACCACTGAGCTATAATCCCAGCCCAGACAGTACTTTCTTCATCTGTGAACATATAAGTTCTTTAATTTGTAACTAGCAATTTAATTTTCTTCCAAAAAATTAATTTAAGGTACAAAAGAAAAAAGCCTAAAATGTTCTTTAACTTTTATACCTTGTGCTAAATCACAAGAATTTCTGTATATTTGCTTTCTTTGTAAATAGAGAAATGGAGCTAAAGAGGAAATCAACCTCTGATTATAGGTGGACTAATTAGGTAGACTAAATTAGATGGGAAGAACTGTCAAATAACAATAAGAGACAACTGAGCTTTAAACAGTAAAAAAGGACAGTAGGTAGCTTAAATGAGAGAAGTCATATTCATGCTTGATTACGTATAAAACACGTTTTTCCCTACCTTTCTAAGACTGAGACAGACAGTGATGTCTCATTCTACACCCTGACCTTTAAACTAATTCAACAATTATGAAGAGAAATCTTCCCAAAGAGCCAAAGAAAACAGTACAGGTAGTACCTAATTATCAATGTTATCTTGATTAGAAAATAAAAAGACTGCTGAAAAATTCTGACTCTTGTTTGTCACTTTCTAACACACAAATGCAATCTATTGTTATGTGAAGAGAGGACCTCACAAAGAAGGATATTAACTCTTACTTTTGTACTTTATGCTTGCAAAAATATCCTGAACCTACCTCAGTGCACCCACAACACTTCATGTATTATCCTGTTAGTTTTATTACTTTGAGGTTTTGTTGTAAATTTTTAAGTTATAGATGGACACAACACATTTATTTATTTATTTATTTGTGTGTGTGTGTGTGTGTGTGCGCGCGCGCGCGCACGCACTGAGGGTGGAACCCAGTGCTTCACACATGCTAGGCAAGCGCTTTACAATCTCAGCCCTGTTCGCTAGTTTTACTACTTTGAGGTTTTGTTTTAAATTTTTAAGTTATAGATGGACACAGCAAATTTATTTATTTATTTATGTGTGTGTGTGTGTGTGTGTGTATACATAGTGCTGAGGGGGGGTGTGTGTGTGTATACATAGTGCTGAGGATGGAACCCAGTGCTTCACACATGCTAGGCAAGTGCTTTACAATCTCAGCCCTGTTCGGTTGGTTGGTTTTTTTTTAATATTTATTTTTTAGTTATAGTTGGACACAATATCTTTATTTTTATGTGGTGCTGAGGATCGAACTCAGGGCCTTGCACATAGAGACAAGCACTCTACCGCTGAGCCATAACCCCAGCCCGTCGGTTGATTTTTAATCACTCAACAAAATTTACATTTTAAAGAACAGAATCTACATATTTTATCAACTTTGTATGTCCACTACCAGATATTGAGCAATGCAACATTGCAAAATATGTATTTGGTCTTTCCTAAAATCTTGGAATCTCCAAAGTGATGTCTTTGTGTGCTAATGAAATGACTGGTGGCCTGTCAGCCCCCAGATAGCTTCAGAATGGGAGCTAATTACAGGAAAGACCATGGCCTTATTAGAGGACTGGAGTTTTTCAACTTCACTCCTCAGCCTCAAGAGAAAAGAGAGGCTAAAGTTAAACTAATCACCAATAGCTAATAATATAATCAATCATGAATAATGAAGCCTCTGTAAAAGCCCAAGAGAGAGTTCAGGTGAGCCTCCAGATAGCCAAACATGTCCTCCATATTTTCTTGGAAGGTGGCAAGTCCAGAGAGGACATAGAAGCTCCATACCCCTTCCCATATGCCTGGCCCTATGCATTTCTTCATTTATATCCTCTGTCACCAGTAAACTAAGTGCTTCTCAAGAGTTCTGTGAGCAAATAAATAAACTTGAGAAGGTCATGGGAAGCATAGGGAAAACAACCTAGAGCTTGTAATTGGCAATGAAAGTTGGGGGACAATGTTGTGGGACTAAGCCCACAATCTATGCGATCTGAAACTATCTCTTGATTATTAATTCAATTACTCAGAATTGAATTAAGAGGATACCCAGGGGCTGGGGTTGTAGCTCAGTGGTAGAGTGCTTGCCTTGCACGCATGAAGCACTAGGTTTGATCCTCAACACCACATAAAAATAAAAAATAAAATAAACATATTGTGTCTATCTACAACTAAAAAATTTTTTTTAAAAAAAGAGGATATCCAGATGATGTCCGCTACAGAATTAATTGATTGGTCAGTGGCAAGGTGAAATCTCCACATACTAGAGAACATAAAAGTCTTTTGTGTTGATTGATGAGTAAGAAAACAGAAAAGACAGGTTTGTTTTTTCCCTAAATTCTCAGTGGTAAACATTCTCAAATTTATTTGAGGGCTAGAGTTGTGGCTCAGTTGTAGAGTACTTGCCTAGCACATGTGAAGCATTTGGTTCCATCCTCAGCAACACATACAAATAAATAAATAAAATAAAAGTATAAAAGTATTGTGTCAGCTACAACTAAAAATATGTTTTTAAAAAAAAAACACTTATTTGAGGTAGGTGTGGTGGCATATGCCTGTAATCCCAGACTTAAGAGGCTGAATGAAGCAGGAGGAATTCTTGCCAAGTTTGAGGCCAACCTCAGCAAATTAGTGAGGCCCTAAACAACTTTGTGAGACCCTGTCAAAATAAAAAATAAAAAGGGGTGGGGATGCAGCCCAGTGATAAAGCACTCCTAGTTTAATCCCTAGTACCAAAAAAAAAAAAAAAAAAAAAGGTATTTGACAGAATTTTAACTATCCCAGTCATTTGAGACCACATGAAGGAACCTGTGAAACATTATGTTAGAATAAACCAGGCACAGAAAGACAAAAATAAGGTATAATCTCACATTGTAATCTAAAAAAACTCACAGAATCAGAGAAGATTGGTGGTTACCAAAGGCTTGGGGGGTAGAGGTGGGGACTGGAAAGATATGGTCAATGGATACAAAATTTCAGCGAAATAGGAGGACTAAGTCAAAAGATCTATTGTACAACATGGTTACTACAGTTAGTAACAAATATATTTGAAAACCCCTAGGAGTAGATTTGAAGGATTCTCACCACAAAAAGAAAACAACAACTTCTGTGAGGTAGTACATATAATTAATGTTGGATATTTTATATATATATCTCAAAACATCACATGTACCCCATTAAATACACATATCTTATTTTTGAAATAAGAATCTTAACTATTTCTATCACAGAGATAAAACAATTATCCATAAATTAAATATCCTATCCATGATAACATAACTATTAGATGGTAAATAGAAAAGAAAACCAAATCTCCATAAAGTAAACTTCAAAATGCAAAGGAACTCAACATACAGAAAAGAGGCTGAAATAAAAATGAACTTTTAAGGGTTCTACAACTAAGCCAACATTCTTATGCTAGTTGTTATCACTTATTAGCTGTGTGGTCTTGGGACAATTAGTCTTAAACATTACAGGGGATTTTGTGCCTTCTGACCACTGTCACATACTAACCCCTCATGACAACAATAAATCCAATAAGTGACAAAGAGGGTAATGAATATTCACTGAAATTATGAGGAAAGATTTTTACACAGATCCTACAATTCACTGTTCACTTGTTCTGTTTGTCCTTTGTGAATTATATCAAATGTTCAGGACAAACACAAGAGTCTAGATTACAGCTTAAAAGTTTTTAAGGCAAACACTACGTGTTCTTACCACTAAAACTGAAAATTAGATACCACAAGTTTCTCCACAATGTGTCA
Organism: Callospermophilus lateralis; assembly: GCF_048772815.1. Lineage (NCBI taxonomy): Eukaryota > Metazoa > Chordata > Mammalia > Rodentia > Sciuridae > Callospermophilus > Callospermophilus lateralis. The sequence continues at coordinate 123,453,794 of NC_135314.1, read as the reverse complement.
TTCCTCCCTAATTACAAATCTGGGAAATTTAATCTGAATTTATTAAAAAAGGAATAATACCAGCATAACAATAACTACCTCACAACATTATTGTAAAATGCTTATTGGTATAAAGCAAATGTTCGATGAGTTTTTTCTTACCAACACCAGAATCAAAGATATAGAAAGAAAGGACCCAAGTAAGAAATCCAATTTGGTGAAAGCAGAAAATGCATCGAAAAATACTATGTATATGGGGCTAGGGTTCTTGCTCAGTGGTAGAGCACTAGCCTAGGATGTGGGAGGTGCTGGGTTCGAGCCTCAGCACCATAAATAAATAAATAGATAGATAAATAATACTGTGTATAGATAATACTGGAAAGTCAGGCTAGTACCATGTAGAAAAATTTAAAAGCAAATAACAGGGGAAAATGAGAAAATACCTTTGACAATACTTGAGTTTCTCAGTTTCCTACACATCTTGAAAATGGAGGCAATAACTCCCTAGAAAACAGATTTGGAAGAGCTATAGGGTCTCCCTCAGAGCAAAAGACATACTTAACCACCCATTATAAAATATCTGAGTTTCTCTAAGCTTGGGATTCTTCTTTTGTAATGTAACTACTGCCTGGGCAGGTTTCACCTGGACCTCTTCCCACTGCCATGTGCAAAGAGGGCTCAGAGATTCGATGCAAATGCCAACTCTCTGGCTATTGCTATAATACATTATTCTTCATCTCTGGCTAAAGAGTCTCATGGCTTCTGCCAGCAATCATTAAACTATGGCAGCTTAACCTGGTAGCATGCAGGTAGGGTAAAAATCACAGAACTTCACAGTTCTTGACACGCATTAGCACATAATTAATGTTTATCATAATTGAAAGATTCCACTTTCATATTGCTGGAATGGGTAGGAAAAAAGCAATACTGAACTATATACTACTGTCAAAAGATATACTTTAAATATAGTGAAAAAATGTTTTAAATAAGAAATAGAAAAAGATATATTCACTATAGAAACTCTTGAAAAAGACTTACCTGGAATGGCTGTATTAATACCAGAAAGAATTAAATTTCAAGACAAATATTATTACCAAAAGAGGAACATTTCATAATGATAAAAAGGTTAACTTATCAAAATGACAAAAATATCATAAATTATATGTGTTTTATAACAGTTTCAAAATACATGAGGAAAAAATTGACAAAAGAGAAATAATTCCAGTCATACTTGGATATTTTAACATTCCTTTCAACAATTGATAAAACAAGACCCCTTCCCTAAAAAAATAATCAGTAAACACATAGATGATTTGAAAAACATTACCAAAACACCATAATCTATCTATAATTTACAAGTACTCACCCAACAGTACTTTAGTACAGCATACATTTTCTTGCCACACATTAAATAGACCACATGCTGGCCCATAAAACAAGATTTAATATATTCAAAAGAATTAAAATCATGCAGAGTATCCTCAAAGTGAAATTAAGTTAGAAATCAATAAGATATCTAAAACAATCCCAAATAAAAAGGAATTTTCATACACTGTTGGTAAGAAATCAGTACAACCACTATGGAAATCAGTATGGAGATTCCTCAAAAAGCTAAAAATAGAACTACCATATGATCCAGCTATACACTGCTTGGTATAAGCAGAACTAAAGTCTGCATACTTTAGAGATATATGCACACCTGTGTCTACTGCAGCACAACTCACAATAGCCAAGTTATGAAATCAACCTAGATGTCCATCAACAGATGAATGAATGAAGAAAATGTGATATATATGCAAAGAAGTTTTATTTAGCCACAAAGAACAAAATTATGTCACTTGCAAGGAAATGGATGGAACTAGAGACTATAATTTTAAGCAAAATAAGCCAGACTCAGGGAAAAGTATATTTTCCCTCATATGTGGAAGCAGAAGAAAAAAGGAAATAACGGAATGTTTAAGGCTAAACATTAGGATGGGGGGGGGCGGTTTGCAGGGGTTACTGGGGACTGAAATCCAAATTGTGCTATGTATATGTGAATATGCCTCAATGAAACCCACCATGCTGTAAAATTGAAATGAACCAATAAAACAACCTCAAATAACAATAAAACAACATACTTTTAGGTAATCCACAGATAAAAGCAATTGCAAAGTAAATTAGAACTATTTAAGCCTGAATAATAAAAATGTATTAAAATGTTAAAATTCATGGAATGCAACAGTGCTTAGAGGAAAATCTATAGCTTTAAATGTTTTTTTATTAAAAAACAAGAAACATCTAAAATCTATGACCTAAGGCTTAACTTAGGAAGTGAAGAAAGAAAACCAAAAGGGCAGACCAATGTAATAGAAAGACAATAGAGAAAATTAGCAAAGTTGATTTGAATAGATAGTAAACTTAAAAACCATTAGATGGTTCAAAAAGCCGAATGGAGAGGCCTGGGAGGCTGAGGCAGGAGGATTGCAAGTTTAAAGCCAGACTCAGCAACATAGATAGACCCTGTCTCTAAATAAAATATAAAAAGGGCTTAGAGATGTGGCTCAGTGGTTAAACAACCCTGGGTTTAATCCCCAGTACAAAACACACACACACACACAAATGACATCAGAAATTAAAGAGCTACCCTACAGATCCTACAGGCATTAGAAGGATAACAAGGGAAACCTATGAACAACTTTTGATAACAAATTAGATAAAATATACAATTAAGAAAAATGCATGACAAAAAAACTGACACAAGATAAAACAGAAAATCTGAATAGCCCTAAAACTGAATTTGGATGTGTTACCAAAAACCTTCCCACAAAGAAAATTCTGGTCCAATTTGGTATCACTGGTAAATTCTAACATTCAAGGAAGAATTAGGACCAGTATTATACAAACTCTTTCAGTAAATAATGGTCACTTCCTGACCTCTTTTATGAGGCCATCATAATCCTAATACCAGAACCAGACAGACAAAACAACAAAGCAATATGAAAAAAATGTACAAGGTCTTCTAACAGAATATTAAAAAACAAAAGGAGAATATGCTAAGTTGGATTATCCCAAGAACCAAGATTATTTTAACTTTTGAAAAGCAAAAGTTTATCCATTCTACTATGAAAGAACACTGAGTTTATTTCTCAACTTTAGCTACCGCAAATAAGGCTACTGTGAACATTTTGTTCATATATTCTAGTATACAGAACAAACCTTTCCATCATCAGGAATATAAAGAAAGTACTAGGTTTAAAGTACAGGTATCTTCAACTTTATTTAAAAAAAAAAAAAAAAAAAAAAAACCTCTCATATTTCATAAAATATTATCAATTTACACTCTTTCCAAAAGTGGTAGTTAATTTCTCCACATTCCAGAATTTCAGACAACACTTGATATTATCAAACTTTTTAATGTTTGTCAATCTGATCAAAGTGAAATGATTCCTTTTCAAAGTTCTACTTTGCACTTGCCTGATTCCTAATGAGACTACAAATCAACACTTTTCCAACTATGAGCTGCTGACTCAACAGTTAAGTTGCAACCATTCTTAATTTATTTAAAAAAAAAAATCAGAATTAGAATGCCCTGAACAAAGGTTAAAAATTGTTTCACAACATTTTTATTTTCATTTTATGTGTTTGTAGAAAGTCACAATGCAAAATGTTAGCTTCTAACAAGTTAAAAAAGACATTAATTATAGTAAAATTCCATAGATCATTTGGGCAACTCATTGGTGTATCATTTATGCTCACAGCACAAAGGATTATACAAGGCAGAACTTGAGATGTTCTTCAAATAGTGTTTGGTAAGAGATTAAGAAAGAGAGAAAAATATGAGAAAAGGAATGCCTTATGTGGAGAAGGTACCACAAAACCAACTGATGTAACTATGACCTACTTAAAGGTCATTTTAAAAGAATCATGTATTTTTCAATAAAGATTTCTCTCAGCACTAAGGTAGGAAGCTGAGATCCTATTCTTTTAACTAGCAAAATGACAGAAAACCAGCCCCTCCTTCTCTGAAGACACAACCATTAATTCCTACCTCAAGAATCATGTCATTCTATAGCTTATGCAAGAGCACCTTTTTTAGGTTTTTGCTTCCCACTTCTTTTCCCTACAGAGTACCAAAGTAGCAAGAGTCACTGGAATTCCAAAGAATTCTATTTTTCTTTGATCAACAAAAAATTTACCAAGCCATTATATGTATCTATATTAAATTAAGCAATTATCTCCCTAATGAAAAAAAAATTTATGGTGTTGAGGATCAAAACCAGGGCCTCTAAGCTACACCACCAACCATGGCTCTGTTTATATCTATTAAACACCTGCTTATATCTGTTAAAGCTTGATATCCTTAGCTAAAACTATCCTACTTGTGTGTGTGCGCGCTGCTGCTGCTGCTGCTGCTGCTGCTGCTGCTGGGAATCAAACCCAAAGCCTTGCACATTCTAGGCAAGAGCCTGCCTCTTCCCTGAAAATGATTTTCCTTGGACTGACAAAGCACATACCATAACAAACTTCTGCTACCTCTTAATACTTTCGAATAACTATTCCTAAGAATTCTACAAGCTTCTGGACCAATCACACAACTGTCTGATGCAATGAGTATGTGAATTTACCTGTCACTTAACAGAAATGTGATCTAAAACATTAAAATTCCTTAACTTTTCTGAGATTCAGCATCATGTATCAAATGAATAAAACAAGTATCTAAGAACAGCAAGAATTACATCTTTTTCCCAATGTCTTTCTCCCTCTTAAAATTTTTAATCTTAGTTTGTTTTTTTTTTTTTTTTTAATGATTTTCTTTAGTTGTAGTTGGACACAAACCCAGGACCTAGCATGTGCTAGGCGAGCATTCTACCGGAGCCACAAACCCAGTCCTAATCTTAGTTTTTGTTTATAATTTTCTCTCAATGAAATCAAAAGCTTTTTCTAGAAGGAGGCACTTAAGCTGAGGTACCAGGAAATTGAGGAAAAGACAAAATAATTATTAGTAAAGAAATTAAGGAAGATCAAGTGGGGGCTATTGCTCTGCCTGTGTCCTGTCCTTGTATGTCCAGATTCTAAAGAGGCAAACTTGAAGATACTTCATTCTTCATGATAAGCAAAATTCTTAGACCACTAAAATGACCCACACACTTACATAATCCCCTTTCCTTAAATGTAGGAGAGATCTGTAGATATAATGAAATAAATTTCCTATGACTATTACATGGCAAGATTCCTGCCTATGTAATTAAGATCATTGATCAGTTAAATTTGGCAAAAAGATTATCTGGGTAAACCTGACCTAATCAGGTTACTTTTAAAGGGGAGTCAGAGAGAATGGTTCCTGATTCCAAGCAAAAAGCAAACAGCCATTCTGTAAACTGCTGCCTATATGGCCACAGAGCAAAGAACTGAGAGCAGTTCCTGGCCAACAACTAGGAGGAAGATGGGGACTTCAGTCATATAGTCACAAGGAAATTGGTTCTGCCAACAGGTAGTACCCTTAGAAAAGGACCTTAGCCACAAATAAGAATTACAGCTACACATGATACCTTCATTTCATCCTGATATTAATAGAGTCCAGCTATACCACACCCGAAATTCTGACCCATAGAAACTGAAATAAATGTGTGTTAAGCTACTAAGTTTGTATTATGTTATGCATCAGGACAAAACTAATACACACTTCTCAATAAGGATATAAGCCAAAGAAAAAGGGAAAGGCATGTATCTTTCCCCAGAGTACATTATATCTCCTTATATAGCGCTGAGATTATGAAATTATACAGGCCTACAATCTGAGGAAAAATATCACAACTATATAAATTTGTGTAAGTTTTAAGTTCTAACACTTTAATAAAAAAGGCTTTTGCACATATCTTGATAAATATTCACTAGATTACTCCCATTTTTGAGATGAGGGAAGTTAAGACTCAAAAAATAAAATCCCAAAGACTATAAACCATGGGAATGTTCCAAGTTAACTTCAGCTCAGATTCCCTCTCCCATATGCTACAATTCCTTAAGGCTGTAGACGAGCCATTCAAATCGATAGTAATTGTAGTGCTCTCTTCACAGAGGTAATCCTAGTAACAATTTTCCATATTTCACATCTACTTAATTCCCTCTAGCTTTTTCAGAATGTTAAAACTAAAGTGGACACAGAAAGTATTCTACTGAAAAGTAGTTTGCTTGTAAAAGGGACCACTGGTAGATCACTTATCTCAATGAATTTGGTTTGCTCAAAGCACGTTTTTAAATTTATAGAAAAAAATACCAACACATCCGTACATTTCCTAGAACTTTGGGTAATAATTTGTGACACATTATCAAAAATCAAAAGCAAGGAAATAACATTTCTGGTTCTTTTAGTATTTCTCTATTTAGTCAAAAATTTTTAGTCTGAATTCACACACTATAGAAAACATGTTACAACGTATTATACAAGAAAGGAGTCATTCTTATTTTCCACTCTTCTGTACATTTCCATAAGCGCTTCAACATCAGTTTGCAATTTTCTTAAAATATGGAAAACTAAAGGTAGGGAGTCACATTCAAATTCCACCTAAGATGCAATCATACAACTTTATGCCAATTGAGGTACTTTCGCAAACACTATTTTTGCTAAACTGCAAAACAAAGTCATTTCCAGTCACAACCCCGAGAAAGAAGAAACTACATCCACCCTCTTTAACACCAACTTTAACAGCAGATAATTAGCACTGTTTTTGCGTCTACAAGGTTCCAAAACCATCCCATGACTTATACGCCTGGGGCACGACTGCATGCAATGTGAAGAGAATGGATAACATTTCAAATGTGGGTAGATGGGGTGACGTGACAATCCTAAAAATATGAAAATTTCTTGGTCCCTACTGCACACAAGCGGCACCCAGTTCGGACCCTGCGAGTGGGGCTCAGGTCCAACTCCGGGCTCTCCAGTTTCCCAGCTCTTCACCCCGCCCCCACCCCGAGAAAGGAGGGAAAACAACTTTTATTGGCCTCGTCTCCCGGGAGATTGGCAAACTAGCGGGGCAGTGCTCGGGCCTGGACACGTTTCGCCAGGAGGGCCCCGTCGGGGGCGGGGAAGGTAGATAGCGGGAAAGCCCGGCTTCGACGCCCGATCACCCCCAGTCAACAGCCTTTGCCCCACCCCGCCAACAAGAGACCCGGGCCAGCCGCCACGCCGAGCGACCCCCAGGCCCCTCCGCGGAGGCGAGCTCGTCGTCATGTGACGCCGCCGCCGCCGCTAAAACACCGCAGAAACGCAGGGCGGCGGAAGGCATTCGCGCCAGCCCGCCTCGGCCCGGCCCCGCCGGGCGCGGGCGAGTCCCGAGAGCCTGGGCGGGGGGGCGGAGGGCGGGCTTGGCGGCGGGCCCGAGCGCGCCACAAAGGCTTCCGCGCCTGTCGCCGTAGTGCCCGGGCGGGCGGGGGCACAATTTTCGGGGCCAGCGGGAGGGGTGGGCAGAGACGGGAGCGCTGGGGTGCCCGCCGCGCCCACAGCCGCCTCCTCGGGAGCTCGGACGGCCCGCGACCGCCGCGCCCCGCACAGGCCCGCGCGGCCTCCCTCCCCCGCGCGGGGCCCGCGCCCGGCCCGCCCGCTCCCCGCTCGCGCTCTCTAGCTCTCGCCCGGCCTCCATCTTGGATCGGCGCTTCCAGCCCCCGCGCCGCTGCCGCCGCATTCCCCCTCTTTCCCGCCCCCCGCCGCCGTCGCCGCCGCCCGCACTCACCTCAGCTGCCCATCCGGGTGCTGCCGGCCGTCGACCTAGTTTCCCCCCAAAAGTCTCCGGTGTGTTATTCCCGATGTGGGGGGGTTGTTACGGGGTGGTCGCCGGGGGTTCGGGAGCGGGGGCCGCGCCTTCAACGGAGCTGCAATCCTAACCCGCCATCTGGTGGCATTTTCCACACGCCAATGGCGCCGCTGCAGACTTGGGTCCGGACCGCCCTCTGCTGGCCGCGGTGCTCACTGCCTTGCTGACGGGACTGGCCTGCCCGGAAAGGGGAGGGAGCTGAGGCGCGAGCTGGGGGCCGCGGCGGGGGCGCGCGCAAACGCTTTCCTGAGGGGATTGCGCGCACGCGCACCAGCGGGGCGGGAAACGTGGCCGCTGCGTGGCGGCTCCGCCCCCGCATGGAGCGCTTGCCCAGCTCCGCCAATTGCGAGCAGCGGAGAGCTCTGGATGAGGCCGCTGTGGACTGTTCGTGGGCCACCCGCAGCGGGCGGAAGGACGAACACTGGCGCCTGCGCGTCCCACTCGCAGAGCTGCCGCCCGCCATTTTTAGAGCTGCTCGGAGACCTGGGAAGGAACCCGCCCCCGTTTCTTCACCCAGGCCCCTCCCCAGGTCGGGGGCTAGCTCTTCCCTCCCTCCGCTCCAGTTTCCCGCTGCCCGCCAGGCCTGCTGCGGAAACGGGAGGGAGCGGTCGCTCGGAGCCCTGCTCCAGCCCCTCCCGGTCTTAGGGAGAACTCTGAGCTTTGCATTGTATTAGCGATTTATTGTTGGGGAGGTGCTTTCCTCGAGCCAAGGGGAGTAGGTTCCCAGAACTGTTTGGGACCTCCCTCGCCACGGCTCTGGACGGAACACTGCCCGCTCCAGGCCGATTGGCGTCGTCCTGCCTCTGTGTAGCAGTCTCTCCGTGGTGCCGGCTTTGCATAAGGCGGCAGCATTGGCTAGTTAGTGAGCCGGGGATGCAGCTAGACTGGGAAAATAGAGACTCAGCTTTGGAATTCGGTTTCTCTTACTGCAACCTAGTAGTATTGTCAGTGGTTCTGAAATGGACGTGAGACTCTTAGCCCTCCAGTGGGCTAGGGACATAGTCACTACCGTGAAATCTTGACCCAGCTGTTTTGTTGGACCTCACAGCTTCCCTTGCTCTCTACCTGCCTATCCCGGACGATGGCTTCTACCTTTCACCTGCTTTCAACTTTTTACAACAAAAGTGAATCCTTACTCTCCCAAGTCATCAGCCCATTTGTGACTCAATTCTCCATCAGAATAGACTGCTCTGTTTCCAGTATTACCTTATACTCGCTCAACTCCATTATATTCTTGAGGGCTAATGTCTAGTTATCATCCTTGTTCCTGGTTTCTGTTAGGCGTTGGAAGGTGGTGTGTGGTGGCTTTTCACTGAAGGAAGTCGGGTATGAATTTGTGACTGGACTTGCATAGATTTTTAGATAACACTATTTATAGATATATATTTACTAGTCTCTGGTTGACTTCCTATTGTTACTCTGCAAAGCCTGTTTCTAGCTTTCCTTGTTAAAAGTGCCAGTCCCAAACCAGGCTAATAGATGACTTCATCTAGTTTCCTGGGCTCAAAGCTGTGCAATTCCAACAATGGGTTGACATTCTCACCATCTTCAGACATCTGTAACCATGATCCCGACCAGGATCTCAAAATTTCTCAGCAAATTAAGGCATTCCCTCTGCCCTTCTCTCCACAGTCTATCCTGCCTAAATGGTGTGTGTCCTGCTTTTCAAGTTCCTTGTTCCATTACTATTTTCCTATAGTGTTACATCCTCAGTATTCAGTATTTTATTCTCTGGCTTCTTCCTTCTGTTTTTCAAGTTTCCATTGTCTTAAAGAAAAAAAAAAAAAAAAAACAGTGCTGTCAGTTCCCTCCAGTTACTATCAACCTTCCTTCACAGTTAACACTTATCAATCCCTGGATCTATACTTACCTGATTTACTGGTTTCTGATTCCTTTTCTAACTTCACTTCAGTCTTCCATCCTGTAGTTCAACCCCTAGCTCTCTGTTATGTAATACATTCTTTCTCTTGAAAGTCTCCCCAAAATTAATTTTTTAATCTTCCTACCTTTTCCTTACAGGTACTTTCCAGGAAGCTCTATTGCAAAATTAAGCATTTAAAATAATTCTCCAAGACAGGCTCAGTGTTACCTGCCTGTAATACCAGCTACTGGAAGGGTGAGGAAGGAGAATAACAAGTTTTAGGCCAGGTTCAACAATGTAGTAAGACCCTGCCTCAAAAGCAGATGAATGAAAGAAGGGCTGGGGATATAGTTCTGTAGTAGAACACCCCTGGATTCAATCGTCAATACTGGAAAAAATAAATTATCTAACATTTTACCTCTCTTATTTGAACATTCTAATCTCCTAATAACATTGCGATTTCAGCATAGTGCAGTGATTAAGAACATGGACTCTGGAACCAGACTGTTCTGGAAAGCTGTATGACTTTGGGCAGATCTCTGTGTCTCAGTTTCTTCATCTGTAAGATGGAAATAGCAATAGGATTGTTGAGTATTAAACTATTTAATATATTAAAATGTCATCGGTAGCCAGGTATGGTGGTACACACCTATAATGGTAGTTTCTCCAGAAGCTGAGGCAGGAGGATCACAAATTCAAGGCCAGCCTGGGCAACTTAGGGAGATCCTGTCCAAAAATTAAAAATGAACAGGCCAGGGATATAGAGCTCAGTAGAGTATTTGCCTAACATGTGTGAGGCCCTGGGTTCAGTCCCCACCTACCACCACCATCAAAAAAAATCCATTTGTGTTATTACAGTGATAATATTTTGCTAAGTATTTTTTAGCTTCTCTCCTCCCCCTCAGCCCTTTACCCCTCATCTCATGCAGGCAGGGCCTCTTGAGGCATGTGCTATACTACTGAGCTATATTCCCAGCCTAGCACTTTTAAAAAAAAATTTAAAAATTATCTAAGAGCATAAATAGTCAACTTTCTAAGCATGTAGAAACCTAACACTTTCTTTATTTTGCCCTCACACAAATTGAACTGGTGTTTGTAAATAATTACGTAGTCCCCAGGCTCTAAATTATAAGGTCATACTTGACTTTTTTTTTTTTAACCTGAATCCCATCATATCCTAATTCATTCAGATCCCTTGCTTTTTTTCTGCAGCCATCTTCATCAAAGCCCTTCACTCCCCATCTCTTCCCATTGCCTTACACCACTATTGTAATAGTCACCTGAACAGTTCAGATCCTTCATTTTCCTCCCTTTAAAAAAAAAAAAAAAAGCAATATTGTATACTTACACAAAAGGTCTCTGTAGTTTCTTATGGATTATAAACTATCATCTAAAATACGTAATGACATTCAAGGGATGCCTTGATGTTTTTTCTAGTTTATCTCTGTTTTGTCACAAATTCTTCATACCAGCTGATTTGGTCTGATCAATCATAAATGTAAGCAAAAGACAGATTCATTCATCCTTTAGCTGTTTGGTAAAGTAATAGAGATTCTATAACATGATGAATTCATTGCAGGATTACATATTTCCCAGAAGCCTCTGCTTTTAAGAATTTCTTAAGATTCCAAATCCCTTGGCAAAGATTTTGAAACACGGCTTTTTTCATTAACAAGTCATAGATATTCTTGAAATATCAAAAAGAGGGATATGCCTTTTAAAATACATGCCATTAGACCTTTATTTCAACTCAGTCTCTTGGCCCACCTCATCCAAAGTTGACATTTAAAATTACAAACAGAAAAATGCATTCCATAGTCTATGAAATTGGTAGACATTGAAGAGGAGTTTCTATGGTTTATTTTAAAAAGACTTTTTATATGCTATTGTCTTAAATTGCCTTTGATATTTTCCTTGCATATATACCAAATCATAATGTGTCTAACAATGTATTCGATCTAATTAACCAATAACATGAGGAACTTTGTTTTATAACACAAAGAACTAGTTTGTGACTCTAGAGAGAGTATGATTCCTTGAAATTTTAGCTAAACTTTTGCCTTTTTCCTCTCAAGATAATGTTAGCTCACAAAACAATTCAGTTCTGCTTAAAATTAAGAGATTCAATCAACTTTTTAAAAATATTTTATTCATTTATTTATGTGTGGTGCTGAGAATTGAACCCAGTGCCTCACACATGTCAGGCAAGCGCTCTACTACTGAGCCACAATCCCAGCCCAAGATTCAGTCAACTTTGATGATAATGATTATGTTCTTTTCACATAAAGGCATTTTAAAGAAATATTTTTATGAATTATTCTTCCTTTCCACTACTTTTTTGCAGATATAGTTCCAGATGCAGCTACTGAATATTTAGACCAAAGAAACGTGTTCTGTCATCTGACCCTACTTCCTTATCCCTTCACTTTTATCACTTTCACAAACCCTGTGTTTTGGGGATCATGGCAACTTCCTCATTTTTATTTCCCAAATGAAGTATTCTTACTTAATATTTTTTCACTTGGTTTCAGGAAATTTGATGTTGCTTATATTTTAAAAATCAGAAATTATTTTCCTTATTCTACTCTTGCAATTAAGATGTGATGCCAGTTGGTGGCAGTAATATGCCATGGTGTCCTACTACCAGTCCATAATTGGGTTAAATCATGAATTTTTTTCCTTTTTTTTTTTAACTCGGAACATAATTCCTTCCAAAAATGACAAATCAATTCTGCCCCAAAGTTTATAATAAGATGTATCCAAATTACCTTTCCTTTTAGAGTCAATAATATGGTTGCAGACAAAGTTCTATCCCTAAAAATGTAGAGGACCAGAACTACTCAGATATTAAAAAAAAAAAAAAAAAAGAAAAAGAAGGAAAAAAGGAAAAGAAATAAATCCATAGGCATAAGACTGGAACTAACGTGGGAAGAAACTAACGGTTTCTACACATTATTTAAGGTAGAGATTAAAGTATCAGTAGAACAACAATTTGCTTAGTCCAAGTTTCTTGGTGTCCTTGGAATTTCCACTTCATTTCAAAAAGCCTGGCCCACTTTTGGAAATCATCCTTGATCAAATAAATGTCTAAGACATTGTTTCCATACACACAAGAGAAACCAATCTAACAGACAGCTTAGCTCAGCCCTGTCACAAAATAAAAATTAAAAAGGGCTGGGGATGTAGCTCAGAGGTAGATTGCTCCTGGGTTCAACCCCGAGTATCACAGAAAAAAAGAAAGAAAAGAAACATTAAGTTTAGTTGGTCAGAAGTCCCAAGGCATTGTCTAGTACTCAGTGAAACTGAATGGAAGTATGGATTGATTTTTGTTGTTTGCTTGCTTGCAGTGCTGGGGATGGAACTCAGGGCCTCATACACAAGTACTCTACCTAGCCCTGGATTAAAAAGTGTTAACAAACAATAAAATAAATCTGTTACTGTGTACTGTATTTTAAATGAGAGGATGAACAATTACAACAAAAGCATTCCAACAACCCTCTCTGAGCTTGACAGCAGGAATGTTCAACCTGTTTTCCTGGATTTAATATATGATTAGTTTCTTAATTCCTCATCATTATCAGATGTTTACCCTTCCCACCAATGTAAATCATCTCTGGGTAAAATATTTTATGGAAACATATTTAAATGATTTTCCTATGATCTTTCATTGCATATATTTTATAACCAGGTTTATTTTGTAAAAAGAACTTTTATTATAAATATCACATGCATATGAATGACCTATTGAAACAATAAAAAGTTACTTGATGTTATGGTTTAGATGTTAGGTGTCCCCCCAAAAGCTCAAACCTGTGAGACAGTGCAAGAAGACTTAGAGGTGAAATGATTGGATTATGAGAGCCTTCATCTTGATTGTGGTAATGGTTTAACAGGTATACATACATGAGGAATGGAATTGACTGAGACCTCCGAAAATGTAAGTCCCCAAATAAACTTTTCCTCCTCTAATTGTTCTTGTTGGATCTTTTAGTCAACAGCAGCAAAAAAAAAAAGATGACTAAAACACTTGCCTATGTCTTTACTCTTGTTCTTAATTCTCCCCAGAGGCAGCCACTGTTATCTGTTTCCAAAAGCTTTTAGGCTTTCTCTTTAATCTTAGTGTTCCTAGGAAAGAAAATATAATAACAAGTTATCAAGATCAGAATTGCAGACCTTTCCTTCTAAATCAATGTAAACGATCAATAAATAAAATTAAATATAAATACCTTCTGTCAATGACACTTAGGTAGACGTATATTGAGTAGCTATTGCCATTTATGATAGACATTTGTTATTTTGTTGTTTTTGGTGCAATTTTATCGATATAGGATTAACACAATAAATTACATATAATTAAAGTTTATAATTTGATGAGATGTAACATGTATGTATACCCATTAAACCATTACCGCAATCAAGATGACAAATATATCATCTCTAAAAGTTGCCTCATTGGCCTGTGTAAACCATTTCTCTTCCTTTATTCATCCCAGGCAACCACTCATCCGATGTCTGTCCACTGATCTGCTTTCTGTTATTATAGGTTAATTGAATTTTCTAGAATTAAAAAAAAAATGGAATAGTAAGTACAACATGTACTAGGTTTGGTTTGGTTTTGCTTTTTTGTATTGTTTCTCAACTCAATATAATTATTTTGAGTTTCATCCATGTTGTATTAAACATTCATTCCTTTCCAGTACTGCTGTGGTACTCCTTTGTATGATCATACTACAGTTTGTCAGTGTACCTACTGATGGACGTTTGTATTCCAGTTTTCTCTTATAGTAAAGCTGCTGCAAACACTTAGACATTGTGATTATGCATCACCTGATCTGGTCTTGAGGTAAACTAAAATAGCTGTCTACAAAGCTAGGGCCTTCAGAAGCTATAGAGGTAACACACAAAAGTGGGAAGAGGGACAGACATAATAAAAGCAACAATTTAAGCTCTGTGATGAACGGTGAACTGGCACTAGGCCACCACACTGGGAGGGGTGGACACTGAGATCTCAAAGAGGAGAGCTCACGCCCAGTCTAAAGCCAGCAGCTGCTTCTCAGAGCCAGCTGATAGTTGCCACACTAGCCAGTGTTGCCAGACCTTTTTTTTTTTTTTTTTTTAAATCACCCAAAGAGCTGACACAAATCCAGATTTCATGTGAAGTTTCTCAGGGTGTTTTATTTTGTGTTTGTATTTAAGATAATATAATTTTCCTCCATTCCCAAGTATGGAAACAAATGAAAAATAAGATTTAAAAAAATCTGACAGATAGAAATACAAATATTGACTTGTATAAAAATCCTGATATTGGGCTGGGGTTGTTGCTCAGTGGTAGAGCACTTGCCTAGCATGTGTGAGGCACTGGGTTCAATCCCCAGCACCACAATAAAAATAAATAAATAAAATAAAGGTATTGTGTCCATCAACGAATAAAAAAATATTTTAAAAAAAATCCTCTCAGTGGTAGAGCGCTCGCCTCGCATGGGTTCAATCCTCAGCACCACATACAAATAAAATAAAGGGGGCTAGGGTTGTGGCTCAGTGGCAGAGTGTTCACCTAGCAAGCATGAGGCACTGGGCTCGATGCTCAGAACCTTATAAATGTAAAATAGAGATATTGTGTCCACCTAAAACTAAAAAATAAATATTTAAAAATCCTGATATTTACTTAATTGGGTATTAAATATAAGTAGCATTCCTTGATTTATTCTTTCTGCTTTTGATCATGTTTGAATTTTTTTTTTAAGAGAGAGTGAGAGAGGGAGAGAGAGAGAGAGAATTTTAATATTCATTTTCCAGTCATCGGCGGACACAACATCTTTGGGTTTTTTTTGTTTTTTTTTTTTGTATGTGGTGCTGAGGATCGAACCCGGGCCGCACGCATGCCAGGCGAGCACGCTACCGCCCAAGCCGCATCCCCAGCCCCTGAAATTTTTATAATAAATAAAATTTATAAAAAATTACATTGCATAAAGCCAATTAAACAAAGAGGTAAGGTTTAGCAAATGCACTTGTTACCCACAACCAGATATATCACCCAGTCAAAAGCAGAACTGGACAACTTCATAGATTTTGGGTCTGCCACATAAAACAGAAAATTTGTTAAATCCTACAGACAAGGGGGGTAAAAAAAAAAAAAACAGAGAGAAACAAAGTGAGACAGAAACAAAAAGCCCAGAATGGGCTTAGTGTTTCAAATTTGGTTCCTTCTCCTGATCTCAACTGTTAGTGAAATTATTCCTACTTCCCTAGAAAGTAAGAGACTGAGCTCTTACCATTTTTTTTTTTTTCCTCATGGGAGTGGAAGTTTTCTCCCTGATATGAAAACAAAAACAATAAGAAATTTAAATGTTTCATGAACATGGTGATATGCTACCACGATCCCCCTTCAAGTAAGGATTTGTCCCATCTATTGAGCCTACTGTTGACCGAGTCTTTGGTGCCTTTAGAACTGCTGCATTTGCAGACTGTCACCTTTGCTAAGGTCCTCTCCCAGCCTGGTCCACATAGCAAATGGGGATCAAAGTGGGAATATAAGAGACTGGCCAACTTGCCCAACTTGGGACTACTATAATACTCAATTTGAACCTCCAAAACTCCCTATGGGACCTGCACAATCTCTCTCCCCAATCCTGTTTTCTTTCCCACTCTTCTACAAGCATTTAATCCAAAGGGCACTCTCCAAATACCCTACCTGTTCATGTCTTCCCAAGAAACCCAACCTATAACTGTTGAGGGCAAGAATAAGGTCTGAAGGAGAAAGCAATAAGATGGGGCTTTACATATAACCATTAGATGCCTACCTAACATTGAGGGCTCCTATCACAAGGTTACAGTCTAAGTGTTAAAATTTTTATGGGTGGTCAATGGGGTTGATACACCAGTGGAATGGTATATATGGGGAAAATGAAAATTATAAGAACAATGGAATTGGATATTTCTCTGGACTAAAAATGTGATTGTACAGGGATATAGGGCTTTTAGCAGATAATTCAGGTTAAATTAGAGTGTAGCAGTGAGCCATAATATTCATGGTCATACAGAAAGATAAAGAGAGCTGTGTCTCTTTGTGAACACACTGAAGAAAGAATGTGAGAGAACAAAGCAAGAAGATGGTGGTCTGCAAGCCAGGAAAAGAGCCTTAACCAGGAACCAAATGAGCCAGCACCCTGATTTTGCATTTCTCAGACCCTGAAACTGTGAAAAATTTCTCTTGGTTAAGCAATCTGCCTAAGGGCATTTTTAAAAAATATTTATTTTTTAGTTGTAGTTGGACACAATACCTTTATTTTATTTATTTATTTTTATGTGATGCTGAGGACCGAACCCAGGGTCTTGCACTCCTAAGGCGAGCACTCTGCCATTGAGCTACAACCCCAGCCCTGTCTATGGTATTTTTTAAAAATATTTTTTTTAGTTTTAAATGGATATTTAATATCAATATCTCTTTTTAAATGTATTTATTTTTAAGTGGTGCTGAGGATTGAACCCAGTGCCTCACATGCATGAGGCAAGCGCTGCACCACTGAGCCCCAGCCCCAGCCCCTGTCTATGGCATTTTGTTGTGATAGCTCATGGTGACTAAGATTATTGTTTAGCCGGATGAATGGACTGGAAATGTTAATGAAAAGCTGAGAGTGATTAATCTCCAACTGAAAGCTCAAAGTGACTCCTTAGTACCTCACAAAAAAGAAGAGAAAAAAATCTCCTGAAGTAGGAGTCCAGAATAAGCCAAAGAATGAATTCAGTTAGAGTGAGCTAAACTCCAGTCAAGACAGGTATATTAAGCTAACATCAGGGTCTTAGTTGAGAAAGAATGGGGCTTGACACACCAGATGAGGACATTTCCAGAAATGGTCCCCCATTACTCAGAGATGATTCAGACATGTCTCTTCATTAAAATAATAAGTGTCTCCTCTTTGCCCTCAAGATTTGCTCACAGGTTCTCTCTTTCCAGTAGGCCTTAACTAGTGTTAAGTCTCAATATGCTGGATATTGTCTTTCAGGAAAGGACCTATATCCCAAAAGATCTTTAATACCCAGCCAGCATAAACTGGCAAAAAAAAAAATGTATAGAATTAAATTTTGAGAGTGCTTAATGATAATGAAAGGAACATCAGATTGGATAAGGGAGAAGTATATTCGGAAACACCCTCTCAGTACTAAGGATCTAAAACCATATCAAGACCCCCAACAGTTAGTGTGAATGGGTTCCAGAAGCATGAAAAAATTGATGACCCATATCAAGTGAGGCTAAAATGTCACCATTGCCATGGCAGAGAGTAGAAGAATAAATTTAAAGAATCAGGAATTTGATTATGCTGAAGAACATTTACTTTATAAAGATGGAAAACCCACCAGATGACTAGTTTACATAAGGCCATTAGATACACCATATTTCAAGGCCATTAGAAATGCACCGTTATGCTGGACTTGGGACATAGTTTAGTGGTAGAGAGCTTGCCTAACATGCATGAGGCCCTGAGTTCAGTTCCCAGCACTATGGTTAAAAAAAGAAAAAAGAAAAAGATGTGCTATTGTTGGGGCACCAGTATCTCTAAGATGTTGACTAGTGACTCCCTGTAGGCCAGAACTGATGGTAAAAGAAGCCATGGAAGAATAGTTTCACTGATAGCAATAGGGATAACAGGGTCCTAAAGTGATCAAGGCCACGTAGTGGTTGTTAACTGTCAGAAGTCAAGTTGGACAATTATTATAAAGTCCCAGGTGCAGTGAGGAAAAAAGAGAACCACAGAAAATAATATGAATATCATTAATATGATGATCCTGAGGGAAAAATAAATGGGCATTTAATGAGAATACTATTCATTTTGCACCATTTGATGAATTCTAGGATTTATAACCAGGAGAGTGAAGCAGTCTCCTCAATTAAAATAATGATTCCTTGACAAGTTTCCAAATATGAATCTGTTTTTAGATCTAAAACCATGAACTCAAAGAAAAACAGGTCCCCATGAAGATGGACTTGAAATACCATGATGAATGTGCATAATATCAATTTCCTCAGTATTTCCCCAAAGATTGTTTCAGAACCTTTAGACCTAAAGCCATTTACTCAGATAACTGCCCACTGGGAACATGGGAATACCTAAACACTTCAAGGACCATAGGTCCTAGAATCTGAATTGACATTCTTACTTAGAGATCAAAAGAATAATCATGGTCCCTCTGTTAGAGTACGTACATATGGGAACAGTATATAACACCAAGGTCTGAATGTTTGTGCCCCACTCCCAATTCCTATGATGAAACTCAATCCCTACTGTGATAGTTTCCAGAGGTGGGGCCTCTGAGAGGTGGTCAGATCATCAGTATATATCTTAAGGTATTGGAATTATAGATAATTTTTATTTTCTTTATATTTTTGTGCTCATTCCAAATTTTCTATAGTAAACATACACTGTTAGAATCACAGAAAACATGTTTTAAAACTAAACAATACTATTATATATTTTGAAGCAGTTATTTCTAGAAACTGAATAGAATTGCAAACATCATTTTTAACTTATTTCCAAAGCTGCAAAACAGTTGCATCTAATATTTTTAAACATACAATATAAAGAGATGACATTAAAATACTAACATTGATATTTTAGCTGATGAAAGATCTATGAGAATAATTGCAACTGGGTACAGTGGTGTATGCCCATAATCCCAGCTACTAGGGAGGTTGACGAAGGAGAATTGCAAGTTAGAGGCCAGCCTGGGTAATTTATCTAGATCCTGTTTCAAAATAAAAAATAAAAAGGATTGGGTATATATCTCAGTAACAAAGCACCCTCATGTTCAATCCCCAATACCAAAATAATAATAATAAATAATTGCATCTAACTTTTATTTCTGGAAAGATTCTTTTGAAATAGAGCTAAAGCATTTGAATAATCCTTTTAAATGAATGGTCTCTAAAAATACATGCCATGAGCAAACATCTAGAACTAGAAGGGGACAGGCCATAATGCCAATGTCCATGAGGACCCCCACTAGAAAGAAAGGTTCAGGGGATCTGCAGGTGCTTCACAGAGGCCGAGACCAAGATTGTGAATCTTAAAAGGGATTTCCCTTATAACAAGGCAGGGAAAACCTGAGACTGGAGACGGTCCCACAAAGCATGCTTTTCTTCATTTAACAAATATATTTGAGTGGCTATTTTATCTAAGGTACCATCTTAGGTATTGGGGAGACAGTGATGAATTAGACACAGTGTCCCTTCCCTCTTGGAGATTTTCATTCTAGCAGAGGATAAAAGCATTAAACTTCTCATTATGTAATAACTACTTATATAATAACTTAATAATTATATGAGTACTAGGCAAGTAATAATTATTCTATTAGCGTTGTTATTAGTGCTATGAAAAAGTACAGGATTCTATGAGCCTACCGAATGGAGGCACTTGAGTGATATGAGGACTATCAGAAAGCAACTTCAAGGAAAAGATGTTTTAGCTGAGACCTGAAAAAAATGAGTTGCCAAGGAGGGGGTAACCCTGTAACAGAAGGGAACATGGAGATTTAAAGAACTAAAAGCTCAGTATGAATAAAAGGCAGAAGGTCATGGAAGGATGCAAAAAACAGCTCTGGATCCGCACTGGCCCTTCTCTAGCTTCACTTTTCCAAAGGGGTAAGGAATTTTCAAGGTCAGAGGGACATGCCCACCTCAAGCCAGTACCACCCTACTCTTTAGAACATATTCAAGGTACTCTGAAATCCCTTGAGCCAGTGTCCCTGTGCCTGGCTTCCAGAGCCTGTCCCTTGTCTGTTCTCTTGAGTGTTGACCTAGTTACTAGAATACACACTTCTGGATTCAGAAGTTGTTCAAAAGGGGGCAGGGATTGTGGCTCAGTGGTAGAGCATTTGCCTAGCATGTGTGAGGCACTAGGTTCAATCCCTGGAGCCATATTAAAAAAAAAAAAAAAATGAAAGCAAACAAAAATAAAAATAAAGTATTGTATCCATCTACAGCTAAAAAAAAAAAAAAGTTGTTCAAAGGACAACTGTCTATCTATCAGAAATATGAAACATGTAGACTTGGGTGACTGCATATATGCAGGTGAGACCCCGTGAGAGTGTCTAGAACCTGGGGTAGAAAGGAAAGCAGAGAGAGTCGGGGCTTGGTGCTTAGCTCTGTCTGGGTCAGGAACTTCATGTCTGAGAATTCAAAATGGAAACCTGGACTTCTTCTATACAGTCATGAAGATATATCCTCCTCTTTGTCACAAGAGGAAGATACTATTTTTTAAAATCTGATCATCCGCTTGTTTTTAATGGCCTTTTAGTGTTTAGAAATTTGGTATGTGGGCATCCATTTTGTTCCATCTAGTGAATGTGAGGGATGAACTTGACCATGTTTGTCTTGTTTTTATCATTATTCTAACAACAGAGTAGTCAAAGGATTGTAAACAGGAGAGTGATCTGATTAGATTTACAAAGATCACTAGTTGCTGTGTGGATAATGAATTCAAAGTAAAAGTGAGAAGTCAGTCTCCCCCCTCGCAATTTGCCTCTCTTCTTTTTTCCTGAATAATGGGGATTGGAACTAGGGCAATTTTAACACTGAATTACATCCTCAGACCTCTTTATTTTATTTTGAGGTATTAGGGATTGAATTCAGTGGAGCTTAACCACTGAGCTATATCCCAGCCCTTTTTATTTTTTGAGACAGGATCTCAATAAGTTTCAGGTCTTGCTAATTCACCGAGGCTGGCTTTGAACTTCTGCATCAGCCTCTCAAGCCACTACCTGAGCCTCCTGTGATCCTCTTGCCTCAGCCTCCTAAGCTGCTAGAATTACAGGCATGAGCCACCCTGCCTGGCTTTATTTATTTATTTATTAGACAGGGTCCTGCTGAGTTGCTGAGGGTCTCACTAAATTCCTGATGTAGGCCTCAAACTTACGGTCCTCCTGCCTCAGCCTTCTGAGTTGCTAAGATTGTATGTACCACCACTGCACCTGGCTTCTTGAAAAGTTTTTTGATGTAGGTCAGGCTAGCAGGGACTAGTATTTTATTAGAGGCGATACCAAACAGTAGGTGGTTTTAAGAGATGATGTGGCAATAAACTGACCTCCCAGAGGCAAGGTAATTTGAAGATGAATTACTCCGGAATTTCTAACTGGTGCTACTTGATGGAGAGTAAAATCATTTACTAAGAAAGAGACACAAAGGAGAACCAGACTTTTTTCTTTCTTTTTTGGTGGTTGTCAAGCCAGTAGACAGTCATGCCTATCTAGAATCATAACAGTCACTTCTTTCAGTAATATTCAGTGGTGTGTTTGACAATTATAAGTAATGAAAAGATGGAATCTTTCCTTTTTTCCTATTGAGTCAAGTGATTGACAGAGGGGGAGAAGACTCTTACTCAAGGAAGCACCAGAGCATGTGCCCACAGCCGGAATAGTCCACTTACAGGAGCCAGCACAAGTGACTGCAGCTGTGGTCTTGAGCAATGGCAGTATGAATGAGCCATCAAGAACCCAGCTCCAAAAGAACAGCAAAGTTTATGCTGGGGTGGAAATGGGTAGGCAGGCTCCTCTGCTTTGTCCCTTGACAGGAACTGCATAGGTGAGAGAGTTGCTAGAGTCACCCATACATGTTAATGGACTTATCTGTGGAAACCCTTCCATAGTGTGGAGAGTTGCGCAGGTGTAGCCAGAGGAGAAAGAGTGGTCCTCCACTCAGAAGTAGATGGATGTTGCTCCCCTGGCCCAGGCTTTAAGGATATACACAGAGGAGACAGCACTGTCTGCACTGGGTCTGCAGCCTGAACTAGATGCCTAACTAGATATGAAGTAGAAACAAGGAGAACTTTGTTGTAATTTTTTTGTCATCAGTATTTCTCCTCCTATCACTGTGTTTTATATACTTTAATTACTGTTTTATATTAAACATTTGAGTATCTGACAAAAGAGGCTAAATCTATATTTACACAATAAATTTAAAGGTAGAAACTTGAAAAGTTTTCCATTCACATTTCTAAAAGCCATTAATTGGTGAGATTTAAGAAGACAGAGGGGGGCTGGGGATGTGGCTCAAGCGGTGGCGCGCTCGCCTGGCATGCATGCGGCCCAGGTTCGATCCTCAGCACCACATACAAAGAAAGATGTTGTGTTTGCCAAAAACTGAAAAATAAATATGAAAATCCTCTCTCTCTCTCTCTCTCTCTCTCTCTCTCTCTCTCTCTCTCTAAAAAAAAAAAAAGAAGACAGAGGGAATAGAATGTTTGCTGTTACTCAGCTGTCAACAGGCAACCAGAATAGATCAATGTGTGAAGCACACAACCAGGTTATCAAACGCAGGACATGGCTGTAATGGCCAACAGCCAACATAATCAGTGAAACAGTTGCAAATTCAATTTTGCAATGTTACTTTAACATAACACATTGTCCTTTTAATCAAATCCATGGTCGTTCCATAA
This sequence comes from Callospermophilus lateralis, assembly GCF_048772815.1. Taxonomy (NCBI): domain Eukaryota; kingdom Metazoa; phylum Chordata; class Mammalia; order Rodentia; family Sciuridae; genus Callospermophilus; species Callospermophilus lateralis. The sequence continues at coordinate 123,430,737 of NC_135314.1, read as the reverse complement.
GAAATGAATTGCCGGGACTGGGATTGTGGCTCAGTGGTAGAGTGTTTGCCTCGCATGTGTGAGGCCCTGGGTTGGAGAAAAAAGTCCTCAGCATCACATATAAATAAACAATAAAATAAAGGTATTATGTCCATCTACAACTGAAAAAAAAAAAAAAAGAAAGAAAATGAAATGGGCCTGGGATTGTGCTCAGCGGTAGAGCACTCGCCTAGGTATGAGGCCCTGGGTTTGAGCCTCAGTTCCATGTAACAATAAATAAATAAATAAAATAAAGGTTTAAAAAAAAAATGAATTGTCTGTGACACTGCTCATGAAATCCAAAAGTCATTCTCAACTATAGCTTAAAGTGAGGCTTTAAGTTTGAGACAGCAGCCAAAAGGACTCCTATCTCTCTCTGCTTATATGCAGCAACAGGGGAAGAAAGCGGGCTGGACCAACTGGTGGCATGCCAGTCCAAACACCTCTTTGGAGAGTGTGCATTATCTAGCTCAATGTTTTTGCAAGCATGGAATGTGGAATAATTTCAGGAGTGCAAACACAAGACATGCACTTTCAATCCTAATTATATAGAGAAACTTGTAGTTTGCTGGGAGCTTATAGTTGGTATTTGCTGATTTCCTTTTTAACCAGACATGACCTTTGACTGAAATCCTAGCTAGAATTTTAAAATACCATTTTATTTATTTTCACAATAACATTTTACTTATAGAAAAAAATCATAGTAGCTCACAGAGTGGAAGGAACTTAGGAACATACTGTTGTCACAAACAGCAGGAGTTAACATATCTCAGATATCCTTTTTGGGAAGCTAGCATTAAATGATGATTTGACGTCAATCTTCTTCTACAAAGCAGAGAGACTATGACCTTGTAAAATTAAGAATTTGGACCTTGTAAAGTTAAGTGAACAGTACTTACTGATCTTAGCCTGAGTCTTGAATCTACCCCCAAGGTCAAGGGGTGGCCTCTGACTGTTTCTTTCACTGAAAAACACCATAAAGAGTATGTGCGGGGGAAGTTCCTAGGAGTAAGGGAAGAGAAGTAACCAAAGAAGTTGAAGTATACTGTGCAAAGAGCAATAGATGTTCACTATCACTATTAGAATATATGAAGAATAAGCGATGTGAATTCCAAGAGATGATTGGGTTCAGCAAAATGTTTTATAGCGCCTTACCCTGACATGCTGGAGCTGGCTCTTACCAGTTCATAAAAGCTAATTGTGCACATTTCTTCCCCACTTTGTATTCTATGATGTCAAGCTGAAGTCAGGATTATTTACATGATGGATAACTGCAAGTGCTACAAATCAGTAATTCTCCCCAACCCTGTCCTTAGGATCTAGTTGTTAAGTATACCAGCAACTCACTCCTAATACATTTTGCTAAGGCCAGGACTTGGTTGCAGAGCACATATTTTATTCACACTTGAAAGGAGAGTTGGGATGAGGAGGTGGCAGAAGCAAGTGTATTTTGAATGCAGTAAGTGCTGTTCACTTAATTTTACAAGGTCTGCTCTGTTCCCACTTCCCTTTCCTCAGCCAGTGATGCCAAGGCAGTCTTGCACCATAGAAGTTTATTGGAACCTACTTGGATGCTTCTCCTAATTGGGCCCATTTTCTGGCATTTTCTTACCTGTCTGGTTTGCAGATTCTTCCACAATAACCCTGCTCTGGGTGATACTGCTACTGTGAAATGTCCTAAGCCTCTTACTATAGAATAGGTCTAACCTTGTAGCTGGGAGTTCAAGCTGGCTCAGGGCCTCTAGTGGCAAGGGCCCAGGATTCCCTTAAAATCTCTTCCTGTTCCATTTGCTTTAAATTACTATGCTGTATTTGCATTCACTTCTATCTATTTTCTTCTTATTCCTCTACTTCCTCCTCCTCCTCCTTCTTCTCTTTCTTCTTTTTCTTTCCGTGGTACTATGGATTGAACCCAGGGCCTTGTGCATGCTACCACTGCAAACACTCTACCACTGAGCTTATTCCCAGCCCTTTTTAAACTTTATTTTATTTTGAGACAGGGTCACACTACATTGTCCAGGACTGGCCTTGAACTTGACATTCTCCCACCTCAGCCTCCTGAGTAGTTGAGATTTCTGGTGTGTACCACAGAGCTCAGCTCCAATGTATAAAGACGATATTCATTTTTTTCCTCTCTTCCTCTTATCCTCCTTCCTTCCCTCTCCCTCTCTCCCTCCATCTTCTGTTTAAGTCAATTTAAATGATCTACCTATTAACTTTTATGTTAACAAATTTTAATATTGTGAAGTTCAAACATGTATAAATGTTGAGAAAAATTGTAGATGTAGATTGTATTTCATGCACCCATGAGCCAGCTTCAGATTTATTTTACCTCTGCACATTTTCCCAGCAGATATGCTTTTGAACAGACAAGGAAAATATAAACTTTTTCTTTCTAGCTTAAGGACATAATCATACAGTCCAAGCCATCTCCCCAAACCTGCCTCATCCCTAAGCACTACTGCTTAGCAAACATCCCCACTCTCCACCTAGGGGCCCTGGTCAACTCCTCTCTGTCATTCCCCACCATTCTGTTGATCATCAAGTCCAGCTGGTCTTGTTTTGTATATACTGCTCTTCTCTTCCCTCAACCACTGTCTCAATTCGGGTTTCAGCATTATTCTCCTGGACTATTGGTCTGAGGTCTGTACTCTCATCTGAAGGTTTAAGTTCATTCAGTGGTTGTTAGCGACATTCAGTTCCTGTTGGGCTATTAATCTCAGGGCTTCTGTTCCCTGTTGGCTCTTTGCCAGAAGCTGATCTCAGTTCCTTGCTTCTCTATCCTGGCTGCTTACTTCATCAAAACAGTCAACCCGAGGCTGAGGTTGTGGCTTAGTGGTAGAGCACTTGCCTAGCATGTGTGGGGCATTGGGTTCACTCCTCAGCACCACATTAAAAAAATAAATAAAGTACTGTGTCCATCTATAACTAATAAAAACATTTTTTAAAAAAGTCAACCCAAAATGCAATAGTAACAATCAGCTAGGAAAACCAAATTTATGACCCTTGTTACAATCATAGAAGTGGCATCTCATAATCTTTGCCATAGAATCAAATCACTAAGTTCAGCTCACACTCAAAGGAGGTAATTATGCACAGCTCTGAATACTACGAGTTGAGGACCATATGTGTCCACCTTAGGAATCTTTCTACCATATGAAACAGGAGGGAGGTTCAGCAATGGTGGTAGAACAGAAAATAAAAGCTGAGTGGGCTGGAGTTGTGGCTCAGTGTAGTAGAGCACTTGCCTAACACGTGTGAGGCACTGGGTTCGATACTCAGCACCACATACAAACAAAGATGTTGTGTTCACCGATAACTAAAATAAAATAAATATTAAAAAAAAAGAAATTAATAGGGGACTAGTGACCAAGGGCAAGGAACAGAAAGTTCTACCATAAAATATTGCACAAAACAGTATGTTTGCTCTAAGTTTTCTTGTTGCTAGAAGTACTGGCTGCTAGCTATCTGTATATTGTATTTTCTCAGGGAAGCAAAGTTTCCAATGCTACTAAAACAAAGAAGCATTTCTCAATTTCTTTCACGTCACTGACTATTGCTTTTGTCTCTTCAAGGGACTTACTTCCTTGGTTGTCTCCTAAATGTTGGTGTTCCCTACAGATAAGAATTGTCCTCTTTTCCCCCCTACCTCTCATTTCTCTCTCACACACACCATTAGCAATGCAAAAAAATAAAAGAGTCTAGATTTACCTGTTAGTTCTCACTTTTCCAATTGCCTATTTAAAATATCTAACTGTTTCTTGGAACATTGCCACCAAGCTGTATCATCATTATTCTCAGCTTAATGTCTCAAGCCAGAGTGATCATCTCTCCCTTAAAACTAATCCTTCAAATACACACACAGGAAATCACTGACTGTGGTTAATGATTAACTTTGGGGTAAAGGATTAGGTCTTTGGAGTGAGAAAGATTCTTATTTTCCATGTAAATCCTGACTACATTATTTTTTATACACATGAGATTAATTTAAAAATAAAATAAATAAAAGAAGATCATATTTTAAACCCAGCCAGCCTTTCCTCCTGACTTGAGCAGTTTTGTTTCTGTTGTTTCTAGTTTCCCATCCTTGGTCACCGCAACTCTGACTCCTCCATGATTCTTCTCCTGTCAGGGTCTGTTCAAGTGTGAAAGCGAGGGACAAAGGTGTCACATCCTATTTTGAGAATTGTGAGGGATGATCAGGATGCAAACTAGAAAGGTTCAGAGGGAAGACTGATAAACCCAACCAGAAAGAGGCTGTGGGTAAAGACAAAGGCACAAATTCTTGACATATCCATTGATTTGGATACTGTTATAGTGGAATATAACATTGATCTGTGTGAGAAAAGACCATCATGAGATGGTAGGAGAAAACAGGTGAGAGTATATTATAGTTTGTATAAAGCCGCCAAAGATCTCTGAGTTAAAGTTATGGTCCCCTGGTTGGTGTTATTTATTGTGAGTTACAGCGGACTTGGAGTCTAGTGGGAGGCTTTTAAGTTATTGTAGGCATGAGCTTGAAGGGGATTGTGAGACCCTGGCCTTTTCTTCCTCTTTTGCTTCCTGGCTGATGAGGTGAACACTCTTCTCTGCTATGATATGCTGCCTTATCAGAGGCCCAAAGAAGTGTGACCGCTCAGTTGTGAATGGGAACCTCCAAAACCATGAGCCAAAATAAAACTTCCATCCTTGTAAGTTAAGTGCTCATGTGTTTTGTTATAATGAGAAAAAGCTAACACAGAGGACCATCTTGTAAATTCCTGACTAGCATCAGGCATGAGACTCTTACAATGGCAAAGGCTGACTTATTGTAAAACTATTAAAGCACAAGCCTCAGGACTTCCAGAACTTTAGGAAGAACCCCGGTAGTATTCTTATAGTCATATATTGTGGTAAGCCTTGAAAAATAAAAAAAACTAATGTCTCTTTCCATTTGAAATTCTCCTGTCACATTTCTTGAATTGTGTAGGGTGCTCAAAAGCACTTTGGGGATTCAGTTAAAAGAAAGTGTGGCTCAGTGGTAGAGTGCTTGCCTAGCACATGCGAGGCCCTGGGTTCGATCCTCAGCACCACATAAAAATAAATTTAAAAATAAAGGTATATTGTCCAACTACAACTAAAAAATAAATATTAAAAAAATAAAGGAAAGTTGAGTTGGGGATGCATTTAGTTTGCATTTAGTGAAGTGTATTCATGTGCCCCTTAGTGAGCTCCATAAACAGTAAGTATTACTTGCTATCCTGGTTAGGAATGGCTTCCAGGGAAACCCCTATTGTCCACAGTGCTTACTCAAATGAAGATTCAGGGTTAGAGGATGCATCACTATGTGAAATTGTGGACAGAACCTGGTAATGGAAGTGTGCAGGTACTGAGAATATGGATTGGAATGTATATACCCAAATGTTAGTCTGCAGAATATTTTACTGATCATTACACATAATCATTTGTAAGCAAATAATTCTATTTGGGAGGGGTGACTGGGGATTGAACCCAGGAGTGCTTTACTGCTGAGCTACCTCCTCAGCCCTTTTTATTTTTTATTTAGAGACTGGGTCTAAGATGCTGAGGGTCTTGATAAATTGCTAAACCTGGCCTAGAACTTTCGATCCTCCTGTTTCAGCCTCCCAAGTTCACTGGTTTTAAAGGTTCACACCACTGCTACTGGACAGGTAATTCTGCTCTGATCCATGAATGTTGGAAATATTCTTAATGATGTAACATTTGCATTTATAAATGTCTAATACACTTATAAAATATTTATGGTGGGACTTCTATGAGGTAGAATTTATTAGAATGTCTGTATTTAATTTTAAAAATTTATTTATTTATTTATTGGTACTGGAAATTAGACCCATATACTTAACCACTGAGCCACATCCCCAGCCCTAATTTGTATTTTATTTAGAGACAGGATCTCGCTGAGTTGCTTAGGGCCTTGCTAAGTTGCTGAGTCTGCCTTTGAACTTGGGATCCTCCTGCCTCAGCCTCCTGAGTCACTGGGATTACAGGCATGCACCACTGCACCCAGCTGTATTTAAATTTCTTGATGATTTGATGTTAGATGTTGACATGAACAAAGATTATTATTATTTTTAATAATATTTTTATAAAATTATTATTTTTATTATTATATTTTATTATTTGCTGCAACTAAGACATTGATAATGTACCAATGAATGAATTGGTTTCACAAACTGAAAAGAATTTAAGATTACATTCTAGAGCAGCCACAACAAAGCATCATAGACTGATAGACTGGGTGTCTTTAACAAGAGAAATTTATTTTCTCACAGTTCTAGAGGTTAGGAGTATGATAACAAGATGTCAGCAGGATTTCCTTTCCTGGGTCTCCCTCATTAATTTGTAGGCAGTCATAGATACAGAATAAGCATTTGAAAATATCCAAAATCCATTTGTTATAAATAGAAGGTGACCTTCCTAGTTTGATAAAGAACATCTACAAAAACTCACAGTTATACTTAATAATGAGACACTTGAAACTTTCCTACTGAGATCAGGAGCAAAGTAAGAATGTCTCTCTCACCACCACTTTTCAACACTCTACTGGAAATCCTAGGTAATGTAGTAAGATGGTATGAAGAAAAGAATGGAAGAAAGGAGAGAAAAAAAAGTAGTATACAGATTGAGATGGAAGAAATTAACCTGGTTTTGTTCTGAGATGACATGGTGGTCTGTGTAGAAACCCAAAAGAAGCATAAAACAAATAAAAAACAAAAGCAAACAAATGAAACATGTTTCTGGAACTAATTTACATTACACGCTTACATTAGCACCCCACCCCTGAAAAAAAAAAAAAGGAATATTTAGGAATAAACCTAACAAAGTATATGTGAGAAAACTGTGGAGAGACATTTGGTACACATGGATAGAAAGACTCATATTACCAAGTTGACACTTCTTCCCAGTTTGATGTATACATTCGACACAACCTCAGCCAAAATTCAAGCAAGTTATTTTGTGAATATTGACAAACTAACTTTATAGTTTATATGGAGAGAAAGATTCAGAATAGTCAACAACATTGAAGGAATAGAATGAAATCAGAGAACAGGTGCTACCCAACTTCAAAACATACTACAAAACTACAGTAATCAAGACAGTATGGTACTGATGAAGGAATAGACATACAGTTTAGTGGGACAGAAGAGAGAGAGCTCAGAAACAAGCCTACGCTGAGCCTTAACAAAGGATCAAAAGGAATACAATGGAACAAAGATAGTCTTTTCAAAAAATGGTTCTGAAACAAGTGGATCTCCACATGCAAAATAAATAAATAAATCTAGACACAGACCTTTATATTCTCAAAAATTAAATAAAAAATGGGCCATTAAAAGTAAACAGAAAATTATAAAATTCTTCAGTGACAACATAGGAGAAAACCTAGATGACTTTGAGCAGAACAGACTTTCTTAGATACAACATCAAAGCTATGATCAATGAAAGCTAGACTTTATTAAAATAAAAAAAAATTCTACTTCATGGGGGACATTGTTGTGAAAATAAAGATTGAAAAAAAGTATTTGCAAAAGAAATATCTAATAAAAGACTTTATCCAAAATATACAAAGAACTCAATAATAAGAGAATAAAAAATCAAATAGAAAACGAGTCAAAGACTTCAGTACATACCTCACCAAATATGGCAAATAAGCCACCTGTTTATCATATGAAAAGATGTTCAACATCATATTAAGGAATTAGGGACTTGCTAATTAAAATATCAATGAGATACTACTACATACCTATTAGAATGAACAAAATCCAAAGCACAGATACGATGAAGTACTAGAAGGGATGTGGAAAAACAGGAGCCCTCACTTATTATTGGAAGGAATACCATAGAAAACAGTTTGGAGTTTCTTATAAAACTAAACATAGTCTTGCCATATGATCCAGCAATTTCACTCTTTGGTAGCTACCCAAATAAGTTGAAAATTTATGTCTACACAAAAACCTACACACAGATTTTATAGCAGCCTTATTCATAATTACCAAAACTTGGAGGCAACTCAGATGTCCTTCAATCAATAAATGGATAAATAAACTGTAATATCCAAACAATGCAACTATATTTGACACCAAAGAGAAATAAGGTATCTAGCCATGAAAGGACATGAAGTAATCTTAAATTCACATTACTAAGCGAAAGAAGCTAATCTGAAAAGGCTACATACTGTTTAATTCCAACCATATGACATTCTGGAAAAGCCAAAACTATGGAGACAGTAAAAGAATCAGTGGTTGCCAGAGTTTGGGGATGAGGGAGAGATGAGTAGGCAGAGCACAGAGGATTTTTAGAGCAGTGAAATTTCTCTGCATGATACTATAATATTGTATATAATGTCACCATACGTTTGTCAAGATGCACAGAATGTACAACAAATACCAAGAGGAAACCTAAATTTTGTCATTATCCCCACTTTGGGTGGTAATGACATGTTCTGGAGTGAAAATAGCCCTTCAGAGTTTTCCCAAGTTGGGCTAAGGGGCCAGATTTTATTTCTTTCATCTTTAGTTATTGGAAATGGCTAGCCCTGAAACACTGTGACCTTGAGAGAGGCTAATTTCTCCTAATGAGACAATCCCTGAAGAAGCTGATGGTTGAAGAATTATCTGCATTCCTAGCAGCTGGGACAATAATCCTGCATTGAAGGAGTATTTGAGTGGTGGATCATCATATCCCTGACATTCACAAAGGAGAATCTCAACAGAGCTGGCTCAGCTGTCTAGATATAAAAAGGTAGTTTTTGGCATTGTATTGGAAAAAAACACCAATATAGTTGAAAATTCTAATTCCGGGGCCAGGCGTGGTGGAGCGCACCTGTAATCCCAGTGGCTAGGGAGGCTGAGGCAGTAGGATCATAAGTTCAAAGCCAGCCTCAGCAAAGCAAGGCTCTAAGCAACTCAGGGAGACCCTGTCTCTAAAAAAAAAAAAGTACAAAAAAGGGCTGAGGAAGTGGCTTAGTGGTTAAGCACCCCTGGGTTCAATCCTTAGTACCAAAAAAAGGAAATTCCAATTCCAAAATTTTAAAGTTCTATTGTAATTTCTAATGCTTTGTTAAATAGACCCACAAAAATATTGCTAATACTTGGAAATACTCAGAAATAACATTTTCAGACTTTGGGGTGTGGAGAAAGGAAAGAGGCATCACTCATAAAGCCAACTGAGCAACAACTTGAAACTTAATTCTCTCTTAAAATTTGGATTTTATCACCTTTTTTTTTTTTTTTTTAAAAATGATGGTTTCTATTGAACTTTTGGTTCAGTCACTATTCTTCTCTACCTCTAAAAATTCTTTGATGGTTAGTTCCGACTTCTTGACAGCAACAAAGGAGCAGTAAGGCACATTTCATGTTCCTTGATGGGATCTTCTGGCCCCTAGCCTGCTGGCTCCTTGAGATGGATACGATACAGTGCCAACAGGGGTTGTGAGCAAGTATAGGCAGCATGCATTCAGGCTGCTTTCAGCAAGTGGTTGGGGGCAGAACTGACAGGTCAGCACAGAAATTGGCCCTCATTTTGTCCAAATTCTGATTTGAGTGGAACACATGATCACTTTGACACTCCAAGGAGACATGACAAAGGGCACAGAACTTGGTGTTCTCCAAAGCTGACGGGAGTCTTTAGGGATACTCCAGATGTGTAAATGAGGATACACTGGATGGTCACCAGGCAAGATTTCTTTTACAGTGTGTGGCTGACCTTGTAAAACAAATATTCTTCCCTTGGCAAAAGAATATTTACATCTGCCAAGAACTGGGGCAGCCTGGTACTCTGGAACATGCCTTCAACTTGAGTCACAAGGTTTGGATTCCAATCCTAGATCTTCTGGCACATTAATCTCACTTAATCTGTCCTCTGAAGTAAGGAAATAAGATTCTGTGACTTCTGAATAGTGAAGAGAATTGGACACCGAACACTAATCAAGATTTAGGAGTCCTCATTCCTGGTTCAATTCTTCTGATACCAGAGACAGAAACTTTTGACTTGGTGACAATAGAAATGAAAGAGTCAAGTGAACATAAATATAGAGGCAAGTGTTTAATTGGAGCTTGGCTAAAGAGAGATAGCATTGATCAAAGGACCAGGCTGCTCTCTAAACAAAGAAAGATACAAGCTTTTATTGATTCGCTGGGGTGGGCTAGGATTTGGTAATTTCCATTAACCAGGGGCAAAGTTCCAAAAGATGTTTGTTCTTATGTAAGATTTGAACCACCAGGAAGTCATAATCAACTTTCTTGGGGTTCTTGTGGCTGGCACCATTATCCTATGCAAACATCTTAGACTTGTCCCTTGATCTGGGTCTTATGATAGGGCTGAAGGACTTTGGGTGCTTGGGCTGCAATACCTACTATAAAGGCACAAGGGTGTGGTAGAAGAAAACACCAGGTCCAACAAGCAATCAACATGTCTACAGGCAGAGCCTAATCCAAAAGTTAAGAGAGCAAAAGGGACAGACATATATAATGACAGAGATCCCATTCCAATCACCCACCAGACATCTGCAGGCCCAAACCAAGAGTCAATGTTCTTCAGCAAAAGTAGCCTTCAAGTCCCTAAAAAGTAACCTAAGCAACCATTATCATCATAATCCACATATCAGAGGTGTTAACTACAACAAAGTTAGTGGGAGACTAATAATGTCTCGGCCTGCTGTATGACCTCCAAAATTAGTGATTTTTATGTTGACAAGAAATAAGGGAAACTAACTGGTTTGTTTTTTTTTTGGCGGGGAGGTAGGGTGGTCCCCCAGTTACAATTTCATCATGTGCAAGCATTTATCTTCTGTAGTTTTTATGAGGATTTTAAGCGGGTCTGTTAAAAAGAACTCAAGGGTAGAGGAAAGGACATATGCTATGAAGAGTGACAGGTTATTGTGCCCATGGGTTTATTTCAGTTATTCCAGCCTGTGTCCTACCCTGGTGGTTCCTGATTATCTCACTCCTGTTAACCCACTGAGTGACCTTAGGCATATCACTCAAAAGTCTCTTAATCTCCATTGGAAAAAATGGAGACCACTTAGCATTTTGTAAAACATACTTCATGACTTTGAGAACAAAATATAAGATAATTTATGTAAATTATCTGTTCATGTCAGGTGGTTTTCTTACTTAGCTTTTAGAAGTGACAATTAAATGAATTTTTTTCTGCCTAAAAAGGGCTTTGCAAAATGTAGAACACTTTGTTAATTTTAGTTGTGAGAGGCAGAATGAAATTAAAAGAGTCCAGGTTGTGAAGGGAGAGAGTCAAGGGGCAAGTTTTAGACAGACAACCTCATGCTAATGTACCCTCTTCCTCACCTGTCATTTTTTTTTTAAAGAGAGAGAGGAGAGAGAGAGAGAGAGAGAGAGAGAGAGAGAGAGAGAGAGAGAGAGAATTTTTAAAAATATTTATTTATTTATTTATTTTTTAGTTTTCGGCAGACACAACATCTTTGTTTGTATGTGGTGCTGAGGATAGAACCCCGGGCCGCACACATGCCAGGTGAGCGAGCTACCGCTTGAGCCACATCCCCAGCCCTCACCTGTCATTTTTGCTGAATCTATTAGTTTGATTTCTGATTTACTCCTCTGGAATTGCTTTCACCATGGTTAACAATGGTCCCACAATTTGATAATTTAATAATTATAGACCTTGTCAGAATGATGAGAAAAAAAGAGAGGTTGTCCATTGGTTTCCAGAGCAGAAAAGTACAGAAGGGGCTATGGGTTTGTTCTGGCCTGTGGCAGAAAGAAGGTGGTTGCAATCGGTTGGCTATTAGGTTTCAAAATTCAGCAACTTCTGTCTGTAAACACCACCTTGATGAGTGCTATGTTTGGATCTTCAGTGTCCCCTGAAGGTACATGTGTTAAAGGCCTGTCTTCAGCATGGCACTATTGGGAGGCTTAGAACCTTTAAGAGATGGACCTTCAGCTTGGTGCAGTGGCACATGCGTGTAATCCCAGGCATTTGGAGGCTGAGGCCGGAGGATCATGAGTTCAAACCCAGCCTCAACAACTTAATGAGGACCTGAGCAACTCACTAAGACCCTGTCTCTAATAAAATATTTAAAAAATTAAAAGGACTAGGGTTGTGGCTTGGTGGTTAGGTGGCCCTGGGTTTAACCCCTGGTACCAAAAAAAAAAAAAAAAAAAGAAGAGAGAGAGAGAGAGGGAGGAATATCTAGGAGATTTTAAAGTCATTGGGGGAATAGTGGGATCCCAGCCCTTCCTATTTCTCTCTCTTTCACTTTCTGCCCATGAGGGTGAATAGTTTTTCTTCTCCACATATTCCCTCTATGATGTGCCACCACATGCCCAAAAGAAACAGGGCCAAGATCATGGACTGCAACCTCTACAGCTGTGAGCCAAGATAACCTTTTTTCTTTATGAGTTAATTATCTCAGATGTTTGTTACAGTGATAATGAACTGACTAGCATAGTGGGTTGAGCCATGGGCTTGAAGAATTCTGATTTTAGCCAGGCACAGTGGCATATGCTTATAATCCCAGTAACTTGAGGGGTGGTGGAGACAGCAGTATTGCAAGTTTGTGGCCAACCTTGGCAACTTAGCAAGACCCTGTCTCAAAATAAAAAAAAAAAAAAATAAGAAGGGCTGTGGGGATGTAGCTCAGGGGTGAAGGACCCCTGGGTTCAATCTCCAGTAAGGAAAAAAAAAAAAAGAAAGAAAGAAAAGAAAACAGATTCTTAGAGCAAGCCCTGAGGAGAATCAAAAATTCATGAGACTGGTAGAGCTTCATAACAGCTAGGACACTATGAGACCCAATTCACAAAGCTTTGCCCACCACACAATTTCCACTATGAATGGCAGGAAAGACCAAGAGAGTTTTAGTAAGTGTATGAAGTGTGCAATAACATTGCCAGGTTAGAATATTCCAGAAATTCTCAGTGTATAAATCAGTGAGTTAGAGTCACATAATTCTGCATAGCAAATTATTCCAAATCATTTATTATTGCTTTTCTATCTGGGAATTGACTGATCTTGGCTGGATTTGGCTGACTGGTTCTGCTTCAAGCTATGGGTTCACCTTTTCTTGACTCCTTATTAAGAATGGAGCTCAAATTTGCTCCATATGTGTTTATTCTCAGTTTCAGGCTGCCAGGGCAGTAGTTACCTGGGGACAGTTCTTCTCATGGCAAGAACAGAGGTGCAAAAGGGCAAGCTCAAATGCATAACCAGATTTTAAATTTGTTTGTTGGAGGTTTTTTGGTACAATGGATTGCACCCAGGGATGTTTAACGATTGAGTCACATCCCCAACCCTTTTTCTTTATTTTTTTTTTTTAGATGTATAGACCTTTATTTTATTCATTTATATGTGATGCTGAGAACCGAACCCAGTGCCTCACACATGCTAGGCAAGCATTCTACCTCTGAGCCACAGCCTCACATCTCCTGCCCTTTGAGGTTGGCTTTGAACTTGTGATATTCCTGCGTCAGCCTCTTGAGCTCCTGGGATTACAGGTGTGTGCCACTGTTCTTGGCAGATTTTAGATTTTTTTTTTAATGGCATATCTGTTTATGAGAGTTGCCTTTGGCTGCTGAAAGCTCCAGAGCCCAGGGGTGCCTCCATCTCCAGAAGACTGACAGATAAGGAACTACAAAAGGCCAGTTGCCTTGACTCAAGGCAGAAAAAAACTCTGTAATGCAATTTGTGTTTCAGAGACAAGATTTCCCTCCACATACCACACCAGGCCAAGTCTTGATTTTAATTAACATCAGGTGTTTGCTTGGCACCCTCCCCTTGACTGTCTTGCTCCCTTTATAGCTGTCGCTTTAAAATACTCCATTTTGCTAGATATGGTGGTGCACACCTGTAATCCCAGTGGCTCAGGAAGCTGAGGCAGGAGGAGTACAAGTTGGAGACCAACCTCAGCAATTTAGTGAGGCCCTAAGCAACTTAGTAAGACCCTGTCTCAAAAAATCAAAAGGGTTGGGGATGTGACTCAGTGGTTAAACACCCCTGGGCTCAATCCCTAGTACCAAAAATACATGAATAAAATACTCCATGTTTCTTACAGTTGAATCCTGGACTCTGCTTTTAAGGAAACTGGGAAAGACCCAGATATCTGAACCAGCTGCTGGAGTGGTTAAGTATTATGCTAATGGACAAGTCAGGTCACATACTTTTCGACACCATATGCAACTGAATATGTTTTATTGAAGACTCTCTTTTTTATTGATTTAAAAAATGACAGCAAAATGCATTATAATTCTTATTACACATATATACCACAATTTTTCATATCTCTGTATATAAGTATTTTGACACCCAATTTGTGTCTTCATACATGTACTTTGGATAATGATGTCTATCACATTCCACCATCCTTGCTAATCCCCTGCCCCCTCCCTTTCCCTCCCACCCCTCTTCCCTATCTAGAACCCAGGGCCTTGTGCATACAAGGCAAGCACTCTACCGATTGAGCTATATCCCCAGCCCTTGTCTTATTGAAGACTCTTAATTGTTCACTATTATAGCTCCAATGTCCAGAATAGCATACAGTAGAGATTTATATGTTGTGTGTATTTGTATACTATAAATTATTATATATAATTTCAATTAAGGAAAGAATAAATTAAATATGTGTATGCATGGGTTTATTTCTCATGAAAATTAATGGGTGCATGTGTGTGTGTTTGTGTCTAACTGCTACCAGAAGAAAGGAGTTTGAGTGTAGGAATGTGAAATGATAACTATGCATTGCAATGATTAATGAACAAACAGAAATAAACTTAAAAATCAAACTGGATGTCGTGGCACATCCAAGTAACCCGGTTACTTGGGAGGCTGAGGCAGGAGGATGGTTAAGTTGGAAGCCAGCCCAGGCAACATAGTAAGACTCTGTCTCAAAATCAAAACTAAATAAACAACAGGAAATTTCTTTCATTCTGCCAAAGGCCATATTTCTGTCAATGACCAAATGTGCAAAGCATTTGTGACCCCAAACAGTGCTTTCACTTTAGGGTTTAAAAAATATTCTAGCAAATGTGTTTGTTGCTTATTTGCCATCTGGTAAGTAGTGGAATTACTTCCAGCAGATAATGAGAATCTGCTTTTCTTTTTTAATATAGAAATTGCAGAGAGCAGTAACTACAATCCTGGAAACAGGTTTCTTGCTGAGTCACTCACCCTTGCTCAAGACAAGCTTTCACTTTGCATTGAATTTTAATGTGATGTTTCTTCATCTTCCCCCACCCCCTCTCCTGTGCTCAGCTAGTCAGTAATTTCTCTCTAGCTGGAATAACATTGCCGCCTAGAATGCTGAGGCAAACTCTGCAGAGACACTTCCAGGGATCCCTGCACCTTCTCACTTACAAGGACCCATTCATGATCTTTCCCCCAAGGGCTTGTGGGTGAAAGACCTCATTACATCTGGAAGAATAAGCCGGTTGTTTTCTCCAAATTTACTTATTTACTGACATACTGGTACCATTCCAAGCCAAACTAAAGAAAATTTTAGTTACTTTATAAAGCATTTCCATGAGGAGAAGTGGGATTTCCATCAATGTGTTAACCAGCTTTCCATTGCTGTGACAAAATATTTGGGAAAAACAATGAAAAGGATGGAAAGATTTATTTTAGCTCATGGCTTCAGAGATTTTTAGTTCATGATATCTTGGTCCCATCCCTGTAGGCTTGTGGTGAGGTAGAACATCATGATGGGGAGGGTGTGGCAGAGCAAACTGCTTACCTCATGCAGTCAAGAAGCAGAGGGGGGTGAAAAGGGTTGGGGACAAGATATAGCCTTCAAGACATGCCCCCACACAGTAACCTATGTACTACAACTGGGCCTCAGCTCCCAAGTGCTCATGTGACTTTGAACTCATCAATGGATTAACCCATTGCAAGATCAGAGCCCTCAGGGCCCAATCACTTCCAAAAGTCCCACTTCTGAACACTGCTGCACTTGGGACCCAAGCCTTTGACATATCGGCCCTTGGGGTGGGGGTGGGGTTTCAAATCCAAACCATAAAAATCAAGCTTTCTGAAATAATGAAAATGATGGAAGTCACTGAATAATCTTATTCCAGGAAGACATATATGTACAGAGGTCATTCTGGATTGGATGGGAACAAAAACCATGACAGAGAGGTCCACTAGAATGCTGCTTGGGAGTCCAAAGAAAAAGATTGGTTTAATATAGAAAATCATCAGGGCTGGGATATAGCTCAGTTGGTAGAATGCTTGCTTGGGCATGCACAAGGCCCTAGGTTCAATCCCTGGGACCAAAAAATCATCATAAAACCTCTTTGGAGTGAAACTGACCTTCTCCATGTGTCTTGTTAGATGTGCTAAATAAGGTGGGACCTGCCTAACAGACAAAAACAAGTCTCTTCAGAGCTGGGGTTGTGGCTCAGTGGTAGAGTGCTCGCCTAGCATGCATGAGGCACTGGGTTCGATCCTCCGCACCACATAAAGGCAAAATAATGTGTTCACCTAAAACTAAAAAAATACATAAATAAATAAATATTCAAACAAACAAACAAACAAAAACCCAAGTCTCTTAGAACAACTATACTGAGCATCTTACCTGAACGATCTCTATAGGTGGTAGGTGATAGAAATCTGTGTCAGAGTATAAACTTTGTAGTTAGGCCTTGCAGCCAGGAACAAGTAAGACAAGTACAAGTCACATGATTTGGCCCATAAGTATAAAACTTATCATTAATATGAATTAGTCAAATACTCAGGGCCAAATTCTGATTTTCATGAGCTTTGGGAAATATTGAATTTGTGGGTCCCTTTTCCATAGAAAAATATTAAAAATTCTATTTTATAGCTGCATTCATATAAAGATGAAAATAATCCAGGCTAAATTCATTTCTTGTTGTGATAAAACATGCATAAAATTTACTTTTTTTTTTTTTTTTTTTTTTTTTTTGCAGTTCTGGGATTGAACCAGGGGCACTTTACTCTAAGCTACATCCACAGCCCTTTTCTAATTTTTTGTTTTGAGACATGGTCTTGCTAACTTGACCAAGGATTGGATTGGAACTTTCTATCTTTCTGCCTCAGCCTCTGGAGTAGCTGGGATTACAGGTGTGTGCAACCATGCCTGACTAAATTTACCATTTTTACTATTTTTAAAAATATAGTTTAGTGACATTAAATACAGTCAATTCACTTTTATATACTCATTATCATATTTATTTATTTCTTATTTTAAAAGAAATTTTTAAAGTAGAGCATTTTTGTGGTCCCTTGAAAGTATTGTGGAGGGCTGGGGTTGTGGCTCAGTGGTAGAGTGCTTGCTTAGCACACGTGAGGCCCTGGGTTTGATCCTCAGCACCACATAAAAATTAAATAAAGATATTGTGTCCACCTACAACTAAAAAATAAATATAAAAAAAGTACTGTAGATCCTAGATGCTGAGCTTTCTGTGTGCCTACTGTATAAGTAGGCTTTGACCTTTGCCAAAAAAAAAAAAAAGAGCAAAATCAAAATGTATTCAAACTTATTTTATAGTTTGCATACACCAAATGACATTCAAACTTGTCTTTCCTTTATGCAGGGAGATATTAATCCCAAGAAGCAGTGAATCTCTGTGGGCCCGGCACAGGACTCAGACTTAGGTCAAGTCCTATTTTTGCCCTTGATTAGCTGTGTGTCACACCCAGCACAATGTGAGCGCAGACAGGTGCAGTCAAGAAGCCCTGGGGCTTAGAGCCAACAGATTTAGAAGAGGCCCTAGCTCCAGGCAAGAGGTAGGAACAGAGACTCCAGATGAAGCCTAGGACAATCTCCAGGGTTCAGCTGAGGACAGATGTACTTAGTCATAGCCACAAACTAGTGAATGGAAAAGCATACTTAAGTAAATGTGGGAACTAATGGACATGGATGCTGCTTTGTAAAAGCCTGGCTTGAGTCTCCTCTTTCTTGCGACAAGCGCTTCCTGGAAATAATTGTGTGCCCTTGAGCACCTCTCTCCAAGCCTCAGTTTCCCCTTCTGTGCGGTTAGGAATTGAACTAATGACCTCTCAGATCCAATGAACCAATCTGCCTGTTTCCAGCTTTCTGGTAGCTCCAGTCTTTTTCCTGCTCTAGCTTTAGAGGGTTGAAATTCAGTGTTTAATATCTAAGTTTCATAGCAGAGTTTGCAAATTGCAGGACCAAATCTGGCCCATAGGCAAACTTTGTTTGGCCCGCTCAACATTTTAAAAATGAATTAAGTGCCAACATCCAAAAATCGGGAGATGGGTTATGAAAATTTGAATTCTGCCTTCTCTTGAAAAGTTGGCAGCTCTTCCTTCCCTGGCTTGGTGTTCCCACATGACCTCAGCTGGGAAGCTGCCCCTTCTAGATGAGGCACGAATGGTCCAGGACGCTGGTTGGCTTCAGCCCATTTCACTCTTGCCTAGTCCCTGTAGGCGGTTAGATTTGTAGTCAACAGCCAAAGCTTTTTCTTACCTACTGAGACACAGGTGCTGTCTCTGGGGAGGCTGACCAAACTGAACTCTGAAACCAACCCCCAAGGCTTGTTCTGAACAAATCCTCTGAGCACTGGGTTATCCATAGCTCTTTTCCCCAGGGTGACCTTGACCTAAGGAGCAGTTTTCCCTGACACCTATCTGCCACTTCTCTCTCCTGATCGTGTCCTGCATCTGTACATAGGGAGTTGCCTTAATAAGATACTGCTCTGTCCCCTGGGGCATTGACTAGATGGCACATAGGTGCCTGCTTCTGGGGATCCAGTCAATTAGAGGCTGAACAACTGAAGAAGGGGAGCACCAGCTGGAGATTCTTGCCATGAGAGAGGGACCAGAGCCTGGGAAGTGGACACCACGGAGGCAGGACAGGCTATGTCTCCACCTAACACTGCCACAGGAAACTGCCTATGAAATCCAGCCCCATGCTTCCTCAAAGATGGGTTCCCTGTTTCCCTATGAGACATCTCAGATACAACTGGACTAGAGCAGAATGAGCATTTGAAACATTTCTATAGGATTTGCTCATAGAAGGTTGAAACAATTCAATTAAAATGATGCAGAACGAGGAGCTGAGAGTGTAGATCCCTGCTGGAGTCCCTGTCCAGCATGTGTGAGGGCCTGGGCTGCTTCCCCAGAACGCCCCTCCAAAAATAAAACAAAACAAAGAAACAAAGACTTAAACAAAAGCAAAAACAAAAAAACCTAGAATTGAAATAACACCAAAAAACAAAACAAAACAAAAAACACCAGTAGTACCACTTTCTGGATTATTTTCCTGAGCTGTTTCTAATATTATTCACTTTGCAATCTCCTTTTCACTTCCCTTCTCCAATCATTAAACAATGTCATTTCCACCAATTGAATATCACTGGGAACTCTGCCTTCCCTCCTTGGAGTCTCTGTTTTAGTACAAGCAGCTTGGCCTGCCTGCAGTTCCCCACTGGTTCTGACCTCTCTTTGCAGCCATTGGGGTGAAGGTTCCAAACACAAATCAGAGCATCTTATTCTCCAACTTAAATTCTCTAAGGGCTCCTCACTGCCTCCAGGTAAAAACGAACTTTCTTCAATTGATACTGGAGGAGTCCTGCTGACGGCTGACCTCACCTCCCTCTCCAGCTTCATCTTGTGCCTATACTCTCTAATCACATGAAACTACTCCCAGATCCTCAAAAGTCTATGCTGTCTGCTTCTCAGCTCTGTCATAGCTCTTGCTATTTCTTTCTACTGGAATCCACTTTTTCCCTTTTTCAAACTCCCTCTAGAAAACTCCTACTCATTCTTCAAGACCCCATCTGAGTGTTTCCAGATCAATGATATTGCTTTCGTCTACCTGCAAAGAAATAGGATAGGGACAGAAAAACAACATGCCGGTTCGGTTCCCTGGAGGCTGAGCTCTAAAGAGAGGTGGGATTCCGGTTGTGGGGGTGGGGAACAAAGGAATAGATCAGGAATTGCAGACTGACAACTTCCCCAGTTCATGTTCTTTCTCCAAGAGCATTTCCTTTGTCAGGCTTGGGTTGGAGATTTTTTGTTTGTTTTATTGTTGTTGTTTTAGTTCCAGCAGCTGCTTGTCTGTTCTCTGTTATATCCCTATTCCCTCTAGGGAAGCAGATGAAGGGATTGTGGAAGGGGAACTATAAAGTATGCAAAGGGGAGGGTTTCTCTTTTTTAGCAGTTGGTCATATGTTGTAGCCTGACAGTCAGGGACTCTGCCTCCACCTGAACCCACACCTGAGCAGCTAGATGTTAAAATTAAACACAAGCCCTCTGCACCCTTTACCTCCTGAAGTCCAACTGGGTTAAGATCTCAGTTTCTTACTAAGTGCGGAGGCTTTGAGCAGGTCACCTTACCTCTCTGCGTCATTGTTACAATGAAGATAATAATGATCCCTACTATAAAGTGATTATTCAGATTAGATGAGCTAATGATGTAAGACTCTTAGAACAGTATAAGTGTGATATAGGAAAGGTTATGTGTTTGCTGTCCTTGGTTTTGAGACAGTACTATCCCTCTAGTCTACAAGTAAGAATGTAGTGCAGGCACAATAGTATGTACAGACCCCCCATTATAGGGTTCAATATTGGTTTGGCTAAAGGGATTATGCCCCTGAGTAGCCATGCTAAAAATTGGCAGTTCAGACAGAGCCTCCTCAATCAGGGCTGTCCCCTACTGTCTGGGCATAGAGCTAGAAGGTCCAGGGCATGCTAACATGTTGGTCATCAATAAGCAGAAGCCTGGCCACCACCAAATCCTGTTGTACCTGTCGCTCTATCCTGCGTATATCATAAGGTAAAGTTGGTGTGCCACATTTACTTGATAGAAAGAAAAAGAGAAGACAATTCGGTTAGCATCCTGCTGGCGAAATCCTGTATCTTTTTCTGTGTCCAAACAATTCAGAACCAAGGCAGGAGCTTGTAAAAAGCTTCCTGGGGAATTTGAGTGCTAGAGTGGTGTTTCCCCCTCCTCCTGTGGCTTGGTCCCTGCTGTCATTTGTATGTGCTTCTGACATGGCACCTGGCACACCAGTATCCCAAATTTCTTCAGTTCCCAAAAGTTATAGATTGTAAGACGCCTTTTGGTCCATTAATTAATAACAGGTTAGTTTCAGGGGAACCTCTAACAGTTAAGTGGACTCATCCATGGAGGCATCTGATCTTGGAAGCTTTAAAATGTGAAACAAACAAACAAAAGGACATATTTAAATTGAAGAAATAATTCAATGATGTTCTACACTTTTTCTTACCAACAGACTTGGTGGAGTCAGGGACAGTAGTATATTTTTGTCTCTCTCCTCCCCTACTTCTACCCCCAGGCTATGCCT
The DNA here is from genome assembly GCF_048772815.1 of Callospermophilus lateralis. Lineage (NCBI taxonomy): Eukaryota > Metazoa > Chordata > Mammalia > Rodentia > Sciuridae > Callospermophilus > Callospermophilus lateralis. The sequence continues at coordinate 123,409,444 of NC_135314.1, read as the reverse complement.
GTTGATGGCCTGATGAATGTTTCACTTTAGAAAAATTTCTAGAAGCTCCCTTGGTTACCATAGTAACCCAAAATTGGTTTCACAGCCCTGTGTACCAAGGGGAGCCCTGCTGAGGAAGGCTGCCTGCTGACCTGGACTCCGTGCCGCGACGCATATGCCAACCTCCCTTCCTGGGCAAGCAGAGCAGTGATGGAAATGAATCTCCTGGGATGAAAGCCTCGGGGATGGCACCTTTGCTAATTTAAAACAATTTATTTAAAACATTTCTTTTGTCCATTGTCAGATTTTTCTTAGCAATTAAAAAAAAAAAAAAAAAAAAACTGACCGCACAAAATCTTTTCTCAGTGAGCCCTAGACAATTTGAACAAAGGACTCTCTATGGAGAGTTAGGAAATCTGTTCTCATGGTTCAATAATTCTTGAACTTCTGTTGAATCCAGTTATTCTTTGGAAGTTTAGAGAGTCCAGCTGAGAAAGAATGCCTATAAACACAACAACAGTTTCTGGTTTTTTTGGTTCATGCTGCAGGTACTTCACACAGACTTGTTTGACAAATATATGTCACTTACTATGTTCTCAGACCCTTTCTAAGCACTTTACACATATGAATTCATATAATGCTCATAACAAGCCTAGGAGGCAGCCTCTAGTATTAACCACATTTTACAAATGAAGAAATTTAGGAGCAGAGAAGTTAAGTGGCCAGCCCATGCTCACACAGCTCTTTAGAAATAAAATTCAAACCCAGGCTCCAGAATCTGTGCTCCTAACTAAGTTGCTCTACAGGCTTTTTAAAATACTTGATTGAATTGGACAAATTGGACAGATAGAATACTGGAGTTTAATCAGATAACACGTCTCTATGGTTTCTCTGCTCTTGACCACATGCTGACCTATGAAAATTCTAGAAACTTTACTTAGGGTAATTTTAGAATCAACCTTTCCAACTCCCACTTCCCCCCAACACACATACATATATTCACAGAAGATTTATAATGCTTCTCTCAAAGTTATTTTTAGGAGACTAGGAGCCCTGAATCTTCATAGACAAATTATTTTGAAGTGATGCTCTAAGGCATACATTGGCAGAATTGAATATACAAGCATAATGAGTTCAATTAATTAGGGGAGACTGTTTCTTTTAAGATCACAACATAACTGCTATTTGAAGTAGGAGCTAGTAATTGGGAACACTGTAACTCAAATGTTAAAAGAACTTGGATCCTATGAGGGAGCTGCAAGGATCCTGCCTGCTTCAGATTGGAGTTGAGGCAGGAGGCAGAGCGGGAAATGAGGGAGGAGGGAGAAGGCTGCACTGATATGTGCCGGCATTGTGGCTCAGTAGTAGAGCGCTTGCCTAGAATGCATGAAGCGCTGGGTTCAATCCCCAGCACCACATAAAAATAAAAACAAATTATTTTGTTTTGTTTTTTTAACCCCTTGAACTTAAAGAGCTATTCCATTTCCTCCACAGAATTTATTTATGCTTGAAAATTTTCATTGATCACATTACCATAGTTCTTTACAAAAAAAGGTATGTTATAAAATTAAAATGCAATTTTAAAACATTAGCTATGACCATTAGACTTTAACTATTTAAAAATTTATTCTGATTGAGCTACCATGAAAATTATTATATGTGCACATTTCACTAAAACAACATAAATATATCACAAACTTTGATAAATAACATCAAACATAAAAGTTAAAATTTATTGGAAATAATAAGTTTATTAGTAAGGTGGAAGTTTATTTTTAAAAATTGGTTCATAGAGCTGGGGTTGTAGCTCAGTGGTAGAGCCCTTGCCTAGCATATGTGAGGCACTGGGTTTGATTCTCAGCACCACATATAAATAAATTAAATAAATGTCCATCAACAACAACAACAAAATATTTAAAAAAAATTGGGGGCCGGCATTGTGGCTCAGTAGTAGAGCGCTTGCCTAGAATGCATGAAGCGCTGGGTTCAATCCCCAGCACCACATAAAAATAAAAACAAATAAAATAAAGGTATTGTGTCCATCTACACAATAAAAAAAATTTTAATTGGTTCATAAATGTATGGATGAATTTCTTTTTCTATACTAGGGATTGAAACTGGGATACTCTACCACTGAGCTACATCCCCAGCTGGCCTTTTCTAATTTTGATGTTTTTAATTTTGAGACAAGATTCTGCTAAATTGCTCCGTCTGGCCTTGAACTTGGGATCCTCCTACCTCAGGCTCCTGAGCAGCTGGGATTATAGGTGTGTGCCACCGTACTCAGCTGGTCTTATTGCTGGAATGAGACCCAATGCAGCATCAATCATATTCTTTTTGTTTGTTTGTTTATATACACATGAATCCTGAAATATACTTATATAAATAAAATAATAATAGTAGACATTTTACCGTAAATAAATGTCACCCAGCTTCAAATACCTCTTAAGTTATATGCTAGAAAGTCCTATGATATATTATTGACAATTTTTTTGTTTTGTTTTGTTTTGCTTTTTATTAAACTCAGGAGCACTTAACCACTGAGCCACATCCCCAGCCCTTTTTATATTCTATTTTGAGATAGGGTCTCACTAACTTCTTAGGGGCTCACTAAGTTGCTGAGGCTGGCCTGGAACTTGCAATGCTCCTCAGCCTCCCCTGTCTGTGGGATTACCCGGCTTGAAAATTCTTTTGTTGAGTTATCAGCTGATAATTTGTTTAGACCCATCTCCAATTTTATTGCAATTAAAGAGTGGAAAACATCTTCCTTATGGTAAAGGAAGTAGACCCTCATTGTTATACAAAATTACATATAAGAGGAAGTGAGGGGAAAGGGGAAAAAACAAGAGAGAGAAGTGAATTACAGTAGATGGGGTAGAGAGAGAAGATGGGAGGGGAGGGGGGATAGTAGAGGATAGGAAGGGCAGCAGAATACAACAGACACTAGTATGGCAGTATATAAAAAAGTGGATGTGGAACCGATGTGAATCTGCAATATGTATACGGGGTAAAATGGGAGTTCATAATCTGCTTGAATCAAATGTATGAAATATGATATGGCAAGAGCTTTGTAATGTTTTGAACAACTAATAATAAAAAAAATAAAGAAATGAAAAAAAAAAAGAAAACATCTTGCTTACAAAAAAATTGTATTCAAGTGAGTCATTTTCTCAACACCAAAATATCAACACACACACACACACACACACTCACTCACACACACACACACACACACACACACACACACACCTTTTTGGTGCAGAGTGAGATTCAGGATGAGTGAGGTGTGTGCTTCTCTTTTGCAAGGATAACTGTAAGATGGTAGGAGAGGAAAGGACATCCTGCAGGACATGAACCCTTATTGATAATTTATTTTAAAAATTTAAGAAAATTGAGGATCTGAAAGTAGTTGTATTAGAATCCTCTTGCTTTCTAATCCATTGGAAAGTCTTCCTGTGCCTCTAGAGCTACACATCCATCAAGTTAGGAGATGTAATTGTTATCTTGTGTGGGAGCCAGGATGGGAATGTTCTGTTACTGAGGTCCAAAAGAAGCCTTTCCAAACAAAAAGTTTTTAAGAAAGTTTCTAAGGAAATCCCTTTCTTGTATCTAGCCATGTCATCCTTGCCTTAACCTTGAAAGGTTTGTTTTGGGAAGACTCCTTCTGAACCTTGAGCTTTCTCTTTCTTTATCATAATTCTCATTCAACTTCACTTCTTAACTTTTGGGCCTTTCCCTGGTAGTTACCATTAACAGACGAAAAATACAAGGAATGTCTTGCCCCTACCTACCCTGATTCACAGGGTCTGACCCCAGGAAAAGATTCCAATAGAGTCACTATCTTTTTTTTTTTTTTTTTCCTTCCTCTAAGTACCAAACTTTTTGAAAGAGCTGTTTTCCATTTCTGTAGCCAATTCCTCATTTACAACTTTCAGAATCTAGCAGTTTGACTTCTGCCTTTTCTACTCTACTCACCTTGATTTCTCAAAGCTCTTTAGGCTATCTTATTAGGGATTTTTCCTTAACCCAGTCTTTTTGGGATGCTACAAGGGGTATAGGGGAGTAAGAAAGAAAAAGGAAAGAAGGCAATAAATGGTGTTTTGTCAAGTTGTTACTGTCTAGGGGTGCTGGGTTTGTTGTCTCCATTCAGCAAAGAATCGAAGAACAGGAACACAGAGATAGCAAGCAAGCAGCAGGTTTATTGCAAAAGCTACAGAGACAGACTTCCCAGAAAAGAAGGGGCCCCAGAGCTGGGAATCTGATGGGTCAGTTTTTGGCTTGTTCTTTTTATGGGTCTCTGAAATTTCTACCTTTCCTTATCTCCTCCCTGTCCACGTGCTTCTCATTGTTATTGATTGGTGCCCCAGGGTCCAAGCCTCTGTTTCAGTTTTTCTATTGGATCCCCCACTTAGGAGCTTAGGAATATGGAAGTGTCTCTCTGATTGGGTCACCTGCTCATGTCCACAAGCACTTTTGTCAACCAGGAAGTTGACCTCATCAGAAGACCTGCTCCATGCTCCTTTGTTCTGGCTCAGCCCCTGACCTCTACACTCCATATTTTGCCCTGGCTGCCTAAGCTCTTGTATATCTCTCTCAATGTCAGTTACCACTGTTAGTAACTGAAGCTTAGTTCTTCTTGGGAACTCAGGAGTCAGTGTACATAATGAGCTCATAGCTATGCTAAGAGGTGAGGAATGTGAGGTATTTATACACCAACTCTGGCCAGTCCTTGGTTAGGGGCTCCTATTTCAGGGTGAGTGTCAGGAAGCACTAATTCCCAAGCACTTTTGGCTTAACACTGCTGAGGTAGAGTGGGATCCAGCAGCCAAAGGTCCTCAGATAGCTGGAGTCAGAAGTCCTGCCTTTAAGACTGGAGACTAGATGGACTGGGCACTATATTCAGCCTGCCACCTTTCTTGAAGTATTCTCTTTCTTTGATTCCTATCCTGGTGCCTTAACCTCTTCTCATTCCCTTCTTTGACCTATCTCCTTGTACAGTTATTTTTCTTTCTTTTACCTCTTAAACAGGAGCCAATGGAAAGTGGAACTCCAGTCTTTAGCCCTCTGGTCTTTGTTCCTTCACACATTGACTTGGATTTTTTTTTTTTTTTTTTTTTTAATCCTCATTACCTCAATTCTTGTTTTTATGCAGATCATTCTCAGTGTGTTGTATGTAATTATGTTCAATGACTTAGCAGTTGAGATCAAGATTTATTTAAAGGACTTCAAGAAGGAAAAAAAAAAGACTTTGGTTATCTTTTATAACTCAACAGACTGAAAAATCTATAAATGTCTGCTGGGAGTCATTCAGGAATTACACTTCCCGCTGACAGTGTGAGAAGCAGGCTCAATATATGACTCAGCTTGCAATCAATGGAGCATTATGCTTCAAGGAAATGGGAAAGTCTCATACCAATTTAGAATTTGTCACTAAATCTGGTCTGACTCTTTGTCCAGAAAGAAGTGCAGCTCCCTACTGGCAAGGCCTGAGCCCTTGGGATCTTTGCCTATTTCCTGGGCAGGGACAATTAACAATGTTTGCTCTCAAGAAAAGCAGCATGATGCATGCCCTCAAATTATGTGTGTGTGTGTGTGTGTGTGTGTGTGTGTGTGAGAGAGAGAGAGAGAGAGAGAGAGAGAGAGGGAGAGAAACAGAGAGACAGAAAGACAGAGAGACAAATACAGAGAGGAATGGAGAGGGATATGATTGGGGTGGGGATAGGAACAAATCTGGTGTTGGAGCTGGGGTCAAAGGGAGGAGTGAGGGATGAGTGAGCAGCAGCTCCTTGTTCTGGCTCATCCATTCCACTAGCCCATCAGGGAGTATTGGGGAAGGGAGGGAATTTTCAGCTTTTAGACTGTTCAATCTTTCACATAGTCATCTTTGCAAATTTTCTTTGGCTCTATCTTTGACTCATACTTCAGCATAGACACTAGGAGCTGGGTGTGGTGGAAGGAAGCTGACAGTAATCCCAGGGACTAGGAAGGATGGGGAAGGAGAATTGCAAGTTCAAGGCTAGCCTCAATAATTTAGCAAGGCCCTGAACAATTTAGCAAGATCTGTCTCAAAATAAAACATTAAAAGGGCTGGGGGTGCTCAGTGGCAAAACCTTTACCTGGTATGCAAAAGGCCCTGGGGGTAAAAAAATGGAACACTTAGGCTAAGGATGTAGTTCAGTGGTTTAGCACTTACCACTTACCTACCATGCATGAGACCCTGGATCCAATTTCCAGTACAGCAATTAAAAAAAAAAAAGTAAAGAGCACAAAATAAATTTTATTGGAAACTCTGTGTACCTGGGTGGGGCTTGACAAAAAGCCCTAAGAATTCTGATTCCTGATCTTTTTTTCTTTCCTTTTTTTTTTTTTTTAATTTCGGTTTCTTTCTAGAAGCTTGAAGATGTTCTGTTTGTCTCCTGGATTCTAAAATTCACTAAGATATGCCTTGGTATGGGCCTAACTTAGAGTACTATGCTGGTTACTTTATTGGCTCTTTCAATATGCAACTTCTGAGATATGGTCCTGAATTATTCTGAAGAATATTTCCTCCCCTCTATTTTCTTTTTTTTCTGGACTCTTTATTTGAGTACTGAGCTTTTGATCAGGTCATCTAATATTCTTACCTTTTCTGTCCTACATTCCTTTTTGTTCTTTAGTTAATGAGAGACAGAGCTCTCTCTCCGATTTTTAAAAATATTTTTCAGTTATAGATGGACATGATACCTTTATTTATTTATCTTTATGTGGTGCTGAGGATCAAACCCAATGCCTCACCCACGCTAAGCGAGTGCTCTACCACTGAGCCACAGTCGAGGCCCTCCACATTTTTGTAAAATATTTTTTTTAGTTGGAGATGGACACACAATATCCTTATTTATTTGTATGCGGTGCCGAGAATCAAACCCAGTGCCTTACACATGCCAGACAAGTGCTCTGGCACTGAGCTATAACCCCAGCCCTCTCTCCACCTTTTTACTGTTTATTTTAATTTTTACTGTTTTTAATTTTCAAGGCTCCTTTTATGTTCTTATAAACATGCCATTTTTCTCTTTCATTGATGTAATATCCATCTCTCTGAGGAATTTGGTGATTTTAAAAACTATTTTCTTCTCCTTGGACAGTCTATTGTCTCAAAGTTGGCATCATCTATTTCATTTGATCTCTCTAAGGCTTTCCTCAGATGGATGGTGATCTCTGGCCTCTTCTTCCATTTAAGGACTGGGTATAAAAAACTGATTAGATGTTTCAAGAGGATAGGTTGGGACTTCTCTGTACATGGGTCTAACAGAACGAAACAGTTGGAAAGTTACTATGTTAGAATTTTAAAGCTTTCTTTTGGACTTGTCAGAATGCTCAGAGAAGAATTTTCTAGTCTTCTGGATAATCAGGCTTGTCTGTTAGTGTTCTGGGAGTTGAGAGGAAGAAGAGGACTGATGGTTTCAACATTCAGCACGCAAGCGTTCATGTCACACCCTTGTTTTAGTTCTAGAAACTTGAAGATGTTCTCTTTGTCCTCAGAGTCTAGGATTCCACCTGCATCTCCCTGTCCTGAGTTGTGCCTGTGGTTTCCGAGTGCGGAGATACAGAAACCTTTCTTCTCCTTGAACACTTCTCCAAGAACAGTCAGGCCTTCTGTCTTCTACTGAGGTGGGGAAGAGCACTTTCCTTGCTTCACAAACTGGGGAGAGGCATCTGGGCATCTGCCAGCTTCCTAAAAGAGCTTTGATTCCCTTTTATCTGTACCCTTTGTGCCACCCCACCCCCATGTCTGGTGCTGCCAATTTCTGAGCACTTTGGGTTTTGTGGTGGAAATCAGGTTGCTTCTTACCTTTCATCATCAGTGATTTAGGATTACTTTACTAATCTGCTTAACCAGTCTACTAAGCCAGTTTAGCACTTGCTCAGGCAAAAAAGCTTCCAATGTTTAGTTATTTCTGCCTTTTCTCAATTCCTATGGATTCATGTGTTTTGGTTTTTTTTTTGGGGGGGGCAGGGGGTGGCGGGGGTCCCAGGGATTGAACTCAGGAGCAATTGACCACTGAGCCACATCCCTAGCTCTATTTTGTATTTTATTAGAGACAGGGTCTCACTGAGTTGCTTAGCGCCTCGCTAAATTGCTGAGGCAGGCTTTGAATTTGTGATCCTCCTGCCTCCGACTCCCTAGCCGCTGGGATTACAGGCGTGTGTCATCGTTTTTTAAATTCCTTCTTGGTGGTTTTGTTTGGGGCACTGGGGATTGAACCCAGGGACACATTACCACTGAGCTACATCTCCAGCCCTTTCTATTTTTTTGAGACAGGGCCTCAGTTCCTGGGCAGGCCTCAAACTTGCAATCCTCCTATCTCAGCCTCCTGAGTCTCTGGGATTACAGGTGTATACTACTGTGCCTGGCCTTTCTTGGTTATTTTAAATGAGGTTTTCTTTTCTTTCTTTCTTTCTTTCTTTTTTTTTTCCAGTACTGTAGGATTCAATCTAGTGCGCTCTACCACTGAGTTGCATCCCTAATCCTTTTTATATTTTTTATTTTGAGACAGGGTCTTGCTAAATTGCCCAGGCTGACTTTGAATTTGCAATCCTCTTGCCTCAGCCTCTCTAGTCCCTGGGATTACAGATATGTACCACCATATTCAGTTTAAGTGAGATTTTGAGAGAGAGCAAAGGTTATTTCATGCTTCTCTCTCTCTCTCTCTCTCTCCCTTCTTTTGCAGTCCTGGGGACTATACCCAGACTGCTCTACAATTAAACTACATCCTAGCTCTTAAAAAAAAAAAAAAAGAAAAAAAAATTTTTTTAAACAGAGTCTTGCTAAATTGCACAGGCTGGCAATTCCTGCCTAGCTGGGATTATAGATGTGTCTCAATTTAAGTAAGCTGGGCAAATCCTTGGATGCTCCTCCCTAGTTGGGGCCTTTTATAGAAAAGGCTTCTAGAAAGACCTGGGTCTCTGAAAATCTTCTGAAGAAGAGAATCCAGTGAACCTAGAAAACTCATCCTTTCCCCAGCCCAAAAAGGATGAAGGCTCCTGAAGTTCAATCCATGCTGCTTCTCCAGACTCTATCTCCTATTGAAGATTCACTAGAGACTCTGTAATCCCATTGGCTAGTTGTTGCCCAACTTTGGTCAGGTTCCTGAACCTTCCCCTAGGCCCATTTGTGTACTCTTGTAAAATTCAGTTTTAGCAAGGAACCCTGCTAAGTCAGCCTAGCAAGAACCCCCAGCCTTGATATCTGATCACCCTCAAAATCTAATTGGGCTCCTCATTCTCAATCATCTCCTATGTGAAGTCGATGACTGGCCTGTTTGCAGCAAGAATCCTGTTAGGTTGGTTTTTGACAGACTCCCCCTTGCCCTTGATGTTTCCTTTGAGTAATTTTCCATCCACTGACCCCCACCTGGTTCCCTGGCTGTAAATTCCCACTTGCTCATGCTGCCTTTGGAGCTGAGCCCAATCTCTCTCCACCATTGCAAAATCTCATTGCTTGCCTGATGCGGTAGCACACGCCTATAATCCCAATGACTGGGGAGGCTGAGGCAGGAGAATCTTGAGTTCAAAACCAGCCTCAGCAAAAGCGAGGCACTAAGCAATTCAGTGAGACCCTGTCTCTAAATAAAATACAAAATAGGGCTGGGGATGTGGCTCAGTGGTAGAGTGCCCTGGAATTCAATCCCCAATACCCACCCACCCCCGCCAAAATCTCATGGCTTGTTACCAATCACAATGATCCTGAATGAAGTATTCGCTATCATGCTTTAATAAAGTATTCCTTATCATGCTTTGATGAGTATTTATTGAATTTTTTTCCTTGAACAGGATCCATCAGGATCTTGTCCTTAAAGATCCAGATCACTCTGTAGCCCCTTACCTGTGTTTACTTACATCTCTTTTTTAACCTCATATAGCCTGAAGGAGTATCTCCTGCCAATCTTTCTTGTTCTAGAAAAAATAAAAACTCTTTTTACTGATAACGTTTCATTCGTGAACTGTTAAAAACAAAATTAATTCCTTAGAAAATCTTAGAAGTGAAAAGAGCTTAGAGAACATCAGGTTTAAATGTGCTGCTTTAAAGTTGAGGAACTTGTAGTTCCAGGGGAGGTTAATTGGTTTGTTCAAGGTCACACAGTGACCTAGCAGCAGAGCTAACAATAGAACTTAGGCCTTTCATCCTTAGTCAGGAGCCTGTGCCCAACACCACCTGCTGTGTGGGCAAACTGCCAGTCTGCCTGTCTCCATCTCTTAAAGATCATTAAAGTGGTTCATAAACTACCTTATGGCTGCAGCGGAGTTCACTCTAATTTTTATCACATTGATTATTATTGCATATAATATTAAATAACCAGCATGAGCAATTACCTCCTTAGTTTTACAATGAGAATTCTTTGAAGGTTAACTGAGAGAGAAAATTGTAATGCATTTAGGAAATTTGGTGGCAGGCTAGTTGGTTGAAGAGGGACTGGGGATGTAGCTCAATGGTACAGTACTAGACGAGCATGTGCAGGCCCCGGGTTTGATCCCCAGCACTACAGAAAGAAAGAGGTGGGGGGGCGGTAATGAAGTGAAGGGGCAGAAGAGCAAAAGCAGGAAGCCAGAGTGAGCTATTTGTACCCCAGTACTTCCAAAGAGCCTAGATCTGGTGATTCTGTCCTCATGGAAAGATACCCCCTGCTATAATTTGGATCTCAAATATCTCCCCAAAGCCCATATTTTAGAGGATCAGTACTCAGTTTGGTGCCCTTGGAAGATAATAGAAACCTTAAGAGGTGGGATCTTGTGGGAGGTTTTCCAGTCACTGGAGGCATGACCTTGAAGGAGACAGTGGTATTCGGCTCCTGCTCTTCATTTCTTTCATCTGTTGCCATGAGGTAAATGTTTTTGCTCTACCATGTGCTCCCACCATGATATACTGCTCACCACAGACTCAAAAAGCAATGGGGTCAATTGACCATGAACTGAAACTTCTAAAACGGTGTCAGAACAAACCTCTCCTCTTTTTAACTTTCTCATCTCAAGTATTTTATTATCCTAACAGAAAGCAGGCTATAATTCAACCCCTCCTTGTCTTATATTTGTATTTTCATCAACAAATATGAGTGGACTTCCAGGAGCAAATTTGGATGCACCAAGTGTGCAGGTGCTAGGAAGTCACTTAAAATAAAACTTCCCAGAGAAAATGATCTCAATAGAAAGGTATGGACTAAGAGAAAGAGTTGCCAGGAATAAATTATTTCTGATTGTATTTTTTATTTTTTAGTTTTGTATTCAATGAATGCTTGTTGATCAGCAAGTCAAATCCTATCTTATCTGCTACATATCAGAAGCCAACCAACACTCATTCCTCCTTTTCTTGGTAATGGTTTCTCATATTTATTCCCATGATCCATGTGCTTCAGGAAAACCTGATGCTCCCCTCTTCTGATTTAGAGACCAAATATTAATACGAGGTACAGTGTTTCTGTTAAGCAAATAAACACTATCCCAGTCACCATAATGACTGGATCAGGGAAGCACAGGTTCACCCAGACTGAATTCAGGACGTTAACAATTGGGGGCAGAGAAATGCTTTGCTCTTCTTTCCTTCATGTGAACAAAGAAGCACATGGGCCCAGCAGCTTCTGCCAGTCATCTTGGAAGGGCCAAGAATAGAACCAACAATAAGGAAGTAGAATTGAGAAATAAAGAAACTGGGTCCTGATCCCATGATTTCAGCAAGTGTATAAGGCCTGACTTAGAATTCTAGGCTATTCAGTTACCCAAGTAATTATGTTCCCTTATTGCCCAAATCAATTTATTTCACTTAGTTTAAAAGAATATATCAACATGCTCTTTTTAAAAAATTATATATATATATATATATATATATATATATATATATATATATATATATATTAGTTGTAGCTAGACACAATACCTTTATTTATTTATTTTTATGTGGTGCTGAGGATCGAACCCAGGGCCTCGCACGTGCTAGGCAAGTGTTCTACCGCTGAGCCACAACCCCAGCTCTCAACATGCTCTTATTTGCATTTCTATTCATATGAACTTCTCTATAATCAGCTCAAAGTATCTACCAATGACTGGGGGAAGTGGGGTGGGATTAGGACTCTTAAAAAAAAAAAAAGAGGAATTAATTAAAAAAAAATGTCAAAATTCAGGGTTTTTTTGAGTTAAAAGAGGAAAAGACAGTGGGAATAAGTAGGTAGGGTCTTGTGACTTTAACCTTTCCCGCAGAAATCCCAGTGAATAGAACTGCCGAGAAAGCTGTAAGTAGAGTGGGCTTGATTCCACTGCCTATTTGGAAATATGGGTGGGGAAAGCCTCATGGGGTTGTTCTGCACCAACACAAGGATGGGAAAGAAGAGGGAAGAGGAGCGTTGCACAGGCAAGCAAAGTGAGGGCCCAGCTGACCCTCCTGACTCTCTTAACTCCAGAACCGTATGGCAGGGATATGAAACTTACTGCACACACCGTGAGAAATCCAGAAAGTAGAAGATGCTGCTAGGTTTGGCTAGAAGGACAGCATGGTGGTAGCAAAGTGGCCTTGTAGCCAAAAGCTTCAGGCAGATTACCCGGGCTGGAAATCCTCCTGGTGTCCCACCCAGATGTCAGGGGGCTCCTGACTAGTGCCAGTGAGAACCAAGTAGTGCCAAGAGAAAATCTGCTTGGCTCCTCTCCCTATTGATGATTGCTCATGTGATTAAAAGAATTCTTTTGGTAAGCTTGTGTTTTTCCCTGGGAGTGCTCTGTTTTGTGGGTGGTGAATGTGTTTGACAGCATGTTCATGCATTTGCATTTTAAGTCAATATTTTATATTGTTGTCAAATATACACAACATAAAAATTAACACTCTATTCTCTTTCTTTTTTGGTTTTAGGGATTGAACCCCAGGCTTCTCATATGCTAAGTACCTGCTCTAGAGCTAAGCTAGACCCCTAGCTCCATTATAACTTTTTTTTTTTTTTTTTATACCAGGTATTGAACCTAGGGGCACTTAACTGCTGAGCCACATCCCCAGCCCTTTTTATATTTTATTGGTGTGTGCCACTGTCCCCAGCCATTTTAACTATTTTAAGTGCATGGTTCCTCAGGCATTAAATATAGTCACATTTTTTAGTGCATTATAGTTATACATAATAGTGGAGTTTATTGAAATATATTCATAAATGCAGATAATATAGTTTTCTCTATTTCAATCCTAATACTACCTCTTCCCTCCCCTCCTTCTTCCCCCTTGAACCCTGGTTCTACTATACTGATCTCCCTTCTATCTTTATGAGATGCCTTTTTTAATTCCTTTTTTCTTTCTAGCTTCCTCATGTGAGAGAAAACATTTAACCCTTGACTTTCTGAGTCTGGCTTTTTTCACTTAGCATAATGTTCTCCAGTTCCATTCATTTATCAGCAAATGCTATAATTTCATTCTTTTTATGGCTGAGTAGAACTCCATTTTTGTGTATGTGTGTGTGTGTGTGTGTGTTTCACATTTTCCTTATCAAAAATAAAAAGAAAGCCAGGTGTGGTGGTGCATGCCTGTGATACCAGCCTGACCCAGGAGGCTGAGGCAAGTTCAGAGTCAGCCTTAGCAACTTAGTGAGGCCTTAAGCAACTCAGTGAGACTCTTTCTCTAATAAAATATAAAAAAGGGCTGGGGATGTGGCTCAGTGGTTAAGTGCCCCTGGGTTCAATCCCTGGTACCAAATAAATAAATAATAAGAGATAAAACATACTTTTATGCAACAATCACTACTACCTATGTCCAGAACTGTTTCATCTTCCCCAACTGAAACCTTACACTCACTAACCTACTATACTGAGTTCTCATTCCCCACCCTCAGCCCTGATACTATTATTCTACTTTTTGTCTCTATGGATTTGACTGCGGCTCTTAGGTATCCTGTATAGATGGAATCATTCGATAACTTTCCTTCCGCTATTGGCTTATTCCAGTTAGCATAAGGTCCTTAGGATTCATGCATGTTCAACAGCATGTGTCAGAATTTTATTCCTTTTTAAGGTTGAGTCATATTTCATTGTATGTATATACCACATTTTGTTTATCCATTCATCTATCAGTGAACACTTGGGTTACTTCCACATTTTTTTTTTTTTTTTTTTTTTGTGGTACTGGAGATTGAACCCAGGGCCTCGTGAATGCAAGGTAAGCGCCCTACCAACTGAGCTATATCCCTAGCCCCAAATTATTTACTTATTTTTATATGGTGCTGAGGATCAAACCCAGGGCCTCGCACATGCTAGGCAAGCACTCTACCGCTAAGCTACAACCCCAGCCCACTTCCACATTTTGACCATTGCAAATAATGCTACAAATATGGGTGTACAAATATCTGTTTGAGTCCCTGACTTTTTTTTTCTTTTGGGTGTGTACTCAGAAGTAGAATTTTTGGAAAGTATGGTAATTCTATGGTAATTCTTAATCTTTTAAGGACTCACTACACCTTTTCCTGCATTGGTTGCACAATTTTACATGCTCACCAGTAATACTCAAGGGTTCAGTTTATACATATCCTTGATAACCCTTCTTATTTTATGTTTTAATGATAACATTCCTAATGGGTATGAAGTGGCAGCTCATTGTGGTTTCAATTTGCATCGCAAAATGGTTAGTGATGCTGAACATCTTTTCATGTGTTTATTGACCATTTGTGTGTCTTCTTTAGGGAAAAGCCTATTTTTTTTTTTAAACAGGGCAGGGGTTCTCATTTTTTAAAATATTACCCTCAATCACATTTACCTCATGAATGACTTTTGCTTTTCATACATTATTATATTGTCACAAATTACCGAGGCCTATTTGATTTTCTTCATTCTTATGAAATACTTGTTGTGATGTATTAAAAATAGACAGAATTCAGTTTTACAAGACAGAGTTATGGAGATTGGTGGCCCAAGAATGTGGTTGCACTTAACACTACCAAAGTGTGCATTTAAACATGTTGAAGATGGAAAAATCCATACGATTTTTTTCTTCCACAATTTTAAATGATACTGAAAAAATAGGCAAAAGCCAACTACAAAATAATGATGTCTGTTTGGGAAACTTCTCAGCTACTTCACTGATGAAGGTTCTACAAAGGTGAGACTTCAATTTCCACCAAGTTTACTGAGTGACTCTCCTTTGAATGTACAAAAATTTTATCCATCTTTATTTTTTTTCTCTTTTTTTTAATTGGTTGTGCAAAATATTACAAATCTCTTGACATATCATATTTCATACATTAGATTCAAGTGGATTATGGACTCCCTTTTTTACCCCAAATACAGATTGCAGAATCACATCGGTTACACATCTACATTTTTACATAATGGGAAAAGCCTATTCAAATCTTTTGCCTATTTTTAATCTGGGTTTTTTGTTATTTTTGTTTTGGAGTTGCAGGAGTACTTGAAGTATCTGATATCATTATCAGATACACGATTTTTTTTTTAATATTTATTTTTTAGTTTTCGGCGGGCACAACATCTTTGTTTGTATGTGGTGCTGAGGATCGAACCCGGGCCGCACGCATGCCAGGTGAGCGCGCTACCACTTGAGCCACATCCCCAGCCCCTCAGATACACAATTTGCAAATATTTTCTCCCATTCTGTGGTTTGTGTTTCCACTTTGTTAATATTGTCTTTTTTTTTCTCCCCTTGCAGTACTGGGGCTTGAACCCAGGAGTACTCTACCACTGAGCTACAAAGCCTCCCCCTGTTTTGGGGTGCTGGGGATTGAACTCAGGGACCTATGTGTGGAGACAAGCACTCTACCAACTGAGCTATATCCCCAGCCCAGCCCCCCCATTAAAAAAAAATTTAAGTTGTAGATGGACACAATACCTTTATTAATTATTTTTTTATATTTATTTTTTAGTTGTACACAATATCTTTATTTTTGTTTACTTATTTTTTTAATGTGGTGCTGAGGATCGAACCCAGGGCCTTGCATGTGCTACGCAAGCGCTCTACCACTGAGCCACAAACCCAGCCCCTATTTAGTATTTGGGTTTTTTTTAATGTGGTGCTGGGGATCGAACCCATGCCTCACGTGTGCTAGGCAAGCACTGTATCACTGAGCCACAGCCCTGGCCCTTTTTACTTTTTATTCTGAGACAGAATCTTGCTAAATTAATAAAGCTATCCCTGAACTTGTGATCCTCCTGCTTCAACCTCCACAGTCATTGGGATTACAATGTGTGCCACTGTGCCTGGCATTGACATGATCTTTTTTGGGGGTGTTGAGGGGGAAACAGGGATTGAACTCAGGGGCACTTGACCACTGAGCCACATATATCCCCAGCCCTATTTTGTATTTTATTTAGAGACAGGGTCTCACTGAGTTGCTTAGCAGCTTTGCAGTTGCTCAGGCTGGCTTTGAACTTGTGATCCTCCTGGCTCAGCCTCCTGAGCCACTGGGATTATAGGTATGTGCCACTGTACCCGCTTGACATGGTCTTTTTTTAAAATTTTTTTTGTAGTTGTAGATAGACAGTATGCTTTCATTTTGTTTATTTTTATGTGAGGTTAAGGATCGAATCCAGTGCCTCAAACATGCTAGGCAAGCACTCTGCCACTGAGCTACAGCCTCAGCCCTTGACATGGTCTTTTAATCCACACATTTAATTTTGATGAAGTCCAATTGGTCTATATTTTCTCCTGCTGTGTGTGGGCTTTTGAGTTCTATCTAATAAATCATTGCCAAATCCAATGTAATTAAGCATTTCCCCAAGTTTTCTTATATATAAAAGTTGTTGATAAACCTTTATTTTGTGCTGAGAATCGAGCCCAATGCCTCACACATGCCAGGCAAGCACTCTACCATTGAGCTATAACCCCCTCCAAGTGAGTGCGCTACTGCTAAGCCCCAGCCCCAGCCCCAGCCTTCCCCAAGTTTTCTTCTACCCGTTTTATAGTTCTAGCTTTTACAGTCATGTCTTTAATGATTTTAGCTCTTACATGCAGGTCTTTGATCATTTTAAGTTAATTCTTACATATGGTATATAAGGTCAGGGTCCAGATTAAATTTTTTTTTTTTTTTTTTTGCATGTGGATATCTGGTTTTCCCAATACCATTTGTTGAAAGGACTATTCTTTCCCCATTGAAAGATTTTAGCACCATTCTTGAAAATCATTTGACCATATTTGTAAGAGTTTATTTCTAGATTCTCTATTCTATTTTATTGACCTATATGGTGTTCCATGTTATTTTAACTATTGTAGCTTTGTGTTGGGTTTTTAAATCAGGAAGAGAATTCCAATTGTGTTCTTCTATGTCTTCAAGATTGTTTTGCCTATTCAAGGCCCCTTAAAGTTCCATATGAATTTTAGGATGGATTTTTCTATTTCTTCAAAATGTTTTTGGAATTTGATAGGATTGTATTAAATCTGTAAATCCCTTTAATTTGTACTGACATCTTAATAACATTGTCTTACGATCCATGAACATGGAGTGTCTTTCTATTTGTCTTTAATTTCATTCAGTAATATTTTATAGTTGTTGGTTTACAAGTCTTTTGTTCCTTAATTAAATTTACCTCTAAATATTTTATTCTTTGTGATGTTATTGTAAATGGAATTGTTTTCTTATTTTTCTTTCCTTATTGTTCATCATTATTGTATGAAAATGAAAGTAAATTTTTTCCTTGGTTTTGAATTCCTTTATTAGTTCTTGATTTGTGGATATTTGGATATTTAGGTTTTTTTTTTTTTTTTTGGTACTGGGGATTGAACTCAGGGGCACTTGACCACTGAGCTATATCCCAAGCCCATTTTTCTATTTTATTTAGAGGCAGGGTCTCACTGAGTTGCTTAGCACTGTTGTTAAGGCTGGCTTTGAACTCACGATCCTCCTGTCTCAGCCTTCTGAGCTGCTGGGATTACAGGTATGTACCACTTCACCCAGCATATTCAGGGTTTTATACATTCAAGGGCATGTTGTTTATAAATAAAGATAACTTCACTTCTTCTTTCAAGTTAGGTGTTTGCATTTCTTCGTATTTAATTGCTCCGTTTAGGACTTCTAGTACTATACTGAATAGAAATGGCAAACACAGCCATCCTTCTTTTGTTCCTGAGGAAAGGTTTTCAATCTTTTACCAAATTGTATTTGCTGCAATTTTTCATATATGGCCTATATTACATTGGGATCGTTTTCACCTGTTCCTAGTTTGTTAAGGTTTTTTTAAATCACAAATACACTTGTGATTTTAATAATCAGAAGTTTATATAAATTACATAAAATGTTCATCAACACTGGATTCACATTTTCTTGTAGTTCTGAAGCTGAAGTAATACCTACTCTCTACTGACATGCTTTTTAGAAATTGTCCCCACCTATAATTTTTTTTAGTTGTAGATGGACACAATACCTTTTATTTTATTTGTTTATGTGGTACCAGGGATGGAACCCAGTGCCTCAAGCATGCTAGGCAAGCACTCTACCACTGAGCAACAACCCAAGGTCAACCACATCTATTAATTCCTTTAATTCTCATAATGGCTGTGTAGAACAGTCTTGTGCTACTTAATGATAGGGATTATGTTTTAGAAATGAATCATTAATCAATTTTGTGATTGTGTGACTATCACACAGTGTGCTTACACAAAGCTAGATGATATAACCCGCTACACACCTAGGCTATGTGTTATATACCATTGTATATGCAGTCTATTATTGGCCAAAATGTCACCATGGGTGCATGACTATAGGTTGTTATCCTCTTTTTAGTAAGGAATCTGAAGCATAGTACGTGGGTGTTTTGAGCAGCGGTATGGTAGAGTGGTAAGTAGTGATGGAAAAAAAATTAATTGGTGGAAAATAGATAATTGTGCTTATTGTTGGTGAAAGTAACTTGAAGACTAAAGCAAGTACTTGACCTTGAATTTTGTAAAAGAAAATTTCCTTCTCATTTCGAAGTTTGTAGTTTTGTGCCTTTGTTGTTGTTGTTGTTGTTGTTTATTCTGGGGATTGAATCCAGGGCACCTAACCACTGAGACACATCCCCAGCCCTTTTTGTTTTTCATTTTGAGATAGTCTCTCTAAGTTGCTAAAGGCCTTGCTAAGTTGCTGAGGCTATCTTTGAACTCAAAATCCTGTTGCCTCAGCCCCCCGGAGCCACTGGGATTACAAGCTCTGCCACCATATCTATCCTTGTGCCAGGTATTTGAGGCTGATAAAAGAGAGTATGAATAGTCCTGAAATGGGGTATCACTGTCTGCCTTCCCATATGGGTGTACAAACCAATTCTTGGTTGGTTAGCCTGGAGTGCTGTGAGTACAGAGTTTTGTATTTGTGATAGAAAAGTTGGTGGTATTGATGGAGGAAACAAATATTTCCACAATAGTAACCAGGAATTCTGGAAACATATCCAGGGCTTTGAGGGATGTGAGTTTGTTTGCTGAAATCAGAAAAGGGGCCTTCTTACTTAAATAATAAGCTCTGAGTATGTGGAAATGCAGACTGAAATATATTTAAAGATGTCTTCTGGTTTCTCTTTGTATGGAAACAGCAACACATTTTGCCTTATTTTTTAGGTTTAAAGAACATTTCAATGGTTGTGCTGCTCATGTCAACATGATATCATTTCAAAAGAAACAATAGTTTGACAGGGCATGGTGGAGCATGCCTGGAATCCCAGGTACTCAGGAGACTGAGACAGGAGGATCAAAAAAATATTAAAGCAATATAAATCTTAACTGAAAAATTTTGGGAAGGCATCTATAGTGGGCATTTCCTTTTTTTCATCTGACCATTGCTATATGTTTCTTCTGGAAATATAACCTTGCTTTTCTTGTGTAGAATGATGCTTCCCCTCACTCTTGGTCTCTAGACTAAGGTGGGGTCTTATGATTCAGAATTTGCCAATGAGACCCAATCCCAAGATTTTATTGGAACTCCTGAGAAATGAATGCTTGTTTCTCCTGGAATGGTTAGCTATGAAGATGTGTTAAGTTGAACACAGGAAAGCTGAGGAGGGCGATGGACATCTCTATAGGAGGACAAACTCTTTGAAGTGAACAAACAGGAAAAGAGAGACTCTGCTTCAATGAAATTGTTTGTACCCTGTTACCCATCCACGGATTTTTCAGTTATTAAGCCAAATACATTCCTTTTCTTAACTCTGTTGTAGTTTGAGTTTTTGACATGAAAAAGTCCTTAGTATTAGAGCACAAAAGAATTCCATCTATTAACTTATTTTTTAAAATATTTTTAGTTGTCAATGGACCTTTATTTATACACTGTGCTGAGAATCAAACCTAGTACCTCACATATGCTAGGCAAGTGCTCTTCTACCCATCCCTATCATTTACTTAATTTTTAAATATATACTTTTTAGTTGTAGATGGACACAATACCTTTATTTTTATGTGGTGCTGAGAATCGAAACCAGTGCCTCACACATGCTAGGCAAGCACTTGACCATTGAGCTAGTATCTAAGTGTCACTCAGAATGGCAGTTGTGCTAATCCCTAGTGTTACTCTCTTGAAACTCCCAGAAATCTTTTTCATAAAGTCAGTTTGTACCGTCTTTTTTCTCTTTCACATCCTCATAATGCTTCTTGCTCTCTTCCTCTTCTCCTTTCTTCCTCTAAAAGAAACTTAAAATCTAGCTGAGTCTTGCAGATCAGTCTCACCTTCTGAGGTTCCTTTTACTTCCTAATTCCTTACTAGATCAGCACAATTAATGCCTGTCTGAACAGTAAATGATCCTTCCTCTTAGAAAGGGTGGAAGTCTAGAAACTTATGTTGAATGTTCAGTTCTGGACTCATTTATATTCAGAACAAATAGCATATTTGCTTGGACAATAACTATTTGTAAACAGCCAAGGCTGGGGGTTCCTTTGGGTACTTTTTTTTTTTTTTAACCAAGATATTGCCCTTTAAAAAAAAAAATTTAGGGGCTGGGGATGGATGTGGCTCAAGCAGTAGCGCGCTCGCCTGGCATGCGTGCGGCCTGGGTTCCATCCTCAGCACCACATACAAACAAAGATGTTGTGTCTGCTGAAAACTAAAAAATAAATATTAAAAATTCCTCTCTCTTAAAAAAAATTTTATAGCTTTATTTTATTTATTTATTTTTATGTGATGCTGAGGATCAAACCCAAGGTCTCGCATGTGCATGTGCGAGGTGAGCGCTCTGCTGCTGGGCCACAACCCCAGCCTAGCCCGTTTTTTTTTTTTTTTTTTTTTTAAAGGGTGGGGGAATACTTCAACTAGTCAAACCAAGTTTGTTTGCTTATTTTTACAAGCTTGAGAAATAAACAGGGCCTGGATTCAGAGCAAGTTGATATGCTTGTGTCCCAGTGCTAAGGACAACTTAACCAATGATCATTACTCATGTTATTGCCTACTTTTTCCTGTTTGGGAACATTATTTAGATTTTCTACAGAAACAGCTGAAGACTCTCAATCAATAATTGCCTCACTCAACAGCTTCTCCTAAAGCACATTTATTATAAGGTAAGCCCCGCCCCTTCCCCCAGACTCTCTTAAGTGTCCTAAGACTATTAGCTCATTCAAAAGTGACCCAGCTGCAGTTAGAAGAGCACAGAACTTGCTCCTTAATGATCTAGGTGTCTCCTGACATCAAGAGGCATACAGAATTCTCTTATGCTCCATACTCAGAGGATCTCCAGCCCTTTTGTAAACACATTGGTTTACAAGTGGTCTGAATTCTATTCTTGGTCTGTTCACTGTCTTTGGCACCCTTGAGTTAGGGGAGGCAGTGGAAAACCACCTAACATGATGGCTGCTTAGAGCCAAAGAAACTGTCAAGATGGTTCTAGAAGACATCTTAAAAAAAAAAAAACATGAAATAGTTGAGGAAAGTTTAATAAAGGAACTATTTTAAAAAGTATGGACAGGACAAGTTCATGGGTGCATGCGTGTAATCCCTGCAACTGTGGAGGCAGAGGAAGGAAGATTGCAAGTTTGATGCTAGTCTGGGCAATTCAATGAGACTATATCTCAAAATAGAAAATAAAAAGGGTTGGGGATGCAACCCAGAGGTTCAATCCCCAGGTCCAGGGAAAAAAAAAAAAAAAAAAAAAAAAGGAGGATGAGGAGAAGTAGTAGTGGAGTAGTGGTGGTGGTGGACAGAATGAAAGGAAACCTCTGGGAGCCATTACCAGCCCCAGTCCTGAAGGAGAGGACTCTAGGAGAGATCACAGGACTGAAGTACTGTCCTTCAGATGAACAACATAGCACTGCTAACAGAGTGGCCCACTGGTGGTGAAGGGACTGACCTGAATAATATCCTGCCTTTTGATCTCCTGCAAGTGCCTCCCAATTTCCAAAACCCACTGAAAATCAGAAGACAGTAGATGTGGACCATAAAGGTGAGTCCTGAGTCACAGAGCAAGGGTGGAGAATAGATCTGAAAGGACAGAGGAAAAATCAGCAGGAGCTATTTGTTTTTTTCCCCCACAGCTAGCATGGTTGTTCAGGCCTTGTCCTGTCTGTCTGGCCTACAATTATGGCCTTCCTGCCTATCCCTTTGACGCATCTAATCCATTGCTTCGATGACCAGGTCTGTTTCCACTAGGCTGTATTCATTTGGCCTGTTACTGGGATATATAGACCTGACTTGAGGAATTTGCTCTACTCAGGGATGCTGGAAGATCTTTCAGGGGTACTATTTACCGTTGCTGGACACATTTTTAAATATCAAGGAGTCGTTCTTTAAAACGCAAACTGTTGGATGGAAATGAACGAAGACTGCCTCCTGGGCTCTTCTAGACCACGTCGCCCCTGCTGACAGGCTTGCTCCAAACCCACTCCCTCCCAAGGTGTTGTTGTTTATGCGCCCTAGACTCTCCACCGCACAAGTAAAAGTCCCCCAGAGTCTAGGCACCAATCCCGGGCGCCCCCCGCGGTCTTCGAATCCCGCAAAGGCCAGGGTGGGGGGTGGGGGCACTGGAGAGCGCAGGCGCAGTGTCCGTGCCGGCGGCGCCCCTCTCCTCCTTGCGCCTCCTGGAAGCCCCAGCCGCGGTTTTCCCTGGCAAGTGCGCTGCAATCTCAGTGGCTCCGAGGCTGCACCAGGCAAGCCGCACCCGGCAGACCGGGCTAGAGCTCAGGACGCACCTTCCTCGCCGCGATAAGCAGGTAATCGGGCTCCTGCAGCCCGTCAGCAGCAGCGAACTGACTGGGACCTTTGCCCTGTCTGCTGGGCAGCCCCACCACGAGGGACTGGGCACGGACCCCGAACCTCACAACTCGCCTTTACCCCTGACAGCTAAGAGGCAGAGCTCTTTTTTGGAGGGGTAAAGGCTGGTCTGGGGGCGAAGCGCCCCGCCCCCTTTGTAAATCTTTGCGGGGTCTCTGTACCACGCCTGCGTGGGGTCCCGCAGCCCTGGCTCTCTGGGTTGCTCTCCTGGAGAACCGGAACACCGAGTGGGTACCAGCAGAATTGGCTCCATCTCCTGGTCCCCATTTCCTGCCACCGTCGCAGGTGTTGGGCCCTCCCCCAGGCGCCATGGTAAAGATGAGGCACTATTGCTTTCCTTTCCCCCAGGAACCTACCCAAACAAGGGTGAGTCCCTGTGGCGTCACGGGATCAATTTCAAACACAATTTAGGAAAAAAAAAAAAAAAAAATGAATGGTTTTGGGAACACGGCCAAGAATTTGTATTTGCCATTACATTACTCTCTTATCTCATGTTCATAACTCTTGAACGCCACTGTAGGTGGGTTGAGATTTTCGAGATAAATAATTTGTAGAAGAAACCTTTCCCCAAAGAGAGACAAGAGCAAAGGCCCAGCTATGGCCGAGAGTGGAGACGGAGGCCCAGGGCAAGTCCGCTCAGCCTCATCTAGCCACGGGGAGGAAAACAGGAATCCTTCCTGACGGTCCTCCGGGTGTAAACTCTTACGCCGTGTGCACCCATTTGGCTGCATTTGAAAGGAGATTAGAGAAGCAAGGGTCCCACCAGCCGGCAGGAAGGAACTCGCGTCGGGAGAAGGGGGCGCTATGCGGACCTGCATCTAGGTCCAAGCTTTCCTGGCTCGCAGTGGGGCGAGACGGAAAGAGTCAGTGGGAAAGGACCAGGAAATAGTACTGCACCGGGTGGACAGGGCTGGGGAGCGTGGGGTCCCGGCGGGGGAAGCGGGGGCGGCTCCCGAGCTCTGCCCCCAGTTTCTACTGAAAGGACTTTGACCAGGGTTGCCCGTGTCCGTGGTGCTGAAGTGCCTCAAGCGACCTCTTCGACTGACTTCCTGAGCCGCAGCTTGCCTTGTCTTCTAATCTGCACATTCACCCAAAATAGTCCATATCCTAGATAGACTGGAGCCAGCCAGGCACTGAAACCTTTTGCAGAGGGGTTGATACTCATTTCCTGAAGATAACATTGAAGGCAGATGAGGCTAACCTTAGAGGCTCATATAAAGCATGTACATAGCAAGTTTGATTACC
Organism: Callospermophilus lateralis; assembly: GCF_048772815.1. NCBI lineage: Eukaryota > Metazoa > Chordata > Mammalia > Rodentia > Sciuridae > Callospermophilus > Callospermophilus lateralis. The sequence continues at coordinate 123,385,064 of NC_135314.1, read as the reverse complement.
TAGGGGAAAGTATACAAGGGGAGCATAAACGCAACCCCCCCCCCCATATATACATATGTGTATATGTGTACATGCTCACAAATATAACACACTTCCCTCTTCAAAGCTATCACGGACCACAAGTCACACATTTTCCAGAACTTTTTGTAATCCATCTTTGTTTTTGCTACCAGGTATTAAACACAGGGGCTGAGCCACACCCCCACCCCTTTTTTGAACTTTATTTAGAGACAGGACTGAGTTGAAACTCTGTCTTACTAAATTGCTGAGGCTGGCTTTGAACTCGCGATCCTCCTGCCTCAGCCTTCTGAGCCACTGGGATTACAAGCATGCACCACTGTGCCCAACTCCATCTTTGTTGTTTGACACCTCTAGTGTTTCTGGATTCTGCAGTACCATTAATTTTTCATAATCATCTGTTCAAAAGGCATAAAACCTGTGGGTTCAAGTGCTTGGTATTTAGATGAGCAATTAAGTATATATACACATTAAAATTCCAGAGCAAAGCTAGTCTAGAGGGGCTCAATGGTAGGGCACCTGCTTAGGATGCAAGGCTCTGTGTTCAATCCTCAGTACCATTGAAAGAAGGGAGCAAGGAAGGAAAAGAGAGAGAGAGAGATAAGCAAATAAAGCTGGACATGGTGGTGATAGTTCACTTTTCTAATCCCAGCAAATTGGGAGATGGAGGAAGGAGGATCCCAAATTTGAGGCCAGCCTAGTCAACTTAATGAAACGTCTTTTTAAAATAAAATTAAAAGGGCTGGGGACATAACTCAGTGGTAGAAAAACCCTGGGTCCAATTCCTAGTATGATGAGTGGGGCTGGGGTTGTGGGCTCAGCTGTAGAGGGTTTGCCTAGTGTGTGCGAGGCTCTGGGTTCAATCCTCAGCACCATATAAAAATAAATAAATAAAATAAAGGTATTGTATCCTAAAAAATAAATATTAAAAAAATTAATACAAAAAAATATCAAAGGGAGCTTAGGCAAGAAGAAATAATGTTGATTTTAATATGAAGAACAATATCTACATAATAATCTTAAGGAAATTTATAATATGAAGAAAATTGCTAATATATATAATGCTTGTGGCTTCAAATACATTGGTGGTATATGGTTTGTGAAGTTCTTTTTTAAAAAATATTTTTAAAAAATATTTTTTAGTCATCAATGGATCTTTGTTTTATTTATTTATATGTGGTGCTGAGAATTGAACCCAGTGCCTCACATGCTAGGCAAATGCTCTACCACTGCACTACAACCCCAGCCCATTTGTGAATTTCTTAAAGATTACATTTGTATTTTTTTAAAGCATTGATATATATATTTTTTGTCAAAAAATCATGCTCATATGGAGAAATTTAGGTAATGGAGAAATGCATAAAACCAGAAAAAGAACATTGAGGACAGATTTTCTTTTAGATGAGCACACATGTATTTAACAGGATCAGTTTCCTGTTAAATTTTCACTGTATAATTTATCATATTACTTTGTACATTTAAAATTTCAAGGGGGTAGAACCATGCTGAATGTTCTTACCACCATAAAAAACTTTTTTGAAAATTATGATATTTGTAGAATTGATCAGAATAGCAAAAAATTAGATACGAACGTTCATGATTATTGGATTACCTAAATAAATATGTTCTATCCACATATTGAAATATTATGCATTCCTGTAATAAACTAATTATCATAAAATTAATTTGCAATATTATGTGATCCTTATAACAAACTAGTTTTATGATAACTAGTTAAAGGATTGCATAATATTGCATAAACTAGTTATCATAAAACTAATTTGCTAAACAGATTGCATTTCACTATGTGAATAGAACATATTTACGTATTTCTATAATCATGAACATTTATGTCTACTTTTTGTATATAGTCAATTCTGCAAATACCATGTCTTTCAAATTTTTTATTAAGGTTCTACCCCCTTGAAATTTTAAGTGTATAGTACATTATTGTTGACTGTAGGTGCAGTGTTTGTTCAGTGACTCTCTTGAGTTTATTTATTTGACTAACTGAGATTTCCTGGCTATTGATTATTAACTCTCCATTTCTCCCTGCTTCCCAGTGCCTGGTAATCACCATTCTACTCTTCTCTATGAATTTGGCTATTTTTAGATATTTCATGTAAGTGGGGTCATGTGTAGTTGTCCATCTGTGACTGGCTTATTTCACTTAGCATGATGTCTCAAGTTTTATTCATATATCGCTTATTGCAACACATATATACCCATTTTCTGTATGCCTTCATGTGTTGATGGACATTTAGGTAGTATTTTTGTGTAAATAACATCTTTGAACAAATTATTGTGCACTTGTTTGGTTATATTTCTAGATGTGAAATTAATGTTTCAAAGGGAGGTACTTTTTTCTTTTTTGATATATTAATTTGTTCAATTCCTTATTTTTTTCTCTTTTGTATTATTTTTCTTGGAGCCCCGGTGGAGGGTGAAAGGGTTCCCTGGGAGTGTGTGTGGAGTGCTGGTGGAGTTCGGCAGTAAAGAGTTACTGTTTGAACCTACAAGTGCTTCGTGGCGGCTCGGTTATTTGTGCCCAGCCAGACTGCAGCATATTCTCACCAAAATTAGGGTTTATCAGTCTTCTAAAAGTGTTTCTCAACTGGCCAGACAGAAAATGAACATCCATTCATACATCTTTTTGGCCATGTTTCTTTCTCTTTTAGCACTGGGGATTAAATCCAGGGGCCCTTTACTATTGAGTTATATCCCCTGCTCTTTTTTTATTTAAAGACAAAAACTTGCTAAATTGCCCAGGTTGAACCTGAATTTGGGATCCTCCTGCCTCAGCCACCCCAGTAGCTGGGATTACAGGCATATACCACTGCACCCAACTAGTCATATCTACTTTTTATTTTGTGACTTACTAACTCATATCTTTATGTTTCTATTGGTGTGCTTATATACTTTTTACTTTATAAGAGCTCTTTATAGTAAGGATTATATTACACTTGTAATATTTCTCATTTAAAAAAAAATAACTTTATATTTAGGTATTTTATGCTATATGGAATATTTTGCCTTTTACATACTAAATATCTATATTTTCTTTGGAATTTGAGGCTCATGTATCTGTCTTTTTTGGCTTTTTTATTTTTAAATTTGTTCTAATTAGTTATATATGAACACGTATCTGTGTTGTATCCTCTATAATAAAAACTAATCTACCATATTTTAAGGTTTTGTAAAACAGATTACATTTTAAACTCTAGATTTATTCCTTCTTTTCCCTTTTTAGTTAGACTTAGTTCATTGCTAGATATAACTCGATTAGAGATTCCTTCCTAAGAAGTACTTATTTTTAGCCCATATATTCATAGTTACAACTTGTATGAGGAATATATATGTTACTTAGTTTGAATCCTTTAGTGTGATGTATTTAATTTTTAATTAAATGAAATTTAATTTTTAATTAATGAAAGTATTTTTACTTAAAGTGCTGGTTAGCCTATAGTATTTTAAAATTATTAGTACGCATCCTTTTTCATAAAGAGCTTTTTATTTTTCTGCACTGGGAATTGCAGGGTGCTCTACCATTGAATTACATCCCCAAGTCCCCAGGTTCTTGCAAGATTTCCCAAGCTGGCCTCAAACTTTGATCCTCCTGCCTTAGTCTCCCCAGTCACTGGGATTACAGGCATAAGCCACTGCACCTGGCAGACAAGAGCTATTCTTTTCTTTCTTTCTTTCTTTCTTTCGTAGCTGAAAGAAAATGTGGTTAAGTCCACTATTTAGCCACATTGGAATTTATGTCACTGATGTTCTGAAAAAGGAGCCACCTACCCATAAGAATGTGTATACATAAGTTTGGTCAAATGTCTTAAAAAGAAAACATTATTTTTGGTATCCATTATGAATCAAAATACCACCCCTTCACACTAAAGAATGGTTATTTAGGTATTGATGAACCATGTTATATTTTTTTCCTGGGGTTTAAAACTATTTTAGAATAGCTAAATAGGAATAATATTATTGTTTTTATGGGATATGTTTAAAAATATAGCTAATTATAAGGAATGAAAAAAACACCAGAGTAGAAATTAAAAATGCCCTAGTGAGACAGTCTCAGTAGGTAACCACTACAAATATTTATTTGGAGTAAATACTTCCAGATTATTAAATTCATAAATAATCATACATTTCATTGAATCTAAGATGTTTTCAACTATAAAATACATTTTCACTTTAGATATGTGATAATGTGCATTTTAAATTTAATATATCATATATAGGATCTTGATACATACTTTTTCTGTTATTTCTCACATAAGATATGTCAGTTCACTGGAATGTTAACCCCACTCATGCACATTTAGATTATAAGTGGCTTTTGGTTAATAAAAACATTAATGTCTTGAACATTCTTTCAGTATACTTCATCCAATGATGTTTTTCCTTTGATGAATTATTTTTTAAAATTTTATAGTTGTAGATGAACAGCATGCCTTTATTTTATGTTTATATGATGTTAAGGATGGAACTCAGTGCCTCACACATACTAGGTAAGCCCTCTGCCACTGAGCTATCGCCCCAGCCCTTATGATGAATTAGTATATGAAAATAATGAATTAAGGAGTATGCATATTTTACATTTTTTTAAAAAATTATCCTTTAGTTGTAAGTGGACATAATACCTTTATTTAGCTTTTATGTGGTGCTGAGGATTGAACCCAGTGCCTCACGCATGCTAGGTGAGCGCTTTTCCTCTGAGCCACAACCCCAGGCCCCATTTTACATTTTTTGTACGTTAATTTCCCAAGAATTTTGTAACAATTTGTTTTGCAACCAATAGTACATGATTTTCTAGCTACTTTGCTTATTTGTGTTAGAAATAATCAGCCCTTTTCATTTCTCTCATCCAAGAAGCAAAACAGATAACTCATTTTTCTTTAATTTCTTATGTCTGTGTCTTTTACAGAAATTTGTGTCTTTCTAGGTGTTTACATGTCATGTATGTTTTTTCTTTTGTGATTACCTATTCAGGGTAATCATATTGTATTTATCTAGTCACCAGTTTTGTTTCTGAACAGTCTCTAATAGGCTTTATCCGTTTGTGTTAGTAGACCTGTCCGACAGCTTGTCAGGAGCGGCTAGTATCAAGTGGAAGATCCCAACTGAAGAGAGCCCAACAATCACACTGATTTCATTTAATTAATGTGGCTGGTACTTCTGTTTTAGCTATTAAAAGGGGGAGTTAGTGGATTCATTCACATGAGAAAATAAGACTTGGGGAGTGTTTTAGTTCATTCAGGCTGCTATAATGGCTGGTTTATACCAACAGAAATTTAGTTCTCATAGTTCTGGAGGCTAAGAAGTCCAAGATTAAGACAGCAGCATATTAGGTATCTTGTGAGGATCTGATTCCTAGTTCATAGATGTCGTCCTTTTGCTGCATCCTTGGGAGATAGAAAAGGTGAGAGCTCTACCCTTGAGACCAGATCAGTTCCCCCTTCCAAATGCTTTCACATTAGGGATTAGGTTTTAACATATAAATTTACAGGGGAGGGGAACACAAACTTAAGAGTGGCAGGGAGGTTAGCCAATGAACAGATCATACATTATGTATTTGTTTTTGCCTTTCTGCCATGCTGGGGGTTGAACCCAGGACCTCAGCCCTGCTAGTCATTCAACCACTGAGTTATACCCTCACACCCAAAATCATGAATTCGTAAAATGTCTTAACATAATTTTGAGTCTTTTCAAAGCAATAGATTTAGTAAAGTCATGACAATATATACAGACACAATTATATTCAATAATCAAATGTCATTTAAATTGGAACTTATAAAGTTATGCAAGTTATTATGCAAATGATTGGCTGGATTTTTCACTATCTTTTAGCTTACCATTGATATTTACCTTCAGATCTCTCAACTCATCTCTGTAGTTATTGTATTAGTGTTAGCTTTTCTCACTGTGACCAAAACACCTGACAAAAACAATTTAGAGGACAAAAAGTTTATTTGGGTCTTATGACTTCAGAGGTTTCAGGTAGCCAACTCCATTGCTCTTGTCCCAAGATGAGGCAGAACATTGTGACCAAAGGATGGAGCAGAGGAAAGCTGCTCACCTCCTTGTGGCCAGGAAGCAGAGATAGAAAGGGGAAGGAGCTGCAGGGAAAATTAAGGGCATGACCCATGCCCCGATCACTTGCCCTGCCTACAGTTAGCACCCAGTCAGTCCATTCAAATTGGAATGGACTGATTAGGTTTCATCCCTCATGATCTAATCACTTCACCTTTGACTATTAACATTAACACAGGAGCAATCGAGGGATACCTCATAGCCACACCATAACATCTAACAATCTAATGGTTTGTGGTTATAACAATGAGGATTAATTCCTCCCCAATATTAGGTGCTAAAAATGTCTGTGCTAGGGTTGTGGTTGTGGTAAAGCTCTTGCCTGGCATGTGTGAGGCACTGGGTTTGATTCTAAGCACCACATATAAATAAATAAACAAGCAAAACAAAGGTTCATCAGCTACTAATATATATATATATATATATATATATATATATATATATATATATATATATATATATATATATAATTTTTTTAAAGTCTGGGTTTCCTGGCAACATGAATAGAAATATAATTTTCCACTTTGGAATTCAAATTTGTTGATGAGGGAAAAGGTGATAGCACTAATCATTCTAACTGAGCACTTTTTTCCTGAACATTTTTAAAATGTGTATTGGTGATAGGAAGTGATGTGATCACAAGGACAGAGCTCTTACTCTTTTCTTGCCTCAGACCATCTTGTACCTTAGAACTTAAACACTGGTAAATTGCTGTTCCAGGTTGTTGTGGACCACAGCTTTATCTTCCTTTTTGTTTAATTTCCTGCATATCTTGGCTATAAAATCAGGCAGTATCTCCTTTCCCAACACTACTTTTTTTTTTCCTTTCTGCCATTGACCTCTTAGCAGTAGATTCTCCAAGTAGCAAAGTTATTGCCTTGATACTACTGTCTCCTGGCCATTGAATGTGGGAAGGAGAATGATAACCACTTCAGTCCCTCTCCTTCTTCAGGTTTCATCCATTTACTTTCTGGTCTGTACCTCAGAAATACCCTCTACTTGGTAGGGAAATGGCAGAGATGAGCTGAGATCACAGAGCTTTTTTCTTTTTCCGGACCAAAACTTAATTTGGCTTTTAAATGTTATATGTATGTATGAATGCGTATACACACACATTTTAAGTTTTGAGCACTTACATAGCATGTTAAATTGTTTACTGTAACTTCCCTTAAAATCATCGCTGTAGTCACACATGCACACATACACACATATACATAGTGATCACACATACACTGCTGTATGTGTGATCACTATGCATATGTAGTATAAAACTTTATGTGCAAAAAAAATTTAATACTATTTCACATGTATAACTATATATGAACTCAACCACAAGCCACATCTTTACTAAAGTGTATTTATTTTTTTTAGAGAGAAGAGAGAGAGATAATTTTTTTAATATTTATTTTTCAGTTTTCAGTGGACACACATCTTTATTTTATTTTTTTATATGGTGCTGAGGATTGAACCCAGCACCCCACGTATGCCAGGCGAGCATGTTACCGCTTGAGCCACATCCCCAGTCCTATTTGTTTTTTGACTATATAAATTTTCTTATTTTGTATTTCTCTTTAAGACACCAAAGTATCAGCATCTTTGCTGGACTTTTAAAGAACTTGATGAAGGAAAGAAGAAATGTTTGGTGATCTTATTTTTCCATTTTTTAAAACTGGTTTCTTGGGGCTGGGGCTGGGGCTCAGTGGTAGAGTGCTTGCCTCACACAGGTGAGGCACTGGGTTCAGTCCTCAGCACCACATAAAAATAAATAAATAAATAAATATATTGTGTCTATCTACAACTAAAAATGTTTTCTTAAAAAAGGAACTCTGGTTTCTCTGTAATTCTGGCTGAGCCTCTGTTGTAAGCAGGGGTGAGGATGTCCAAGATGAATGAATCTGTTGAGGATGATGATGGACAACAGCCGGATTCTCATGATACTTTGTTAATTCTTGGATTCCTTTAATTTAGAGTTAGGAGATGCACAATGGATTTGGGCTGCAGAATTGTAACAACCAAACCTCTGCAGAAAAATTAATTAGATTCAAAACGGGAAGTCTCCATATAGGAGGGTGATGTTCTTCAAAGTAGGTCAGCATTTATTGGGTCTAGTATTGAGCTAAGACCTGGAGATACTAAGAAATGAGACAGATATAATCCCTGTTCTTGGAATGGTAACAGTCTATCAGGGGTTACTATTATATACACAATACCTAGAGATAGAGTATGTCAAGGACAGTAACAGAGCTCAAAAAAAAAAAAAAAAAAAAAAAAAGTGTTTCAGAGCTCAGAGAAGGAACATGTCATCTAGTGAGAACCTTCTCTAAGTAGGTCACCAGGAAGGTTATGAGCATGAGTGGGAGTTTGCTGAAAATTGCTTTGTTGGGTGCTAAGTAGTTGATAGTCTCAAATTGCAAATGAATTGCCTTGTAACTTCCTTTTCTTTTTTTAAATTTTTTTTAGTTGTTGATAGACCTTTATTTAATTAATTTCTTTATATGTAGTACTGAGAATCAAACACAGTGCCTCACACATGCTAGGCAAGTGCTCTACCACTGAGCCACTACCCCAGCCCCGTAACTTCCCTTTCTGATGGTAAGAATCTGGCTCCCATTATGCTCAATATATTTTTTTGTTCATCTTCCCTTTATGTAACTCTCTCCTGACCTACCGGCCACCTCCTTGGTCCCAATTCCTTCTCAGATTCACTCTGACTGTCCCCACCAGCCTTCTCATAGTCTTAAATTAAACAATTAGAAAGTTGTGGAGCAGGTATTCAAATCTCGAAGCAGTTAATTACTCAGTAGAGAGTCCATTATGGGGTCTTCAAGCCCAAAGGGCATCTATTTATGAAATTTCTTCTGTGAAGATTCTCATGGATAAGAGGCCTTGGGCTGATGAGATGAAGGTTTAACCAGGCAGTGATGTGTCTTTCCTTAGAAGCCTAGAGGATCAAGGGTAGAGGCAGCCAAACACTGCCAAGAACCACATTGAGAGGATTCTCAAAATTGGTAAGGTTCAGGAACCAGACAATTAGGATTCATGTGTGACAAATGTTCTACTATGGTTTATTATATCAAGGGCACATTCCATTAAGATATAAACATATCACTGTACTCTGTTTCTAAAGAGGGAAATGTTGCTTTTGTTATCATCTTCTTAAATTGAAATTCTTGAAGTCGGGTGATGGTGTCTACTGCTATAGTGCTGACTTCATTTCCTGGTCCGGAAGATTAGAAATCTGTGCATGTTTTTGAGAACAGCATGAAGTCCATCTGTTCAGGTCATATTTTTCCACATTAACATGAAGATTTATGGGGTGGTAACTTATGTAAGAAAAGCCAATGGTAATTATATTATATTCTTTGCTGCCATTTGGAATCTACATTATATTTTGGTTAGTCATGAAAATATAGTAACATACATACACACATTGAAGTCTTTCAAACACAACAATAAAGGCAACCTCTTTAGTTTGTGAAGTCTTTCACCTCTGTTTTGGTTTGGGTTCCATTCATTCAAATTTTCTCTTGTAACATGGTCTGTTTATCCACAGTTTTCTTTCCCACAGAAGGCACAGAAATACAAGAGCCACAGTTGGCTTCCTGGGTGACTATTCTATTCTGACTAGAATCCAGTGTAGTGATTTATTTTTTTCCTTTGGTGAAAATAGTTTTTTTTCCTGACTTTAAATATGCTTATATGTAGAAAAAGTAAATACATGCTTTATATAGAAAAAAATAAAAAGAAGAAAATACTGAATAATGCATATACTTCCAGAAGTATACACACAAATTGTTTTATATAAATAAAACCATACCATGACCACTCTTTTATACCTTTTGTTTTATTCATCAATATTCCATCAAAAGTTTCTTATGTAAATATATACTTATTCATGTATTATCCTTTTGGATATCTATATAAAATTACATTGATGGCTTTATTTAACTGCTCCCCCATTGATAGATAATTAGGTTATTTCTAATTTCTCACGTGTAAAGGAAACCATGATGAATAGACTTTCATGTACCCTTCCTGTACTTTACAATAACCTCCTTAGAAGCTGTTCCTGGAAGTGGAATGACTGGGTCAAAGAGTTCACACATTTAAAATTTTGATACATGTTGCTAGCAAAGTTAACTTTTGATGACATTACCCTTGTCCTTTATATACAATGTCCTTAAAAATGAAAGAACCTGGTAAAGTCTCTTTCAACTTTGCAGTAGCATTTACACACACACACACACACACACACACACACACACAAACACACACAAACAAAAACTTATTAGTCCTCTTAGACCATGTACTACATCTGTGTGTATATGTGTATTGTCCTATAGACATTAAAGGAGTGGAGTAATTTTAATAAATCTAGGTATATTAGTTAACCAACCAAATATTATCATTTCATTCAAAAATTGACTTTTGTTTTGTTCTGAAAGAAGAGGGGATCTGATAACCATTTCTTAATGGCCTATCCTAAATAATTTTTTTAAAAATATTTTTTAGTTGTCAATGGACCTTTATTTTTACTTATTTATATGCAGTGCTGAGAATCGAATTTAGTGCCTCACACATGCTAGGCAAGCGCTCTACCACTGAGCTAAAATCCCAGTCCCTCCTAAGTGATTTTTAATGAAATATGGCATATGGCAAGAGGTGACTGAGTTGTAATTTTAGTGATATGTGTGAAGAATCAGTTACGACCAAACCAAACTAAATTTGTAAAATTTTGAATTAATTCATTGGGCATTTCCATAAATCTTGACCCCCCAAGGAGGATTTCAGGCTTGACTTTCATATAGATAAACAGCAGCAAGAACAGGGTAGATGTGAGCAGGTGGAATATGTAGTGTTTGAGGGATTTTAGAACAGATTCTGTTGATCCTGGGGTGTTCCTTCTTTGTTCAGGGGTTGTGGAGGGTTGGAAATCTTTGAACTCAGCTGGGCTGTTTGATGCTCTCTCATAGGAGGTAAATGATAAACAACCAAGAAGTACAACTTTAACAAGCATATTGAAACAGCCCAACAATTTCTTTTACATTTAATTAGTATCTAACCAAATTGATTACATACATTCAAAAAAGACCATGAAAATAGAAAAAGGCATATTTTTTCCTGCCTCTCCCCTTTCTAGTGATGGTTTCTTCTCACCCTGAACAGATTCACCCAGCATAGCTGAATTTGAAGGTGCTGATTGACTGCAAACTGATTCTGCTTTTAAAAAACAACTTTATTTTAAAGATAGTAGGAAAGTGATATATTATAAGTATGTGTTCATTGAGAATGGCATATTTCATGCAAATTGGTAAACCTACTACTTAAGAAATTAGAAAACCTCTTTTCTGGAAGGGGAAATGTCAATTATAAATGGTTAAAAACTTGCATTCCAGCAAGTTCTTAGCTGCCAGCTGACACATTCAGCAGTGTGCCAGGATGGATTTTAAAGCATCACAACATAAATTGCTCTGTTCCAAATCGGGCATCATCACCTTTACACAAGCCAAATCAACCGAGTTGTTTGAAAACTGCCACATAAGTCCTTTTTAACCTTTTCCTTTCCTGGTAATACAAGGTTTATGGTCTACTGAAGTCACTAACCACTGAGTACTGAGGATCCAGGCTTTGTATCTCAATGAGCAGGTTAAGTTGCTTTCAGGATGGTGGGAAACTGAATATCTAGCTTAGCTCTAACCAGATTGATAATTCATTTCTACCTCTCCTTTTCAATAGCTTCTGTTCTTCTTTTCTTTTCTTTTTTCTTTTTTTGAATCTTTTTCCTTATAGAGCTAGCTGTTGACTCTTTGTAGCTCCTGCACAGTTGATAGGCAGCTCCTGGCTGTCCCTTCCCTAACTTACTGCTCTAGAACTGCCACCTGAGTCTCTAGCTCAAACCTGGGCTAGCCCTCCTATTTGGTGCATCTCGTCTCACTTCTTCTCCTTGCTCAATCCCATTGGGCCTCTCTCCTTACTTCATCTCATCTCCAAGTCCCTTAGGTATGATATTTTTTCCCCCTCCTATAACCCAGGTAGACCCATTCTCCTATAGCTCAGCTCAGCCCAACTCTTCTTAGCCCCTTAGACCATATACTACTTGCTCCTCCCAGTGTCCTCCACTCTGGAGTCCAGTATCACTTTTCCTAGTTCAACTAATATGCAGCCTTTGTCCCCAACTCAGCTGGTGACACCCTCAGCATAAAGCTAGCTTAACTCCCTCAAAACATCCTTGACCCACACCCTCTGGGGGAAGCTTCTGTTTTTCAGTCCAGAATAAGTGCTCTCTCTCACCCAGATGACCCTTGTTTAAGTTGATTTTAGCTGAATGTGAAAAACTTCTTCAGCCTTGTGTGCCCTGAATTTTTTTCTAACCTAGATCAAGTGAGCTGTCATCTAGTTCTGGTATTGTTGTACATCTGTTAAGCCCTGCAGGGAGCTATCCTCATAGAGGATGTCACCACAGACCTGTCACCAGCAAGGTACAGTGTTGATGGATTTGGATTAATTCATTCATGTTCCTTCCCCACTTCTTCTAAGCAAGAAAATATATTTGCAAGATGATTATCAAGGTCAGGAGGTCTGTCAGTGGCTATGGAAACAAAAGTTAGCAATTGCTTCAGTAATACAGAGCTGCATCCTGTCTAAAAACTGGACTATCAGGGTCAGAAAGCCAAAGCCAGATTGCAAAATGCAACAAGCTTATCATTTCTGACCCAGTAATTTTTTCTCAAGAACAGGAAGCTCATGGATAAAGTAAAAGACTTCATATTCCACTAATTTTTATTTTTCAGTGCTAGGAATCAAATCTAGGACTTCATGCATGCTAAGCAAGTGTTCATCCACTGAGCTACATCCAAAGCCCTTTCCCACTACTTTTTCAAAAAGACAGAGTCTTGCTATGCTGCCCAGGCTGGTCTCCAACTGGGACTACAGGCATAGGCTACCACTCCTGGTCTAATATCCTGCCCAATTTTAGAACCAAATATCAGTTTTCTATTGTCAATAATGTTTATATAAAGGTCAGAATTTGCTGGGCAAGGTGCCTTTAATCCCACCTATTCAGGAGGCTGAGGCAGGAGGACTGAAAGTTCAAGATTAGCCTCCGCAATTTAGCAAGACCCTGTCCTCAAGTAAGAAATAAAAGGGCAGGGGCTGTTGCTAAGCAGTTAAGTACCCGGGTTCAATCCCCGGATGTGTGGGAAAACCCCTAGTTTATAGCCAATTTAAAATCCAGTCTAAAATTATATCTTTTTCACTCTGAAAAATCTAAAATGTGTAATATAATCACTTCTGGCTATTATAAATAAAGTACTAAGTAATTAAGCAGATACTTTTGAGGTTTTTTTGAGGGCTACCCGGAATTGAACTCAGGGGCACTCAGCCACTGAGCCACATTGCAAGACCTATCTTGTATTTTGCTTAGAGACAAGGTATCACTGAGTTGCTTAACACTTTGCTTTTGCTGAGGCTGGCTTTGAACTTGGCAATTCTCCTGCCTCAGCTTCCTGAGCTGCTGGGATTACAAGCATGCACCACTGCACCAGGCCAAGCAATCATTTCTTAATATGGGACTTAATAAACTGTCATGATATTTCTGGTAAATAATCAGAAGACTTACCTTGAAGTATTTTGAAATAGACACTTTCCATATTTCATAAAAGTACTTCAAATATGCTTACATTTATTGCTATTAAGTGTTATTCCAAGAATGCCTAACTCTAGCCACAAAAACATTTTGAAAATAGAAAAAAGTAGTACAAACTAATAACTTATCTTTAATATTCCAGATATACCCAACCTTTCATCCAACCTTACTCAAGTCATTTGATCCAATTCCATTTCTATTTCCTTTTTTCTTCCTTGCTTAGTGGTTTGGGATCTGCTTCACATGACAAGGAGGTATGAGTAATGGGGTTCAAAGCCTGTTTTCAGATTGAAAATTCTTAAATTATTGTTATCCTTTATGAGGTGTCCCTCAAAAACTCCTGAGTTAATCCAGGATTGGTTAAAGGTGAAATCATTGGATTATGAGAACTACAACCTAGTCAGCCCAGCCTAGTTTGAATGGACTATCTGGGTGGTAACTGTAGGCAGGTGGGCTGTACCTGGAGGAGATGGTTCACTGAGGGCGTGCCCTGGAAGTGTTCATTTTTCCTTGGGCCCCTTCCCCTTTCTCTCTCTGCTTCCTGGCCAGCCATAAATGAAGACATGGTCCTCTGCCACACCCTTCTGCCATGATTTCCTGACTCACCTTGGGCCCAGAGTCAGCCCATCATGGACTGAACCTCTAAAACTGAGCTAAAATAAACTTTTCCTCCTCTCAGTTGTCCTTGTCAGGTATTTTGGTCATAGCAACAAAAAGTTGACTGACACAGTGATGTATCTCAAAGTGAGAATTCTCTTAAAACTTTGCACAGTTGCTAATTCTCTTGAATCATGGCTGGACCTTTCTGACCAGGTTGAGTCAGCATGGGACCAGTATAGAGTCTAGGGCAGGCCTCTGCAGACTGAAGAGTGGTTCCTTAGGGATCTGAAACAGTGTCCCCAGCACAGAATTGCAGTGAAGTGGCAAAGCTAACACTGTCAGGACAATAACAGAGGTGAGGACAGCATGGAAATAGGAGAATGAGCAGACAGCCTCTGATAGCTGATAGCAGAATGGAACAAAGTTCAAGAAGCAGAGGTGGATTGCTGCAGTTCATGACTGAGTATTTTTGCTCAATCAATGATTATTAAATGTGCTTTGTGTGCCACAAATACAAGTGAAATTTCTGTTGGCTTCTTTAACACACAGGCTACAAAGGGGGCTATGATTTGGCCTATTCCCTTTAGATAGGCCTAAAGATATACTTACAGATCCTATACCTGAATCTGTTGAAGAGTGGACATGACTGATTAAAGGAGCCATCTTGGGCCTTGTACAACCCAGAAGTCTCAAGATATTCTTATAAATCCTGCTTAGCCTGGTTGTGGGAAGAAGTGGAATCATACTGTGATAGTTCTTGACTTCCTTGTGGTTCTCAGTCTTCTCAGAAGGAGCATGTGAAAAAACAGAGGTCTGAGTAAGTTTCAGTGCTTGCTCCCTGTTCCTTCCCTCTTCCCCCTAGGCTAGATGGACCTACATGAAGATTTGAGTAGAAGTGATTGGGAGGTGGATAGGATGTGCAAGAGAGTTATAAGAAAATAAATTTTTCTTGACAACTGCATTTCCAGAGAATTATATAAATAATCACATAAGTTTTAAAAGGTTCCCTACTAAAAGATTGCTTGGAGGGCTATAGCTCAGTGGTAGAGCATTCACCTAGCATGCATCTGGCATTGGGTTCGATCCTTAGCATCACCTAAAAATAAAATAAACATAATGTGTCCATCTACAACTAAAATATAAAAAAAATATATATATATATATATATATATATATATATATATATATATATATATATGTATATAAATAAAGATTGCTTGGAGGAATTATTCAGACTCTCAAATGGTGACCCTACATCCTAATTTGTCACAGTTGATGTGTTTTGTTTCAGTATTCTGAGCTCAAAATGCCATCCATTCATCTTTAAGGAAATCCTATGTTACCAAAGTTTGGTTACCAACCAAACCTGGCTGATTCTTTAAAAAAATCCATTCTAATTTTCTTTTTATTTTTTTTAAAATTTTACTACACTTTATTTTTTTAATGGATACAATACCTTTATTTTATTTATTTATCTTTATGTGATGCTGAGGATTGAACTCAGAGTGTCACATGTGCTAGACAAGCACTCTACCACTGAGCTACAACCCCAACCATCGTTCTAGAGTTCTTGATATAATATAGACTATTTTTTCCAAAACAATAACTACATCAAAACAAAATATAGGCAAATTGTTTACTATGAATTACTGTTATACACTATCCTATCAAGAAAATACTCAATAATTAACTCTAAAACTATTAAGGATCACTGGAGTTGGGTGCTGTGGTGCATACTGTAATCCCAGTGGCTCAGTAGGTGAGGCAGGAGGTTTGAAAGTTCGAAGGCAGCCTCAGCAATGGTGAGGTACTAAGCAACTCAGGGAGACCCTGTCTCTAGATAAAATACAAGAAAGGGCTAGGGATGTGGCTCAGTGGTTGAGTGTATGGTACCTGAAAAAAAAAAAAAAAAAAAAAAGATCAGTGGTATTGTGGTCAGTCTGATTCATTAGACAGGCATTATATATGAATCAATATTCTTTCATAAATTTCAAAGTATGGGGCTGGAATTGTGGCTTAGCAGTAGAGCACTTGCCTAGGACTGGCGAGACCCGGGTTCGATTCTCAGCACCACATAAAAATAAAGACATTGTGTTGTGTCCATCTACAAAAAAAGATCCATTCTCATTCTCTCTCTCTCTCTCTCTCTCTCTCTCTCTCTCTTTCAAAGTATGAATGCTTTATTAATATTTATATTAAAATAGTATTGTTAAGAAGTAGGAGAGGTTTATTGATTGATGAGTTTCATTTTTAAATGTTACATGGTATGCCAGTGTATCTGATGAAGTTTAGTTGTAACAAAAATCCTTTAGCCTTTTGGATCAGAGATAGAATATAAGGAACCAAAAGTTACTAAAATCACTGGAAAATCTGGATTAGGACATTTCCAGTTTGACCTCCATGCATACTTTCTAGAATGCATGATTTTATTCTTTAAAAAATTTTTTTTAGTTGTAGATGGACACAATGCCTTTATTTATTTTTATGTGGTGCTGAGAATTGAACCCAGTGCCTCACATGTGCTAGGCGAGCACTCTACCACTGAGCCACAACCCCAGGCCCACATTATTTTATTCTTTATTTCTAATCTAAATTATTGGTAGCATTTTATGAACTGTATGCAAGCTTCTTGTTATAGAAAGAGAACTGAGAGAAAAATCAGCATTTCTTCAATGCTAGTGACAAAGTCTGCACAGTATTTAACTAATGGAAAGGAATAATGTTAGTATTTGTTGAGCACCTACTCTGTGCTAGGCATTGATCAGTGCTCTTGACCATCATATCATTAAATATTTATTGACCATATTTTAACATAGTAATTTCAGCCTATCCTACAAATTAAGAAATTGAAGTTTTGGGGCTGGGGATGTGGCTCAAGCAGTAGCGCACTTGCCTGGCATGCATGTGGCCTGGGTTTGATCCTCACCACCACATACAAACAAAGATGTTGTGCCCGCTGAAAACTAAAAAATTAATATTAAAATTCTCTCTCTCTCTTTAAAAAAAAAAAAAGAAGTTTAGAAAAATTATGTAACTCAGTTTTAAAGTGCTTTCTGGTATGTGTGAGGCTCTGGGTTCAATCCCCAGAACCACATACAAAAAAAAAAAAAAAATAGAAAACAAATATTATGTCATGTATGCACAAACAGAAATGATAGAGGCAAAATTCAAATTTAGTGACATCCAACCAAAGTTCTTTCTTCAATAACTACATCCAGCAAGCCAGTTCATTCAGGTATTGAAACATATTTTACAATTCACTTTTTTCCTAGATGATACTTGAGGATGTAATTTTTAAAAACAAATGTTTTAGGCATAGGGGTATAGCTCAGTGGGAGAGCACTTGGCTAACATACATAAGGCCCTGGATTGAATTCCCAGGACTGCAAACAATAAAAACCAAAACCTCAGAAGTTTCACAAGGTCACAGGGGACTAGCAAGCCAGCAAATCATTTATTTCCCTGCAGGCTAAAATCATCTTGTCTATGTCACTTGACCCACATCTTTGTGATCCTATTTATAGATACTTCAGAAAATAAGAAAATTCAGGACTGGGGGTGTAGACCAGTGGTAAAGTGCTTTCCTAGTATGTGCAAGGCACTGGATTCAATCCCCAGCACCAAAATAAAATAAAATAAAATAAATAAAAAATAAAATAAGGAAATCATGGGTTTACCTGCAGGCAGTTGTTTTGTCTAAACCTGTACTACACTGCAGCTCTTCTGTCTGGTTTTCAGACATTGACAGAATGATGATATATAATTACCACAAACATGGTGAATTGAAACAGCATAAATGTATCCTGTAGCTCTGTAGGTCAGAAGTCCAACATGGGTATCACTGGGCCAAAACCCAGGTGTCAGCCAGCTCTAGGGAAGAATCCATTTTCTCCCCTTTTCCAGTTTCTAGCAGCTGCCTTCAGCCCTTGGCTCACAGCTCCCTTCTACCTTCAGCGCTGGCAGTGGCAGGCTGAGTCTTCAGGTTGTATCCCTCTACCCTGGCTTCTGTTGTGCTCTGACTTTTCTATCTTTCACTTTTAAGGACCCTTATGATTATACTGGGTCAAACCAGATCATCCAGGATAGTCTCCCTGTTTTAAGGTCAATTAGTTTAGCAGCCTTCATTTCATCTGCTACCTCAATTCCCTTTGCCACACAAGGCAACATAGTCACAAGTTCTGGGAATGTGAAGGTAGACATGTTGGTTGGGTGTGGGCGTTATTCTGCCCACCATGGATGGCTACTTTTCAGTATGGTATAGAAGAGCCCAGGCTTTAAAATAAGGTTGATCTGAACATTGGCTCTGCCATCAACTGGATGTCTCCCACTGCCAAGTCACTAAACCTCTCAAAACCTATTTCCTTGCCCTTAAAACAGGTGATTAAAGGGCTGGGGGTGTAGCTCAGTGGTAGAGCACTTGCCTAGCACATGTGAGGCACTGTGTTTGATCCTCAGCACCACATAAAAATAAATAAAGGTATCATGTCCATCCACAACTAAAAAATAAATAAAAAATAAATAAAAATAGGTGATTACAGGGCTGGGGATGTAGCTCAGTGGTAGAATCCTTGTCTTGCATTTGCATGACCCTGGGTTCAATCTCCAGAACTGGCTGGAGGTGAGGGGTGGGAGGCAGATTATAACTGTACACTCCACAGAGTTGTTTTGACCTTTAATTATTTTTATTTTTTTTTAGTTGTTGATGGACCTTTATTTATTTATGAACCCACTGCTTCACACATGCTAGGCAATTACTTTACCACTGAGTCACTAACCCTGACCCCTGTTTTGACCTTTAAATGAGAAAATAAAGTTCTTAGCACATGCCTGGCACAGAAAAAGTTCTAAATAACCTTAACTATTATAATTAGACCCATAGTCAGTACTACCAATCCACATCCCAGGTGACTGGGAGCATCTGTGCTTGATATTTCTTGTGGTTTCATTTTTCCTTTAATTGAATGGTTGCCTTAAATCCTTCCCAAACCAAACAGTGTATTGATCCTAAATAAACACATAAAATATGAATGAAGATACTTTAGTTCACTTTTGGTTACAGCTATTTTTTCCCATTGTTCTCTGTCTGGAGAACATAGAGGCAAACATGAATATTCTAGATTTCTTCTATTTTAAAATGGAAATGTTCTCCTGATCATAAAAAAAAATATTCACATTCAAAGGAAAAACTGAGAAATCACTATCCATTCACTTTCACATATGTGGCTTTTCCTATAGTTGTGGTCTTCCCTTGAATAAGGGAGTGGCCATAGTTGGTCATCCCATTTGCCTTTCACCTTTCAAAAGGATGAAGTTAATGAGTGGTCTGTTGGGTTCAGAGCTCATTGTTACATCCATATTAGCCAGCCTTTAAAAGGGATAGCATAGAGCTGGGGATATAGTTCAGTGGTAAGGACTTACCTAGCATATGCAAGGTCCTGGGTTTAATCCTGGCACAATACACATACACACACACACACACACACACACACACACACACACAAACAATATTATAAAATATTTAATGACATAGAAAAATGTGTATAAATAAAAAGTTATGAAATAGTATACCTTGTTCCATATCAATTTTGAAAAACAAATCCCTAAAAGGGTCAGTAGTTTTCTCCAAGAGGTAGGGATTATGAGTGATCTTTATATTCTTTGCTTTCTCATATTTATGATTTTTTATAATAATTATATATTGCTTTTGTAGTAGGAATAAGCAAAATGTCTTTTTCTTATTTAGAAATATGATGATGGTAAACCACTCCCGAATCAGATGCTTGTTCTAAGCAAGCCCAGATGCTGGAATACTGGGAAGCCCTGATGCAGAGCCACTGTGGATTTCTGGTGCTGGGATTCACTTGACTGGGCCAAACTGTGAGGTGTGCACTGGGCAGCAGGGAACTAGCAACTGAAATTCAGCCTGGAGATGATGAAGGATGTGGATCACCAGTGTGCTTCATAATTGATTGCAGATGCTTCAATTTTATTTATTTATTTTTAATGCTGTATTTTATTTATTCTTTTAATGATGAATATTTAAAAACATTTACAATATTCATTAAAATTTACTTGGGAAGAACAACTTTCAATTTTTTTCATTTCAATATTGAGCAATAATAAGAGAAAATAGATAATTGTGGTCAAAATTATTCTGTCAAAACATCATGCTTGATATTAGCATCTTGACATGCAACTCAGTTTTTGGTGTAAAGTTCTCTGGCTGCAAGAAAGAACATTTAGTTTACTAATGGGACTCTCTCTTTTTTTTTTTAAATTTTTTTTCAGTTGTAGATGGACTCAATACCTTTATTTTATTTGTTTATATGTGGTGCTGAGGATAGAACCCAGGGGCTAATGCATGTGAGGCAAGTGCTCAACCACTGAGCCACAACCCCAGTCCCTAGGACTCTCTCTTAATGCTGGGAAGGCCTCTGCTTGGTATTTCTTCTGCTGTTGATTTTTAGCATAGTTATCTGTGATTGTATGAATGGAGTTGAGTGGAGAAGTACTCATCATGTTAATTCCAAATAAGAACACATATCCCATTCCTATAGTAATAAGGAGGTAAACAGGTAACTCGACTGCCCAATATTTTGATGCCAGTAGGTTAAGCCTAATGAGTTTAGCCAACATTCAGGAATAAAAGCCCAGTGATGGGGCTGGATCTTCTAAAAATCAAAGGGAGATCAGTAGAGGAAAGGGACCAAGGGGTGGGAGGTTAGAGGGAGGAGGGAAATTCAGAGAAGTTATATTAGTCAAATTATATTGTTACATTGTGTACATGTATGAATATATAATGACAGATCTCATCAATGTGTACAACTGTAATCCACCAATTTAAAAATGTGGGGAAGGGGCTGGGGATGTGGCTCAAGCGGTAGCGCGCTCGCCTGGCATGCGTGTGGCCCGTGTTCGATCCTCAGCACCACATACAAACAAAGATGTTGTGTCTCCCGAAAACTAAAAAATAAATATTAAAAATTCTCTCTCGGGGCTGGGGATGTGGCTCAAGTGGTAGCGCACTCGCCTGCCATGCGTGCGGCCCGGGTTTGATCCTCAGCACCACATACAAACAGAGATGTTGTGTCCGCCGAATACTAAAAAATAAATATTAAAATTTTCTCTGTCTCTCCCTCTCTCACTCTCTCTTAAAAAAAAAAAAAAAAAGATCAGAGCCTGAAGATTCTTTAAAAAAAAAAAAATTCTCTCTGTCTCTCTCTCTCTTTAAATAAATAAATAAATAAAATGTGGGGGAAAAAAAGAAGCAGGAAAAATAAAATTGATGGTTTATCGATTGTCAGCTATAAGGTGGGCAGGCACCATCCATCAGTTGAAAACCTAAATAAAACAAAAGACTGGGCTGGGATGTAGCTCAGTTGTAGAGTGCTTTTTTAACATGTTCAAAGACCTGGGTTTAATCCCCGGTACTGGAAACAACAAAACCAACCAACCAACCAACCAAAACAGGGCATACATACATACATACATACATAACCTCCCCAGCAAGAGGGAATTCTGCAACAGTTTTTGAAACAGAACTGCAACACTGGTTTTTCTCTAGCTCTCTATCCTGATACCTAATATGGAAATTTTGAACTTTCCACTTTCCAAATTTTTTAAAAAATTTTTATTTGTTGATGGACACAATATCTTTATTTCTATGTTGTGCTGGGACCAAACCCAGGGCCCATGCATGCAAGGCAAGCACTCTACCACTGAGCCACCACCCCAGCCCACTTTCCAAAATTTTATGAGCCCATTCCTCAGAATATATCAATCTCTTTCTCCTTGCCTATTTCTTTTTCTTAATTTTTTTATTTGTTCTTTTTAGTTATATATGACAGTAGAGTGTATTTTGACATATATACATGAATATAATTTCCCATTATTGTGGATGTACATGATTTGGAGTTTCACTAGTTGTGAATTCATATATGAACATAGGAAAGTTATATCTGATTCATTCTACTGTCTTTTCTATTCCCATCTCTCCTCCCTTCCCTTCATTCCCCTTTGTCTAATCCAATGAATTTCTAATCTACCCACCCCACTATTGTGTGTAAGCATCCATATATCAGAACATCTCGTCTTTGTTTTTTGGTCTTGGTTTATTTCACTTCTCCAGTTTCATCCATTTATCAGCAAATGCCATAATTTTGTTTTTCTTTATGGCTGAGTAATATTCCATTGTGTATATGTACCACATTTTGTTTATTTAGTCATCTGTTGAAGGGCAGCTAGATTGGTTCCATAGCTTAGCTACTGTGAATTGAATTGCTATGAGCATTGATGTCACTGCATCAATGTAGTAATCGTGTAGTATGCTGATTTTAAGTCCTTGTTGGTATATACTGAAGAGTAGGGTAACTGAGTCAAATGGTGGTTCCATTCCAAGTTTTCTGAGGACTCTGCTTTGCTTTCCAGAGTGGTTGCACCAATTTTCAGTCCTACCAGCAATGTATGAGTGTGCCTTTTTCCCCCACATCCTTGCCAACATTTGTTGTTACTTGTATTCTTGATAATTGCCATTCTGACTATAGTGAGATGAAATCTCAGTGTAGCTTTAATTTGCATTTCTCTAATTGCTAGAGATGTTGAACATTTTTTCATGTATTTCTTGACCAATCAGACTTCTTCTGTGAAGTGTCTGTTCATTTCATTTGCCCATTTATTGACTGGGTTATTGATGTTTTTTTTGAGTTCCTTGTATATCCTGGAGATTAATGCTCTAT
Organism: Callospermophilus lateralis; assembly: GCF_048772815.1. Lineage (NCBI taxonomy): Eukaryota > Metazoa > Chordata > Mammalia > Rodentia > Sciuridae > Callospermophilus > Callospermophilus lateralis. The sequence goes on along the minus strand of NC_135314.1, from coordinate 123,361,970 downwards.
CTAAGGTGTATGTGGCAAAGATTTTCTCCTATTATGTAGGCTCTCTTTGTGTTTTTGATTGTTTCCTTTGCTATGAAGAAGATTTTTAGTTTGATTTCATCACATTTATTGATTCTTGATTTTGCTTCTTGTGCTTTAGGAGTCTTGTTGGGGAATTTAGTTCCTGAGCTGACATGATAGAGATTTGGGTCTACTTTTTCTTCCAGTAGGCACAGGATTTCTGGTCTAATGCCTAGGTCCTTAGTCCACTTTGAATTTTGTGTAGGTTGAGAGATAGGAGTTTAATTTCATTTTGCTACATATGGATTTTCAGTTTTCCCAGCACCATTTGATGAAGAGGCTATCTTTTATCCAATGTATGTTTTTGGCACCTTTGTCTAGTATGAGATAACTGTATTTATGTGGGTTTATCCTTGTGTCTCCTATTCTGTGCCATTGGTCTTCATGACTATTTTGGTGCCAATACCATGCTGTTTTTGTTATATAGCTCTATAGTATAACTTAAGGTTTGGTATTGTAATGCCTTCTGCGTCACTTTTCCAACTGAGGATTGCTTTGGCTATTCTGGGCCTCTTATTTTTTCAAATGAATTTCTTGACTGCCTTTTCTATTTCCATGAAGAACGCCATTGGAACCTTAATAGGAATTGCATTAAATCTGTATAGCACTTTCGGTAGTATAGCCATTTTGATAGTATTGAATCTGCCTGTTAAGAACATGGGAGATCTTTCTATCTTTTAAGTTCTTCTTCAATTTCTTAATTTAGTGTTCTGTTTTCATTCTAGAGTTCTTTTACCTCTTTTGTTAGATTGATTTCCAAAGGTGGTTTTTTTTTTTTTTTTTTTTTTTTTGAGGCCATTGTGAATGGGGTAATTTTCCTAATTTCTCTTTCAGTGGATTCATCACTGGATACATAGGAATGCATTTGCTTTATGGATGTTGATTTTATATCCTGATACTTTGTTGAATTCATTTAGTTCTATAAGTTTTCTGGTGGAGTTTTTGGATCTTCCAAATATAGAATCATGATATCAGCAAACAGTGATAGTTTGACTTCTTTTTTTCCTATTTGTATCCACTTAATTTCTTTCTTCTAATTCCTCTGTAGAGTTTCAAGGATGATGTTGAATAGAAGTGGTGAAAGAGGACATCGTTGTCTTGTTACAGTTTTTAGAGGGAATGCTTTCATTTTTTCTACATTTAGAATGATGTTAGCCATGGGTTTAGCATATATAGCTTTTACAATGTTGAGGTACGTTTCTACTATTCCTAGTTTTTCATTGAACTTGAATGGATACTGTATTTTGTCAAATGCCTTTTCTGCATCTATTGAGATAATCATGTGATTCTTGTTTTTAAGTCTATTGATGATGAATTATGATGAATTATTGATTTCCATATGTTGAAACCAAATTGCATCCCTGGGATGAACTCCACTTGATCCTGGTGCATTATCTTTTTAATATGTTTTTGTATGCAATTTGTCAGGACTTTATTAAGAATTTTTGCATCTATGTTCATCAGGGATTTGGTCTGAAGTATTCTTTCCTTGATGTGTCTTTGGTTTTGGTATCAGGGTGATACTAGCATCATAGAAAGAGTTTGGAAGGGTTCCCTTCTTTTTTATTTCATGGAATAATTTGAGGAGGATTGGTGTTAGTTCTTCTTTGAAAGTCTGGTAGAACTTGGCTGAGAATATGTCTGGTCATGGGCTTTTCTTTATTGGTGGGCTTTTGATGGCATTTTTAATTTCATTATTTGAAACAGATACGTTTAAATTTTCTATGTCCTCATGATAGAATTTAGATATGTCATATGTCTCTAGAAATTTTTTTGATGTCTTCATTTTATGGGAGTACAAATTTTCAAAATAGTTTCTTCAGTAGTGTCCATTGTGATATTTCCCTTTTCATCATGAATTTTAGAAATTTGAGTTTTCTATTTCTGTTCATTAGCTTGGGTAAGGGTTTATCGATTTTATTTATTTTTTCAAAGAACCAATTCTTTGTTTCTTCAGTTTTTGGATTTTTTGTTTCAATTTCAGCTCTGATTTTAATTATTTCCTGTCTTCTACTGCTTTTGTTGTTGCTTTGTTCTTTTTCTAGGGATTTAGATGTCATGTTAGGTTATTTAATTGTTGAATTTTTTTTTTTTTTTTTTTTTTTTTTTTTTTGATACCGGAGATTGAACTCAGGGGCACTCAACCACTGAGCCATATCCCTAGCTTAGGATCTCCCTTTTGCTGAGGCTGGCTTTGAACTTCCGATCCTTGTGTCTCAGCCCCCTGAGCTGCTGGGATTATAGGTATGCGCCTCCGCACCTGGATTAACTGTTGACTTTCTATTCTTTTAATGAATGAGCTCAATGCAATGAACTTTCCTCAGCACTGACTTTTAGTGTCCCAGATATTTTGATATGTTGTGTTGCTATTCTTATTCACCTCTAAGTATTTTTTTAATCTCATTCCTGATTTATTCTGCTATCCATTGGTCATTCAATAGCATATTATTTAGTCTCCACGTGTTGTGGTAGCTTGTATCTTTTATTTTATTGTTGATTTCTAATTTCATTCCATTATGATCTGATAGAATACAAAGTATTATCTCTATTTATTGGATTTACTAAGAGCTGCTTTGTGGCCTAACTATGGTCTATTTTATAGAAGGATCCATGTGCTGCTGAGAAGAAAGGGTATTCAGTCATTGATGGATGAAATGTTCTATATATGTCTGTGAAATATAAATTATTAATTGTATTTTTTAAAGTTCTATAGCTTCTCTATTTAGTTTTTGTTTGGAGAATCTATCAGTGGTGAGAGAGGTGTGTTAAAGTCACCCAGTATTATTATGTTGTGGTCTATTTGATTCTTGAAATTAAGAAGGGTTTGTTTTAATATATGTAGATGCTTCATTGTTTGGGGCATAAATATTTACAATTGTTATGTCTTCCTGATGTATAATTCACTTAAGCAGTATGAAATGGCCTTCTTTGTCCCTTCTGATTAACTTTGGCTTAAAGTCCACTTTATCTGATATGAATACAGAAACCTCTGCTTGTTTAGGAGATTCATATGAATGATATGTTTTCCCCATCCTTTTACCTTCAGTCTGTTGATGTCTTTGCCTATGAGGTGAGCCTCTTGGAGATAGCATATTGTTGGGTTCTGCTTTTTAATCCAATCTGCCAGTCTATATCTTTGATTGATGAGATTAAGTAATTTACATTCAATATTATTATTGGAAAATTATTTTTATTCCCTTACCATAAACACAGTAAATTTTCAAAAAGTGTTCACAATTTCAAATGGTGGACAGGGAAAGAACAGAAGTGCTATAGGATGTGATGATTATCAAGGAGAGGAGTAAGATAGAAGTAAAAAATTAAAGGAAGAGTGAATGTAAGAATAATAGAGATTGGCTATGAGCAGAAGACAAGAGAGAAAGAAGGGAAACAGAGAAGTGAGAGAATATATACATATACATATTTATATACATGTATATATATATGTATATATATAGAGAGACACACACATTTAAAAAATTAAAAATAAAAGAATGAAAAGAAAATGAAATATAATAATTGAACTTCCTAGTCCTCAAAAAAACTAATCAATGAAAAATAACTTACATCAAAAATTCAGTCTGGTCAGGCATGGATTGTGAGTTCAAAGCCAGCCTCAGCAAAAGCAAGGAGGTAAGCAATTCAGTGAGACCATGTCTCTAAATAAAATACAAAGTAGGGCTGGGGAAGTGGCTCAGTGGTATAGTGCCACTGAGTTCAATCCCTGGTACCCTCCCCTCAAATGCATTCTACTCTCATGTATAACTAATTAGAACAAATGAAAAAAATAATTAAAAATTCTAGAAATGAGAAACAGTACCAAATATGAATGTATGAATGTCCATGAACCATAAGATCACAATGGAACATAGAAAAGGAAAAAAAAAAAAGATCTTGATGAAAAGTTACGGAGTTGTTTCTGTTGGAGTTCAAAATATTCTCAGCTTCCCTTCTCAGCAGTTTTAGGTGGGTCGTCTGGAGTGTGATGCTTACTCACCTCAGGATGATGTTGCTGGAGTGACAGAGGTAATCCCATAGGCAGAATTCCCATAGTCAGGGTTTAGGCTTTGGTAGGCTCTATGTTCTTCACTGAATGCCACTGGGTCTGGAGATTTTAAATCAGCACATCTCTAGGGCCCACCTGTTGCCAGTCGACAGTGGAGGACTGTATCCCAAAGATCTCCCCTGTCTTCCATGTGGTGGAGGAGCCAATTCTTAGTCACTACATCACCTGTGGACCCCATATTTCCTGGTCTCTGGTTTAGTCTCCAAAATCAATATCTCTCACCCCTACTCTTTTGAAATCCCAGCCAGGTGAGTCTTTCTCAGCCAGTCCTGTAAGCAGATGGTTTGGAGGGGGAGAGAGAGAGCCAGGTGCATTTCCTTGACCTATTATCTCCTGTGTAAGTCTCTCTCCACATTTGATTTTCTCCTTAGGTACATTCCATGTTGTGCAGTGTGGGTTTCCCAGGCTTGTATTTTGAACCAAACTCAGATTTGCCAGAAATCAGCTTCAGCTGCAAAATGGTTTCTTCTTCTGTCCTTCACATGCAGTCGAGATAGATTTGGCTTCTTTCTGGCACAAGGAAAAGTTTAGTTGGGCAGTTTCTTTCAGTTTAGTGGGGCAGTGTCTTTGATTGCTAAACTCTCCATACCCAGACACACCTCAGGGCTTATCCCTCCACTTTGCTCACAGATAGACCACTCTGGCTGGTACCTCCAACTGTGGCAGCAGCTGTGGCTCTGGGGATTTATTTCTTATTTTATTATATCTAGTCTCCTGAGTCCCCTGCTTTGAATATCAAATATTAAATTCCAGTAAAGAATGCCCCCTCCCCCCTTTTTTTTTGTTCACCCACCTTGCTGAGAAGCTGCCTATCTGCTTTCTAGGTTTCATGCTATGGAGCAGCCAGGAAAGTGACCTTCTCTATTCCACTATCTTGAAAACCCTCCTCAACTCTTTCTCTACCTCCCTACCTCCCTCTTTCCCTCCTCCATATATACCCCCCACACTTATTCGATCCCATCTACTGCCGGCATTACAAGAGGATTGTCCTAAGGATTCAAACCAAGATAGTGGACAAAATTATTGGTTTTAGGCTTTCCATACTGAATTAAGCCCATTGTTCAAGTGGATGCCAAACAATTTACCCTTTTAATCCATTTGTTTCTAGCATTTCAGGTTGATACATTTGTACCTAGGCATGCTGCTCCTTTGGTTCTATTTCATGTTATCTCTACATGGCTGAGTTGATCTGTATAGCCCAAATGGACCCCTATGCCTTGGAGGGTCCTCCCTGTGTAAACCCCTATTAGAGGAACCCTGTGAGGAAGGTGGCACATTGGTCCGAGTACTTTAAGCAGGTACTCATAAAGTTATGGTCACTCAACTACACAGTTGTATGGGAGGGAGAGGTATCAAAATACTCTTTTAAAAGACAAACTGTGGGCTGGAAATACACCTTATTGGTAGAGCACTTGCCTAGCATGTGTGAGGCCCCGGGTTCAATCCCTAGCACTGCAAAAAAAAAAAAGAGACAGACAAATTATGAAGAGTTGAGTCAAAAGATCCTACAAGTTATCATCCCAAACTCTCTTAAAATAGATATAATTATTATTTATACTCTTGTTGGGAGCAGAGTCAGAACTAAAATCTAACATTTCTCATTCTCAAGTTGTTTACCTTTCTGGCTCCTTCTTTTTAGCTGAGTGCTTGTAACATATGCTGAAGGTTCTAATTCAGGTGCCTTTTCTATCTAGAAAACAGTTCTTGTCTATGCTCCAACAGCTTCCTGTACTTCCCTGGCTTTCTTTATTTACTTCTTAAAATACTAAATTTAAATTTACATTTCATTTCCCCTACTCTGTAAGATCTATGAGGACAAAGACTATCTCTTTTATTTATTTTCATATTTCTAGCACCTATCATGGTGCTGAGCATATGTACCTCAATTGATTTTATTAATTGAGTTGAAAGACTCAAAGATGTGCAAAATATAAGAGCCCATCAGGATTCTAGGTTCTCTTCAAGAACTTATTTATGAAATTCTGGAATTAGATGAATATTTGAGAGACTGATGAAGATTCATATCTATCTCTTTAGTTTAGGTGACTTTTGCATCAGTGGGACACAATATAATATTAGCATCATTGAGAAATGCTGGAATCTGTTGTATTTACTGAGAGAAATTATACAAAAATTATGCAATACAAATGACAGTTTAATATGTGCTACTAGACTAACAAAGAAACTAAGGAATGCCTAAGAGGATGTTGAATATGACTTTCCTCTTGCTTCAGAAATCACATCTAGAATCCCACAACAGAAGGACAAAATATTCCACTTTCCAAAGCCAATCAGTTTGGGCCAGATGATACTTCCTAAGAGATCTTCCAATTTTAACTATCACTGGAGAATATCCACCTTCCTTCCTATTCTTTAATATATTGGGGAGAAGGCTGGCAATATAGCTCAAATGGTAGAGCACTAGTCTAGCATGTGTGAGGCCCTGAGGCCCTGGGTTCAAATCCCAGTAAAGAAAAACATAAAACAAAACTCTGTGAGGGAAGTGAATGTTTTAGTTATCTATTGCAGGTACTTGATTATCTGTCATGATTTCTTCTGATCAGGGATTTGGAAAGGGTGTGAGTGAGTGATTCTGACTCTGGGCGTCTCATATACTTGCATACAGGTAGGTGGCTGGAATAGCAGGGGGCTGTAGCAAGTGGGGCTGACCGGGCATTTCTTTCTTTGTCTCAAAACCTCTTCATGTGGTTTCTCTACATGGGTGAGTTTGAGCTTCCTCACAGCAGTCAGACTGCTTATCTGGCAGCTCAGGGCTACATGCAGGAGTATTCCAGCCAGGAAGGCACAGTTCTGGGACTAAGACTCAGTGTGCCACTTTTACCATACTGTGTTGCCTGAAACAGGTCATGAATGCCTGTCTACTTTCAATGAGAGGGGACATACACCCTCCCCTCCTCTCTATCTAAATATGTCAAACATTAAAAAAAAAAAAAAACAACAAAAAACATGGGGCTGGGATTGTGGCTCAGTAATAGAGTACTTGCTTAGCATGTGTGAGATACTGGGTGTGATTCTCAGCACCACATATAAATAAATAAACAAACAAGTAAATACAAAAGTCCATTGACAACTAAAAATATCTATCTATTTATCTATCTATCTATATTTTTAAACCCAAACATATAATATGGGAGATACTAGATACAAGATTACTGATTCTTCGGAAGGTTCATCTGGTCACAGGGATCATATTAACAGTCATGGGGCTTTGTTCTAAGAAGAATATGCTTTTTCCGTGTCGGGAAAGGTCACCAGATCATTATTTGTAACTGTTGGGTGTGCCTTCTCATTCCCCACTTGGAAATCTGCCTAGATAGCACATTTTAATTGTCCTTTGCTTTCCTGAGCACAGAGAATGTAGGAGAGGAGTCCAGTGATAAGTGATCCTTATCAACTTTTTAGAGTGGCAAGGAGAGGTGAGTTTCCTGGGGCCAAGAAAGTACTGTTAGTTTCTTCCCAGGAGAGCTTCTGAACAGGCAAGGAGGCCAAACAACAAAAATCTGTGGACTATAAGCCTCAGAATACGGTTTTCTCATAAGGGGGATGTGTGCATTGAGGAGAGCCTAGAGAATTTACATGAGATAAACTGCATTTGCATACTTGCAACCTAGAGGATATCTCAATAAAGACATGAGCTGAGGGAGAATTCCAATAAGTATCCAGGTCAGGGCTCAATCTGAGATGCAGAACCAGCAGGAGATTCATTATAAGGAATTGGCATATGCTCTTGTGGGCCTGGATAAGTAAGTCTGAAGTCTGTGGCAGGCAGGTGGGCAGGGAGGGGAGATTAAGAGCTAGTTGATGCTGGGCATGCTGGAGGCCCTGGGTTCAATTCTCTATAAGGCAGGAAGCAAGTTGGAAACCCATAAGCATGGCTGAAGTCTGTTGTCCACAAGCAGTAAGAAAAGATATATCATGAGCAGGTTAGAACTCAAATATTTTGAAATCTCTGAATTTAAGAAAGGACTAGCTCTCTTTTAAAGGACTGACCTAATTAAGTCAGGCCTATTCTCACTTTAGTCTATTTTTCATAAAGTTAACTGATAGGGGACTTGTATCACATCTGCAAAATCCCTTCACAATATTATTTAGATTAGTGTCGTTTTGTTTTTTTGTAAGCGCTAGGCAAGGGCTTTAATTCTGAGCAACTTCAGCCCTAGATTTGTGTCTGCTTAAATAACTGGGGACTGTAGTTCAGTCTAGCCACGTTTACAGATCAAAAATTCATTATATGACAGCAGCCAACTTATGAGACATATGTCTCTTTCCTTTTCCTTCCTCCCTGTGCCAGTACACTAGGGGAGATAGAGCCTAGAAGAATGAGACAGAAGCTTTTGAGAGAAATCTGTCTCCTTTCTATGGCCTTCAAAGGGAGGAACTAGGAGGAATGAAATAGCAACCACAGCTCCTCCTTCTTCATGTTCCTGGACCTATAGATCTGACTTGCAGTTGGAAAGGGAAAGCTTTGAATGGATATAAAATAAAACTTCAACAATGAACAGTGAATGGAAAGTTATGGAATCTAACTAAGATAGGATGAAGATCATTTTTGTCCATCAAGGAAGGGAAATGTGACATAGCATATTTGGTTGTAGTAACTGGAAACAAAATTACACTGAGTTGAATCAAGTAGATAACAAAATTATTAGATTATGAAAATTAGATGGGATGAACTACTGCAGATGTTTAAACATGAAGAAGGAGGAGGAGGGGGCTGGGGTTGGAGCTCAGTGGTAGAGCACTCACCTAGCATGTTCGAGGCCCTGGGTTTGATCTTCAACACCACAAATAAATAAATAAATAAAATAAAGGCATTGTGTTCAACTATACCTAAAAAAAAAAAAAAAAAAAAAAAAAGGAGGAGGAGGAAGAAAAGAGGGAGGAGGAGGAGAGGAAACAAATGGCTGGAGAAGTCAGGAAAAGCTTGTTTCTAAAGATAGAATTTGTATTGGATCTTAAAAGATGAGCAGTGTTTAAAAAGTTTGAGCAAAAGGGAGTCAGTGAGAATAAAGGGTTAGGAAATTATATGTGCACGTATAGAATGAGGTCAGGGATTGCTGGACTAATTGCTCAGAGCAAAGTGTTTGTGTTAAGGAACTAATTATTGATAGGTGCTATATTAAGCAGAGCATTGAGATAGAGGCAGAAGAGTTGAAATTTGATAAGGCAGAGAGTAGGTCTATAACGAACTCTAGGTTCTTGAATGGGAAAGCCTTGAGGAAAGTTTTTGTTTCGTTTGAATCTTTTAAAAACAGAGTAATGTGACAGTGGAAAAATACAGATGGGTTTTAGAGAAAGATTGGGATTCAAAGAGGGTAGTTAGGATGTCTTTGAGTTATTTTTTTAATTATTGTGACCAAAATACTTAATGAGAACAACTTAGAGAAGGAAAGGTTTATTTTGGGCTCATGGTTTTTGAGATTCAACCTACGATTGGCCACTCCATTGCTCTGGACCAAAGATGAGGCAAGAACATTATGGTGGAACTGTGTGGTAAAGGAGAGCTGCCCAATTCATGGCAGCCAGGAAACAGAAGGAGCAACTTGACCCAGGATAAGAAATAATCCCCAAAGATACACTCCCAGTGACCTGCTTCCTTCAGCCTCATCCCACCTGCCTATAGTTACTACCCAGTAGTCCATTTAAATTATTAATTCATCAAATAGATAATCAAATGGATTGATCCATTATGAGGCTAAAGCTCTCATAATCTAATCATTTCATCTCTGAACATTGTTACATTGGATATCATATTTCTGACACATGAGCTTTTGAGGGAACACTTCATATCCAAACCATAATATTTTGCCCCAGACCCCTAAAATCTCATGTTTATCTCACAGTACAAAATGCATTCAGTCCATCTCCAAGAGTCCCCATAGTGTTAACAGTTCCAGCATTGCCTCCAAAGTCCTTAGACTTATCCAAAGTCTCCTTCAAGACTCAAAGCAGGGCTGGGGATGTGGCTCAAGCAATAGCACGCTCGCCTGGCATGCATGCGGCCCGGGTTGGATCCTCAGCACCACATACAAACAAAGATGTTGTGTCTGCCAAAAGAAAAAAAAAACTAAAAAATTAATATTAAAAAATTCTCTCTCACTCTCTCCCTCGCTCTCTCTTAAAAAAAAAAAAAAAAAAAAGACTCAAAGCAAACTCTTGGCTGGGAGACCCTAAAAAAATCAAAAGCCAGTTACATGCATCCAATATATAGTGGCAAAGAATAAGAATTCCCATTCCAAAAGGAAGGAATAAGTGCTTAAAAAGAAGGTATGGAACCAGCGCAAGACCAAAACTCAGCCAAGTAAACATTAGATTTTGTAATTCCATGTTTGGCATCCTGTGTACATTGTGATGAGATGTGAACTCCAAAGGGCTTGGGCTGTTCCACCTTTATGGCCTTGTTGGTAAGGCCCAGATGCAGCCCAGATGGCCTTCCTCTTAGGCTAGCTCTCTCTGCAGCCAACAGCTTTTCTTTGCAGATGTTCCACATTACTGTCATCTCTTAATCCTTGGGGGTCTTCACTACAGTTTTGGCTTAATTCTCACAGTTTCATGCATTGCCCTCACAGAGATTTAGACCTTGAAACATTTTGCTTGGCCTCCCACGTCTTCCTTTGTAAATCTAAACCTCTAGCATCCTGCATTCCTGCAGAACCAACAAGATATACTACCAGATAAAGCAGTGGCCAGGTCTTTTTGGACCATGGATGCAGTGGCATCTGAGTGTCTGGGCAGCTGAATGCAGTAAAATTAATCCTGGGGAGACAACTTTCTTTTCACCACTGTGTGAGCAGGTGACCCCATCCACGATCTTTTATCAGAGAAAGAGGTTTTACCCTTGAGCCTGCTGTGGGTGTGATCTTGCTGATTGCTGAGATTCCCTCAAGGCATATTTTCTATTTTCTTTGTGGAAGGTACTTGGCTTCTTTTTAGTGGAGGTACTTTCTTCAACAACCACACCTTCCTTGTATCCAGTTTTTCACATGCCTTTATGGCCAAACTGCAAGTTTTAAAACTCTTCTCTGCTTTCTGCTGGTTATTCTCATAGTAAACCTGATAACAAACCACCAACAATATCAATGCCAGTTCCTGAATGCTGTGCTGCCTTGAAATTTCCTCTACCAGATTAACAAGTTCATCACCTTTAATTTTAGCCTCACATACAAAGTCTCAAGACATGGGCAAAATGTAGATGAGTTATTTGCCAGAAAGTAACATATGTGGCCTCTAGTCCTATTCCCAATAGAGTCTTCATTCCCTTTTGAAACCTCATGAGCACAGTCTTTACGGTTCACATTCCTATATATATTGTGGTCTTCTGAGCTCTCACCAGAATTGCTCATTAAGCTTTGCTTACAAGATTCTAAGGTTTTTCCAGCCTGTGTCTCTGAATTTTTCCAAACTCCTTCCATAAATCAGTTCCAAAGGCTTCTGAACCAAATGGTCAGGTTAGCCACAGCAATGATCCCACTTTCAATATCAATTTCTATGTTAGTCCACTTTTCATCACTGTGACTAAAATACCTAATAAGAACAACGCAGAGGAGGAAAAGTTTATTTCAGCCCACAGTTTCAGAGATTCACTTCATGATCAGCTTGATTCATGGCGTTTTTTTTTTTTTTTTTTTTTTTTTTTTCCCATGCTCTGGGTCTGAAATGAGGAAGGGCATGGTGGAAGAAAGCTGCTGAGCTCATAGCAGCTGAGAAGGAGAATGAGCAAAGATCTAGGGACAGGATATAATCCCAAGGGCATACACCTAGTGACCTGCTTCCTTCAGCATTGCCCCACCTGCCTACAGTTACCACCTATTAGACCATTCAAATTAATAATCCATCAAATGGATCAATCCACTGATGAGATTACGACCATCATAATTTAATCAGTTCACCTATTAATATTGATTGCTACATTGGACATGTCTCCAGCACATAAGCTTTTCAGTGGTTTCTTTCATATCCAACTGTAATGGGATGTGGTTGCAGTTATTTTAGATAGGAATGGACAATAACTTGACCCAGAATCATAAAAGTAAAATGGAGTTGGAGGAAAAGGCAAAATCTGAGGAATATTTCAAAGACAAAAACAGTAATATTGATGACCAAATGGGAGTGTAATGGCAGAAATGATAATTTAGAGTATCCTTTGATTTCTAGTTTGAGGGTCTAAAAGAATGGTGACATCACAAATATAAATGAGAAAATAGGAAAGGAAAATCTACTTGGGAGAACAAAGCTATTAATTCAATTTGAGGTTATTAAAGCTGAAACCATGATTTGAGGTGGAATGTTCTAGAAGCTGGAAATAAAGAATAATCAGATTAGTCTGATAGGGGCATATTGGAAGGGCTGCAAGGGATAGGTCCATGCTAAGAAACTGAAGGACTTGGGGGAATGGATGGTGTTTTTTTTCCCATGACTTTCCAGCCAAAGGCAATCCCTTAAAAAAAAAAAAAAAAAAGAGTAAATAGAATAGAACAGTTGGCTCTCCAGATGGTGTCAAAGAACAGAATTAGATTTGATTTCTGGGCCATGGCTTACGATCCTGAAACTGATGAGTTTGGGCAAGGAACCAGGGAGGACAAAAAAAAAAATTTCTTTTTCTTCTCTTTCATTTTCTATTTTTTAGTGGGAAAAAAAGGAGTCACTGGAAAGGAATTAGGAAATTTTTCAAAGGAAGAAAGGAAGGAAAGAAAGATAACTGAATGAGCAAATACTGGTCTAAAAGAAAGAATCACCCAGTGTAAAAACACATAATGTTTCATAAGATAATTATAGATGAAAGAAATCAAATTTATTGCTAATACTTATTGAGAGTTTATTGTATGCTGGCACTGTGGCTTGTTTTTTATATGCATTATTTCTTTACTCCTTATTTAACAAAATGAAGCTTAATATTTTTCTTATTCAACAACATTTCATAGACATCTTTCCATGTCAGTAAAGATCCACATTGTCATTTTTAATGGATCCATAGCATAATATTCCATTGTATAAGGGTTATCTTTGTTAGCTATAATGATCCTGCATATACCTCCTCACACTTTTTGTATGCTCTTTTTTCCTTAAGTAACAGATGAAATTTTACATTAGTTTTTTTTTAAGTATTTATTTTTTTAGGTTTAGATGGACACAACACAATGCCTTTATTTATTTATTTTTTTATGTCATGCTGAGGATTGAACCTGGGTCCTGCCCGTGCTAGGTGAGCGCTCTACCGCTGAGCCACAATCCCAGCCCCTAGTTTTTAATTTAATTTTTTTAATAATATCATGATTCAAAAATAAAAATATGTAAAAGTATGCTACAAAAAGGTTTTCTTCTATTCTTCTTCCCTGTACCACCCCAACCACTATTAGTTTATTTTGTTTATAGTCAGCCATAATTTTGTTATATAAGGAAATATAAATAAGTTTTCTTACTTTTTTTTTTGGTGGTAATTATGTTTGAACCCAGGGCATCTACAGCCCCACCCATTTTAAAAGTTTTTTTTTTTTTTTTTGAGACAGGATCTCACTAAGTTTCCAGGCTGACTTTGAACTTGCAATCCTCCTGCTTCAGCCTCCAAGTAGCTGGGATTATAGGTACACATCATCACAACCCGTTCTTTTCTATTTCCTTCCCTTCTCTTTTTATTCAGAATGTAAAAAGCATCTTGTAATCACCTTTTCATGGTGATATTGCTTAATACAGGATCTCAATATATGTTGCAGGGATATTGCTTAATACAGGATCTCAATATATGTTACTCAACTACTTCTCAGAAAAGTTGTACATTTTTTATTCTCACCAACAATTCATATGCTACTAAACTCATTTTTTAATTTCAGTATATTTTTATATTTGAAAGAATATGACAAATATAGAGTAAAATCACTATAATTGGTAATATAAGGTGGATTCCGGCATTATACCAAATTGATTACACAAAGGACTTTGGACTCATCTACTTATAATTTATAACATAGACAAATGGTCACAATGAAAAAGAAAAGTTTGATTTAAGTTGTTATTGATTTCTCTGTGTTTTGGGATGAGTAGAGAAATGGGTAGGAATGAAAGAATGGAAAAAATATTATGTCCTGTAAAGCTGAGAAATAAAGCTGGATCAGACAAGAATAAGCAGGATGAGAAATTGGGACAAATCTAAGATGGGAGTAAAAAAAGGGTAGAAGATTCCATTGTGCTCCATACATGTGATAAGCATATTTCCAGATCATCTTGTCCTATATTTTTTTATAGACTCCTGTTATAATCTCTTTTTGACATTGAAGTGGTGCATATTATTATAACAGAAATTCTTTTTTCAATGAAATGTATATGACATTTGTCTCTTTTATTTTTAATAGAATTGATTATCTGAAAAAATGGATACTTCTCCATCCAAAAAGTATCCAGTTAAAAAACGGGTGAAAATACATCCCAACACAGTGATGGTGAAATATACTTCTCATTATCCCCAGCCTGGGGAAGATGGATATGAAGAAATCAATGAAGACTATGGAAATTTTATGGAAGAAAATCCAAAGAAAGGTTTGCTGAGTGAAATGAAAAGAAAAGGAAGAACTTTCTTTGGAACCATGGATACTCAGCCTCAACCAACAGAGGATCCAATGACTAATGAGATCGGACAATTCCAGAGCTTTGCAGAAAAAAATATTTTTCAATCCCGAAAAATGTGGATAGTGTTGTTTGGATCTGCTTTGGCTCATGGATGTGTAGCCCTTATCACTAGGCTTGTTTCTGACCGTTCTAAAGTTCCATCTTTAGAACTGATTTTTATTCGTTCTGTCATGCAAGTCTTATCTGTGTTAGTTGTGTGTTACTACCAGGAACCTCCCTTTGGACCCAGTGGATACAGATTACGACTCTTCTTTTATGGTGTATGCAATGTTATTTCTATTACCTGTGCTTATACATCATTTTCAATAGTTCCTCCCAGCAATGGCACCACTATGTGGCGAGCCACAACCACAGTGTTCAGTGCCATTTTGGCATTTTTACTTGTAGATGAGAAAATGGCTTATGTTGACATGGCAACGGTTGTTTGCAGCATCTTAGGTGTTTGCCTTGTCATGATTCCCAACATTGTTGATGAAGACAATTCTTTGTTAAATGCCTGGAAAGAAGCTTTTGGGTACACTATGACTGTGATGGCTGGACTGACCACTGCTCTTTCTATGATAGTATACAGATCCATCAGGGAGAAGATCAGCATGTGGACTGCACTGTTTACCTTTGGTTGGACTGGGACAATCTGGGGAGTGTCTACTATGTTTGTTCTTCAAGAACCCATCATTCCATTAGATGGAGAAACATGGAGTTATCTCATTGCTATATGCATCTGTTCTACTGTGGCATTTTTAGGAGTTTATTATGCCTTGGACAAATTCCATCCAGCTTTGGTCAGCACAGTACAGCATCTGGAGATTGTGGTAGCTATGGTCCTACAGCTTCTAGTGTTACACATATTTCCTAGTGTCTATGATGTCTTTGGAGGGGTGATCATTATGATTAGTGTATTTGTCCTTGCTGGCTATAAGCTTTATTGGAGAAATTTAAAAAGGCAAGATTATCAGGAAATACTAGACTCTCCCATTAAATAATACCTGGTTATTGTTATTTTGTTAATGCTCAGTTATTAATATGTACACTGCCAATTTTAATGTTTACCTATAAATGTCTTTATGTTATATAATTCAGAGTGCTATATAATATATAATAAATATAGACAGATGTAGAAAAGTTATTATAGTGTAATATATTCAAATATAGATATTAAATATGCAAAATATGTCAAGAACTTGGTGTCTTTACATTTATTAACACAGGTGATTGTGAAGTGTTAATTTCTACTGCAAAGGTCACAAAACTCAAAGAAGTGACTTTTTTTTAAAGATTATTTTTAAGATGGACACAATATCTTTATTTATTTTTATGTGGTGCTGAGGATTGAACCCAGTGCCTCACATGTGCAAGGCAAGTGCTCTACCACTGAGCTATAACCCCAGCCCCAAGAAGTGACTTTTTCAGGTGAAACTTCTGTGGCCCCACAAGCTCCAAAATTTGAAAAATGCTCACATCCAATGTTTTACAAATATTCAACAAAACCCTTCAATGTTCAAAATCTTCATTTGTGAAAAGAATACTATGGGGTCAAATGTTGAACTAAGTGCTATTTTGTCATTTACTTGCATTAGAAAACTAGAGATGACAGAGGTGGGTAAAGTTTGAGTTTAAGCAAGAATGAGAGAACAAAGGAAAGGAGCTGGTTTTCAATGACATGGGTCCAATGTTAGAACAGGAAATTGGTCCTCCCCTTGTTATAGCCATATTAGACAATGCATGGGAAAGGGGTATAGGGATAAGGCTGAATTCCTGCCAGCTTTACATGATTCATGTGCCTGATGGTGGGAAACCTAACATTGGAGCAGGATCTGTTTATCCTCAGCTATCTTTGAAAGCTGCCCTTGTGCATGATTTCATGGCAGGTATATAAGTGTGCCCAGCCTCTAGTGTTTTTTAAAACAAAATATTTTATTTTGTTAGGATCTCACCAAGTCCTGGTGACTGGCCTTGAGCCTCTGGCTCATTTGGAGCTGCTTCTTTTCTTTTCTTTTTATGGTGCTGAGGATCAAAACCACGCCCTTGTGCAAGCTAGGCAAACACTCTACACTGAGACTCCACCCCATACATAGCCCCAAACATCTTTTATTGCTTAAATAGATGGCATATAATAGCCAACAGATCTGGATCAAAATCTTGTAAAGGGTCTACTTAGATCATTGGCTCCTTCAAAATACAGATTCTCTTCCAAAATAAAACCTAAATTTATGATTTACACATTTTTTTGGGTTAATTAGTGTGAAGTCAAGTATTGTATTTTATTTCTTGTTTTTTGTATTCATACCTTCTGCTTCCATCACTTGCTGAATCTGTGACTAGAATTGAAATTGACTCACGTTCTGCTATGTTCACTATTTTGGAGAACTAGTTTTAACTTCTGGACAATGGTTTCTTCAAAATTTATAATAGTATCTCAACCCATAAACTTCATAAAGTGTATCAAGAAAACCATGTGTTAATTTGGGCTGCCATAACAAAATATCACAGGCTGGATGGCTTAAATGATAGGAATTTTATTTTCTCACAGTTAAGGAGGCTTGAAAGTCCAAGATCATGGTTGATTTTGGGTGAGGGCTTTCTTCCAGGCTTCAGAAGACTGTTTTCTCTCTGTGTTCTCACATGGTGGGGAACATGTCCGGTTCTATTTTTATTATTTTTAAAGACGAAAATCTCTAATCCTATATGATTAGGTTCTCATCCTTATGACCTTATTTAACCTTACTGTTTTTTTTTGTACTAGAGATGGAACCTGGAGGCACTTAATCACTGAGCCACATCCCTATACCCCTGGCTTCCCCTCCTTTTTTTTTGTACCAGGGATTGAACTCAAGAGCATCTGGCTACTGAGCCACATCTTCAGCCCTATTTTGTATTTTTATTTAGAGACAGGTCTCCTTGAATTGCTTAGGGCCTGGCTGAGTTGCTAGGCTGGCTTTGAACTCCCTATGCTCCTGCTTCAGCCTACTGAGCCGCTGAAATTACAGGCCAATGCCATTATGCCCCGCCCTAACCTTACATATCTTCTAAAGGTCTATCGCCAAATACAGTTTACCTCCAAATACAGTCATATTGGGGGTTAGGGCTTCAGCATATGAATTTTGCAGGGATACAATTCAGTCCTTTTAACGGGGTTAAGCTGAGAGTAGAAAACACGCACAAGGGCGCTTTGAGGACCCTTAGACTCAGTTTATTTTAGTTGTGGCTCAAATTAAGCATAAGTCTTACATTTTTCCCCCCCTCTAGTTTTCCATTTCCAGGAGTTTGTTTTTCTTTGTAGATATGATAACCCTCAACTTTAAACCCTTAAATCCAAAATTCACAGGCATTATTCAATTTGGACACTAATAATGGAATGTAGACAGACAGCAGTTGCTTTCCATTTTTATAGTCTACTTGTCTTAGCGAATTTGAGACTAGGTAGGGGCCATAGTTAATCTGTGCTTTTCCTTGTGATCCTACATAAGGCAAGTTGAACCACATATATCCATTAGCACTCAAGTAAATAGTTTTAAACACAAAAAACTGTGAACTTTTGAGACTTATAGTCAGGTCCAAGATCAAAAAGAAAAGAAAATATATTAATGCCTTCAACAAAAATATTGACCACGTGTCATGAATTGAGCACTGGGGACAAGTGTACTGACATTGTTCCTGACTTAATGGAGTTTACAATCTAGGAAGGGCCTCAGTTCAGATGGGGCAATACCTGTTCCTAGAAAGGTTCTTAACCCTGCAGGCTTCCCTGAACAGCCACACCTAAACTAAATCACAAAGATCTTTAGGAAGGAATGAGGCAGGGTTTTTTTTTTTTTTTTTTTTTTTTTTGGTGGTAGAGGTGATGGGATTGTAGTAGTGGAGTGTGTGTGTGTCCATGGGGGGCGGGGGCAATTTACTGATGCCTCAGCAGGTGGCTGGAGCCAGGCTGTTAAGAATGGGCAGATCAAGATCCGAGGGTAACAGTCCTTTTAACGGGGTTGTTAAGCTGAGAGTAGAAAACACGCACAAGGGCGCTTTGAGGACCCTTAGACTCAGTTTATTTTAGTTGTGGCTCAAATTAAGCATAAGTCTTACATTTTTCCCCCCCTCTAGTTTTCCATTTCCAGGAGTTTGTTTTTCTTTGTCGCTCCCTCCCGCTACGAATCTTCAGCTGGGAGGATCCTGTTCAGGTGCACAAATCAGGAGGTAACCACCAAGGCAGTTAGGGCTGAACTCCGAACCGGACGCAGTCGGGTTTTGCTGTGGAGTTTCTGCAGCAGCGCTAAGCTGGAGCATTAAGGTCAGAGCCAGTGGGGTCGGGGAGGCAAACCGCTAGACACCACCAGGCCCAGGGCTCCTCAACCGCTGTCTTTACCATAGCGCAGCCTCAGCTCCCTCAACAATCAGCACAGCACTTGATTGACAGGTAGGCTCGCCCAATCCCGGAGCGGCGCAAACCGCTGTCGCGTCGGGGACGGGGAAAGGGTATACTGAGCGCATCAGATTGGGCCGGGAAATGGTTTCCTGCCTGCGCGGCCCCGCCCTCTCGCCGCGCGGCCCGCCCCTCTCCAGAGAGCTACGCGGCGGCGGAGCGCAGGCCTCGTGCCGTAACGGCCATCCCGGCGGCCGTGGCGTTGTCTCTGTGCCCTCCTCAAGTGACTGGAGCCTGGTGGGCTCGGCAGAGGGAAGGTGAGAGGGCCTTGCCGGCGAGCACACACAGTCTCTTCCGTCCCCCGTCGGTCCACACAGCCTGTTCTCGCCGTGTCGCTTCCTCTTCCCCGGCAGAGTTAGCCCCGGGGGCGCCGTCTGCCGGCGCGGAGCGGAGCCGGAGGGGGCGGGGAGGCCGCTCGGCGGAGGCTGGGCGTCTGCGCCGCGGTTCGGGGCGACCCCGCGGCCTCCCTCCTGCTCCCGGAACGCCGCCCCTGCGAGGCTGGAAGGTCGAGCGCGCGGTGCGCTGCCTCGGTGTTCCTCCTGAAAAAGTCTGGCTGCCAGCTGTGGCGTAACCCGAGGCCGGGAAGGTAGGGACGCGGTGGGGAAGGAAGGGAGCTCTCACCTCCAGCCCCGAGCCGGGGAGCCAGCGGTGCCCCGTGCGCGGTGGACGTCCGCGGGGCGCGCCCGCCGCCCCTCCCCCTCGCGCCCCCGGCCGTTATCCCGGTTCTGGTGGAAATCTGGGTGTTAACTTTCACGGGGAGGACCTCCTTTAGCTTTGTACGCGAGTTGCTTGGGCTTTGAGCTTTTGACATGAGTTGTGGCATGTCCGGTTTAAAAAAAAAAACATTTTTTTACGATAGGTTGGTTTTGTGCTCTCTTATATGTGTTTTCATACAAGTTAATTCGCCGTTTGAAGCTGGGGAGGCTGGGTTTTGTTTAAAACTGAGAACCATAAGGTAGGCGCTCCGTTAATGTCGAACTCGTGAACTGAAATCATCTGAAAATAATTCTACCCATTACATTAGGTAAGAATCCTTAAGAGTTAGGAAAGAATGAGGTGAGGTTCAGAGAACTAACCTCATGATGGGAGGGGAGCAATGAAGCCCAATGTCTGGCTAAAAAGAGGGAGTGTTGCAAGAGGTCTTTATTTTTTTTTTTAAATTTTACTTTGATGGCTTTACGACAAACCAACCATAACGATTTCTTAAACACCTGGAAATCATTGTATCTAAAGTCTCAGCTTTCAGTGAGGTCACAAAGTAAGTGGGGAAATAACCCAAGAAGAAAGTTTTTTGGTAATTGTTAAAAATGCTCAGTTCACATCCTGATAGTAACTCAGCAGTGCATTGGTTGATTAATAAATACTACATTCATTTCATTTGTGGTGAAATTAATTTTCTTTGGGAAAGTTGGGATCTGGAGAATTTGGCTTAGTATCAATAAACATAATTTGCTGAGTATTAAAGTCTGTTCTGCCTGTATTCTCATATTAATTTTTAAAATATTTGCCTTATTTTTCTAAGTATTTTCAGGTTCCTGTAAATTGGAAATATACTGTCATGTTTTGGTTCTTTATGCTGCTGTTTTTCTTTTTTTTTAAATACATTTGAGAGCTTTTTTATTTTTATTTTTAATTATCAATGGACCTTATTTATTTATATGTGGTGCTGAGAATCGGACTCAGTGCCTCACACATGCTAGGCAAGTGCTCTGCCACTGAGCCACAACCTCAGCCCTGAGAGCTTTCTTTCCAAAGTTTAGGAAGATTTGATGTGATTATTTTTGTAAACAGAACTCTTGTGAGAAAAACTTAATAAATTTAGTTACCTTGATAATATTGGAAACATGCCAGAGTGTTCTTCAGCAAAATTAGAAAATCAAATGATTATTTAGTTGATAAGTAAAATTGAAGAGAATTCTTGAAATAATTGAACATTGACAATTTTTTTCTTAAGTACTTCGTGCTGTTTTAGGAAGACAACTGACAGGCTGAATATGGCATTTAAAGATAAATTAAGGCAGCAATTGGTTCTGAAAGATCCTTACTTTAACCTGTATCAAAGTTGACTTAGTTACAGTTTATCTCCAAATACTGACTACCTTTTTTCCCTCAAAACATTCCATATGCTGATTGTTTTAGTGACATTGTATAACAGTATGCTTTTAGTTATCCAGACACACACCTTGGTTTCATGTCTAGCCACATAACTTACTATTCACTTTGCTTTTTCTTTTTCATTTTCTTTATATGTTTGGGTGGGATATGTAGGTTAATGGTAGAACACCTAGATAGCAAGTACAAGACTCAGTCCCCAGCACTGAAAATTTTAAAAAGAAAGATATACTTTTCTTCAACAAAATTTTTGCCCAATTTTAATTTTTGTCTCTGAATTGCGTACCAACTTTAACTGGATTTTCTGTCTGGCTTCTCAACTATGTCATGACTGCTGCTAGATCTTAAAAAACAATGCTTTGAACACATCCCTCACTGTTGAGAAATCAGTGATATCTTTCTATTATCTACAGAGCACAGTTCAGAATTCATAGCCTTCTAACTATCTGTTCAAGACCTACTTTTCTAACGCCAGTACCATTTCTCTGTAGGAACTGTCCATTCTAACTAAAGTAATCATTCTCATTTGCTCTTTGTATTTCTCATATCTTTTGAAACTTTGAATATTGATGCATAGGCTGCCTATTCTTTAAAAATAAAAATTTCCCCTTAAATTATCCAGGTTTCAAATGAAATAAAATTTTGTTGAAGTTACATTTTTGATATTTCAGTATAGCCTTCCAAGTGTTTCTTGTGATGTTGCTTTTCTTTGAACTCATAATTCTTTTTTTTTTAATCATGATTTTATGTCTACTTGTATGATAGCATTATAGAACATTATTGCAGGAATGTTAGAAACCAACTTTTTGTTTTATAGATAGGGAAATTGAAATCCATATAGAATAACTGCACTAAAATTCATACATCTTGCTATGAGTATAAACTTAATCTCTTTATTCAAGTTTGGTGTATTTATAAAACTGTACTACTAATCTTTTGTAATGTTTTGTATTGTTTACTTCACATTATTTTGTGTTTTACGGCAGGGGAACCTTCATGACTTGCATTGTGAATTCATTATAAATTATTACAACCAATGTTTTCAAATCTACATACAACTTTTTTCTTTATTATTTATATACGTGTATGTATACATATATATTTTTGGGAGGTTACTAGAGATTGAACCTGGTGGTCTTTACCGCTGAGCTACATCCCCATCCCTTTTTATTTTTAAGACAAGGTCTCAATAAGTTACTTAGGGCTTTGCATTCCTGAGGCTAGCCTTGAACTTGTGATCCTCCTGTCTTAGCCTCCTGAGTCACTCACTGGGATTACTGGTGAGGGCCAATGCACTTGGCTATATCTGTATTACAGTCTTTTTCTATGCTTGTTATCTGTGTTAACAGCATTAGAGCATCAGCAAAAATAATACCGTCATCTCTGTAGTTGAGTCCTGTGATCCACTAAAAAGGGGATGAAATCTCTCTTTTGTGTGTGTGTGTGTGGTGCTGGGGATTGAACCCAGGGCTTTGTGCATGCGAGTGAGGCAAGTGCTCTACCAACTGAGCTATGCCCCAGCCCTGAAATTTAGTTTTTTTATTTGAATTTCT
Source organism: Callospermophilus lateralis (assembly GCF_048772815.1). NCBI lineage: Eukaryota > Metazoa > Chordata > Mammalia > Rodentia > Sciuridae > Callospermophilus > Callospermophilus lateralis. The sequence goes on along the minus strand of NC_135314.1, from coordinate 123,339,127 downwards.
TGGTAAAGAGAATGAATCGGGGTCCTCAAAGGTAATACAGAAGGTTTGGAATATTGCAGGTTTGGAGAAAACCTGGAGGGTTTATCACACAATTAAAAATTATCTAGGTAGATCTAGGTAGAACTAGGTAATACTAGCATTAGAAAAGCACTCTTCACATTTTGCTACTTTTTGTCATCTTGTTCATCTGTCAGGGACCATAAGTACATCTGTTTGTTGAGCAAAACATTCTAAAAGTCATGTTCCATTTTGGGGAGTTAGCTTTTATGTATTTTTTCCTCATATTTCCCCCTCTTTTAACTTCAAAGTTTCTGTTAATAGAGGCAGTGAGAGTTGTCTTGGTATTTTTCTTACATCTAAGTAGCAAGAGTTGAATGGTGTAAAACCGAATAGAAAACTTCTGGGCAAAATCTCTTAGGAGTGAATGTTTCCTCTTTTGGTCTGAAACAAGTTGTTTTTCACTTAGTTTTTGGTTGTTAATAATGATTAAAAACATTTTTTTTAGTTGTCAGTGGACCTTTATTTAATTAATTAATTTATTTATATTTGATGCTGAGGAATTGAACCCAGGGCCTCACACATGCCAGGCAAGTGCTCTACCACTGAGCCATAACTCCAACCACTAATGATTTGTTTTTGTTTAAATAAATTACCACCTAAAATAAACAGTTGAAATACCAATTTTCTTGTTCATTTTTTCTAAGTTATACTTAACGGATTGGCAAACTGGATTTGAGTATGGTATGAAGGATTTCTGCTTTTGTTTAGAAAGACCAATTGAGTAAACCAAACAGAATATATGGAAATTTTTCAAAGAACTGTGCTTTTCAAGAACATTTTTGAAAAAAGAGCCTTTTCTTCCTAAGATTTCAGCAAACATTCCCCAAATCAATATGCTCTGCACTTTTTAAGTATTTTAGCTGTAATGCAAAGACATTAGTTTACTAGGATATTGGAAAATATTCCTTGAAAATGGTCGATCAGCTTGGTGTAGTGGCACAAGCCTGTGATCCTAGTGACATGGGCTACCAAGATGGGAAGATGGAAAATTCCAGGCCAGCCTGCGCAATGTAGTGAGACATAGTTCAAAATAAAAAATTTTAAAAAGGACTGGGGTGTGGCTCAATCCTGTGAGGAGAAAACATTTAAAAATAATAATAATAAGGCTTGATCACTTCCAGGTACTACTATTTTTTTTTGGCTGTGCTTGGTATCAAACTCAGGGTCTTATGTATGCTAGACAAGTTCTCTGTCATAGAATTACATCCCAGTTCTGTTATTGAATAAGGGAAAAAATTGGAAACATTTAGAATATTTCTTGTACAACCCACCCCCATCCCAATAACTTGACTTGCTGCCCTATAAATAAATTACAATATATTCATCCAACAGAATACTATTATCATTGAAAAAGATCTGCACCCAACATCATGGCTGAAGGTCATAAACTCCATGCTGAGCTTTCTAGTCAGTTACTTTTGCTTTCTGTGTTTGTTTTCATTTCCTTTCCATGTCCTTAGGGAAAGCCCTATAAGGCCTCTCATGATACAGCTTTTGCTGATTTCTAGGTTGTTTCTCTAGCCATTTTCCCTTTTCTTTTAGGGCCTTGACTAGCCAAGCTCTTTTTTGCCTTGGAGCCAGTGAACATACTTTTCCCTTTGGCCAGATGGTTCTCTTTGGTTAATTGGTATTAAGTTTGGTTGCTAGAAACAGGAAGATGCCAAATAACAATTTTGCTTTTATGCCAGAAAAATCCAGGGTTGGCATGACATTAATTTATTGAATTTTATTTCTGCGTGTGCGTATGTGGGTGTGTGTATGCGTGTGTGTATGTATGTTTTGCTATTTTAACTAGTTCTGAAATAAAGATCTTTGGTATAAGGCTTTAAACATTTTTCCTTTTTAAAAAAAATATATTCCTATTGTATTCAATTGAAAAATTTAATTTTTTTATTACATGTAAACTTATTTAAATGTATACCTCAATGAATTTTCCTATTTGTAGATAATCATATAACCCATGGTCCAGATCAAGACATAGAGTGTATCTGGTCTCTACGTCCTATCCTTTCCTAATCAGTATTCCTTATCTTCCCCTCAGAGATAATCACTCTTCTGACTTTTATCACTTTAAATTATTTTTGCTTGAACTTAATATAAGTAGAACCATACACACACACTCTTGTGGTTGGCTGTTTTTGCTCAGCATGGTGTTTATGACCTTCAACCATGATGTTGGGTGCAACAGTAGTTCTTTTTCACTGATGATAGTATTCTGTTGGATAAATATACTGTAATTAAAAAATGTATACCAGTGATGGATATTTGGTTTGTTGCATACGAATGTTCGTTTACAAGTTTTTTAGTGGACATACTTCTTTCCATCCTCCTGTTCTCAGGGCTTCCTGCGTAATCCGCAAGCAAGCCCTCTACCACTGAGGCTTTATTTCTTTTGGGTATGTATACTTGGGAATAGAATTGAGCTCTTCTTATGTCCTTATCCAACAGTTTTTGAACCTACTTGAACCGCCCTTTATGGTTGATGCATTGGAGCTTTCTGGAATTTTTCCAATTACCATAAAATTTATTCTTGTCTTTTTTTGTTTAGCTCTCCATTGGTAGAATATATCAAGCAGTAGCAGTAAATTCCTGTGAAAGAGTCAGATCTTATATCACTGAAATCGTTGTTGTTTTGTATTTCTTGATTTGGTTGGATAACAAATTCTGGGTTGAAAATAATTTTCCTTGAGAATTCTGAAGGCATTACTTCATTCTTTTCTAACTCATCATCCATTTGGGAATTCTTAAGACATTCTGATTCTTGATCATAAATTTCTTTTTCCTTTCTGGAATTTTGTATTTCTTGTATTCTGAAATTTCATGAGGTTGTGACTTGGTATACACCTATTTTTTAAGTTTCTTCTAATTAGTTATACAGGACAGTAGAATGCATTTTGACACATTATACACAAATAGAGTATAACTGGTGTACATCTATATTTAATGTGTTTTCTTGGATGTTTATTGTCTCTTCTAAATCTGTGAAATTGTGTTCTTTAGTTCTGGCAAAATTTTTTTTTGAATTATTTCATTGACAGTTATTTATTTTTTCACAGTTTTGGAGGCTAGAAGTCCAAGGTGTAATCAGGATTAGTTTCTGTTGAAGTCTCTCCTTGGTTTTTCTGTGGGTAGAAATCTGGTTTAAGGTTCTTCTCCTTGAGCTCATTTAGTATTAGTTATTCTGCTCAAAAGCTCTGTCTCCCCATACAGTCACAGTTGGGGTTAAAGTTGCAACATAAGAATTTGGGGGAAGACAGGATTGTAACAGTGATTCTGCTTTTGTTTCTTTTTCTGAAATTTGTCATTTATTTGCATCTCTTAGACCAGTTTTCTAATTTTCTTTTTTCTTCTCTTTTTTATCTCCCAGTTTTGGCTGTTTGAAAGATGGCCTTTATTTTCTAAATGTTCTGTTGAATTTTTTATTTTTGCTGTCAAGATTTTGATTTCCCAAGATCTCTCTTTTTTTTTTTTTTTTGTTCTCTGAAAAATTCCTTTCAGTATAACATACTGTGCTTTTTCATGGATGCAGTATCTTCTCTGATTTCAGAGGCTATAAGTGACTATTTACTTTTGGTGTTACTGGAGATAGAGCCCAGGGGCTCTCTACCACTGAGCTACATCCTTAGACCATTTTTATTTTTATTTTTCATTCTTCTTTAAATTTTGTTAAATTACCCAGGCTGGCCTCAAACTTTGCATCCTGCTGCCTCACCCTCCCAAATCACTGTGATTACAACACACCCAGCCATTTTTATTTTTCATTTTGAGACAGGGTTTCACTAAGTTGCCCACACTGGCCTCAAACTTGAGATCTTTCTGCCTCAGCCTCCTGAGTTGCTGGGATTATAGGCCTGAGCTACTACACATGACTTAAACAGCTTATTAAAGAAAATAAACAAACACCCCCCCCCAAAAAAAATTTTTTTTACCTCCTTGCAGACTGTTCCTTGTAAATTTTTTTTCTTTCATTTCCTTTTGTCTTTCTTACGTCTAAGGCTTTAGAATAACTAAATAATAATAAGAGTTATTTTGTGAATAACTCTTGGGTGATTAGTAACTAAAAAGCCTACTAATTGGAATTTACTGACTTTGAACTTCATGGCATGATATTCTAAAATGAGCAGTTTTTTGGAGAAAAAAACCTGTTGTGTGAGAGTTATTTCCTTTTGGGCCATGCACATGTAGGAAAACTTAAATTTACCTTAGGACTGAAGATTGACTCTCGGGTATGTGTGTGTGTGTGTGTGTGTGTGTGTGTGTGTGATTTGGTGTATTTGGTATGTTTGGAGTTAGGGAGTGTATTTCTCTTTCCCCCATATTTGATAAGGTACACAGACATCAAATGTATCTGATGACCTCTTCTTCTCGGATTCTTTTTTTTTTTTTTTTTCCCCTTGGAGTTGGGTACCTGGGATTAAACTCAGGGGCACTCAACCACTGAACCATATCCTTAGCCCTTTTTTGTATTTTTATTTAAAGATAGGGTCTCCCTATTACTTAGTGTCTTGCTATTGCTGAGACTGGCTTTGAACTCGCTGTTTTGCCTCAGCCTCCCAAACTGCTGGGATTACAGGCATGTGCCACTGTGCCAGATTTACTTCTGGGATTCTTAAACAAGAAATGGAAACATTTTTCAGAGAATAAACCAATAGACTTCTTAGTGAGGGTAGGGTAGATAACAGGTAGCTTTGAGAAACTCAAGTATTCAACTGCTTCTCAGACTGCTTTTACCCAGTCTTCAAATATTTGGCTCCCTCTTCCATTTTTAGCTGGTGAGGTGGTACACACCTGTAATCCTAGCAGTTTAGGAGGCTGAGGCAGGAGGATCTCGAGTTCAAAACCAGTTTCAGCATAAGCTAGGTGCTAAGGTAACTCAGTGAGACCCTGTCTCTAAATAAAATACAAAAATGGGCTGGGGTTGTGGCTCAGTGGTCGAGTGCCCCTGAATTAAATCCCTGGTACCAACCCCCCATGATTGTGGGGAGAGAGCACTGTGTTCTGCCAGTTCCTGAATCTTTTGAGAATTTTAGGGCATAAATTGGGTTTTCCATTCTTAGTTTAGGTTTCACCTTTTTGAAATTTTCTAAATAATTTAGTTACCAATTGCCCACCTGTCATTTAGCTTCTGAAACTTTGTTGCTTAAAAAAAAAAAATGTTTTAAAGGATTGTTAAAGAAGAATATGTGACAGACTGTGTGGCACCACAGAAAGTTTAAAATATGTACTATCTGATTGTTTATATAAAAAAGTTTTGCCCACTTTGTGCTTGTTAGACAGTTTCTGTTTTCAAATAAAGCTGTTTCTAGATTGCTACTTTTCTTCCTACAAAGAAACTGAAGTTTATAAACTTAGAATTTCCTGAAGCTATTTAATTTAGTCTTGGGTATGTCATGAAAATTATGAGTAAGAGTTGGTAGGATATTACTACATCATCAAAGAGATGGGATACTTATTTAATGAAAAGTTTATTTAAATTTTTTTCTTATTTTGCTGCGTGTAGTTGTGCACTCCTGTAATCCTGGCTACTCAAACCGAGGCAGGAGGATTGCCTACTTGAGGCCAGCCAAGGCAATTTAGTGAGACACTGCCTCAAAATTAAAATAAAAAAGAAATATGTAGGGTTGGGATCTAGTTCAGATATAATTTTAAATATTCATTTATTTCATAGTTGTAGTTGGACATAATACTTTTATTTATTTTATATGTGGTGCTGAGGATTGAACCCAGGGCTTTGCACATTTTAGATGAACACTTTAGTGCTGAGGGACAACCCCAGTCCTCTTAAGAATATATTTTTAATTTTAATCAACACATAGTAATTGCATATATTTATGGAGTACAGTGTGACATTTGAATACTTATGTACAATGTTTAATGATCAAATCAGAGTAATTGGCATATTATCACCTCAACTATATATCATTTTTTTTGTGTTGGGAGCAATGGTCCCTCATAGTTACTTTGAAGTATTCAATTATTTATCAACCATAGCTATCCTACTGAGCTGTAGAAGTCATTTCTCCTATCCAACTGTACCTCTGTACCTATTAACCACCCTCTGTCTCCCTCCTATTCCCACCCAATACTCTTCTATGACTTTGGTAACCACTATTCTAAGATTATATACTTCTGTGAGATGAACATTTTTAGATTCCACATATAAGTGAAAACATGATATTTGTCTTTCTGTGCTGACTTATTTCACTTAACATAATGTCTTCCAGTTCCATCTATGTTGCTGCAAATGACAGAATTTCATTTTTCTTTAAATGGCTGAATAAAATTCCATTATGTGTACATACATACTTTATTTTATCCTTTCATCTGTCAGTGAACATCTAGGTTGAATCCATGTCTTTGCTCTTGTGTGTGTTGCTGTAGTAAACATGTGAGTACAGAAGTCTTTTCAACATACTGATTTCAATTGCTTTGGATATATACCCAATAGTCGGGTTGCTGGATCATGTGATAGTTCTATTTCTAGTTTTATGGAGAAAACTCCATTTTGTTCTCCACAGTGGCTGAACTTATTTTTCATTCCTGCCAACAGTGTATGAGACCCCTATCTCTGTATCCTCATCAACATTTAATATTATTTTAAAAACTCATTTATTTATTTGGTAGGTGTTAAGGACTGAAGCCAGGGCCTTGCGTGCTAAGCAAGCACTCTACTAGTGAGCTACATCCCTAACCCTTTTAATTTTGAGACAGTCTTGCTAAGTTGCCCAGGTTGGCCATGAATTTGCTATCCTTCTGCCTCGGCCTCCCAAGTAGCTGGCTTACAGGTATGTACCACCACATCTGGCTTTTAAAAATCTTCTTGTTACTAGTCACTCTAACTGGGATAAGATATCCTGAGGTTTTGATTTGCATTTCCCTGGTGATTAGTGATGTTGAGTGTTTTTTCATATATTTGTTGAGCATTTATAAATCTTCTTTTGAGAAATATGTATTCAGGTGTTTAGTTCATTCACCCATTGTTAAAGGCTCTCTTTTTTTTTTTTTTTTTTTTGCTTGTGTTCCTTGTACATTATGTAAATTAATGTCAGACAAATAGTCTGCTAATATTTCTCCCATTCTGTAGCTTTTCATTTCACTTGTTTTCCTTTACTGTACAGAAGGTTTTTTGTTTTTGTTTTAGTTTTTTTTTTTTTTTTTTTAAACAGTACTGACTGAGGATTAAACCCAGGGGCTGTCTGCCACTGAACTACATTTCTAGACCTTTTTATTTTTGAGACGGGGGCTTGCTAAGTTGCTCAGGCTGCCCTCAAATTTGTGATCCTCCTGTCTCAGCCTCCTAAGTCGCTGGGGTTATAGGTGTGCACCACTGAATCTAGCGTAGAAGCTTTTTAGTTTGATGTAGACTGTGTATCAGGTTTTGTTTTTGTTACCTGTGCTTTTGGCTAACACAATCTTTGCTTAGATTGATGTCTAGAAGGATTCCCCTATATTTTCTAGTAGTTAATAAGTTCTGGCTTATATTTATTTAAGTCTTTTGATTCATTTTGAGTTAATTATTGTATATAGTAAGAGGGATCTAATTTCTTTCTTCTGAATATGGATATTTGATTTTCCCAGAACTGTCAAACTTTTTTTTTTTTTTTTGGCACTGTTGATTGAACTTAGGGTCTTGCATATGCTAGGCAAGTGATCTACTACTTACATTTCCACCCCCAAACCATTTCATCAGAGATTTTGGACTATAATTTCCTCTTGTGTGTGTGTGTCCATGTCTGGTTTTGATATAGGGTAGTGCTGGCAGTTAATAAGTTTGAAAAGTTTCCCACCCTTTCAATACTTTAGATTAGTTTGAGAAAAATTGGCATAGTTCTCTAAAAGTAGTGGCACCATCTGGTCTTGGGTTTTTGTTTTTTGGGAGAATTTTATTGTTAGTCTATTCAGCTTATCCATGTGCTAATGGTTCAACTTTGGTAGGTTATGTGTCCAGAAATTTATTCCATTTATTTTCTAGGTTTTATAGTATTATTTCTGTAGTATCAGTTTTAATGTCTGGTTTTTCATCTCTGATTTTATTCATTTGGGTCTACCTTCTCCTGTTTTCCCCTTGTTTAATACAATTAAAGGGTTTTTTTTAAATAAATAATCAATTTCATTGATTAAAATTTGTTTTTAGACTTTAATTCTACTTATATCTTTGCTTACTAATTTTCTTCTAGTTTTGGGTTTGATTTGTTCTTTTCTAGTTCCTTGTATTGCATCATTAAGTTATTTGAATGTTAATGTGGTAGGGTTTTTTGGCACTGGGGATTGAACCCAGGGGTGCTCTACCATTGACCTTCAGCCAAAGCTCCCCCTCCATTTTTTTTTTCATTTCAAGACAGGGTCTTACTAAGTTGCCCAGCCTGGCCCTGAACTTGTGATCCTCCTTCCTTAACTTCCCAGGTACCTGACATTACAGATGTGTACCTCAACACCTGACTTGAAATCTACTTTTTGATATAGGTACTTATTACTATAAATTTCTCTTAGTACTGTTCTTTTTCTGAATCCCATAGGTTTTGGCGTGTTGTACTTTTCTTTTTCATTTGTTTCAAGAAACTTTTAAATTTCCCTTTTGATTTCCTGATAACCCATTGCTTATTCAAGAGGATGTTGTCTAACATTCATGTATTTGTACAACTTCTAAAGTTGATTTCTGCTTTTATACCTTTGTGGTTACAGAAGATACCAGCTATAGTTTCTTTTTCTTTTTTTTTTTAATTTGCTAGAACTTATTTAATGGCATAACATATGGCGTATCCTGGAGAATGTCACATGTGCTGATGAAAAGAATGTGTATTGCACAGTTGTGTATCAGTAGGTAGTGACCTGACTGTGACAGGAGAATTCCCTGAATATTAAATTATCACAAATTAAAGAGAGCCCAGATTTGAGCATATCAGAATGTTCTAATGAAGTGTCTTGTTTTTGTTGTGTTGGGGATCAAACCAAGGGCCTCTTACATGCTAGACAAACACTTTACCCTTAAGCCACATCCACAGCTCCTCTGTAAAGTTTTATGACAATGAAATTAATAGAATACATAAGAAATTTGCAGTTGATAGTTGAATTGATGATGTCTTTTATTTGCTTAATTTTTTATATTGGTTTTAGTGCTTCATTTGGGAATTCTTTCTCATGCACTCCCTTAGGTGATATTGTTCATTCTAATGATTTTTAAAATGGTATTGATGAGTAACCAATTATCAGATTTATGTCTCTAGGTATCTGTGCACTGAGCTCAGAGTCGTATATCAGTTATCTTACTTCTGTTTAAAAACTACTTTATAACTGAGATTTTGTTGTTGTTATGGTGCTGGGAATGAACCAGAGTCTCTTCCATGCTAGGCAAGTGCTCTGCCATTGAGTTACATCCTCGGCCCCAACTGAGTGGTTGAAACAACAATATATATATGTATATATATTTTAACTTTTGGGTCTGCAGATTGGGTAGGGCTTAGATGGAGATGGCTTTTCTCAGTTCCATGTTATATCATTTGGGTTAGCTCTGTTGCTAGCAGTAGTGATTCACTTTCAAGATGGCTTTCATTGTTATTAGGTTGGTGTTAACAGTTGCCTGGGAATTGCTTGGTTATGGGTTAGATCTCATCTGCTTGGGCTTCATTATAGCGTGGTAACTGGGCTTCAAGAATAGGCAGAAGCTCTAATATACCTTTTGTTGCCACAGCCAAGGAAAGGGATGGTGACTTTCTCCCCATTGAGAGGTGGGGTCTACATCACATAGTAGGAAGAACTTTTAGTATGGCAGTGAAGATGGAAACCATCCTTAGAAAATAAAATTTGTCACATATATTGAGTTGTTTCCTTGATGTTGCCATTTGGATATCTCCCTGGGCATCTTGAACTTAAAATAGCCAAAACAAATTTGATTTCCTCATTCTTAAACTGTGCTTGAGTCTTCTCCTTAACCCCACCTGGACATATTTGTTCATTCCTTATTCTTCCCCATTTCATTAAATGGTGTTTCCATCCATTCATTTGCTAAAAGCAAGATGTTGTACGTGATACCTTTATTTTTCTTACTCTAGCCCTTGATTTTTTAGTCCAGCAGTAATTTATTTTTTTTTAATGCCTCCAAATGCATCTTGATTTCTTCTCTGTCTGCATCAACATACCATTCAAGTTTAAGCTGCCATCATCATTTGGATTGTTGGCCTCTTAACTGATTTTTTTTTAGAAAATTGTGGTAAACTACATATAGCACAAAATTTACCATGTTAACCCTTTTTAAATGTATAGTTTAGCCCTGCTAATCACATTCACATGTTGGGAAATCAGTCACCAAAACTTTTGCATCTTGCAAAATGGGAACTTTGTACCCATTAAACAGCTGTTTCTCTCTTTTAGCCCTTGCAGCCACTTACTATTCTGCTTGGTTTTTCTGTGATTTTTACTTACTCTAAGTACCTCATATAAACATAATTATATAGTATTTGTCTTTTTGTGACTGGCTTATCTCAGCTAATGTCCTCTAGATTGATCCATTGTACCATGTATCAAAATTTCTTCCTTCTTTAAATCTCAAAATAAAATTCCATTGTATGTATAGATGGCATTCATCCATCAATGGACACTTGGATTGCTTCCACATTTGAGCTGTTATGTATGATGTTGCTATGAATGTGGGTGTGCAAATATCTAAATATCTATTCCAAGTCCCTGCTTTTAGTTCTTTCGGATATATACCAGAAGTAGATTTGCTAGATCATATAGTAATTCTTTTTTAAATTATTTGAAGAAATTGTGATACCATTTTCCACAACTGCTGTACAATTTACATTACCATCAAAAGTGCACAAAAGTTCTAATTTCACTGGATATGATGGTGCATGCCTATAATCCCAGTGACTTGGGAGGCTATGGTAGGAGAATTGGAAATAGGAGTCCAATATCAGCAATTGAGCAAGATACTCAGCAACTCAGTGAGACCCTGTCTCCAAAAAAACAAAACAAAACAAAAAAATCACTGGGGATTTAGCTCAGTGGCAAAGCAACTCTAGGTTTAATCCTCAGTACATTAAAAAAAAAAGAAGTAAATTCAGATTTTACCACATCCTTATCAGCTCTTGTTGTTCTGCCGCGCCCCCCCCCCCCCCCCGTAACCATCCAAATAAATGTGAGGTAATATTTCTTTGTAGGTTTGATTTATATTTTCCAAATAACTCGTGATGATAACCATCATTTCATATACTTATTGGTCATTTGTGTATATGTGGAGAAATGTTTAAGTCTTTCGCCCATTTTAAAGTTTGTTTTTATTCTTGAGCCTTATTTTTTTCCTTCCCACTCTTATCTCCTTCTGAACACAACAGCTAGAGAAATGTTTTTAAGATATATTAAATATGATATATGGTATGCTAACAACTCTAATAAGAAATAGAGGTTAATGGCTTAACACATTGTAAGTTTGATATTACTTTTAAACATCTTAGTCCATTGTGTGTCTTGGGGACACCTTAGCTCCTTGCAGTCGCCTAGGGTCTAAGGCTTCTCTTTCTCTTTATTTTACCACCATAATTATATAATATAATTTTGAGATTTGTTTCAGACGGTAAGTGTGTATGAAGGAAGACTTTAGGGTACAGGCTGCAAGTGGCATATATCATTCACCTACATTGTACTGGTAATAGCTAGTTACATGATCCTATTTAACTGCAGGAGGACTGGGAAAAGAAATATAATAGTATAATAATAAAGAAAAGAGCACAGGCATTAATGAGCATCAACAGTCTCTGTCTCAGTGTATATTGAGTTGTAATTTTCTTGCTTAAAACCCTCTAGTGACTTCTTAATACATGTAGAATAAAATTGGCCTCTGCCTTTGTTTTATCCTTCTTACATTATACCACCTTTCTCCCTTAATATTTTCTAGCCACATTCAACTAGGTCATTTTCCATAACAAAAAAAAGCTTTTTCCTCCTAGAATACATGTGCTTTGCAGTTTTTTTTGCTTGGAACATTCTAAATATGTTCATGATTGTTTTCTCTTCCAATCCTAAAATGTCAGCTTAAATTCTGTCTTTAACTAATAGTCCTAACTAAAGAAGCCTTTCTCTTCTCTGTCCTTTATAATATTAAGGTGTTTCTCTCATGGCATATATCACAATCTATCATTATTTTATTTGAAAAACTTAATTTTCTTAAATATGTCCTTTGGTAGAAAAGGATGTCTGTCTTGCTCACTGTTGATTCCTGGCAGCACCTAGCCAGTGCTTAGCATGCACTGGTAATTCAGTGATTATGGTGTAGGAATGAATGAATTTTATGTAGAACACACTGAAGTAGAGAGATTGGAGAGAGAGAATTACAATCAAGGGCTCTCAGGGTAAGTTAGGTGAATTGCTTAAAGGTTGGATTTTAGTGGTGACAGTTTCAATGGAACAGAAAAGGATGGGTGAGAGACATTTCAAAGGAAGGATGTGTTGACTGATGTGTTGACTTTAGAGGGAGTCTGGGTGAGAAAATAGTAATTTGTAATTTATAGATTGATAAAATTAGAAGAACTAGAATTTGGAAATGAGAATAATGATGAGCTGCAACTGATGCTTGTTTAGTTTGAGGTGATAAGATAGCATACAAGTAGAAATGTTGAACAATGACTTGGATGAGAGAACACAGTCAGAATTACAGATTTGGGAGTCAACCAGTCAAAGGTAATATGAGAAAGCCTTAAACATGGGCAAGCTTTTGAGACAGAGGATATGTATTGAGAAGAGGAAATAACTCGGGAGGAGGGAAAAGAGTAATCAAAAATTGAAACCAGGAGTAAGTGGAAAGGTAAGAAAATCAATTTAATGTAGGCTTAATAAAAGCAAGCATATTGTTTCAAGAAAGAGAGACACTTGACTTGGCTATTCCTTGTGATATGCCTGTAAAGGTTCTGAAATGTTAATCTTTCATGAAGTAGTTTGAGGTTACAGGGTGCCTTGGGTGGTGTTCTATCTATAAAAAAGTATAGTATGGTGAGAATGTTAAATAGTACAGTTTTCACTTATAAAGTAGAATATGAATAGTTACTTCATATGTTGCTGTGGAGATTAATAACATTCTAGTAAAAGTACTTAGCATACATACTCTGTGCACTGTGTGTCCAGTAAACATTTTTGTAGTGCAACACAGTTAGGCTTCAAGGTTAAAGAGTTTGCAGAGGAAGAAAAGATTTTTGGGTTTGTTGTGGCAACTCTTTAAAAAAGAGAAACACAGTAGTACTTTCCTACCCCCATCCATGTTTTTGCCATCCATGGCTTTGCCTTTCCCAGGTATCAAGTTACTTGTGATCAACAGACATTATCCTGGCTTCATGGTCTTCCTTCTGATGTATGTCAGGTCAGTAGTAGCCTAATGCTATATCAGAATACCTATGTCATTGATTTTACTTTATCTCTTTGTGTAGGACGATGTCATCTGACATCATAAGAAAAGTAAGTACAGTACAATAAGATATTTTGGGGCTAGGGTTATGGCTCAGCGATAGAGTGCTTGCCTTGCATGTGTGAGGCGCTGGGTTCAATCCTCAGCACCACATAAAAATAAATAAACAAAACAAAAGTTAAAAAAAAAAAGATATTTTGAAAGAGACCACATTTTTGTAACTTTTCAGTATAATGTTGTAATTGTTTTGTCACTATTGTTATCCTCTTACTGTGCCTTATTTTAAGTTAAACTTTATGTATGTATGTATAAGAAAAGATGTAGGGTTTGCTACTCTCCATGTTTCTGGCATTCACTGGGAGTCTTGGAACAAACCACCCTGTGGATAAGGAGGACAGGGCTACAGAATTCTTTGTAGAATGTTCCAGTAAATAAAAATAAATAAAAAGCTTCTATTGAAATAATATTTAATGATTTACTTGGAAATATTATTAATTGGAATTTTCCGATCTGAAAGTGTACAAAATTCTAGCAGTACAATGGTAGTGTATCTGTTTATGCTTCGTAGTCACAACACATAATTTTGTTTTAGAATCATTTATAATGCATATGTCTCTTAGAAATGCATTGCCCTTTAAAATAGTTTCAGAGTAAATTGTAAATGTTCAGAGTAAATTGTAAATGTTTTTTTTTAAAAAGTATTTATGTATCTTTAGTTTTAGGTGGACACATTATTTAGTTTTAGGTGGACACATTATTTTGTTTTTATGTGGTGCTGAGGATCGAACCGTGCCTCATGCATGCTAGGCGAGCACTCTACCACTGAGCCACAACCCCAGCCCATAAATTCTTTTTTTTAATATATATTTTTTAAGACATCAATGGACTTTATTTTGTTCATTTATTTATATGTGGTGATGAGAATTGAACCCCGTGCTTCACACATGCTTCACACATGCTAGGCAAGTGCTCTGCCACTGAGCCACAACCCCCAGCTCCTGTAAATTCTTGTGTTCAACTACAACTAAAAGATAAATATTTTTTAAAAATGGAAGCATAATTTAATAAAATGTTACTAACATTCTTAAAGCCCCTTACCTTCCTTCCTTTCATTCTTTTTTTTTTCAGTAGTAAAACTTGGCCGTGGATAGTATACTGAAAGATTCCATTGCCAGCCTATAGATATTATATGACTTTATCTCTGATAAACAAGAGAGCCATTAACATCCATTTGCATTCTCATCTTTTTTTTTTTTTTTTTAGGTACTAGAGATTTAGCCCAGGGGTACTTTACCACCGAGTCACATCCCCAGCCCTTTTTATTTTTTATTTTGACACAGGGACTTGCTAAGTTGCTGAGGCTGGGCTGGAACTTGTGATCCTCCTGCCAAGCTTGGGATTACAGATGTGTGCCACTGTTAGTATGTTCATCTTTCTATTTTGGGAACATTGATGAGTTACCTGGGCAGAGTTTGAACTGTCCTATAGCTTGAATAATCATGTTCTTTTCTGTCTTAACATGAAATGGGGGAAAAAATAAGAATAAGTAGTTAGGAATAAAGGATAAAGTAAAAAAGACATGTAAGTGAGGAAAGAATAGTTTAAAAATGAAGGAAGGGGGCTGGGGTTGTGGCTCAAGAGTAGAGTGCTCGCCTTGCACATGTGCGGCCCTGGGTTTGATCCTCAGCACCTCATAAAAATAAATAAATAAAATGAAGGCATTGTGGCCAACTACAACTAAAAAATAAATATTTTTTAAAAATGAAGGAAGGGAGGAGAAAAGGGAGTTGAAAAAAATTTGTGAAAAGAATCATTTAAAGTTTATCTTTCCCTTCGCCTTAGGTATCAACTTGCAGTAAATTCATAAATGAAACTTGCTTTTCTAGTACCATATAATTGATAACTAGATTATTTACTACCTGGAACAGATGTAACACAAATTCTTGTGTTCAACTACAACTAAAAGATAAATGTTTTTTTAAAAATGGAAGCATAATTTAATAAAATCAAACAGTATCCAAATACAACTGTCTGAATTTTTGTTTCTGTAAAATTGGTGGTGCGATTTTTAGCCTTAGATAGAAAGATAATGCAGTGGAGGATAACTGTGTAGCAGGCGCTATACAAGTATTTTATATACTATTTTGTTTTATTCCAAAACAGCCTTGTAGGTAGGTATTATAGAAGTAGTACAGAAAGGTTAAATAATTGCTCAATGTCACACAGATAATAATTGGTAGAGCAAGAATTCAAATTGTAATGTTTCTGTTCTCTTATACTTTTATTCATCCCTGTGCTTCATTTTATGACTTCATTTAGTCATTAGTCTTGTTGGCTTAAAAAAGATTAAGATATAAATCACATAGGATATAATTCATTCATTTAAAGTATACATTTCATTGACTTTTAGTGTATTTATAGAGTTGTTTAATCATCACAATTTTAGAACATTTTTATTATCCTCAAAGGAAACCCTTTGCTTGTTAGTTGTACGTACAAGTCATATGCAACCACTAATCTACTTTCTCTCCTTATAGATTTGCTCAAATAAATGAAGTCATATAGTATTTGGTGCTTGGTGACTTTTTTTTCACTTAGCCTAATGTTTTTAAGGTTTATCCATGTTATATGATTTATCAATTCTTTACTCTTTTTTATTACTAAATAATAATCCATCTTATGAATATACCATGTTTTATTTACCCATTTATCAGACAATGGGCATTTGAGTTGTTTTCCCTTTTGCATTTGGCTATAATGAATACTACTATGAACATGTTCATGTTTTTTTTTATTATTTTAAAATTTTTATTCTGCCATATTTTTATGGCAAAATATACATAACATAAATTTTACCTTTTAACCATTTTTAGGCATATTCACATTGTACAAACATCACTACCTCTATTTGTACTACTCAAATTTTTGCAAACAAAAGTCTGTACACACAAACACTAATTTCTGTCTCCCATCCCCCAGCCTCTGGCAACCACCATGCTACTTTCCATCTTTGACTTTGACCACTCCAGAAACTGCATATAAATGGACTCCTATAGTATTTGACTTTTTATGAGTACTTGTTTCACTTAACGTAGCATCTTTAAGGTTTATCCATATTGTATGTACCCTGTATCAAAATTTCCTTCCTTTTTAAGGCTGACAGTATTCCAGTGACTCCATATACACATTTTGTTTACCTGTTCAACTGTTGATGACACTTTGCTTGCTTCTACCTTTTGACTATTGTGAACAATACTGTCACAAACATCAATGTAAAATATTTGAGTCCTCAGTTTTATTTCTTTTGAGTATATACCCAGAAGTGAAAGTGCTGGATCATTCTATTTCAGACTTTAAAAAAAAATATATTTATTTAATTTTTTAGGTGTAGATGGCACAACACAATGCCTTTATTTTTATGTGGTGCTGAGGATCGAACCTGGGTCCTGCCTGTGCCAGGCGAGCGCTCTACCGCTGAAGCCACAATCCCAGCCCCCTATTTCAGATTTTTAAATGAACTGCCATAGTGTTTTTCACAGGGGCTTCACCATCTTACATTCTCCACATCTTTACCAAAACTTATTTTTTGTTTTTTGATAATAGCCATTTCAGTAAATACAAGCTAGTAATGTCTTATTTTGTCTTTGATTTCCATTACTAATGGTTAGTGATGTTGAACATCTTTTAAATGTGCTGTGTACCTTCTTTGGAAAATGTCTATTCAAGTCCTTTGTCTATTTTTGGGGGGTGGGTGGGATGGGGGATATTTAATCTTTCTTTATCTCTCCCTTTCTCTCTTTTATAATCAGGGGTGCTTTACCACTGAGTTTTATCACCATCACTTTGTTAAAATTTTAAAAATTTTGAGACCAGGTCTTGCCAGATTGCCTAGGCTGGCCTTAAAGTTGGGATCCTCTTGCCTCAGCCTTCCAAATCTCTGGGATTTCAGGTGTGCACTACCATGCCTGGTATTAATAATAATAATAATAAATAATAATAAAAATAATTATTATTATTATTATCATCATCATCATCATCATGCATGAATTTTTTGAAACTTTGGAAAATTCTTGCCTAGGGACTTGATGCTTGTCTGCTGACCTATAGCCAGCCAATGTTTGCAAAAAGGTTCATTTTCTCTTTGTAGAGGCAAAGCTGTTTTTTAGTCTGTTTCTTTTTAAAATTATTTTTATAGTTATTCAGTCATATTAGTTGTTTTCACTGTGACGTTTCCATACGTGCAAACTTTGTACTTTGATTGCATTTTCCCCACTAACTTCTTGCCCTCCTCTTTTCCTGATCCCCTTTCCCTTCTCTAATAGTTTATTTTTATCTTCAGGTCATCTTTTTTTTTTTTTTAGTTTTCTTACACGAGAGAAAACATGATACTTATTTTTCTGCATCTGGCTATTTTCACTTAACATGGTACTATCCAGTGCCATCCATTTCCTGTAGATGACATGATTCCATTCTTGTTATGGCTGAATAATACTCCACTGTGTATATCATATAATTTTTATCTGATTGATTCCATATCTTGGCTATTGTGAATAGTGCTGCAATAAACATGGGTTTCAGGTGTTGCTTGTATGTGCTGACTTCATTTCCTTTGGTTATGTACCCAGGAATGGTATAACTGAATCCTATGGTAGATCTATTTTTAGTTTTTTGAGGAACCTCTATACCGTTTTTCATAGTGGCTGTACTTATTTACGTGTCCACCTACAGTGAGCATATAAGGATTCCTTTTACTCTGCATCCTTGCCAGCATTTTTTTCTTTTCATTCGTTCTTTCTTTCTTTCTTATTTATTTTTTCATATGTGTGTGTTTGTGGGGGGTGGTATTAGGGATTGAATATCCAGAGCCTCCTGTATATTAGCCATTATATGCTCTGTATTGAGCTCTGTATTGAGTGCTCTGTATTGAGCTACATCCACTCGCAGCCTTTTTTATTTTTATTTTGAGATGGAGTCTTGCTAAGTTTCCCAGGCTGGTCTTGAAATTGCAATCTTGCTGCTTCAGGCTCCCAAGTAGCTGGGTTTATAAGCATGTGCTACCATGCTGGCTGTTTTGTGTTTTGAATAGACATTCTGACTGGGGTGATATGGAATCTCAATGAAGTTTTGATTTGTATTTCTCTGGCTTAATATGTTATTTTTTCTTATATTTATTGGCCCTTTATACTTCTTTTGAGAAGTGTTTGTTTAGTTTATTTGCCCATCTGTTGATTGGGTTACTACTTTGGTTCATTTTCTTGAGGTCTTCTAGATATTAGTCCTTTCAATACCTGACAAAAGATTTTCTTCTATTCTGTAGCTTGTCTCTTTACTCTGTTGATTGTTTCCTTTGCTCTGCAGAAGCTTTTTAATTTGATGTAATCCCACTTGTCAATTCTTCTATTTCCTGAGCTTTTAGGAAATTGTTGCCTCTTTTTCCTCTAATAATTTCCAAGTTTTAGGTCTTGTATTAAAGTCTTTGATATGTTTTTAGTTGTTTTTGTACAGGGTGAGAGATAGTGATCTACTTTAATGTACTATATGTGATTATCCAGTTTTCTCACTACCATTTGTTGAAGAATGTCTCCAATGTATTTTTTTTTTTTTTGCCTTTGCTCATTTTTGAGTTGGATTTTTGTTGTTGTTGTTTTATAAGTGTTCTTTATATGTTTTGAATATCAGTCCCTTACCAGATATGACTCCAAAATATTTTCTCCTTCCTCTGGGTTGCCTTTTCATTCTATTAATAGTATCCTTTGCACAAAAAATTTTAATTTTCCTTAAATTCAGTTTACCTATTTTCTTTTTGCCTGTGCTTTTGGTCCTGGATTATCTGAGTAGACCCAATATAATCATGAGTCTTTATAACAGAGAGAATTAGGGGACTGGGTATATAGCTCAGTGTAGAGTGCTTGTCTAGTATTCATGAGGCCCTGGGTTTGATCCCCAGTTCCTCCTCCCTTCATCCCCCCAAAAAAGAGAGAGAGAGAGTCAGGAATGTTAATCAAAAAAAGAGATGTGGTTATGGAAGCACAGGTTTTGACGATGTGGCCAGTAGCCAAGCAATGTGAGCAGCTTCTAGGAACTGGAATAGAAGAATGGGTTCTCCCCAGGAATGCAAGCTTTGATGTAACTCTATTAAGATCTGTTTCAGATTTCTGAACTGTAAGAGAAATTTATGTTATTTTAAGTCACTGAATTTGTGGTAATTCATTGCACAGCCATAGGAATAATACAGCTAGAATCAAAAGAGTGTGCAAAGATGACATACAAGAGATTTTTGATAAAATCTACCTTCTCTGCTCAGATTGGTTTGGACCTTGCATTGATTGTAATCCATTACTGTGTCTCTAATTGCAAGTTGCAGTCTCTTAGAAATTTAAGGATTAGTGGTGTAAGCCAGGGATTATCTGAAAGGAAAGTGACCACAACACTCGGAGCGACCAAGAGATCTTTACTGCAGCAGTGCAACAGAAGAGAAGAGAGAGAGAGAGAGAGAGAGAGAGAGAGAGAGAGAGAGAGAGAGAAAAGAAAGAACAAGAGCAAGAGCAACAGAGAGAGCAAGAGAGAGACAGAGCAAGAGAGCAAGAGAGAGAGGGGCCCATTAGGAGGGAGTTTTTATAGCCCAAATCTAATGGGGCCTGAGGGGGGGGGGAGGGAGAAGAAAGAACAAGAGCAAGAGCAACAGAGAGAGCAAGAGAGAGAGGGGCCCATTAGGAGGGAATTTTTATAGCCCAAATCTAACGGGGCCTCTGGGTCTGCAAGCTGCCTTGTTGGCACAAGGGGGATTGAGTGTTCAGCCTTGAGTCGGGGTTGAATGTTCAGCTTTGACGCAAACAGGTGATAAAGGACCAGACAGAGGGGGGTTTGAGTGCGTGGACCATCCTGCAGCTAACATTTGTTCAGCCTGCCCTGCAGATAACATAGTTCAGACTGTTCTGCACCTAACATTATCTACTGCAGGAATTGAGCCACATCCCCAGCCCCCAGTTGAGCTGTCTTGATTGTTTATTACTCCTAGACTTTCCTCCTTGAGAGAGTTGAGCCCTTGGTTTCCTTGCTCTTTTTGGACCATGGTTGCTGCAATTTCCTATTTACCATAGTACTAAGTTCCAGACAAGATTGCTGCTGCTCTCATTGTGTACAGCAGTGCCTAATGATAATCAAGGTTAGTTATTACTGCTAATATATTTATTCTTTTCTTACCTGCTAGTCCATCAGCATGAGGAGCCCAAGTGTGACCAAGTGATAGGTAGTTTTTGTAGCTTTATGTTCAGTGAATTCCTTTACTAGATAGCCTCCATGGCTTCCAGTAGAAGCATTCCCCTTAGGACTCTAGTAAAACAGATTTCTAAATTGTGTAAATAGGAAACTGACATTCCATACTGGAGATAGTGAAAAAAGTCGATCCAACTTTTACTCTTGGTTTCTGGACTTGTGCATTCTAGGTATCAGGATATAACACCCCATCTGTTGGTTCAGTACAGATATCTTAAAGACCAGCAAGACAACTTTTTATTTGAGTTCTTAATGCATCACTCATTTGGTTAGTCTGGCAGTTTCTAGGTGTTGTAATATGTGGTAGGACCTTTGGAGACCATGGTCAAATGCTGGATGTTGTTTATCCTTTATCATTTAATAGATCTTTTGATTTGAGATGATGTAAAGGTAAAGCAAATGTTTTGAAGCTGTTGAGATGCTGTAAGTGCTGAGAGACACTCAGGGAAGGCAACCTCTTTCTAGAGTGAGTATAAATTCCATACAATGCAAGAGTCCCAACATCATCATGCTTACCTGATCAGTTCTATATCTGACCAGTTGCTATTTGCATTCTGTTTTGATACGAATATTAGAATTTTGTTTCTTTAGACTTTTTATTATAACACTAAAAAAAATAAGTTGATGTTTCTGATGACAGAATCTGATGGACAGATTTATTAAATTTTAACATAGCCAATTTATTTGATTCCATTTATATGGATTCAAGAAAAGGCAAACTAATGACAGAAAGCCCATCAGTGCTTTCCATGGGGGAAAGAATTGACTGTAAAGGGACACTAGGAAACGTTTTTGGGTGATGGAAGTGTTTTAGATCTTGATTGTGTGGTTTATATGATTGTTTACATTTGTCAAAAGTCATTAAACTCTATACTTAAAATGAGTGAATTGTATGTGAATTACATCTCAAAGTTGATTTTAAAGCAGAGGATTTAATTTATTTATGTATCTTTTCCTTTCTGGCTTGTACTTTTGGTGATTTAGTTTCAGAAACTTCCCTACGGGGGAGATATATATGTATATTTATATACACATAAATATATATGTATGATATACATGTATGGTATATGTGTATATACACACATACATACATAAACATATATGTATACACACGTGTGTGTTTTTATTCTCTACTTCATTGATTTCTGCCCTTTATTTCCCTATTGTCCTAAAGCAAAGTATAGTGAGACAGGCAGATACCAAAAAGAATATCATGAAGAATTTCTTATGCCCTGTGTCTAGAAACAGGAGGCAAGCTACACTGAGAAGCATCAATGACGATCTGGAGTCAGGAGTGAGGAGGAAGGAATGGGCCAGAACCCATTGATTTGCCTTGCCTTGCTTTGCCTTGCCTTGCCTTGCCTTGCCTTGCCTTGCCTTGCCTTGCCTTACCTTACCTTACCTTACCTACTGGGAGTTGAACCTGAAGGTCCTCTACCACTGAGCTACATCTCCAGCCCTTTATATTTCATATTTTGATATAGGGTCTTGTTAAGTTCTGAGGTTGGCCTCAAACTTGTGATCCTTTTGCCTCAGCCTCCCAAGTAGCAGGAGTACAAGTATTCACCATCATGCCTGGTCTTCATTTGGTTTCTGTGGGAAGAAATGGGTGAGCAGGTTAGGCAAACTTGAGCAAATTTAGGATTGGATTGTTTGAATACTTCTGGTAGGTTTTAGCCTGTAGGGGTGGTTCCTAGTTGTTTGGTATCTGGCCCTGGGATGATTTATGGCAGGAGGAATATTGGCTTGATGTTCGAGTTAAAGATGATAGTTTGGGGGTGTGCTTTGGATTGGGTGGTTGAATATCATAGCCAGTAACTTGCCTGTGATGTACCTATCTCAATTCATCTTATTGTTTGTTGACATACATTAGTAAGGCCATAATTTTAGCTGAACTTTACTTTTTTTTTGTACTTGGGATTGAACTAAGGGATTTATGCATACTAGACAAATGCTGTACCTTTGAGCTATATCCCCAGCTCTTCTTAAAAATGTTGAGTCGGGGGTCTTGTAGTCATTCTGTCATAGATAGCCTCCTGAGTAGCTGAGATTACAAGCATGTGCCATCACACCTGGTTCAGTTCTTATTTTTATAATTTCCCTTAGAATTTTCTTTTTAACTTCCTGATTAGATGTCCACTTTTAAGTTTCCAAATATTTTAAAAATGTTTTATTCTTTAAACACTATATTATAATCATAGAATGTCGGGGTTTTTTTATTGCTCATGACAATACAATGATCTTGACATATCATACATTTGAATCAAATGGGGTATGAATTCTCATTTTTCCAAGTGTACAGGTTGCAGAATCATATTGGTTATAATATATACAGCAATACTAGTGTCTATTTTATTCTTCTGCCCTTCCTATTCCCTCCTTCCCTCCCCTCTCTCTACCCAGTCTAAAGTGACACATTTCTCTCTTTTTTTTTCTTCTTCCCCCTCACATCAACATATGCCGCAGTCTGGCTGCAGCAAAATAACCGGGGGGTGACGAATGACTTGTGTACCTTGATACAGCAGGAGTGAGAGCCCTTTATTATAGGACAGGACTGGTATTTATACATTTTACACAGCTTATCTAATTAGCATAAAATAAATACAACAGTCAACCAATAAGGAATCTCCACACTTAATGGCTGGCTTTTGTTACTTCATAAACCACTCCCTCTGGCACTTTGCCAGGCACCATGCAGACTTGTTTACAGACTCTAACATTTCTTGGCAAAATACCAGGTGCCATCCTGACTTGTTTACAGACCTTAACATTTCCCCCTTTTGTTTAATTTAAATAGGGACCATAGTGTTTTTTACAGAAACACCATAAACTGCTAGAAACAGAAAGGGAGGATACAAAATGTTACAATATTAAGCCAATTGATGGCTCCATGCAAGAAGCCCTTGGAAAAATTATACCAGCAATGACACCATTAGCAAAGATACCAAAGATACCGAGTTACAGTTTGTTGTAGATTACAGTTTGTTGTCTCAGTCCAGATAAAGCAGTGTCTCAATAGATTAACTCACAGTCCAGGTAAATCACAGTCCATGTAAGTTCTGCAGGCAGCTAGCTTGATCTGAAGTTTCGTCCGGTTCTCAGCCGAAGTCTTGTCCGGTTTTCAGCAACACTGCAAATTCTTCCACCTTTGTTTTCATCGGCACTGGCACTGGGACGAAGGCAGGAACTCCGGATGGCTAAAGAAAATCCTGTAGCATTCCACTAAGAAAACAACCTTCTAAACAATTTAGTACATTATTTCAAGTTTTTTTTTACATTTGAAATAAGCCTTAATAGTACTCATTACTCATCAGCCTCCAGGTATGGGAGACCCATTGTAGTTACTGGCCTTGGAAATGATCAAATTTCAGGGATGCCAGTAGCGTCTTCTGCCAGCTGTAGCATCCTGGGCAGCCCCAGGTGGCCCTGGGGAGAGTCCCAGACTCAAACTACTTCCAGGCACAGGGAGCAAAAGCCTGCGAGACTGTGCCTCCAGGTCAGGTCTAGATTTGGGCTCACAGTGGCAATCCGCTCCCCCGGGCAGGGAGACGGGGAAGAGCCCGCAACTGCCACTTGGAAAATTCTTGCTGTGCCATGATGGGCTTGGGCAGGTGGCAGCCGCCTTGTCGATTCACATACCCTCCGGTATCGAAAAGTATTCAGTAATAGCCTTTTGTTGCAACTTTTTTCCTGATAATCCTTCTTCTTCTGAACTTTCTTTTTCTTTCTGACTATAGAGTTCCTGGGCTTTTATCAACACATGCCCTAATTATTCTTGGTTCCACTGGGGTGCCTCTTTCCCTTAGTAATTTACTTCTCACCCCTTCCATATTTTCATCACAAAGACAATACAACATTTCAAGACAAAACAAGACACAAACATATTGCATCAATCTTCTCCATTTTCTCGAAATGGCCATTTTTCCTCTCGCCCTATCTGCCTAGGGACGAGCAGATTGTTCCCGTCCTATCTATGGACGGGCAGCTTTTTTTCATCACTTACCCCGAGTGTCCTGGGGCTCCCCGTACGGGCCACCATCTGCCGCAGTCTGGCTGCAGCAAAATGACCGGGGGGGGGGGGGGGGGGGGTGACGAATGACTTGTGTACCTTGATACAGCAGGAGTGAGAGCCCTTTATTGTAGGACAGGAGTGGTATTTATACATTTTACACAGCTTATCTAATTAGCATAAAATAGACACAGCAGTCAACCAATAAGGAATCTCCACACTTAATGGCTGGCTTTTGTTACTTCATAAACCACTCCCTCTGGCATTTTGTCAGGCACCATGCAGACTTGTTTACAGACTCCAACATTTCTTGGCAAAATACCAGGTGCCATCCTGACTTGTTTACAGACCTTAACAAACATACATGTATTTTGTATAACGATGAGGGTCTCCTTCCGTCTTCCGTGCAATTCCCCTTCTCCAATTCCCTCCCACCTCTTTTCCCTATTTAGTGGTAATCATCTTTTCATGCTCTTCCTCCCCACTCTATTTTGAGTCACCTCCCCTTATATCAGAGAAGACATTTGGCATTTGATTTTTAGGGATTGGCTAACTTCACTTAGCATAATCTGCTCTAATGCCATCCATTTCCCTGCAAATGCCATGATCTTGTTATTTTTTAGTGCTGTGTAATATTCCATTGTGTATAAATTCCACATTTTTTTTTTTATCCATTCATCTATTGAAGGGGCATCTAGGTTGGTTCCACAGTCTAGCTGTTGTGAATTTTGCTGCTGTAAACATTGATGTGGCTGGTCCCTGTGGTATGCTGTTTTTAGGTCTCTTGGGTATAGTCTCAGAAGGGGAATAGCTGGATCAAATGGTGGTTCCATTCCCAGCTTTCCAAGGAATCTCCATACTGCTTTCCAAATTGACTGCACCAATTTGCAGTCCCACCAGCAATGTATGAGTGTACCTTTTTTCCAGCATTCTCGCCAGCACTTGTTATTGTTTGACTTCATAATGACTGCTATTCTTACTGGAGTGAGATGGTATCTTAGAGTAGTTTAATTTGCATTTCTCTGATTGCTAGAGTTGGTGAGCATTTTTTCATGTATTTGTTGATTGATTGTGTATCCTCCTCTGAGAAGTGTCTGTTCAGGTCCTTGGCCCATTTGTTGATTGGGTTATTTATTTTTTTGTTTTTAACTTTTTCAGTTCTTTATATGCTCTAGAGATTAGAGCTCTATCCGAAGTGTGAGGGGTAAATGGGCATATGTATTAAAACAGACTTCTCAAAAAAAAAATACAAATGGTCAACAAATACATGGAAAAAGCATCCAATTAGCAATTAGGGAAAACTGAGATTTCATCTCCACACTGGTCAGAATAGCAGTCACCAAAATACAAATAATAAATACTGGAGAAGACATACAGAAAAAGAAACACTTTACCCAGCTGGTAGGATTGTAAATTGTGTATATCTTCCAGACTCAATCTGGACAGATCATATGAATTAAGAAATTTATCGATGCGTTCACTATCTTCTATTTTATTGGAGTATAAGGTTTCAAAATAATTTCTAATTATCTTTATTTCTGTAGTGTCTGTTGTGATATTGCCTTTTTCATCCCGTATGCTAGTAATTTGAGTTTTCTCTTCGTTAGCATGGCTAAGGGTCTGTTGATCTCATTTATTTTTTCAAAGAATCAACTTTTAGTTTTGTCAATTTTTTCAATTATTTCTTTTTATTTCGATTTCATTGATTTCAGCTCTGATTTTAATTATTTCTTGCCTTCTACTGCATTTACTGCTGTTTTGCTCTTCTTTTTCTAGGGCTTTGAGATGAAGTGTGAGATCATTTATTTGTTGTTTTTTTTCTTTTTTTGAGGAATGAACTCCAAGCAATGAATTTTCCTCTTAGTACTGCTTTTCATAGTGTCCCATAGATTCTGATGTGTTGTGTCTGTGTTTTCATTTATCTCTAAGAATTTTTTAATTTCCTCCTTGATGTCTTCTGTAACCCATTGTTCATTCAGTAACATATTGTTCATTCTCCAAGTGACATAGGAGTTTTTTTATTCCTTCTTTTATTGTTGATTTCCAGTTTCATTCCATTATCCTTTGGTATGATTGGATAAGATGCATGGTATTATCTCCACTCCTTTATAATTGCTAAGAGTTGCCCTGTGGCATAATATATGGTCTGTTTTTGAGAAGGATCCATGTGCTGCTGAGAAAAAAGTATATCCACTTGATGATGGTTGATATATTCTATATATGTCAGTTAAGTCTAGGTTATTAGTTGTGTTATTGAGTTCTATAGTTTTTTTTTTAAAGAGAGAGAGAGAGAGAGAGAATTTTTTAATATTTATTTTTTAGTTATCGGCGGACACAACATCTTTGTTTGTATGTGGTGCTGAGGATCGAACCCAGGCCACACGCATGCCAGGCGAGCGGCTACCACTTGAGCCACATCCCCAGCCCCGTATAGTTTTTTTATTCAACTTTTGTTTGGAAGATCTGTCCAATGGTGAGAGAGGTGTGTTAAAGTTACTCATAATTATTGTGTTGTGGTCTATTTGTCTCTTGAACTTGAGGAGAGTTTGTTTTATGAACACAGCAGCACCATTGTTTGGGGCATATATGTTGATGATTGTTATGTCTTGTTGGTGAATGGTTCCCTTTTTTGGATTTGTTTATGTAATTCATTGTTGAGGTTATCTTTCATTGTTTGCATTTGCTGTCTAATGTCCTCTTTAAGACTCCATACCAACTGAATCAAGTATGTCTTGAAATCTTTATCTGACCATCTCTGCTGTGTCTAGTATCTCCTGTAAAGTTAAGCTGTCCTGCATTGTTTGTGTTCCTTTTCTTCCTTGTTTTTTCATGATGCTCGTGTTTCTTTCCAGCTCTGTGTGACTGCCGTGTTATTATTTTCTCCTATAAATTTGTTTTGGTTTTGTATAGCTCCGAGATCTCTCCTTTGTGATGGGAGACAGTGTCTAGAGATGTTGGGTTTAATTGTAATTTAAAGTAAATTCATTAGTTTCATAAAAGGCATACAGAATCTGATGGTGTATAGAGAACTGAGGTTTGGTCTTAGTACTTTATGTTTAGGTCGAAAGATGTGATGATATGTGGGTTAGTATATCTTAGCTACTTTGGAGGATACTTCTAATGAAGGGGGATATTAACAGGAGAATAGACAGGAGTATTTTGGGGTAGCTAAGTACTTAGGAGCACTATAGATAGCCTGGAAACATTCACCTATTTGCATTTAGTAAATTACATGTAGTAGAAGTGGTAATACTTGGGAGGAAAGGTAGGGGAAAGGAAAGGGGAAAAAAAAAAGAAAAAGAAAAAAAATGCACTCTTACAAGTCTATTTTCTTCTCTTCCAGTAGGTGGCGCTGTACTTTCCAGGCTAAGTCTCTGCCCTAGGGATGTAGGAAGCAATCCTTGTGAGGTGGCTCTCCCTCCCCAGCCAGGTGTCTCTCTAATCCCGGTAGCTTATGGTTGCTCCTGGTCTCTAGTTCCTTTGTTTCTTCTGCCCGCCAGGCCCCACTTACTGGGGCACTTCTCCACAGTTCTAGCTACACTCTGGGCATGCAGTTTCCTGGATGCCCTGCTTTCTTTGTTATTCACCCAGTCCTCATGGCTGTGGAGAGCGAGAGGGGGTGTTGGAAACTATTGACCTTTTCTGTCTAATTCCTTCTGTTAGCCACGCGATCTCCCCCCCCCCCGCCCAGGGCTGGCTAGAAAGGTTTTGGTTTTTGCTGCTGGTGGGAGGGGGAGTTGGAGGTTTGCTGGGGATCGATTCTTTGAGTTATCCCAGCTGTCTGGAGGGGGCATCTGGGGGGGGTCACACACCTGATCTGTCACCAAACTCGCTGTAGTGCGATCCGATCTGCCGAAAGCTGATGAGGTCGGTTCTCCAATATTGTGGCCTCTGGTTTCCTCCTGGGGTGACTGGTGAGGAGGGTGGACCTGGGCTGTTTCTCCACTAAGTCCCAACTTCAGATCTCCCGTGCGGTTGGCAGATCTGGAGGTGTGGTTGGCAGATCTGGAGGCGCGGTTGGCAGATCTGGAGGCGCGGTTGGCAGATCTTCTCCGGATCCGAAGATCCCTTTCTTTATGCTGGCAGGTTTCTGCAGTGCTCAATCACCTCCAGCTGCAGCGGGTTGCTGTTCAGTGGGCCAGTACCTCAGCGCACGGGTGGCTCGGGTTCTCTCGTCTGAGCCACATCCATGCCCTCAAATGCTCAAACTCTTGCCTTAGGTTTCCATGTAGCCCAACTTCGCTGAATATCCTGACAAGACAGCATCCAGCCCTTCTGAACTCACTGCTGGTGCAGCAGCGCAGGTCACAGCGGTGCTCCCTCCCTACCCGCCGCCATCTCTGTCACTCCAGATGTCGTTTTACATAAAAGTTTCTTGAAGTTTTTTGTGTTTCCATTATGATCTTAATGAATGATCAAGTTCTTGAGAGTAGTTATATTATTATTTTTTGTGTGTAATGGAGCGTTCTTTATGTAACCATTAGGTCAAATTTATTAATTTTGCAGGTCAAGTCTTCTGAATCGTTTCTGATATATTGACTTTCTGATCTATCAGTTTCTAATATAAGTAAATTGGAGGTTGAAGTTTTTTTTTCCCCTTGGAATTCTCTTTTTGACTTATTTTGAGAGGTATGTATAAGGTTTTGGCTTTGGGGTTTATTATTATTTTATATATAAAACATAAAACATCTCTCTCCATACCTATAATGTGGCCTTAAAATTGTTTTATTTGAAGTTACATACCACCATTTTTTGTGACAGTATTTACCAAAATAGTTTTTCATTTATTATTAACTTTTTTTTCTGTTAATGTTTTAGTTGATTGATATAAGCAGCTTTAGTTGAATTTTGTGTTTTATTTTTTACATAATTTGTAACCTGTTAGAAATTTTGGTTTATATCTATTTTAATAATGACATAACTAGACTTATTTTTGACTTTTTGTTTTGTTTGTTTCCACTATGCTTTTTCTTTTTCTTTCTTTCTTTCTTTTTTTTTTTTTTTTAATATATTTTGTTTATTCTGTTTTCAAAGTGGTGCTGAGGATTGAACCCAGGGCCTCACATGTGCTAGGCAAGTACTCTACCACTGAGCCACAATCCCAGCCTCTCACTATGCTTTTTCTTTGCTTCTCCTTTCCTGCTTTTTCATGAATTGATTATTGAGTACTGTCTGTTTATGTGGCTTCAGTTTCAGTCTCTAGATCCTTGTGCTTAATATATGGTAGGAACTGGTGACCCACTGATAAACAAGAGAGACAACATCTTAGACCAAACATTTTATAATTTGTTTTCTTCAGAAATATTGTTTCTTGGGCTGGGGATGTGGCTCATGCGGTAGCGCGCTTGCCTGGCATTTGTACGACCTGGGTTCGATCCTCAGCACCACATACAAACAAATATGTTGTGTCCGCCGAAAACTAAAAAAAGAAATATTGTTTCTTAGTAGTATGATGTTCCTGGTAGTCCAATACTTGAAAATATAATTAAGTGCTTACCATTTGGAGATACCCCAAATAAAAAAATGTACAGTAGTAAAGAAATAGTTAATGATAAATATGACTCTGAGGACAAAAAAGCATGTAGTTCTTTATAATAGTAAAATGGTTTGCTTACAAAAGTATATATTCTACACAGCCTCATTACTGTCATACACATTCAGCAATATCTGCAGAGACCTTTATAGTTTAATAATTGATATTGAATCACTTTTTTTTTTTTTTTTTGTGGTTGGTGTCAGGGATTGAGTTTCATCCCAGCCCCTAATCAGGAAATACTTTTAAAAATATTAGAATGGGTAATGCATTCCTACTCTAAATTAAAACAATGATAAGTAAAATAAAGTTTTAAAACATAAAGCCTTACTCACAAATGAGGTACCTTTATCAATAGTAGTGGTAGTTAGTGGATGATTAGAAGCTCAGCTTGTAAGTAGAATTGAAGCCATAATTCTAGGATTTAGATATGGAAATAAGGTTTTGGGTGTTCTGAATTTATTTCCTGCAAGATCGTGGGTGCTGAAAGAGTCACACGTGAAACTGGAGATCAGAGTTAGGGACAATTAGTAAAACCAGAGACGGGGATAGATTACCCCACCTGTGAAAGGATACTAACTGCAACTGACTGCTTCTTTTATGGTGATATCTGACTCCAAAAAAGCATGCAGATAAATTTTTTTTTTAAACAGATGGGGTTATATTCTGATATACCCATTGAAAATTCAAAAAGATTGTAAGCTGAACATGCATTTTAATATACCTAACCTACTGAATATCATTGTTCTGCAACACAGAAGTACACTATGAAATATTGGTTGTTTACTTTTGAAAACATGGTTTACAGTAATGGTTGACTGAGATCTGTGGTTCACTGCCATTGCCCAGCATCAGAAAAGTATTAGATTGCATATTTCCACCCTGGAAAGAAATCAGAATTCAAAGTTTGAGTACAATTTTTATTGTGTATGTATTAGTTTTTGCATAGTTTTAAGTAAACCATTGTTAAGTCAGGGATTGTCCACATTGTGGTTGCTATCTGCTTTACCCAAAAGTGGGTAGTTCTGCTACTTAGGGAGAAGAGAACAGATTCAGAGGTAGATAACTAATGCATAAGTGTAGAAATTTTAAGAACAGTACAAGAGAAATTTACATCCAGTGGAAAAACTATAGTAAATGCTATGCTTTGAATGTATTTCCCCCAAAGTTAATGTGTTGAACACTTGATCCCCAATTAGGAGTGTTGGGAGGTGGAGCTTAAGGTTAGTTGTTTGGGTTAAGGTGCCACCACCCTCATGAATGGATTACATAAGGCATTATTGTGGGAGTAGTCTCATCCCTCCCCTCAATGTGATAGCACAATAAAGAAGGCCCTCACCAGATGGTAGTGTCTTGATCTTGGACTTAACAGCTCCTAGATCAGTGAGGAAATTTCTGTTCTTTATTCATTACCCAGTCTCAAGTATTCTGTTGTAGCAGAATGAGGTGGATTAGGACAGTAAGAGAGAGACAAAAGTTAGAATCACAGAGAAGGGAGTGACTAACTTTGCTCAGAGATATCTGGGGAAATGATGTAAAGATGACAAATATGAGTTGAATCTTGAAGAATATTTAGGAGTTAGGTGGTGTGTGCCTAAAATCCCAGCAACTTGGGTCGGCCTGGACAATTTAGCAAGACCCTGTTGCATGTTGGAAAACATTTTCTCTAGTGGCTGTGCTAATTTAAATTCCCACCAAAAATGTACAAAGAGTACATTTTCTCTGCATCCTTGCCAACACATTTATTTTTATAAAAAGTATTCTAACAAATGTGCAATGATATCTCATTGTGATTTTAATTTGTATTTCTATGATGATTAGTGATGCTGAGCATTTTTTTCCATGTACCCATTGGCCATTTGAAAATATGTCTTCTTTTGGGAAATGTCTGCTCAAATGCTTGCCCATTTTTTGATCAGGTGCTTTTCTTGCTGTAATTGTTTGAATTCCTTATGTTTTTTGTTTTTAAGACATTAATCCCTTATCAATCCTATGGATTGCCTTTTCATTTTTAATTGTTTTCTTTGCTATGCAAAAGCATTTTAGTTAGATCCCATTAGTATTTCTTGCAGAGCAGGTCTAACGGCAATAAGTTTTATCAGCTTTTGTTTATTTTGGAAAATCTACTTTCTCCCTCATTGTTGAAGAAATTATGCCAGATGCAGGATTATTAGCAGAGAGTTTTTTCCTCCCCTTTCTTCCCCTCAGCATTTTAAATTTATCAGTATACTACATTCTGGCCTGATTATCTGCCGACAGTCTTGTTGAGGATCCCTTGTATGTGATAAGTTGCCTCTTCAAGATTTTCTCTGCTTTTGACATAATGCCTCTGGTGTGAATCTCTCTTAAGTTCATCGGAGTTCCTTGAACTTATTATTAAGATGTGTATATATTCCTGTCATTGATAAATCTGAGAAGTTTTATCAAATAATCTCTTTGCTACTTTTTTCCTTTTGGCATTCTCACATGCATATGTTGGTTCTCCCATACAGATCCCATTGCCTTTGTTCACTTTTCTCAGTTTCTTTTCTTTCTGTTCCTCAGTTTTGATAATTTAAATTGTTCTTGTTTCACATGTGCTGGTTCTTTATTCTGCTCAGATCTTCCATTGAATCCCTCCAGTGAATTTTTCTTTTGCTATATTTTGGTTCCAGAGTTTCCTTTTCAATATTTATTTCCTTACTAATATTTCTATTTTGTTCATTTTTTTTTTTTTTTACTTTCTCCATGTCTCCCTTTAGATCTTTGAACACCTTTAAGACAGATTTTTTAAGGTTTTTGTCTAGTAAATAAGTAGATCCATCTTCTTGTCCTTCTCTGGAAAGGTTTCTGTTGGCCTATTTTTTTTTCTTGTTTCTTGATATCTTTTGTGCTTTAAAACTGTACATTTGAATCTAATGTGGTAACTCTAGGAATCAGATTCTCCCTCTTCAGGTTTGCTCTTTTATTATTTGCTTGCCTAACTTTCTATCTGTCTTCCTCTTTCTCTTCATCCCTCCCTCCTTTCTTGCTTTTTAAATTTTTTGTTTTTATAGGTGATCTCTGTGCTGGGAATCAGTCAGAGGTATGTATAAACTCAAAGATCTTTTTGTGTCTTTTCTGGGCTTGCAATTTTCCTGGGCAATCATGGTGACTTTCTAAATTTCTTAATTATGCAGTTGCTTTTGAATTTCCTGGTATCTTAACTCCCAAAGGGGAAAAACAGGAAAATGAAGGAGGAAGGAAAAATAAAAGGTACTGGCTTCTTAAATCCTTTAGCCCAAAAGGGAAGGGCTTACAACAATTTGGAGGATGTGAAACAATGACTGCCTGCCTCTGTGTCAGTGAGGAGAAGCAGCAATCCATTTTATCTGAACACAGATTCCAGATATTTGGAGGACAAGATCTTTATTGCCCACCCTAGCCTTCCACAAACTGTGGAACACATGCATAGCTTCCTGGGTGTTGGGGAATGGGGTAGTCAAGTCAGTCACTGCCCAACTGAGAGCTAAAATTAACAGTTTATTTCCAAGCCTTCTCCTGGAATTTGTCTTGGAATAAGACTCCAGATCCAGAGTTCCAAAATAGTTAAATTAGACAGATTATGTTAGTACAATAGTTTTCTGGGTAGAGAGACAGATTTTTGTTGCTTCTTTTGTTGCCATTTTTCCAGTCCTTTTATGACTTTTTTTTAAAAAGATTTTTTTTTAATTGTAGATGGACACAATATCTTTATTTATTTTTATGTGGTGCTGAGATTCGAGCCCAGTGCTCACGCATGCAAGGCAAGTGATTTACCACTGAGCTACAACCCCAGTCCCCCTTTAATGACTTTTTAAGCTCCATTAGAGTTAGAACAGCCTTTAGCTCTTCCTCCTTGATTTTGTGGAACCTAAGAATGGTACGTTTGTTGTAGCTCACATTATGTTTGAGACCTTTTCTTTAACTTTCAAGTCAGTTAGCAAGTGCTTAAAAAAGAATTCACATATCAGATTCCCCCACACACACACCTTTCTTATAATATAACTAGGAAAGGGTGAGACCAGAAATAGGGAGGTCACATAGAAGAGACTACTTTAAGTAAGCTTGTTATAGTTAATATAGTAGTGAGGTACTTTGATTCATTTAGCTCATGTTTATTTTTAAAAATAACCATGTAGCTCATTTTTATTTTTAAGAAGGTAACGGGCATGATTTGAGATGTGTGGGTGACTTAATTCACATAATTGGATTGATGATCCAGTTACAGAACATAAAAACAGAATGTCTCTGGGAAAGGTGAATGGATTATTACTATAGGTAAGAAACACACTCACCTGTCCAAACCCAGAGAATAGACTAAGAGAAAAAGGGTATAGCAAAAAGGCAATCTTGCAAGATCAGGTGTCTGGGGGAAGTAGGCACACCCCAGTGCAGTTAGAATCAGCATTTTATTCCCTTCCTTGGAGTGCAAGGTCATATAGAGGACCTTGGTTCCTCATTGGCTGAGTACTGTGGGATGCATACATTTCCCCAAAGTGGCCTAGGTTTTACTGTCTCCTATTGAGTTATTTAAAGAAATATGCCCTAGTAGTTCTTACTTTACTTTGTTCTCTTGTGCAGGAAGGACTTTTTTTTTGATTTCTTGTGGCACCCCAGGGCATCTCTAACAGCATACTGGTTCTCTGTAACTCTAATAGGTCTGGTGGCATGTATAGGCCAAAAGGATAATGGGGTGCATGATAAACATTTTTTTGTGTGTGTGTGCTGGTGCTGGGGAGTAAACCCTGGTCCTTGTTCATTGTAAGCATAAGTTCTACCACTTAGAGGTGTCCCCAACCCATGATAAACTTTAATAGATCTAACTGGTAAAGCCCTGAAACATTTTTGAATAATACATAAGCATATGGAAGACATGAGGGGAAATTAGAATTAATGACATTAATTAGAAAGAAAAACACTAGTTATGATTAATAACAAGTTAAATATGCCTGGAACTTCAGGTAACCAAAAAATTTGTGTATATCAGGAGAATTTGGTTGCTAAAAGAGTTGACATAATTTAAACCTTATTTTTTTTTACAGGTTATTTTTTTAATTGATTTTATTGTTTTTAAATACACAACAACAGTGGAATGCATTACAATTCTTATTACACATATATAGCACAATTTTTCGTACCTCTGTATATAAAGTATATTCATGCCAATTTATGCCTTTATACATGTACTTAGTTTTTTTTTGCATTACAATTCTTAATATACATATATACCACAATTTTTCATATCTCTTTATATGAAGTATATTGACACCCAATTCAAGTCTTCATACATATACCTTGTTTAATGATGTCCATCACATTCCACTGTCCTTGCTAATCCCCTGACCGCTCCTTTTCCTTCCTATCCCTCTTCCCTATAAACCTTATTAGTAGCATAAAGCTTGAAAATGATAGTTTTGTTCTATTAATTGTGTTTGGAGATATATACAACTTGGAGTGACACTTTTAAGAGATAACAAAATTGAATTTATTTAGAAAATTTAAGGGAAAATTTAGGATATAATTTGGTGCTCAAAATAAAAAGGTTGGGGGTTTTCAAGATGGTGGAATAGAGGAGGTTGTGTTCTGGGCTGCTCCGTGGAATGAAGCCAAGAAAACCAACAGGCATCTTCTCAGCAAGGTGGGTGAACAAAAAAAAAAAAAAGCATGGAGACTTGAATTTAAAACTGGACATTCAAAGCAGATTGGGGACACAGGAGGTTGGATATAATTGGCACAGCTGTTGCCAAGCCTGACCGGAAACTCCAGCCAGAGAGGTCCCTTCGTGAACGTAGTGGAGGGATAAGGGAATTAAAGGAACTCTGGTTTTTGGGAGGCCCAAGGTGTGTCTGGGTACAGAGCATTTAGAGATCAAGGACATTGGCCAGTAAACCTGAAACAAACACTGCACAATATCCGTGTGCAGGGAAGGAAGCTGCCATCTCTCTAGGTAGCGTGCAGAGGATGAAGGAATTTTGCAGCTGCTTGTGGGAGGACAGCAGCTGAGGGGCTGCCCAAAATGCAGGCCCAGTAAACACACTCTACATGACATAGAGTGTGCTTAAGTGACAAGAGAAAAATCAGACATGAGAGGTTTACACAGGGGACAACTCATTGTGGAAACCCACCCAGCTCTACCCCTCTCCCTCCTATCAACTGTTACAGGACCAGCTGTGAGAGATGCATCTAACTGGGAACTTGGAAGGGCTGGGCCAGAGAGATTGATTGGAGACTGAACCCAAGACCGGAATCGTGGGGTCTGCAGGTGATGTAGGAGACTAAGAATTGGGTGCGTACCCCACCACATGAGTGGGAACCAGAGGAGATCCTTAAGGTACAGTCGTTCAGTGTGGACCAGCAAGTACTGGGTGCTGGAGGTACACTAATTTAAAATCTCCAGACCAGTTAGCATTCATCAAAGAGCCTGGAGCCTTCTTAAGCCTAAATCTTACCTCCAAGAACTCCGCCTATGAAATTAACACTCTCACTCTAGCAATCCAGGAGAACCCACCTAAACCTGCTGAGACGAGAAGCTGACAATATTTTGAACTCCCTACAGAAAGAATTCTTAACTTT
The DNA here is from genome assembly GCF_048772815.1 of Callospermophilus lateralis. Lineage (NCBI taxonomy): Eukaryota > Metazoa > Chordata > Mammalia > Rodentia > Sciuridae > Callospermophilus > Callospermophilus lateralis. Next base: position 123,302,284 of record NC_135314.1, on the reverse strand, counting down.
TCATCAAGATTTTTTTTTTCTTTTTAAAATTCTTTTTCATGGTTTAATTGTGACCTTATTGGTAATGGACATTTTATAAAGTCTCCTTTGTATTTTTTTTCCTTCTCTAGTGTTTTTGAAGTCAGTTATTTTACATGAATTAGTTTTTTTGTGTGTGAAGTAGGATGTTTGGTTAGTAATTTTAGTTTTGTAATTTTGTTTTTAAATTTTAAAAAATTTTTGCTTTATCTATATATTTTTCTCTTGTTTCCCTTGATTCTTTTTTTCTGCCAACAGCCAATGTCTATTGTTTTCTCACTCTTCCTTTAATCTTTTTCTTCTGTCTTCTCTCCTCCCTCATAATCATCACATCCTGTGTCACTTCTGTTGTCTCCCAGTCCACCATTTGAAAATGTAAATGCTTTTGCAAACTTGCTGTTTTTATTATAGGCAATAACTGATCATATCATTTCTGCTTATTATGATAATTAACATTGCAGATGTCTTAGTAGGAAGTATTTGATTTAATGCTGTAAGCTATTTGCATTGGTTATTATTATTTGAGTCCACCTAAGCAGATGCTGGAAACCTTCAGGGACACTATAATCCACAGAGTAGAAACTGCTGACTTAGGCCCACTGTGTTACATGGGTAGACACACGTCATGAAAAAGCAAGGGAACAAATTTCTCAGGATACTCTAGTAGCAGAATCCATGGATACCACAGTGGAAGAAATGTCAGAGAAGAGGTTTAGAATGTTCATAGTTAAACTGATCTGTGAAGTAAAGGACAATATAAGAGCAAATACAGGTAGCAAAAGATCACTTCAGTAAAGAGAGATTCTGAAAACAGAAACAACCTCAACAGATCCTTGAATGAAGGAAACAATAAACCAAATTAAAAATTCAATAGAAAGCATCACCAACAGACTAGACCATTTGGAAGACAGACCTCAGGCAATGCAGACAAAATATATAATCCTGAAAATAGAGTTGACCACAGAGAGAAAAATGTTAAGTAATCATGAAAAGAACTTCTAAGAATTACAGGATAACGGGAAAAGACCCAAATTTAAAGATTCATTGGGATAGATGAAGGCATGGCAGATGAACCAAAGGATGCACAATCTCTTTAATGAAATAATATCAGAAAATTCCCCAAATCTAAAGAATGAAGTGGAAAATCAAATCTAAAAGGCTTATAGGACCCTAAATATGTAAAACTACCACAGACCCACATCAAGGCACATTATAATTAAAGTGCCTAGCATACAGAATAAGGATAGAATTTTAAAGCCTTGAGGGGAAAAAAAAATCATATAACATATAGGGGGAAACTAGTACAGATCTACGCTGATTTCTAAACAGATCCTCAAAGCTAGGTGGTCCTGGAATAACATATATTAAGCTCTGAAAGAAAATGGATGCCAACCAAGAATCCTATATCCAGCAAAGTTAAGCTTCAGATTTGAAGATGAAATAAAAACCTTCCATGATAAATAAAAATTGAAAGTATTTGCAACCAGAAAGCCTGCACTTCAGAATATTCTAAACAAAGCATTCCATGAAGAGGAAATGAAAGGCTGGGTGTGGTGGGGCATACCTGTAATCCCAGCAGCTCCAGAGGCGGAGGCAGGAGGATCTGAGTTCAAAGCCAGCCTTAGTAATTTAGTCAGGTGCTACCTGTCTCTTTAAAAAACAAACAAACAAAAACAAAACAAAACAAAACCAGCACAAAATAGGGCTTTGGATATGGCTCAGTGGTCGCGTGCCCCTGAGTTCAATCCCCAGGTTTCCTCCCCCAAAAAAAGATGAAATGAAAAAAATAAGTGAAAACCAGTGAAGGGAGGAACTACACTAAAGGAACAGTCAATTAAAGGAGAAACTAAGTCAAATTAATAAGCCAAAATTACCGGGAACACAAATCATTCAAAAATTTTGAACATTAATGGCTTAAACTCATCAATTAAAAGACTTAGACTTGGAAGATTGGATTAAAAAACAAGACCCAACAACATGCTGTTTCCAAGAGATTCACTTCATAGACAAAGACATCTACAGACTGAAGTTGAAAGGATAAGAAAAAATATATCATTCACTTGCATCATGTAAACAAGCAGGAATTTCTATCCTTAGATAAAGTGGACTTCAAGCCAAAGTTAATCAGAAGGGACAAAGAAGGACATTTCATACTGTTTAAGGGAATTAAACATCTAAGTCATATAACAATCATTGATGCTCTAAACAATGAAGCATGTATGTATAGCAAACAAACCCTTCTCAACTTCAGTTACCAGATAGACCACAACACAATAATACTGGGTGACTTTAACTCACCTCTCTCACTACTGGATAGATCTTTCAAACAAAAACTTCAGTAATTTAGACTTAACAGACATAGAATATTTCATCTATCACTGACTGAATATACTTTCTCAGCAGTACACAGATCCTTCTCTAATAGACCATGTTATGTAAGCTGTTACACATGTTGGCATACAATTAATATATTTTTAGCATCTGCAGGATTATTTTGATAGCTCCCTTTCCACTGATAAAAATTTTTTTGTGTTCTTTTTTTTCTGGATTAGACTTGTTTGATTTTTATCAAATTTTACCTGTATTATTCTTTATTTTATATATTATTCTTTATTTTATATATTTCTTTTCCTACTCTTATTTTTTTCTTCCTACTACTAAATTTGAAAATAATTTGATGGTTATTCTAGCTTCTTTCTGATATAAGTACTTTAAGTTCTAAATGTTCATCTGAGTACTCTTTCATCCCAGAGATCCTGATATTTTAAGCTTTTATAATCAATTATTTCGAAGTGCTTTTTATTTGCTTTTCTGAGGTCAAGAAAGAAAGCACAAGAAAAGTGCTTAAGGTGATTGATTTCTAATAAGTCATGAAGGAAACATAGACTGCATGATTTCAAGTTAAAAACTAATGGAAATGCTTTTTATATTGATTGTATTGGTTACATACATGTTGAAACTGATCAAATTAGATACTTCGAATATGTGCATTTTATTGAACTTTAGTTTTACCTCAGTAAAGCTATGGGAAAAACAGTTATCAGAAACTAAACTAAAAATAAAAGATAAAAAGGCTTTTGATATTTAATTTTGCAGATAAGGAAATAAGAGTGTCAGGGAGGTTGATGTGACGTGCCCTGAATCATAGCTACTGGCAAAACAGTGACTAAAAACGAAGTATTTCGTGAGAAAGCAAATTGAATATGTCTAGACTAGTTTTAGTAATATTGTCTATATTATATTTTCATTAAGTTTACACATTTTCTGACTTTCTCTTAAGATAAATGAAGATATTCATTAAAAAAAATACTTTTCTTAGCCCTATTGTCTTCATGAAATAACATGTCCAGATTTGATGTTTTCATTACTGTGACCATGTGTTATACAGCTGATCTACCTCCTGTGATTAAATTTCTTTCCTTTTGTAATCTAATTTTTCTTAAAACTTATGAAATTCTCATTGTAAAAATTTTTTTCGCTTTCTTTGAACTTAGAGCTGTCTTATATCTTTCTTTCAGCAGTTCTGTAAATTTACATTTCTACAGTTTTCCACATGTTTATTTTTGTCACATGATTTATTCACTTTTTTTTTTTTTCTGGAATCCTACTCCGATTTGACCTATTTCTTCTAGGTCTGCCTCATAGCTAGATTTCCTTTTACTCGCATCTTGGAAATTCTCTCCGCTTTTCTTCATTAGGTCACCTCTAGTTGTTCCCTGAGTAAACATACGTTGGAATTAAATTTTTGAAAAGGCATGTTTTAAAAATGATTTCATTCTTTTTTCACACCTGATTGTTAGTTTGACTGTATATAAAAAAGTTACCCTCTAATAGTTACAAAGATTGAGCTTTGCAAGATAAAAATCATTCTGAGGATGGTGGAAATGGTTGCATGACAGCATGCATGTGTTTAATTCCATGGAACTATACACTTAAAAGTGGTTCAAGGGGGAGCGGGGTTGTGATTCAGTGCTTGCCTCGAATGCGTGAGGCACTGGGTTTGATCTCTGACACCACATAAAAATAAACAAATAAAATTAAGGTATTGTGTCCATCTACAACTAAAATAAATAAATAAATAAAAGTGGTTCAAGGGGCTGGGGCTGTAGCTCAAAGCGAAGCACTTGCCTAGGATGTGTGAGGTACTTAGCACCACATAAAAATTAAAAAAAGACATTCTATCCATCTCAACTACAAAAACCTTTTTCTTTAATTGGTTCAAAAAATAGTTCATATGGTAATTTTCATGTATATTATTGATTTGTCAGGGTTGCTATTAATGAAGTACCACAGACTGGGTGACTTAAACAATACAAATTTTCTTTTGAAATTTTCAGTTTAGGGAGTCTTAGAAATCTGAGAGCAAGGTGTGTCATCAGGGTTGGTTTCTTCTGAGAGCCTCCTCCTCTTCTGGGTTTTGGCTTATTTTCCTCTTCTGGTCTTTTAGATGGCTCTCTTCTCCCTGTGTCTTTTGGTGTCTTGATGTCTTAAAAGAACACTAGTCACGATGGATTAGAGCCCACTTATGACCTTGTTTTACCTTAGTGCAGTGGTTTGAATATGAGGTGTCCCCCCAAATCTTATGTTTGGAAAATATAAGAAGGTTCAGAGGAGAAATGAGTGGGTTAAGAGAGTCTTAACCCAGTCAGTGAATTGATCCCCTGATAAGGATTAACTGAGTGGAAGCACTGGAGTGTGTCTGGAGGAGATGGGAATTGGGGCATAGCTTTAGAGTATATATTTGTATCTGGCAAGGGGAGTCTTTCTGTCTGTTTTCTTATCATGTGAGCTGGTTCCCTCTGCCACAATCTTCCACCATGATGTCCAGCCTCACCTTGAGCCTCGAGGAAAGGAGCCAGCCACTTATGGACTAAGACCTTTGAAATAATGAGCCCCCAAATAAACTGTTTCTGCCCTAACATTGTTCTTGTGAAGTCCTTTAGTTACAGCAATGAAAAAGCTTTAGCGTTACCTCTTAAAGATCCTGTATTCAAATGCCTTAATGTGAAAGGAGGGAAGATTCAGTCCATAACATTTATGTCACCACAATTAACAAAATGAAAAATACGGGGGCTGGGATTGTGGCTCAGCGGTAGAGCGCTTGCTTAGCATGGGTGGGACCTGGGTTCAATCCTCAGCACCACATAGAAATAAAGGCATTGTGTTGTGTCCATCTACACCTAAAAAATAAATATTAAAAAATATGAGTATAGTCAATTATGAGCTCATTTATATCTAATTGCTATAGTACAGTAAAGGTTAGCACAGTTAATGTGCTCATGTGTTAATTATGACATTCTTCAAAGTGTTAGTCTTTTTCAAAGTTGGTGGTTTATACCTGTCTGCTCATCATATATTAACAAGATTATTTGCTTTTTTTGGTAGTAATATAATGGCTTTTAAAAATTGTAATATAAAGGGTTGGGGATGTGGCTCAAGCGGTAGCGCGCTCGCCTGGCATGCGTGAGGCCTGGGTTTGATCCTCAGCACCACGTACAAAGATGTTGTGTCCGCCGAAAACTAAAAAATAAATAAATAAATATTAAAATTCCCTCTCTCTCTCTCCCTCTCTCCTCTCTCTCCTCTCTCTGTCTTAAAAAAAATTGTAATATAAAATGTAATATTCTCTTTGTTATAAAATGGTGATATGTTTTTAATGTGATCTTGATGGTAATTCAGAGAGGATAATAAGTAAAATTTTGTGATGCCTGGCAAAGTAATCATATAGGGAGTAATGCCTTTTATATATAAGACATTAATAAGTTTGTTGAAGAAATAAGATTATAGTTGAGATTTTTATTTGTTTTGAGAGTAAGAAGATTTTTGGCTTGATATACCTTTCTTTATTCTCATTCCTTAGCTCAGTCTCCTCAAGTGTATAATAACTATTCAGTAAACATTTGTTGAATGAATAAGTGAATGAATTTTAATATGCACAGTACTTTTGTGTTTGTCATAATTTTTTGCCTTCTCTTGGAGATGTTTTCAAAATGTTATTTCCCAAAGTAAATAAAATAAGGTGGCATTTTATTTGACCCGTATCTTAAAAACATCGATTTTAAGTTGCTTTCATTTCTAACTGACCTGTGATTTTTTTTCGTAATGGTTGGAATTTGCTTTATTAGTTATGAATGGTTAATAGTAAAAATTACTTTACAAGATATTGGGGCTTAAAATTTGAACAGAATAAGAATCATCTTATTATGAATTGTCTTTCTGCTTTACTTATAACATATCTAAGTTAGTTATTTGGTTTTTTCCTCCCTTTATTGTTTACTGAGAGATTTGTAACCCAACCAAACTTCCGGACTTAGTCACTTGGGTATTGTTACTTAGCTGATTCTTAACAGAAACAGGAAATTGTCAAGACATGTGTTAAAGTACAGCAGATTCTAAAATTGCATTTGTAGCAGCATGACAGATTTCCCTCTAGAAATTTTCCTACTAGTTGATTCCTTGCCTTTTCCTCGGAAAATAAAAACTGTTATGCCAAAAAGGTTTATCTATCATGACCTATATACGATAGCAAACAGTATCTTTCCTCAGCATTTATAAATCATATATAATATGATTGATTAAATTATTTGACAGACTTAGTATTATTAATACATAGCTTTGAGAAAGAACATGTTTTTAAAAGTCTTCGGTTTTGTATTATTCATATATTTAGATTAGTAGTTTTCTAAGGTTTTCTAAAGCGAACCTTTTAAAGGGTCTGAAAACCAAAATTATTTTCATAATACTAGGTATGTTAATTTTCTTTTTTCACTCTGGAGGTTCTAGAGGCTGCATGAAATTCAGTGGTAATTGTCAACATTTGAAAGACCTGCAAACTCAGTGAATATATATTAAACAATGATATAATATTATGCATGGATCAGAACAGGCCCATTAAACTAAAAGACCAATGCATGTTTTTGTTTAATTGACATAGTATAAAAATTCACACTTTTTGGTGTGAATAAGGTTTAATACATTTAGAACTCATGTATTCCCTACCACAATCTAAATACAGAACAGTTCTACTATTCTCTCTTTAAAAAAAAAAATTCTTTGTGTTTGGTAATCAATCCCGCTGCACACCATTAGTTATGATAATCATTAGTCTGTCTGTGCAGCTTTTGCCTTTTCTAAAATGTTATATGTAGCCTTTGAATCTGGCTTTTTCATTTAGCGTGATACATTTGTGATTCATCCCTGTTATATAGTAGTCCATTTTGTGGAGAAATCCATAACTGGTTTGTCCATTACCCGTTAAAGGGCATTGGGTTGTTTCCCCTTTTGGTGCTTGTGACTAGAACTGTTAAAACATTCAGTACAGGTTTTTGTGTGAACATAGGTGTTTTATCTCACTTGGGTAAATATCCATAGTGCTGAATTATTTTGCATTCCCACCATCAGTTCCCATTGTTAAGCATCCCCTTTGGCACCTGGTACTGTCAATTCCTTTTATTCTTTTTGTCTCCTCATCTATTCTGTAAGATATTTAGTTGCTATGTAGTGGTTATCATTTTGTGGTTTAAAATTTGCATTTCTGTAATTAGTAATTGTGTTGAGAATCTTTTCATGTGCTCATTTGCTATCAGTATATCTTCTTTGGTGAAGTATCTTGTTACTTTGCTCATTTTTAAGTTGGGTTGCTTATTTTCTTATTGGCAACTTTTGAGAATTCTTTATATATTCTGAATATAAGTTCTACATCAAATTTATGACTTGCAAAAATTTTCTCCCATTCTATGACTTATCTTATCAGTGTCTCAGGGCAAAGTTTTACATTTTTTTAGTTGTACACAATAAATACCTTTACTTTGTTTATTTTTATGTGGTGCTGAGGATCGAAGCCAGGGCTTCACACTTGCTAGGCGAGCGCTGTACTGCTGAGCCACAGTCCCGGCCCAAAAGTTTCAGGTTTTTATAGAGCACAACATTTTTTTTTTTTTTCCCTTAACCTTTTAAGTCTGTTACTGTTTTGAGTTAAAATTTTGTATAAAATAAGAGTTTTATGTCCAGGATCACTTTTTTGGAAATATGGATAGCCAATTGTTCCAGCACCATTTATTGAAAGGACTATTGACCATTTAAATGTCATTGTATCATAGTCAAAAATCAACTGGTCATACTGGGGGTCCTGTGTTTAGACTCTGTTACTTCTCATTGATCTCTGAATCTAGCCAGAAGCTACTGTCTCTAATGTAGTATAGTTAATTGAGATCAGGTGATGAGAGCTTCAGTGTTCTTCTATTTTTAAATTATGTTAATAATTATAGTTCCTTTGCTTTTCTATATAAATTTTAAGAGTTGTTGATTTTTACAGATATTTCTTCTGGATTCTTCCTCAAATTGAATGTCTTGATCCATGAGCACAAATTTTCTGTCATTCCCTTTATGTAGTCCTTTTTCTTTACATATTTTGTTAGCTATATCCTTAAATATTTGATTTTTCAGTGCTATTATAAATGGTACTTAGAAACAAATTTTTGACTTGTATCCTGCCATGTAGTTAAACTTATTTGTTAGTTTTAAAAACATTAGTAGATTCCCTGGAGTTTTCTACCTAGACAGTTATGTCATCTGTGAATAAAGTTAGCTTAATTTTTTTTTCCAATTTGTATTTTTTAATTTCTTTTTTCTGCCTTTATCACAGTGATTATGACTTCTGGTATGAAAATTAAATAGGAATAGAGCTGACATCTTATTTCTGATTGTAGTGGGAATGCACTCATTCTTTCATCATTATATTTGATATTAGCTGTAAGTTTTTTTGTATGTTATATTTATCTGGTTAAATAATTTCTTTATCTAGTTTGTTGAGAGTTTTTATTGTACATAGATTATTTAGGTTATGTATTTTATTTTTATGGTACTAGAGATTGACCTCAGAGTGCTCTACCACTGAGCTGCTTGTTATTTTGAGACAAGTTATTGTGAAGTTGCCCAGGCTGGCCTGGAAATTAGGATCCTCCTGCCTCTGTCTCCTAAGAAGCCGGATTACAGGTGTGTATCACTGTATCCATCTGTGTACATTTGATCTTGAGTGAGGTTTGGTAGTATGTGTCTTGTAAGAAAATTTCCTGTTTTATGTGAGTTGTTGAATTTATAAAAGTTTTTCATAGTATAATTTTGTTATTTTTATATCTTTAGGTCTGTAATTATATCTTGTCTTTCAGATATTAGTAATTTGTCATCTTGATCATTCTTGCTAGAGGGTTCTTAATTTTCTTGATTTTTTTCAAAGAATATCTTTTGTTTTCCTTGATTTTTCTGTAATCTGTTTTCAGTGTCTCTGATTTTTCATCTTTATGATGTCCTTTCCTCAGATTTAATATGCCCTTCTTTTACTAGACTTAAGGCAGATGTTTATACTATTGATACAGAACCTTCTTTTCTAACATTTATCACATTTTAATGCAATAATTTTTCTTTTGCTGTAGCTGCCTCTAACAGGATTTTTATGTGTACAAAGTATTTTCTATTTTCCTCTTTGAATCATTAATTATTTAGAAGTTACGTTTAATTTCCAAATGCTAGGAGATTTTCGTAGCTTTTGATTAACTTCTGGTTTAATTCTGTAATGGTAAAAGAAAGTAATTATGCTGTGTGTTAATCCCTTGAAATTTATTAAAATGTGTTTTTTGGTCTAGAATATGATTTTGTGAACATTCCATGTGTACTTGAAAATATATTTTGCTTTTGTTTGAATACAGTGCTATATAAAAATAGTCAAATGGTTGAGGATGTTGTTTAGAACTTCTGTGTCTCTGCTTTTTTGTCTTTAGTTTGATTACTGAGAGTAATAGTGAAGTTTTCAAGTTTTATCAGTTTTATAGTTTTTTTTTCTACATGTATTTGGGGGACTCATTTTTTCGATTACATTTTCTGTATAGGACCAAGTTTTCTTCATTTACTTAAACCGAAACAACATATTGCAGCACATTGAACATTAAATGCATAAATGGGAAACCCTTTCTGTTTTCTCTGAAGTTAGACATTAAAAAGATTACAAAACTTTTAAATGTCCTTTTCACTAATGATTTTGTTTTGGAAAATATAATGCTTTTATAAAAATGTTAAAATGTGTTGGATTAAATATATTTTATAAAAATCATTAATTTTTTCAACTTTAATTTCTAATAATAACTCATAAACACAAAAGCTTTTGGGGGGTCTTTAATAATTTTTAAGTCTTGTGAAGGGATTTTTGAGACCAAAAGTTTTGGGATCACTAATTTAGTTTAGGTTTCTCTGTGAACTACTTTTCTTTGAGAGGTAGAAGGGTAAGTCAAAGTACATGGGAAAGTTAAAAGTACACACATTTAACTTGCAGTTTCCACCAGTTGTTTTCCAAGTTGGAAAAGCCATTTAACTTCACCTCTGAATCATACTTTCTGAAATGATGATAAAGCTTTACAGGATTATTGTGAGGAAGTGTTAGGAAATGTTTGGATTATGGACATTCAATAAATATTCTTGTTAAGGTTGCCATATTTTTGGCAGCCTTTGTGAGGGGATGCAGACCTTTGATTTAAACCAATAGGTATTTTTCAACTTAATCTGATGATTCCTGTGCAGTCATAGGGAATGGTATAATTTATGAAGATCTCCAGAACATTAATTTTTTTGTTTTTTGTAGTGACATCGTGAAATAATTTAGTTTTTTATTTTGAATTTGGCTTCTATTCTTCTGATAACCAGATCAGAAAAGGCCAAAATATGATTGTGCATAAGTCCAGTTAGGGATGATTTAAGGTGAATATGAAAAACAAATTGAGGTCAGAAAATAAGTCCAAGTAAGAAAAGGCAGGCAGGATGGTTGTGAGTTCTGTAATTTGGGATTGAGATCAAGTCTGAAGTCCATGATGTTGGTATAATTAGAGCAGGGTAGGGAGTCAGTAGGGATCAAGATAGTAGTTCAGGTTTTTTTTGTAGGTGAAATCCAACCCTTGATGGCAAGTAGGAATTGGATAGTGGTATTTGGGGCCCCTGGGTTTACGTGCTAGGTACATGGATGCAGAGACAGACAGATATACTTTCAGTTCCTGAAAGCATCTAACTGCAAATAATCATCAGTGCAGTTGGAAAAAGGGGCCTGAAGCTTTAGTAGGAGAATATAGAATATTAATGGACAACCAGTCTGGGCTGGATCAAAGTATAGTAGATCACTTCATATTTAATTTATATAAATTGAACTAGCTTAGCCAAAAGAGACCAAAAGGAAAAAAAAAGGCTGTTAAAATAGCATAAACGTTCTTCGATCATTCTGCTTTGTTCCAGAGCATGCTTGAGACAGGACCCAGTACAGTTGCTGTCCTCACAGTGTAAGCTGTCTTATCTCATTCTTGTTTGTTTGCTTGCTTGCTTTTGGTACCAGGGATTGAACTCAGAGGCACTCAATCACTGAGCCACATCCCCAGCCCTATTTTGTATTTTATTTAGAGACAGGGTCTCACTGAGTTGCTTAGTGCCTTGCTTTTGATGAGGCTGGCTTTGAATTTATAGTCCTCCTCCCTCAGCCTCCCAAGCCACTGGGATTACCATCACACCCAGGTCACTGAGATTCACTGTGCATTGTTGTCCCTCAAAGGTCTTTATATTAAGGGCTTGGTCGCTTAATATAGTGGCATTATTGGGAGGTGCTGGAGCCTTTAATGGGTAGGATTTACAGTCTTTGAGTCATTGGGAATATGCCTTTGAAGAGGATTGTGGACCCCAACCCTTCTTCCTCATTCTTTTTGCTTCCTTACCATGAGGGGAGCAGTTTTACTCTTTATACTCCTCCATGTTGTACCTCTATAGGCTTAAAGCACTGGGGCCTAACTGATCATGTACTGATACCTTCAAAACTATGAGCAGAAGTAAAACTTTTCTATCTTTAAGTTGATTATCTCAGATTTTTGTTAGAGTATCAGAAAGCTAACTAATAGAATAGCTATACCCACTGCCCTCCTTCCCCTATTCTCTAACCCTGGCAATCATTAATCTATTCAACTCTTCCTACAGTTTTGTCATTTCAGGAATGCTATATAAACAAAACCTATAGTAAGTAATCATTGGGATTGGCTTTTTTCCTTCAGCATAATTCCCCATCAGTTCATCTAGATTGTTTTGTATATTAGTCTTGTTCATTTTTGGTTACAGATGTACTATAGTTTGTTTTTAATCAGTCATCTGTTGAAGGACATCTGGATGATTTCTAGTTTTTTGTTAATACACATAAAGTTGCTATAAACATTCATGTAAAAGTTTTTGTTTTTGTCTTCATTTCTTTGGTACACAGGAGTACAAATGTTGCATTATATGGTAATTGCATGTTTAATTTTTTAAAAAAATATTTTTTAGGTATACATGGATGCAGTATCTTTATTTTGTTTATTTACTTTTATGTGGTGCTGAAGATCGAAGCTAGTGCCTCACATGTGGGAGGCAAGCCCTTTACTGCTGAGCCACACTCCAGCCACCTGCATATTTAATTTTATGAGAAACTTCTAAACTATCTTTTAGATTACCCGTACCATTTTACTTTTTTAACATGTGATTCAGATACAGCATATCTTTGTCAACATTTAATATCTTTTATTTTAGCCATTCGGATATGTTTATGTAGTGGTATCTCAATGTGGTTTTAATTTGCATTTTCTTACTATTTTTTGTATGCTTGTGCTATCTGTACATCTTTTTCAGTGATTGTATCATTTATTTGCTCTTTTTCTTTTTTCTTTCTTTTTTTTTTTTGAGAGAGAGAGAATTGTGACATTTATTTTTTTTTAGTTTTCGGCAGACACAACATCTTTGTTTGTATGTGGTGCTGAGGATCGAACCCGGGCCGCACGCATGCCAGGCGAGCACGCTACCGCTTGAGCCACATCCCCAGCCCCTATTTGCTCTTTTTCTAATTAAAAAATTTTTTCTCTGTGGTTGAGTTTTTCCTTTTATGAGTATTGCTTTGGGTGAAAGTCTTTGTTTAGCTCTAAATCTTGAAGATTTTCCCTCATCGTTTTCTAAAATTTTCATAGTTTTACATTTAAGACTGTGATCCTCCCCGCCCACCAACTGGGGATTGAAATATCAGGGCCTTGCCTCATATAGCCAAGCACTCTGCCACTGAGCTACATTCTATCTGTCCTTGCCCTCTTTTTAAAATTTTATTTTTGATACAGGACTTCACTAAGTTATCCAGGCTGGCATCTCATGTGCAGTCTTCCTGCCTCAGTCTCTGAAGTAGCTGGAATTATAGACATAAGCCACAAGCTTGGCTTATGATCCATTTTGAGTTAGTGTTTGTATAAGATCTAAGATTAGGTCCAGGTAGTTTACTTTTTATCTTTTGTCCTGTTGCTTAATTGCTTTAGCAACCAGTGTTTCTCCATTGAATTACTTGTGAACCTTTGTCAAAATTTAGTTAGGCTTATTGTTTGTGGTTTTACTTCTGGGTTCTCTGTTCTATTGATCTGCACATTCATCCTTTTTGCCTATATAACATAATCTTGATTACTGTAGCTACTTGGGATCTCAATTCTCACTTTAATTTTTCTTTAAAAAATTATTTTAGCTATTCTAAATATTTTGCCTTTCCATTTAATTTATAGAATATTAACAGAATTAATATTATAGAATATAGAATATTATCTGTTTATACAGAATTTTTGCAGGGATTTTGTTAAGAAGTTCATTAAACTGCGTAAGGGGTGTGTGTGTTTATATGTTTAGTCTTCCAGTCTATAAACACTTTTATTTAGCTCTTTTTAGCTCTTCTTTGATGTCTTCATTATCATTCTATATTTCCAACATACAAATTTTCATTAATTTACCTTTTTAAAAAATTGTGAGTGATTTAAATAGTATTTTAATTTTGATGTTTATTGTTAGTACATAGAACTTCATTTGATTTTTGCAGGTTGCTCTTGTGTCCTGTGACCTTGCTGAAATCACACATTAAATTATTGGGTTAAGCTAGGCATGGTGTTCACACCTGTAATCCCAGTAAATCCCTAGAATCCCAGTAACTCTGTAGTCTGAGGCAGAAGGATTGAAAGGTTGATGTCAGCCTCTGCAATTTAGCAATATCCTGTCTAAAAATAAAAACAAAAAAAAGATGGGGGTGTAATTCAGTTGTAGAGTGTCCTGGGTTAAATCTCTAATACCATAATTAAAACAGGTGAACAGATAGGTTAGCCAGGCACGATGGCATATGCTTTTAGTTCCAGCTACTCTGAAGGTTAAGGCAGGAGGATCTCTTGTGCGAAGGAGGTTGAGGCCAAATTTGGCAACTTAGTGAGACCTGACTCCAAAGAAATTTTAAAAATTTGTTTAAGGTTTTTGTAGTTAGCCTTATTTGGACCATCCCAGTGGGAATTTAAAGGTTGGATAGCCCAGCCCAGTTGGCTACCTGTGGTTGGCTGAGCTTAAGTTTCATTTTTTTTTTTAATTCTTGTTAGATTTCTTTTTACTTGCATAGTTTCCCAGGGCTTTAGAGCTACCTCTGTCTTAGTTGCCTCCATTTAATAATTTTGAACAGTATTAGGAGTTGAATGTGGGTTTCTAAAAATTAGATTTCTTAGACGCTTCTGTGTTATCAGTCATATCGTCTGCAAATAAGCATAGTTTTATCTCTTCCTTTCTGATCTAGGTGCCCTTTATTTCCTTTACTTGCCTTACTGAACCAACTAAAACTTCAAAAATCTCTTTTTTGAGTAAGAGTGATGGGAGTGGACATTTTTACCTTTTTTTCTGATATTATTAGGAAAAAGTATTTGTTAAGTATGATATTTGCTGTACCCTTTTTTGTACATGCCATTTATCAAATCAAGAAAATTATCTTATTTTTAAATTTTATTTTATCTTAGTTTTAGGTGGAACCACAATATCTTTATTTTTATGTGGTGCTGAGAATTGAACCCGGTGCCTCACGAATGCTAGGCGAGCACGCTACCACTTGAGCCACATCCCCAGCCCCATATTTTTCTGAGAGCTTTTATCATGAGTGGGTGTTGAATTTTGTCAGTATTTTGGTACCAGTTAATGTGCTCATATGATGTTTTTCTATATTATCTTGTTAATGTTGTAAATTTATCAATTTTAAAATATTAAACCTGAAAAAAAACCAACTTGGTCATGGAATGTCAAATCTCTCTATGTACTGCTGAATTCCCTTTGCTAATATTTTATCAAGGATTTTTGAATCTAGATTCCTGAAGGATATTGATTGGTGGTTTTCTTATTTATACTGTCTTTATTTACTTTAGACATCTGGGTAATACTAACCTTCAAGATGAACTAGAAAGTGTCTTCCTCATTTTTTAGAAGAGACTATGTAGAATTTGTGATAATTCTTTAAATATTTGGTAGCATTCTTTGGTAAAACTATCTGGACCTGGGAATTTCTTTGGGGGAGGAGTTTTAAAATTAATTTTCTTAACAGTTATAGAACTATTTCAATAATTAATTCATATTGGATGTGTAATGGTAATTTGTGTTTTTGAGGAATTTGTCATTTTCTTAAGTTGTCAAATTTGTGTAAAGTTGTTTGTAGTATTTTATTATGCATCCTTATTATCCTGGGGTCCATAGTGATATCACCTATTTGATTTTTAGGTAGTTATTTGCTTTTTTAATTTCTTGATAAGTTTGTCAATTTATTGATCTTTTTAAAGAACCAGTTTGTTTCATTGGTTTTTGAATTTTTTTGTTTTGATTTTATTGATTTCTGCTCTTAATCATTTTCTTCCTTTTGTTTGCTTTAAATTTATTTTTCTCATGTTTTTCTAGGTTCTTGAGGTATAAACAGGTGAGATTACTGATTTGAGGATGTTCTTCTTTGTGTTTGCCTTTAGTGCCACAAAATTCCCTCCTAGCTCCATTTTAGCTGTGTCCTACAAATGTCTCTAGATTGTATTTTTGTTTTCATTAATTTCTGTTTAATATTTGACTTCCCTGAAGAATTTCTTTTTGACCCATGAATATTTTAGAAGTTTGTTTTTTACTTCCAAGTGATTATCTTTGTGTATTAGTTATCTTTGTATATTAGTCTGTTTGTTGTTGTTGTTGTTGTTACTAAAACAAATACCTGAGGGTTGGTACTTTTATATAAAGAGATTGGTTTAGCTTATCGTTTAGGAAGCTAAAATTTCGAGATTGATGGTCCTGTCAGTTTGTACTCTGGTCCTGTTGACTGTGTCACCTTGTGGCAAATGACACCATAACAGGTGTCTGCAAGAGGGAGAGACCACATAGCAAGACATGAAGCCAGAGGGATTCAGGGGCCAGTCTCACTCCTCTTATAACAACCCATCTTTGCTTGAGCTAATCACATTCCAGTGAGAATTACATTAGTATCTTCCAAGGGCAGTACCACTAATGATCTAATCACCCACCATAAGGCCCTGCGTCCTAAAAGGTTTCATCACCCCAACACTGTCACATTAGGGACTAAGTCGCCAGCCCATGAATCCTGGGGATACTAGGGTCCAACCCGTAGCACTTTGTAATACTGATTTCTAGTTTGATTCCATTGTGCTTGGAGAACACACTGTGTGATTTCAATTCATCTAAATTTTGTGGGGTTTTATTTTATGGCCCAAGCTATGGTTTCTCTTGGTATTTATTTGTTGGACACTTGATAAAGTGCTATTTTGGGGTAGAGGATTCTATAAACATTAAATAGATCCTTTGGTTGAATATATTGAAGTCTTTGATATCTGCTGATTTTGTCTGGTAGGCAAAAAGGAGGTTGAAGTTTTTCATTACAGCCTCTGAAAAGTTGGAAGTCTAGGTTTCCTACGTGGACTTTGCTGGTGTGGGTGGGGGCCACATTTTCTCTGTTTTGTTTGTCTGGAGTCAGAGCAATTATTGTCTAAAAGATTTCTGTCTTGCCAGGATATCTCTTTTTTGACCCATTATTTGGAGAGCACAGGTTGCTATTATTTTGTATATGCCAATTTATGTGTCTATTTTACTGACCTTCATCTCAAGTCGGGTAAAAATATAACCTAGGGAGTTTACCACTGTGTCACAATTTCATTTCCCGGAAGTGAAAGTCCTCTGTCGTGTGTGTGTGTGTGTGTGTGTGTGTGTGTGTGTGTGTGTTTGTGTTTGTTTTATGAGGTAGGAAAGTTCTTCCCAAATAGATAACCAGTTGTCTTAGTATCAGTTAGCGAATAACTTAATTTTCTCGGTGAATTGCCACCTATCATATATAAAATTCTCATGTTTGCATGTACAGAGTAGAAATTTCTTAACTGACTTGCCTGATTAACTCTATCCATTTCTATTGTGAAGCATAATAAGTTGATAACATTGGCATATTTTGATTCTCCCCAATTAAATTGAATCTGCTCACCGGGATTCAAATGTAAAGTTTCTTCAAAGGTGCTTCTTGTCAAAACTTTATGTATGATATAAACAACAAAAAAATTGTTTTAAAATTAGAGAATTGTTTTTGTGAAAACTAGATTGATTGATTTGAAACAACTTACCAGAGGAAATCACTGTAAAAAGTTACTTGCTTTGAATTTGGTCTAGGAGAGACATTTAAATATTTGGAGGGATTATACACCGATGTCTTTTTCTATATTCAGATTATACATCACCTACTTTGAAGTACTGTACTTTTAAAAAGCCTAAATAAGAACTCAAAACTTGTATATTAGAGAAGAGGGCTTCTAAAGCCACCTGTGTGTGTATTTTGTAGACCTCAATGAATATTCTGTTGGTCTATTTGTTTCTGTACTAGTATCATCTTATTTTAAGTTACTTCATTTTAAAAAATATTTTATTTTTAAAAATTTATTCTGATTTATTATACATGATGGAAGAATGCAATTCATTTCATATTACACAGAGAGCACAATTTTTCAAGACACTGATTTGTACACATAATATTTTCACGCCATTCATGTCTTAGGGTAATGATGTCTAACTCATTCCACCATCATTCTTACCCCTTTGCCCCCTCCTTTCCCCTCCCTCCCCTTTGCCCTATCTAAGTTCCTCAGATCCTCCCATGCTTCCCCCCTCCCCCACTCAGTTGCCATTATGCTTCTGCATTCTCATATCAAAGACAACATTTGGCTTTTGTTTTTTTGGGACTTCCATTTTTCTTTTTAAAGCACATTTTGATATCTGATAGGGTAACTGCCTTTACTGAGGATAACAGAAAATCCAATTAAAGTTATCTTAGTAAAGAAATTTATTAGCTCAAGTAACTGGAGGTTCAGGGGGCAGCTTTCAGTGCCTATTTTAGCAACTCCGGCTCTACTTCCCAGTAGGTGTCCTGTGATAAGTTCAGGAAGTGATTCTAATATTCAGGTGGGGCTTGGATTAGTTTATAGAGTTACTTTTATAAGTAGAATCAACCTCTCAACTTGCATGACTAAGCTAATGACAGAAGAGGTGCTGGTAGAAGGGTATTTTGGAAAAGAGACATTGTGAAATGCTGGGTACATAACCTGTAATGTTAGCATACCAGTTCTTATTTTTTCCAGAACATTTGTGGCCAGTTTTACATGTTTACTTTTCTTGATAAATTTTCATATCAGTTTGTCAGGTTTCAAAATAGATTCTCTTGGGACCTAGAATTGAATTTCATTAAGCCAATGGATTAAATGGGTGGTGATGGGGCACAGAGTTGCTGCCAGGTATTTTTGAAAAAAAAAAAAAAAAATCTCTGCTTCTAGCTTTTCATTTTCTCAGATAGCCTATTGCTTATTGTTGTAACTTTTTCCCTTAGTGTACCGGTAATTGAAAATTACTTGGTTGAAAATCTTCAGTTTGAAATTACTTCAAAATCAAGTTGCAGTAATACAAATAATTTTTTTCCTGATTTCTCTGCTCATCATAGTTTCTTTTTATTTGTTTATTTAGTTGTAGAGATAATACCTCTTTTTTAAAATTTTTGTATAATCCCTCCAAATATTATATGGTGCTGGGGCTTGAACTCAGCCTCACATATGCTAGGTAACCACTCTACCATTGAGTGACAACTCCAGCCCCCATCATTGTTTCTTCAGTATCAAATCATATTTTTTTCTTTTTATGCATTAGTTTTTTACATGCTTAAGAGTAAACAATGTGTGACTCATTTTGAATCTTTGTTTGCCATTTTAATTCTGGATCAAAATGCATTTTTCTAAGGATATTAAAAAAAAAACTTGCTTCAAAGGTTGTTGAAAAGAGATTACTGGTCAATATCCAAATAAAAAGCTGAATTTATTTGCTTGCTAGGTAATTGGTAGCTGTTTATGTAAGATCTCTCAAGCTGGGGATGCAGGTTGGTGGTAGATTGCTTGCCTAGCAAGTGTAGACCCTAGGTTCAATTTAAGCACTACCGCTCCCCCCCTCCACCCCCCCCCCCGCCCCCACAAATAAATCTCTGAAGAAAGCAAAGATCTGATCTGGTTTCAGGAGTGAAATTGACTTGTAATTATTTTTCTTTGTTCTTAAATAGTTTATATAAATTGGAAAGATTTGTTCCTAGAACTTCCCTATGGTATGTTCCATATCTGTTTTTATTTTAGAAGTATATGTCTATTAGATCAAACTTACTATTGTGATATCAGTTCCTTAATGTTTTTGTCTCTTAGATTGTTTTATTACTGAGGTAAATGTTAAAAAATCACCTAGCATTTGCATTGTGGGAAGATTGCTTAATGACTGATTTAGTATTATTTCTTTTTATTTTTCTATAAATTTGTGTTTCACTTGATTTCAGATTTGAATTGCTTATAGTAGTGCTGGATCTTTTGAATGTTTTCAGCATCTATAATTGTGATTCCTTTTTTATTCCTGGTATTTGGGTGTACTTTTTTTAATTGATCAGTTTTGCCTCAGAAATGTTTTCAAATATTAGTTTTGATAAAGAACTACATTTTCAATTTATTGGGACTTTCTAGTATATCTTTATTATCTGTTTCATTAAATTCTGCAATTCTGCTCTTATTTGTATTATTTCCTTCCTATTTTTCTTTAGATTTTATTTTTCCAACTGCTTAAGATAAGTGCTCAGTTCATTAATTTAAATTTTTAGCTCCTTTTTTCTTTTTTGGTGGTGAGGATCGAACCTAAGGCCTCAAGCATACTAAATGTAGGCTCTTACCATTGAACTACACTCTATACTCCTCAGCCCTATGTTTAGCTCTTCTTCTTTTACTATTTTAAAATCTCCCTCTATATAGTCCTTTTGCTGAATCAACAAAGTAGGACTATAGTCTTCATTATCATTTACTTCTAAGTACTTTCCAAACCCTGTATGATTCCCTTTTAAATTCATGCGTTTTTAGTCGTTTCCAAACATGTTTCTTAAAAAGTTGTCTTTTTTTTTTTTTTTTTTTTTATGGTCGCCAGAGAATATGGATGAAGGGGATACCATTTACATGAGAATTTTTGAGACTTTTTTTTTTTTTTTTGGAGGTACCAGGGATTGAATTCAGGGGCACCTGACCAATGAGCCACATCCCCAGCCCTATTTTGTATTTTATTTAGAGTCAGGGTCTCATTGAGTTGCTTAGTATCTCTCATTTGCTGAGGCTAGTTTTGAACTCTCAATTCTGCTGCCTCAGCCTCCCGAGCTGCTGGGATTATAGGCGTGTGCCACTGTGCCTGGTGAAACATGCTTTATGGCCTGGCATTTGATCTATTTTTGTGGTATGTTCCATTTCTGTTCTTCTGTTTAGAAGTATATGTCTATTAGATCAAACTTACTATTGTGATATCAGTTCCTTAATGTTTTTGTCTCTTAGATTGTTTCATTACTGAGGTAAATATTAAAAATTACCCTCTGTAATTATAGATTTGTCAGTTTCTCCTTATGGTTCTTTCAGTGTATTTATTTTGGTTTTGTGCCTTCAAACTATGTGGAAAGAAAAACACTGCTCAGGTTTCTGCTATTTGGTATATAAAAGTTTTGATCTTATTTATATGAATAGAACTTTTTGTCATTTGTTTGGTGAACTTCATTGCTAGTAATGGTTTTTGCCTTAATTTAACATCACTGTTAATATAACACCACAAGTTTTTTAAAATTATTATTTACCTGTTGTATTTTTTTCTGTAGTTTTACTTTTAGCCTTTCAATATCCTTGATTTCAGTAATCTTGATGTCTTTTTTGAAAAAGCATGTAGACTACCACTATTTGAATTTCATATAAAAATATTTTCTGTTTACAGTGCTAAAGCTGCTAAAAGATGGCAGAAGAAGTGGTAGTAGTAGCCAAATTTGATTATGTGGCCCAGCAAGAACAAGAGTTGGACATCAAGAAGAATGAGAGATTATGGCTTCTGGATGATTCTAAATCCTGGTGGAGAGTTCGAAATTCCATGAATAAAACAGGTTTTGTGCCTTCTAATTATGTGGAAAGAAAAAACAGTGCTCGGAAAGCATCTATTGTAAAAAACCTAAAGGATACTTTAGGTAAGTTGCTTTTGTATTGAAAGAAAAACAAATTCCTTTTAAATGGATTCTGGAACTTGGTTCACTGTACAAAATTGACACTAGTGGGAAAAATTGACTTGAAAAGGCCAGGACTGGAATTTCAGTTAATCATTAGATAAGTTTGGTTTTATAGCAGGTGTTCAAGCTAGGAGACTTGTGACAGTCATAAAAGTTAGTAGTTTCTATAAATCCAGGTCCAAGTTCAGAGGTCAAGTGGTACTAAAGAACAGAATTAACTCTGACCTTATAGCTCCTTGATTCAGAGTATCCTGTTGGAGTTTAGACTTAGAGGCAAATTCTGCCTCTAATTGAGGCAGGGAAAAGTAAGTACAACACAGTATAGTCTTCTTGGGAATCAAGGCAATTTATTTTAAATGGTACTTTACTAAATTGTAATATCTAATGACTTGACATTTTGAACTTCACTTTAAAAGACAAAACATTTTATTTTAAAACATTTGTGGATCATTACTGTACATTAGCATCTAAAAGGCTGATATCCTTCCTATTTTGATTCCCTTTTTACCCCCTCTATTCTTCCTCTAAGTTTGTTGATTTTACTGGCTTTTGGTGAGGCTCAGAGGCAGCAGTAGCTACTTCATGCTGGACTTGGCTAAGCTGATAGGAAGGAAATATGTACGGTTGAAGACTGGCTTTTTTTTTTTTTTTAATGTTCTTAATTAAATTCTTCTTAGCTGACAGGAAGGAATTGGGAGGGATAGAAATTAATTTTGTTATTCGTGCAGAAATGCTGTTGCTTAACTGTTCTAGAAGAAAAGAAAAATTCCTCCTTGTAAAAGATAGTTTGGGATCATTGTAGCATGATTGACAAATACACAATATTATTATTATTAATTTTTAAATATTTATTTTTAGTTAGATGGACACAGTATCTTTATTTTATTTTTATGTGGTACTGGAGGATTGAACCCAGTGCCTCACGCATGGTAAGCGAGTGCTCTATCTCTGAGCCACAACCCCAGTCCCCAAATATGTAAAATTATTTTGACTCACTGCTTTATATTAGTTTTTATTTCTTATTCAACAGTATTGTTATTCTAGGTCTTTTAACTATCAGCAATATAAGACAAATGTTTAATGTTTTTAACTATTGTACAGCAAAAGCTAAAATATAGTACAATTGAAAGTTAGAATTCCATTAAGTATAATGTCAGTCTCTGAGCCAAAGACTTATCTCTATTTTAAGAAATTGTTGTTAACTTTATTATAATATTATAGTTATTGCTACCTATATTCCAGGGTGTTCAGAAACATGGCTTTACATTAGTGATCTGTAGTTAGCCTGTATAAGGATATGAATCTTGTTTTGCATCTGTCTGCCTTCTCCTTTTTTTCAAGAGTTTCTGCACCCCTTTTGGCTTTTTTTTTTTGTGGGGTGGGTACTAGGGATGATCAAACCCCATGACCTCATGCATGCTAGACAAGTGCCCTACCACTTAGCTAAACCGCAGCCCTGCACCCCTTTTTGGTAACTTAAATGTCCCTTATAATTAACTTGTTTCACAGTGATTATACTAGTATAGATACTAGTGTAACTAGTTAGTTAAAATGTTTGGGAGTTAAGAAAAAGGAGGAAACAAAAGGATAAACGTGTGAATATATTTTTAATTATTAAAAAAATATATGTGTGCTATAATGTTTCTTCTTCCAAAATAATTGTAAATAATAAGCTCACATTTTTTGCCATGATGATTTACTTGCTTTATAGCTTCTTTTCTACTTTGGGGTTGGGGGAGGATTTTGGAAAGAGAGAAGCCTCAGAAAAACTTTCTATTGCTTGGGTGTCAGCCAGGTCACATGGATTGGGTGTGGGAAGTTTCAGTGTTGCAGAACAGACCAGGAAGCTGACTGAGAATTATCCTGAGCTGTGTTAACAAACTTATAAAAGAGAACACAGAATTTTTATTCAGATGGATTGGTTAAACGCCTTTAAAGATTTTTTCAGTAAGTTATTCTTTTTTTTTTAATCTGTAATTTTGTTGTTTTTGATTTAGATTTTTCACTTTTGTGAATTTAAGGGAGACTATGGAAAGAACTTGGGTTTATATAAGTTAGTACTTAGTGTTGTTTATGTAATGTAAGCTAAATGATGGTACTATATCAAGAATTAGTTTTGACTTGCTAAATAAAATAATTTTAAAACGTTTTGGTCTGAAAATTTAACAAATAGGAAAAGGACATCCAATGTTTTAGATTTGATGCAGTTAATTCTAATTCAGTAATTTTCAACTTAGCACAGACATTTGAAGTGAAATAAATCAATTGTAAACATACTAAAAACATTAGAAAAAGCAATTGAGTGAACAAATTCCTGTATCCTCATCCTTTGAATTAATTAACATGATAGTGTTTTGCTACTTCTAGATTTTGTAGAAACTGTGTAAAGTAATATTTAGTAAAAGCATTAGTAAAATACTAGTACTAACTTAAAAAGTCTAGTCTGTATGTCTGCTGATAATCTTTTTATGATTCTAAGGAGTGAACTTATTTGATCTCCTTGACTATTTGCTTGGTATTTCTAAAAAATGAACAGAGGAGTTATTATTGTAGAAGTCTCTTATGCACAAGGAATCTAAGGAAACAAAGGGTAACCTGACGAGAGATTCCAGGGAAAAGGGCAAAACAAAGAGGAGTAAGCACTTTGTTGAAAAAGAATGTTATAATTTTAATATGAGGATTCATTTATTTCTTTTGTTAGCTTTGGTGGCTAGGACATGAGGTATTTTTGTGGAATGTCTCATAGTTTCTATTTACTTTTTGGAGAATTATTACATTTTTTTTTAGATCTGTACATTTCCAGGTTTGGGACTAGTTTTCTTTTCAGAGGACTTATTTATGAAAACATTTATGCACGTCTACCCAAAGCAGGCAAAAATCATAGAGTGAAAAACTAACATTAACTCTTACACAGCTTATTTTCTGATAGGGAGGTAGATGATAGTTGTTATTTATTACCAATACAATGGATTCTATATGTAGGTGTGGTCATAAGTAATGTTGACCATAAATCAATCAGAAATGGTATAAAAATTATTGTGATACAGTGATTTAGTATTTATATCTTATTAATAAAATGATAAAATTATTCTCGTGTCTGAGTCTTAGGAAGTTAATTGTTACTCTTAAATGTATTTATAGTCCCAGGGCCAGAATCTAAGATTTGTAGCCAAAATATTCCTTTCCTCAATCCCTGTGGCACTTTAAAATTTCTGCTTATTTTGCCAGCTTTTCAGAGTAGAGATAGGTTATCCATTCACCTATTCCCTGAACGGACTTAAGTAAGTAAAGGAAACAGGATATGTGCTCTCTCTTTGGGTGGTAACCAGAATACTCGTTAAAACAAAAATTGAACATTGTTTTAGATAAAACAAATAATAATAAACAATAGTTTATTTCATTTAGATAATAAGTAAAAATACCAGAAAGCCTGTAATGGAAAGAGTATCACATACTTGTATTTAGAATTCCTTAGTTCTGTCCCCAGATAAACTACTTACTAGCCTAGGGTATGTAACTAAACTTTTCTGATTTCCTGTTCTTTGTAAATAGAGTTAGGCAAGACTAGATGATCCTGGAAAGTCCCTTCTAACTCTAAAAGTCTTACAGTTTTGGTAAACAATTTAAGTGGTCTTATGTGTATCATAGGAATCAGGGGAAATCCATGAGGGTGAAATTGTTCTTAAAGAAGTAGCAAAATAAGAACATGCAATAGTTTACTGAGGAATTTGAAAAAGCATAAGTGATACTTTCTGTGGACCCATTCTGTTGAACATTTACTCAGAGACTTAGATGTAGAAAAAAATGACATGCTTCAAGCAAGAAAGACCTGATGCTGGAACAGTAAGTATTACAAGAAACTAAGATTGGTGAGGCCCTAGCCTGGTAGCAGTTTACATGAGTAAAGACTTAGTAAGAGCTGTTGTGGTAATGTTAAGTGCTAAAATTTCATCATAGTCCATGATAGAGATACTCAGGTGAAGGGATGCAATGGTTCCCTTTTATGTGTGCTAGCTAATTAAAGCATGATGTAGTTTATCCACTTGGATAGATACACTTTAACAATGCTATTGAGAAACTGTGATACTACCAAATACTGGCATCCAGTATATCAAGGATTTAGAAACCAGGTACATGGGGAAGAGTTATTGGTACAAAGATTTGCCTCAGAATAGGAATGGCTATTACATAAGGTGAAGCGTTCACAGTGCTTATCCAGGTTCTTACAAACTTTTGAGGAACTTATAATGCATTGTTATGGTTAAGAAACATTGCTATAGAAATAGAGAAGTAAGACTAGTAGGTAATAGTGAGGAAAAGATTGGAGGCTGTACTAACAATATTTTTTTCAAAAAGCAAAGCTGAAAATATCCAGGCTGTATATTCAGAAATTTATATCATCAATGTAATAGTGTTAAATGGTGGTGACAAGGTCATCAGGGCATAGTTGCCATGAATGGTATTAATGACCTTATCAAAGAGGCCCAATGGACCTTGTTTGCTCCTTCTGCCATTTAAAGGAAGGTACGTACGATCCATGAGGAACAGGCTCTCACTAGATATAGTTTGTCAGTGCCTTGAATTTGGACTTTTGGCTTCTAGAACTGTGAGAAGTAAATCTCACTTGTTTATAAGTTACCCAATTTATGGTATATTTTTGTTACAGTAGCCTGAACAAACAAGACAGGGAAGGATTTAGAAAAGAGAATATATTGATTGAAGGAAGACCTGTTGTGAAAAGATCTAATTGTTGCTGATTATAACATAATTGAGAAGCTGAGAGATGCTAACACATTTTGTTTATACAGCTTTGTGAAATACTTTGATGATGAGAGATTGGAAGCTGCATCATTTTCTAGCAATGGAAACAAAGACTGATACACAGACCCTTCTCAAAAATTGCTTACCAGTATGCTTGCATTTGTTCAGTTATTCACATGATAAACATTTAAAGAACATTTAATATGTATCAGACACAGAGGATAGAGGATAGAAAGGTGATTAAATGTTTGACCTCAAGGAAGCAAATAATAGTAGATAGGGGGTCTTCCAGTTAAAATACAAAGAATAGTAATGGCACAAAGGAATAATATGTGAACTGTTTTGCAGGGGGAGAGAGAAATCTTCAGTGAGTAGATAATCTAGACTACTTCTTGAAGAATGAGGATGGGCAGTGTTTTAGGCAGAAAAACATCAAGTACAAGCCCCAGACCCTTCAAAGAGCATGGGTTTTAAGTAACCCTGAGGAGGTTGATAGCTTCCTGTGGCACATTAGTTGTAGTGTCTTTGTCAGGGAGAAATGGGTCTGAGGTTGAAGACATCACAAAGGGTTTTGTGCTGTATAGAAAACAAATATTCTAAGTTTATGTTCTTCTTTGAAATATTTCTGGCCTCTAAGAGTAAAATAGGCTCTTCCTGATGTTTTCTCACTTAACATTGTAGTTGTTGGATTTGTCCAAAAATTCTTCATTCCTTTCTTAATCATATATAATTCATTTTAGACATTATCTCTCTCAGAATTAAAAATCATTTCTATACTAGTCTTCATTTTCAGAAAAATATTTGTATACCCATATTCCATTTAACAAACATGTAGTATGAGTGTCTGCTGTGTGCAGACACTGATGGTATAAGAAACGCAAAAGATCAACCAGGCATACAACACTCTTCCTGGAAAGCTTTTGCTCTAGTAGATGGACTTAAAAGACCAATGTCTCTAATGCAGGTGCCTCAGAAATACAGGATGCTAGGATATTTGAAAAGGAGAGCTTAACACATGTCATTGGGAGTAGGCATGGAAAATGAAGGATATTGAGAAACACGGAGCAAGAATATTAATAAGTTATTATTTGATATGATGCTTTTGAATGACTATGAGTTGGGAAACTGGAGTTTAATGAGGTTTTAGGAAAGAAACTAGCAAACAGGGTAAACTAAGTCATGAAGAGTGGAAACATTTTAGGGAATTTAAAGCCAGCCCATTTTCATTAAGATTTAGTGAAGAGCATTATTAGAAATATGCTTTTATTTAACATTTGCTGTATTTACTATACAGTTATTGAGTGTTATTTTATTCAACTCTCAACACTTATGTGATAAGTGGCATTTTCTATATTTCTAAGCTCAGAAAAAGTGGAATGACATGCTCAGGATCCCATAATTAATTAAGTAGTAGAGCTGGAATTAAAACTCAAAGGCTGATTCAACATTTATGCTTTTTGAAAATAGTGTGTACCATAGAACTGGAAAGGAAGGTTGAGAACACTCTACAGAGAGGGCAGTAGACTCTAGGCAGAGTATTTCTCTTATTTACTTAGAGTGCTGGGGATAGAACCCAGGGCCTCACACTTGCTAGGCAAGGACTCTGCCACTGAGCTACATCTGTAGCCCTACTGTTGACTTTTGAGCAGTGGTATTAGTGTGATTGTAACTGTATTTATAGAATGATTAGACTGGTTGATGTGGATGCATGATGGGTTGAATTAGGGAGAGATTAGGAAGGAAATTTCTGTCATTTAAAGGGTATTGAAGGTCATGTACTACATAATAGGCCTGAACTAGAATGACAGTAATGGAAACAGTGTTGGTACTAAGGAGATATGATAAGAAAACTCTTAAGGATTTGCTTTAAGACACCTAAAAAATTTTGGTAGGGGTGGGCAATGGGGATGTAACTTAGTATTAGAGTACAAGGGTTAAAAAGAGAAGAGGTAAAATTCATGTAACATAAAATTAACCATTTTAAAATATGCAATTCATTGATATCGAGTACAAACATCAACAACCTTTCATTTCGAATTCCAAAACAACATTGAAGAAGGAAACCCTGTACCTGTTAAACGGTCACTCTCCACTTCCCTTCTCTCTTTTAGCCCCTGGGAACCACTAATCTGCCTTCTGTCTCTCTGAATTTACCTGTTCCAGATATTTTATACAAATGGAACCATACAATATATGATCTCGTGCCTTTCATTTAACATAATACTTTCAACGTTAATCCATGTTAATCCATGTGTCACTACTTCATCCCTTTTATTGCTGAATAATATTCCATTTTATGGATCGATGTCACATTTTGTTTTTCTACTTATCTGTTGGACAATATAATATTGTTAAAGTTCTTCAATATCACTGAATTGTACTCTTTAAAAATTCAGGTTGTTCTCATGTTTTGGTTATTATGATTAATGATGCTGTGAATATTCATATGTAAGTATTTGTTTGCATATCTATTTTCAGTTCTTTGATGGTATATTCCTGGGGAAGGAATTGCTGGAATATATGGTAATTGTTTAACTTTTTGAGGAACTGTGAAATTGTCTCCTGTAATATCATTTTACATCTACCCAGCACTGTGAGAGGGTTCCAGTCTCTCTATATCCTTTCCAACACTTCTCTTTCTTATCTGTTTGTTTATAGCCATCCTAGTGGGTATGAAGTTATTGCATGGCTTTGATTTGCATTTTTCTAATGATTGATGCTGTTCAGCAACTTTTTTGTGCTTGTTGACTATTTGTATATTTTCTTTGGAAAAATATTTATTTGTGTATCCTTTTCTAATTGTTTTTATCTTTGGCTTCTAAGAGCTCTTTTTATGCTCTAGACTGTTAATCAGAATTATAATATACAACCTATTTTTGTAGGTTGTGTTTTTTGCAATACTAGGGATTGAACTCAGGTGCACTCTATCAATGGCCTGCCCACCCAGACCTTTTATTTTTTGAGACAGGGTCTTGCTAAGTTGCTAAGGCTGGCATCAAACTTGCCATCCTCCTGCCTCAGCCTTCTGAGTAACTGGGATTAAAGGCATGCCCCACAACATCTGGCTTCATTTTCTTGAAAGTATCCTTGTGCATAAATGTTTTTAATTTTCAATGAAGAAAATAATTTTTCTTTCTTTTGAGAGGGAGAGTTCCTTGTGCTTTTGGTGTCAATAACTTAAGAATCCATTGCTAAATCCAAAATCATAAAGATGTACTCATGTATGTTATTCTAAGAGTTTATAGTTTTAGCTATAAAAAATTTGGGTCATTGGTCCATTTTGAGTTTATTTTTATATATGATGTGGAGTCCAGTGTCATTCTTTTGTATATGGATTTTCCCCAGGACTATTCATTGAAAAGATTATTCTTTCTCCTTATCAAATGGTCTTAGTGCCCTTGACAAAAACTACTCGTCCATAGCTGATGAGTTTCAGGAATTTCAAAATTTGGTTTTGTTCATCTGTCTGCCTTTATCTTAACACAACACTATTTTGATTATTTTGGCTTTGTTGTAAGTTGAGCACAAAACTGATGAGTCTTCCACCTTTTCCATTTTCAAGATTGTTTTGGCTACTTAAAGTCCCTTGCCAAATCTGAAATTTAGCATCAGGATGTCTATTTATTTAGTTTTCTTTGATTTCTTTCAGCAGTATTTTATAATTGTGTAAATTTATACTTCTTAGGCTAAATTTATTTCTATTTTATTTTATTCTAAATGCCATTATACATGGAATTTTCTTAATATTCTGGGGGCTCATTGTTTCAGAGGTCTCAGACAATAGTCAGCTGGCTCCATTCCTCAGGGCTCAAGGTGGGACTGAACATCATGGTAGAAGAGTGTGGTGAAGGGAAGTAGTTCCATCAGAAAGCAGAGAGAGATCTCCACTTGCCAGATATAACTGCACCCAAAGCTACACCCCCAGTGCCCCCACCTCCTCTAAGCCACACCCCCAGTGCCCCACCTCCCCCTAGCCACGCCTCACCTTCCTTCAGTCATCAAGTGATTAATTCAATGATTGGGTTAAGGCTGTCATAACCCAATTATTTCTTCTCTGAACTTTCTTACATTGTCTCACATGTGAGCTTTTGGGGGACACCTCACATCCAAACCATAACATCTAGTATTTACAAGAGCTTTAAAAAATCCCTTATTATTCTATGTATATTTTTTCCCATCATCTTCCTTTTCAGGCTTTCTGTGATCTGTCTATTCCTTGTTTCAATTGTTGTTCCTTGCTGCAGGCTGCTGAATCAATGCAATGATTTAGTTAAAAGCCACCCAGGAAGACACCCTAACCCTGGGAATGCTCCAGTAAGGCAAACCCAAGGCAAACCATTGTGCCAGTTCTTCCGGGAACTGCCAGACAAGTTGAAACCCACAATTACAATTGTTTAAAAATTTGTGTCACTCCCTCAGGCATTGGGAGTGCAGGTTGGTGCCCTTACAGCCTTATACTGACTTGGAGTGTGGGGAATGGTAGGCAGGCATTTTAATATGACCCACAGCACACAGCATTAGCTTTCTTCACTAATCCTTGCCCTAGTTTTTATACATTTTTTAAATAAGTTTCAGGGTTTTGCAAAAGTTAATTCTGATAGTATTTAGTGGGAGCCCTGGAGTTCCCTACTGTGATAATTACTTCTGATGTAGAAATTTTTAAGAATGATGAAACTGTTAACCAAAAGTCAGAAAACTAGAGGAGAGAAAACTGATTTATGAGTATAAAAGAGATTATTTTTATGTGGACACAGTACTGGGTTTGAGATGCTAATATAATCTGTAGCTATCTAATGACAATTGGAATTCTGGTGCTTGAATTCCAGAAAGAGCTTAGAGCTGCAAATAGATCTGAGCATCTTCTACATAGAAGTTAAAATGAAAGTATATAATTTCCTTGAAATAGAGGGGAAGCCAGGCATGTCATTTTGGAAAATACTTTTAACCCAGGAACAATCATTCACCTACTTATTCAGTAAACATTCACTTTGTTCCTACTACTAACGTGGGTACTACCAAGCATTGGAGATACAAGGGAATAAGATTTAGTTTTCTGTCCTCAAGAATTTCACTTTCATATAAAGGAAAACACACAAGTACATCATAATAGCAAGGTTTAGAGGATCCCACACAGGCTATACAAGAATATTTAAGTAGGGGCTGGGGTTGTAGCTCAGTGGTAGAGCATTTGGCCAGCACGTGTGAGGCACTGGGTTTGCTCCTCAGCACCATATAAAAATAAATTAAAAAAATAAAGGTTAAGAAAAAAATAATGCTTTTCCTTTAAAAATAAAAAAAAGAATATGTAAGTAGTCAGAAGAGAGAACAGGATACTCAGAGGAAAGTTCAGAGAAAGAAAACATACTGGAGAGAGAGGTCTATGATCTTGGTTGCTGCATGAAGATACTGAGAAGACTGGGGACTCTAAAAGATTCAGATTTGGCAGTAAGGTGGTGGCACAATTTTCATAATGTTTTAATTGGGTAATTTTGATAGCACTGGCAGATATAAAGAATCAGATTCTCAAGAGTTTGTGAGCAGAAGTGACTTTATTTTGGAGTAGAAGATTCTGTTTGTAGACTTAACAAAATTTAATAAGACGGAAACAAGGATGCCAAAGAATTTCAAAAGAGGAATGGTTGTATTTTGAACTCAAAAGGACCAACGTTTAGGGAGTTGGCTGAAGAAAATGAGTGAGGGTAGAGACAGTAGGAAGGAATTTTAGGAGTTTAAATATCTACTTGTTTTGGGCTGGGGATATGGCTCAAGCGGTAGCGCGCTCGCCTGGCATGCATGCGGCCCGGGTTCGATCCTCAGCACCACATACAAACAAAGATGTTGTGTCTGCCGAAAACTTAAAAATAAATAAATAAATTCTCTCTCTCTCTCAAAAATAAATAAATATCTGCTAGTTTTGAGCATTTAATAAGGTCCCTGGAATTATGTCTGTAACCAAAATTCCCTGCCCTTGTGGAGGTTACATGTGAATGGGTGGAGGGAGACAAAAAAGTAAATAATACATCATTTTAAAATAAATATGAGATACAGTTTGCTGGTTCTGGGAACTAAAAAAGCAAATGAGAAGATTACCCACTCAGACGTCACTACAATTTTATATTGCATATTAAGTTCTAATTTAAGTTTTTCTTTTGTGTCTATACAGCTAATTATAAAATCCAGGTTAATGAGATTAGTATGAGTTTGGTGAAGCCTTTTTTTATGCTTAGATTATAGCTGTGAGAAAAAGTAATGTATATTAACATTTAAGAGGAAGTCTATTAATGTATGACAACTTTATAATTATGTAGTTACTTCCAGGTCTTTGACAGGAACCAAGATGAAAAGGTAAACCGTCACATAGCTGAGATTAAATCTGTGATTAGGAAAGGAGAATCTATTTATTTATTTATTTATTACATGATAATAGTGGAGTGCATTACATTCGTAATTATCCATTCACAGCACTATTTTTCGTAACTCCGTATATAAAGTATGTTCACACCAAATTATGTCATTATACATGAGCTCTCTTTTTTTTTTTGCATCACAATTTTTATTTATTATTAGCTACACATGACAGTACGATGATCTTGACAATTCATACATTTGAATCAAATGGGGTATAATTTCTCATTTTTCTGATTGTACAGGTTGCAGAATCACATTGGTCATACAGTCACCTGTATATATACAGCAATAATAATGTCTATTTTATTCTGCCGCTCTTCCTATCCTCCCTTCCCCTCCCCTCCCCTCCCATCACTTCTCTCTACCCAATCTAATGTGACACACTTTTTTTTTTTTTTCTCCTCACAACATCATACATGTATTCTGTATAATGATGAGGGTCTCCTTCCATCTTCCTTGCAATTCCCCTTCTCCCTCCTTTTCCCTCCTTTTCCCTCCTTTTCCCTCCCACCTCTCTTCCCTATTTAGTGGTAGTCTTCTTCTCATGCTCTTTCTCCCTATCCCATTTTGAGTCACCCCCCTTATATCAGAGAAGATATTCGGCATTTGTTTTTTAGGGATTGGCTAACTTCACCTAGCATAATCTGCTCTAATGCCATCCATTTCCCTGCAAATGCCATGATCTTGTTGTTTTTTAGTGCTGAGTAATATTCCATTGTGTATAAATGCCACATTTTTTTTTTTACCCATTCATCTATTGAAGGGCATCTAGGTTGGTTCCACAGTCTAGCTATTGTGAATTGTGCTGCTATAAACATTGATGTGGCTGTGTCCCTGTAGTATGCTCTTTTTAGGTCTTTGGGTATATCCGAGAAGGGAAATAGCTGGATCAAATGGTGGTTCCATTCCCAGCTTTCCAAGGAATCTCCATACTGCTTTCCAAATTGGCTGCATCAATTTGCAGTCCCACCAGCAATGTATGAGTGTACCTTTTTTCCAGCTACCTCGCCAGCACTTGTTATTGTTTGACTTCATAATGGCTGCCATTCTTATTGGAGTAAGATGGTATCTTAGAGTAGTTTTAATTTGCATTTCTCTGATTGCTAGAGTTGGTGAGCATTTTTTTCATGTATTTGTTGATTGATTGTATATCGTCTTCTGAGAAGTGTCTGTTCAGGTCCTTGGCCCATTTGTTGATTGGGTTTTTTGTTGTTTAACTTTTTGAGTTCTTTGTATACTCTAGAGATTAAAGCTCTATCTGATGTTTGAGGGGTAAAGATTTGTTCCCAGGATGTAGGCTCCCTGTTCACCTCACATACTATTTCTTTTGCTGAGAAAAAACTTTTTAGTTGAATTCATCCCATTCGTTGATTCTTGTGCTATAGATGTCTTATTAAGAAATTTGGGGCCTGCCCCCACGTGATGAAGTTTAGGGCCAACTATCTTCTATTAGACGCAGAGTCTTTGGTTTGATTCCTAGCTCCTTGATCCATTTTGAGTTGATTTTTGGGCATGGTGAGAGAAAGGGATTCAATCATTTTGTTGCATATGGATTTCCAGTTCTCCCAGCACCATTTGTTGAAGATGCTATCCTTTCTTCATTGCATGCTTTTAGCACCTTTGTCTAATATAAGGTAGTTGTAATTTTGTGGATTTGTCTCTGTGTCTTCTATTCCGTACCATTGGTCTGCCAGCCTGTTTTGGTGCCAGGAAAGGAGAATTTTTATCTCATTTCCAAAAAGATGTTTATACTACACAGACATTTGTTATCTGCATGTAAAGGCTTAAAACTAAAAAACAAAACAAAAAAAAAAAAAAAAACTACATAGAATTTAGGATTCTTTTTAAATAATGAATAAATTGGTGTTTTTGCTAGTCACTTACATTCTTATTACCTTCTCTTTTTTTAAACAGGCATTGGAAAAGTGAAAAGAAAACCTAGTGTTCCAGATTCTGCATCTCCTGCTGATGATAGCTTTGTTGACCCAGGGGAACGTCTCTATGACCTCAATATGCCTGCCTATGTGAAATTTAACTACATGGCTGAGAGAGAGGATGAATTATCATTGATAAAAGGGACGAAGGTGATCGTCATGGAGAAATGCAGTGATGGGTGGTGGCGGGGTAGCTACAATGGACAAATTGGATGGTTCCCTTCAAACTATGTAACTGAAGAAGGTGACAGTCCCTTGGGTGACCATGTGGGTTCTCTGTCAGAGAAATTAGCAGCAGTTGTCAATAACTTAAATAGTGGGCAAGTGTTGCATGTGGTACAGGCTCTTTACCCATTCAGCTCATCCAATGATGAAGAACTTAATTTTGAGAAAGGTGATGTAATGGATGTTATTGAAAAACCAGAAAATGACCCAGAATGGTGGAAATGCAGGAAGATCAATGGAATGGTTGGTCTGGTACCAAAAAACTATGTTACCATTATGCAGAATAATCCATTAACCTCAGGTTTGGAGCCATCACCTCCACAGTGTGATTACATTAGGCCTTCACTCACTGGAAAGTTTGCTGGCAATCCTTGGTATTATGGCAAAGTCACCAGGCATCAAGCAGAAATGGCATTAAATGAAAGAGGGCATGAAGGGGATTTCCTCATTCGTGATAGTGAATCTTCGGTAAGTTGATTTTCAAAGGTAAATGGAAACAGAGCTGTGGGTATTAAAATAAATAAATAGAATTTGTATGCTGGAACCTAAGCATAAATGTTCTGAAGGTAAAGTTGCTGTTTTTTCTAACTATATGTATCTTGAATAAAACATAGCTGTAGCAGTGATATTATACTGAATTTATTTGGCCTGTTCAGTTGTGTTGATTTGGTGTTCCTGGAATGTGTTCTGTTGCATTAAACAGAAAAAGGAAGAAAATTAAACATTTGACATCTTCATTTAAAGTAGAATAATGCAGTAGATAATACCAGGAAAATATTTCTTAAATTGCTATCAGATGCAATGTATTAGAAAATAATCACTGTAGTCTTTAAAACATAGAAATTCCCTAAGTTTAAAAAATTGATATTTAAGTTTCTTCATATTGGTTATTTGAAAATTAAAATACACTTTTATTATATACTTTATAAATCTATTTTAGTACTGGATGAGGCGGCACACACCTATAATCTCAATGGCTTGGGGAGAGACTGAGGCAGGAGGATCAAAAGTTTGAGGCCAGCCTGAGCAACTTAGGAAGGAAGGCCTGTTTCAAAGTTAAAAGATTGGTAAAGCAGTTTCTTACCATGTTTGAGGTACTGGGTTCAATTTCTAGTACAGTAAAACAAAAGCAAAAAAATTCTATTTTAACACTGTTAGAAATACATTTGCAATAAAAAGTAAATTATATTACAGTACTAGTAAAATGATAAAACTATAAAACCATAAAAATTGAGGAAGAATATAGTTATTTGGTCTCTTTTGGTATTGTCTTACATATTAAAATTTGATGACACTAATTTTCCTTAAAAATTACCTCTTTTCCTTTGGTAATTGATAGCACTATTCTTCCACTTAGCAAGTCATGATTAGTATTGACTTTGGTGAGCATAATTTATACAAAAATGAAGGTATATTTATACAAAAGGTTGAAAGAGAAAAGAAAATTATTTGAACTTCCTTAGGGGAAGTTCCGGGAGATGGGGCTTGTACCTAACCCTTCAGAAGATCAGGTGGTTGATAGTAAGAGTAGTGGCCAGATGTCTGGTCTGGCCCACTGTTTGAAACTTTGGGAATGAAAAGAGGCTTCCAATGTTTATAGATTTTTCAGAAGATTGTTTGGTTGGTTGGTGTTTGCTTTTGTATTTAAACCTAACAACAAAAAACCCACTAATTAAAAAAGAATGAACTTGAGTATCGAATACTATGTATTTTATTATGGGTAGAGCTAGATATAAGGCAAAATATACCATTATTTTGAGCAATATAATTTTTAAGGTAGAGGTCTTGAATAGGTATATTTTGTATAAGAATCCA
The DNA here is from genome assembly GCF_048772815.1 of Callospermophilus lateralis. Lineage (NCBI taxonomy): Eukaryota > Metazoa > Chordata > Mammalia > Rodentia > Sciuridae > Callospermophilus > Callospermophilus lateralis. The sequence goes on along the minus strand of NC_135314.1, from coordinate 123,265,684 downwards.
GACTTCAAAATTTTCTTTTAAGATGTTGAGACCTGCCAACATTGAATATTGTTCTACAGGACAACAATCACAGATGACAAGTGTCTGCTTTAGATTGGCCTGTACACTGTCATTCTCTCTGTCCATCCACTTTTGACACCTGTTTACATTACTTTTTTGGCCCTTGTAGGCTTTTGAGTTTGTGACCTTCCATTAGACTTTAGACTGATTCTCACTTTGTTTCTTTTATTTTTGAGACTTCAGAGTATTACCTCTTCGTCACCTACTATTAGCTACAAATCGAAAGGAGATGGGGTGGATGTATGAGATTTTTCTCCTGTATTTCTTCAGTAGACTGCCTGGAGAGAAGACAGATATTGTGCCTCAGATATTAAACTAAAAGATTTACTGTAGTTGTTATGCTGTGGACACCAAGATGTTCAGAAACTCTTGATTGCATGGTTTTGTGTCCTTTTTTGTTACCTAAATGGGTGATATTGGGCAAGTTGGCTTTTCTGCCTCATTTTTCTCATCTGTAAAAAGAGTTTGTTTTAAGAGGTAAAAGAAATAATGTAAAATTTTGCATAGTGCCTTGTACTTATTAAGCACTTGGAGTTTAGCAGTTTATTAGTTTAATATGAAAATGCAAATATATGGCTTTCAAAATGTTGACTATTATTTGTTTTTTCTCTTTTAGCCAAATGATTTCTCAGTATCACTAAAAGCACAGGGGAAAAACAAGCATTTTAAAGTCCAACTAAAAGAGACTGTCTACTGCATTGGGCAGCGTAAATTCAGCACCATGGAAGAACTTGTAGAACATTACAAAAAGGCACCAATTTTTACAAGTGAACAAGGAGAAAAATTATATCTTGTCAAGCATTTATCATGATATTGCTGATCAAAATGACTGCTCTACAGCTTTAATTCATCATGTAATTGAAGACTGAGGAAGTGTCAGTCCAATCATGCTTGATTGGAAATTGCTGTTTCTAACTCTCAGAATTGACTATAATACATAAGTATTTTTATTATAACTCAGCCCATACATTATATACTACGTATGCAATGCATCTGCATAGAACAGTTCTTATCCTTGGTCTTCTATTTTACTGTTTCCTTCTTTGCTGTTTTTCTCTTTGCTTCTAATATTAAGGTTTTATATTTTGGAGGAAAAAAAAGGAGTAATACAGATCAGAAGTCTTTATATGGAAGAATTTCTTTATTCCCATTACTGATTTCCTTGTAAAGGCACCCCATTAGTTCTGCCATGGTTTCTCTTCATATAAAATTATATCTATATATGGCATATGCTCAAATAAATTTCTTGGAGAGTGTTAATCTTTTCTGTGACTAAATAGCAATAATAAATGGAAAATTAGAAATTATTTTCAGGTATGTATTTGTCATAAGCCATTGTAAATACCAAGTATGTTGTGTATGCTGTTATTTTTAAAAGTTCATTCATTATCTTCACTGTACTATGAAACAGATGGGGCATGGGTTAGAAACATCTTAACATAATTTTTAATTACAACTGTTGAAACAAAAAAATCACTCGATTCTTAAGAATTTTCTTTGTTTTTTTTTTTCTTGTTACTCGAGAACAAAGCAGTCTCTGAGATACTGAGCTTTTAAAAATATAAATGGCTGCTCTGTGTTACTTTCTTTTTCCTAGTGTTACTTTACCAAAGCATCTTGTATTAGAACATGTTATATTGATGCCTGTGTGAAATAAATTATGAACAAGTTTTGGGGAAATAGGAGACAATAAGATATGTAGGGCATTTTGGTTTTCTTCCTCTTCAAACATACATTGTAAGAGACAGTATTTCCTATTTTTATTTCCTTCTTTCAATGTCCACCCCATCTCACCCCAATTCCATGCTTGGAATCAAATCCAGGGCCTTCTATACATGTTGGCAAGTGCTATACTACTAAGCTGCTCCCAGCACCTCCTCTTTTCAGCTTTGGGTTTTATTGACTGAGACACTAAATTTGATATAAACCTGAGGGGGGGGGAATGGAATGTGCTTATGGTTAGGTAAAATTACATTATTTTTAAAGTCTTATTTTTGTTTAACAAGTTGTAGTTTAGGTGAATGGATGACAGGCTTCTGTAAAGTTTTTTTGTTTTTGTTTTTTAATATTTTTTAGTTGTTGACGAACCTTTATTTTATATATTTGTATGTGGTGCTGAGAATCGAACCCAGTGACTCGTGCATGCTAGGCAAGGGCACTATCACTGAGCCACAACCCCAGCCCTTCTGTAAAGTATTGAATCCACTGCTGTAGGCCACGGGAAACAACCATTGTATTTTGTGGTGACCATTATGCTGAAAATTTACTAAGCAAAGTAACCATCATTTTTTTAATTCAAAATACTTATTAAAAGCACATAACTGGGAAACATTAAAAAGTCATATTTTCAAAAATTTCTCCTATATTACCTAAGTATATGAATATTTCCATTTTCTGCTATTTTAAACAGATAATACATCAGAGTTATTGATAGTAAAATTTAAGTTGTGAAATGTATATTTTTAAAAAAATTAAATCTTAAAATCATTTAAAGACTGATGTTGCCACTGGGTGGCAGCCCTGGCTTTTCCCACTAAGCAACAGAAGTCAGCAAATATAATTAAGACAATGGTGTATATCTGTTCTTAAAATCTTTTAGTTCATATTTTATTATCTTTCTCAGTGCTTTATTAAATTAATTATTAGATAAGTTTAACGGAAATAAAAGTTATGCTTTTTTGGCTGTAAAAATCACATGAATATAAATTGAGGAAAACAATTTAAGAGAGTAGAATGACTAGGTAGTAAACATCCTTTTTAACATTTAATGATGCTTTCTCTTATTCTACCAACTCTTCATTATGAAAAATGAAGATGAATGCTTAATTTTAAAAGGAGCAATTTGTATGAACAAATATCAACTATTTATAGCAAATCCCCCACTTAACTGATATTAATAGAGCATGATTTTGAGGAAGTAGCTAGAAGTGGTTTAGCCCTGGAAGCAAGGTACATGTTCCCATGCCATGTAGAGTTCCCAGGTAACATGCCAGTAATAGCTATTGTGTGCTCATTATGGGATAGAAGTTTTACTGGGAAGTACTTTGAACTTCATTGTTAATCTTACGACAATGACTTTTTATAAGAGTAAATTTTACTTGAAGCAATTTTTTTAGGAATTGGAACAACCTTACAAAACAGCTTCATAGCTAGGTAATAATAGGATTTGTGTTAGGAACCAAGTTTCCTCATCCCCAGACTGGTGGTATCAGAAAATACTGCTCTGCGCTACTTTTAGACTAGGAGGAATGTCCTAGGAAAAGTAGTGAAGTTTTCTATCATATAGGAGGTGATTAGTTATCAAATTTAAATGTACCTAACACATGTAGCCCTGTCAACCCACTTCTACAAATAACTTCTCCAAAATCGAGGAAGGAGCTTAGTAATAAGAAGAATGGCTATTGCTGCTGTAACCCTTATTTGTTTGTAGGTCCTTAGGAGTCAGCTGGATATATATGTTCACACATGTACCTAGTGGTATTAAAGACTGTTTCTCAGGAAGGGTGAATGCAAATCTATTGCCATTACCAGAAGGATAAAAAGGCCTAGCAGTTGAACGACCTGGGTTGTTAGAATAAGGTCATCCTTATAGATAAATGTCATATGAATTATTTCTAGCTGTAATGCTCTGTCATGTTATCCAAAGGTAACAAAGAAGCAAGATTGCCACTGTCTATGTAGTTCCTTTGTGAAAAGTAGGAAGAGGCACCCTTTTCTCCCAGCAGGAGAAAAAGCCCCTTCCTATAAAGAAATTCAGAATTTTACCCCCTTGTCTTGACAGAGTGCCTTGTTCAGGTTTTAACCAAACATAGTGGCCTTATAGGAGTACTAGTTGACCATACAGTGCTTGAAAGAATTAATGAGGGGCTGCGGGTCTAGCTCAGTGCTACAGTGCTTTCCTTGCATGTGTGGAGCATTAGTTTTGATCCTCACTTAGCACATAACAATAAAGGTATATATAAAAAAGAATGAAGCCTGGGAGAGTGGTGCAAACCTGTAGCCTCAGCTACTTGGGAGGCTGAGGCAAGAGATCCTGTGAGGCAACCATGGGCAACATACTAAAATCCCATCTCTAAGGAAAAAAAAGAAAATAGCACTTTTTTTTAAGTGGAGGGTTTCGGCATAAAATTCAACATTTTCTTCTTTAAAATGAGAAGCTGGCAGTACTGTAATTCAATTCCCCTAATAGCAATCAGCTGAAACCCAGTACAGGTGGTCCCCTTATTATTTTTTAACATATTTTATGTGTTGTTGGACCTTTATTTTTATGTGGTGCTGAGAATCAAACGCAGTGCCTCACACATTAGGCAAGTGCTCTACCATTGAGCCATAACTCCAGACCCCCCCCTTATTCTTTTTTTTTTTACTAATGTGAATGGTGAAAAAAATTCAAATAATAAAGCCCCTGTCCCTACCTATCTAGTTCAATTTCCAAATTCAGTTACTGTTACTCTTCATTTTTTCTGTTTCTTGAAGAATTTGAGACTTGGGATTTTGAAATTTTCATTTTTTAGAAACACTTCTGCATTGTCCAATGAATTTGTGTAGCATTACTCATGCTTTGACTTTTTCCATTTTAAATACTTTGCTAGAAGATAAGAGTTCTTTGCATTTTTCTAAACTTACATATTATATACATAATATGTAAATTTAGAAAAAAATATTTATTATATGGCAATGCTGGGGAGTGAAACTTGGGCCTTGTGTATGCTGTCATTTTTTCTTAAAGGGATATTCAGTATAGGGTAGATGATATCATTTTATGTTCTGGACAGCATCTGGTGTACTTTTAAAGCATCAAATTATTGATTCTGTGGGAAAACATCATTAGTTTTTGTTACAAGGTAGGAAGTATTGGCTTGCTCCTCTCCTGATAAGCTGATTTTGTTGGTGTTTAAAAGTTCATGTGACTCACCTTTGCTATATTCTAAAAAATTGACAGACAAGCAAAATATGTACGCTCCACACCCTAATTTCTTGCTGTTACATGATCTATACCAGCTAAATGAGGAATTGTGTATTTCTAGTTTACTTTTCTGTTTCTCTTTTGATCTGAAAGTATACACAATTTGCTAAGACTTGTTTAATGAGTAGAACCTACGCTGTGCTTGGCACATTTTGAAGAATAGGAGGAGGCATTTCAGTTGCCCTGTTTTATACCAGTGTATTTTTGAGAATGTTTGCTGGGTAGAGCATTTTCATCACATCAGATATTTCGGAATTAGTCTGATGCCTACAGTGGTTTACATAAATATTTATCTGCTAGACTGGCTGATTTTTATGTTTGCTCTCAAAATTACTTAAAGAGCAGGTAAAACTTATTCTTTTGAAATAATGTTAACAAATTTTATATATTTTAACTAAAATGTCACAATACTCAATTTCCTCTTTCCATGTTTTCTTGTACCTCTTGGAATGATGACTTTCAGACAGGAAAACAAACATTTTAAGTAGACCTTTTAAAGTAGATGTCTTAAGATGTTTAGTTGCTTTACATAATCTTTTGGGCTCAAATAATTTACATCATAGACTATGGAGAAATTTTGGCAGATAGCCTTGGAAAATTATGGAGATAAAAGGGTGATTCCAGAAAATGACTATTAAGGATTGTCCACTTAAATATAGACTAAAACACAGGAATAGTTATAAAATTGATGTTTTTAGCACTTCTGGAGGAAATTAATAACCCCTGAATGAGCATGACTTCTCTAGAGTAAATGATGTCAAACAAATTGGTTTTGATGTTTTCTAGTCTAGAGTAAGGGGCTATTATAGACAATAAATGGTAATTTCACCAAGGCTTATGATAATCACTTGGTATAAAGATGAGAAAAAAGTATTTCTGAACTGTTGGACTCAATGTCTCACACTTGAGGGCGCAGTCCCTAGCCCACGGGCTCTTGGGAGATGGTGGACCTAGTGGAAAGAAGTTAAGTCATTGGAGGCATATATTATTGCATGTGTGTATATTTAAATAACTTCAGAGATGCTATCCGTCCAACTAACTCACCGTAAGTATTTGATTGCTCAGCTGCCAGGCTAGTCTCACCTAGCAAAATAGTAGTGAAAAAAATGGATAGCGCTTTCATAAAACTTACGTTTCAATGATGCAGTGCTTAATGGAGTAGAGCTCTGAATTAAGAATAGAACAGGTTGATGAAGTTGTAGAGTTAAGATTGAGGTTGTTAATGTGTACAAGCTGATCAAAGGAGGTCTCATAAAACTGACCCTTGAGCATGTTGTGTGCTCTGCTTAACAGAAGGATTAACCAGTGATGAGTGAAATAGAGCAATAGCAACCATTATCATCATGATTTATAGGTCACTGTTTCTGGTTTTTAAAAATTTAAATTGATTACAGTGGCATTTTAAAATTTAAATTTGGAAATTTTAATCAAAAAAGGATTCTCTGAATAAACCCTCATTCACCATCTTAAGAGGAGTTGGGGGGATACTATAGACAAAATAAATTTAAAGGAGGGCACTTTTAGATGTAGGGTTTTACTTGGTCACATCCTGAGGGAAGAATTGAAGTCAAGGGAAATTAAATTCTTGATGGCCGGACAGTAAATATTAGGGAAATTGAAAAACTAGAAGTATGTTCAGATGAGGTTAAAAAAAGAAGGATGCAAGAGTTCTGAATTGGAGCTGGAAAATGGTGTAGAAATTACACCTGGAAGGGCTGGAATTGTGGCTCACTGGTAGCTCGCCTAGCATGTGTGAGGCCTTGGGTTTGATCCTCAGCACCACCTAAAAATAAAGATGTTATGTCCAAGTACAACTAAAAATAATATTAAAAAAAAAAAAAGAAATTATACCTGGAACAGACTTCTAGGGAATTTTAAGAGTCTGGACAAAGAATTTCACTATTTAAATTCCCTATTTTACTTCCAGAAGAAAGAAAAACCATTGAGGAGTCATTACAACTACATGTTATGTGTGCTAAAATAGGACCTAAATATTTAGGAATCTTGGTGTGGGGGAAGGAACTATTCTATGGTAGGCAGGGTAAGGGAAGTTTATAGGAATGACGTAATTAACCATGTGGCCTGTGCCTTGGCACCAAGGCCTGTCCTGGACTGGACAGCTCTAAGAATATATAACTCCAGTTTTGCATCGTAGGTATTTTCATTCGAATCCTTCCCCTATGCAGGGCACTGGGAGTTTACAAGTCTCTTTGTCAAGTTTTCCTTCCTCCCTCTCAGCCTCTCTTCCTTTCCAGAAAAACCTTTTACCTGCTTGCTTTTCCTTCCATAATTAACTTTCAAAAATTTAAGTGGCAAATAGTGTATTAGGAAACAAGTCCATTTCTCGACTGTACCTATTTATGATAAGAAATCAGTCTATTCTTCCAGCAGATATCTTAAACATGGATGATTCTCCAGCTCTGTGGAAGACAGTGCTTGTCGTCAAGAGCATGGCAGTGCTGGGCAGGGTTGGGCAGGGTTGTCTTGGAAGGGACCCGTGCCCAAGTAGAACCAACTATCCATCTTAAAATCTACAAGTTTGGTGAACATAACATTGATGACTTAACCTCTTTTTTAAAATTTTATTTTTTGTGTCACTGGAGTACCTTTCCTTTTCTCATTCTTCTCAAATTCAGTGTGTTTTCCTCTCAACTGTTCCATCCTTGCACTTTGCTCATGTCATTCTCCCACATTTTTTCCCTATCAGTACACTTAGATGGGTATATTCTTGGAGCACTGTATTGAAGCCTGTCTATGAAACTTTGCTAAGTAGACTCTTGCATCACTCACTAAACTGTGCCCCTCAGACACATTGCAAGCACTCCTTTGTTGTTAAGGTGAATGAAAAGTACTTGGGAGTTTGGCGGACTTCAATTGGATTTCCTGTCTGCATCCCCGACTAGCTTTGTGATCTATAATAAGCCAATTTCTCTGAACCCAGTGTCTTGAGACTCAAACCTTACCTTAAATCTGTTGTATAATGGGAAATGTGAATAATGTATGGGAAGTACTTAGGACAATTCCTGGTAGATAGTAGATATCTAGTACACATTCACTTATATTGCTAAGTTTTTTTCCCCTGGATTTAAAAAAAGAAATCAGGGAACCAGAACTGGGAGAATAAAGATTGGAGACAGATGTTGATGCCATGTATGAAGCATATACAAAGCACTCCAAGTTGGGATGTGCTCATACCCAAAGGTAAGACAGAATAGGATCAGATGCTGGAAGAGCCGTGAAGGATTGTGTAAGATGCCAGTAACCAGAGGTCAGGGCCAAGATATGGTGACCACTGACAGTGCTGGAATCATGCACCAAATATTCTTGATCATGGTGCAGTTAAAAAAGAATTCGGCTAGTATTATACACCCTTCTGCCAAGTCCTGTTTTAAATTACTATCTCATTTAATTCTCAAAATGGTCCTATGAGTTAGGTGCCACTATAATTGTACCCAATCTAGAGATGAGAATACTAAGGCAGATAGTTGAAATGACTTGCCTAAAGCAGCATAAGTAAGTAGAGGAGCCTGGATGGCAACTTAGGTATTCTGGCTCTGGAGCCCATGCTTTTCACAACTTCCTGGTAAATATCTCCAACCAGAGATATTGCTGTTCCAGAGGTAAACCCAAAGAGAAGCAGCCAGCAAAGGGCCAGCCAATCAGAGTCCTTAATGTATGCTTATTAACATCAAATGATGGAACATACTACTTGTGAAGGCCTATTCTGTTCCCTGCACTGTGCCAATGGATTTTGTCTGCATTCTTTTATATGCCCCATCACTATTATACAAGCCATTATTGTACTTATAAATGAAAAGAAAAAAATGGGGCTTATGGAATTGTTTTTTTTTTTTCTATTTTGTATCAAAAGAGAACTACTATATCTGTTCCTCAACCCATCTAGCTTCTGATCCAAGGCCTCCACTGAAACGCCTCTTGCTGAGATTACAAATGAATTTGCAGTGCTAAATCCAGGGGACACTTTCTGATGTTCAGCTCACTGGTCCTCTCTTCTGTACTGTGCTGTGATAGTCACTTCATCTTTCATTGCTTCCAGACCACAGTTTTTTCTAGGACCATTTCTCTGACCCGCTCCCCTGCCCCAACCCATTTCCCTATTTCTTTTTCTTGCCCTGGTCTGTAAATGTTGGTCTTCAGGAGCACATTCACAGCCCTTCTGAATCTACATTTTCCTTGGATGATCTTATCCACTACCAATGAAATGCCAGAGGCAGGGGAGACGCTACCATACCCTTGACACCCATCAGCTTCATTTGGAAGTTTTTTGTTTTAGACAAGGTCTTCTGTATCACCCAGGCTGGTCTTGAATTCATGGACTCAAGCCATCCTTCCATCTCAGCCTCCCTGAGTAGCTCTGACTATAGATATGCACCACCATGCCTAGCTTACCTATCACCTTGAGACAAAGATTAGAGACTTCTGCCCATATAAGCATCTCAAATTCAAGTGTATCAAGTTGAACACATGCAAGCTTTTCTTGCACCAACTCAACCCTGACCCCACCCCACTCTGCTCCTCTGTTGTTTTAGTTGAGGTGCTGACATCCACCCAATTACCCAAACACAGAACCTGTAAGTCAAGTTTGACTTTGCTTCTGTGGCCCTCACAATCCTCTCAGATATCTAGGAGCTGAAATTCTATTTCCTGAAATTCTACCTCCTTTGAATTTGCTCACTTCTCTCCACAGACAAGAGAGACCTAATGTTGGCCATCTCTCATCTAGGTGTCTGATAGCTTTGGTCCTCCAATCTGGCCTCCTTCGCTGCTTTCTCCACCCTAGTCAGAAACTTTAGGAGTTCAAATATAGAGAATATTATGGCCAGGTTTGAGCGTTCAACCCGTTTTTTGACCTTTACTATTCTCAGGATAAACTCAAAGCCCCTCAACAAGACAGGGAAAGCTCTCTGGAAATCTGTTTCAGTCTTTGAGAACTATTTTTCTTGGGACTCCAACTTTGTTCTCCATTTGCACCAATTTTCTTCCAGTTTCCTAGTCAAAGTGCCTGACTGTTTTTCTGGGTTTTGTTTGTTTGGTTTTGGTTTTCCCTCCCAAAGTTTAATAACCTCAAAGTCACCTCCTTCAGGGGGCCTTCTGTGATCCACAGACTGGATTAGATCTTTCTCTGTAGTGCTCCTATATTCCTTATGAATATTTCTGTCACTGAATTTTCATTATTTATTTATAATTATTTGCTTGGGCATTGTCACTATTTGGGAGGTTCTTGTTGATATCAGGACCTATTGAATTCTCAGGATCTAGCATGTAAAAGGCCCTCAGTGGATGCTTTTGTTGAATGAATCTGAATGACTTTCCCGAGGTTAAATTGCAAAGAACTTGTGAAACTGTAACCAAAATATCTTCTACTGTAAAACTCATGTTTATTCCACTATGGTATTTGCACATTAGGGTGTTTAAACTCATTGAAGAGTTAAGACTCTGTTAAAAGGTTTTCCTTCTAGCTTTAAAAATTGATTTTACTTTTTTAATAATCTATTCACATGATTCACTCATCAAAAGGTATAGTACTCAGTAAAAAGTCTTGTTCCCATTTTTTGCCTCCAACTTCCTACTTCCCCAAATAGCCCTATGAGTTAGGTGCCACTTCTGTGGTCCCTCTGCCTTGAGATAACAAATCTTGTCAGTTTCTTATATCTCTTTCTAGAATTTCTTTTTGCAAATGTATGTAAATATGAAATTTTATATTCTTTTTTGCCTTTAAAAAGGTATTGATTTTTTTTAACTTCCCTATTTTTTTCTGAGGTGAGTATTAGCAAAAAGTGCTAATCAGTACCCAGCTTGAATGAACTCACAGGAAGGGAGACTTGGGAGAAGACAGCTATTGGATGAGGGGAGAAGAAAATCTGCTTACTTACTGACCTCTTGGGACACGCAGGGGCCTCCAAGACAGAGCCTGTGGTCCAGATAACTCCCCCAGGCAGATTCTCAAGCTCCTTAAGAGTTACCTTGTCTTTGGAACTCTCTTAGGCCACTCCCCTTGATGCAATATCTGGGTTTGGGCAGAAAGGAGGGTGCTGCAGAGCCCGCCCCTTCTGAGCTGTTTGGACAGCTCCTCTTTTCAGAACAATTCAGGCTTCACTGTGACTCAGACCTCAGCTCAAATCTCTGCTCAGAAGCAAGATGGCTGAGATGGACAGAATGCTTCACTCTGGAAGGAAAAGGCATTCCAGGTCAAATTAAGTCTGCCAAACCCCTTCACTAGGGTTCTAGAAGGAATCTGGACAAGTTTTATGATGTGGTTTTTCTACGCCTTGATTCCATGTTTGTTCATAGGTAAGTATGAATTAAAATACATCTGGTTGTTTGGGCCTTCGATTAAGAAGGTGAAAAATACTTTCCCAGGGTTTGGGGTTGCAATACCTGTATAGAACATTTTATGTCTGTTTTTAAAAAGGTTTCTCACCTCTTACATCAGCATTCCCACATCTCAAAGAAAAGAAAAGCCCTGCACTATGTTTGGAAACCTCTCTCCTAAGTGTCTGCTGAACTATCTAGAAAGACTTCATTAAAATAGTCTAAAAGTTGGCATAGCTCTGTGCATTTTGCTTTTTATCTCATTACCTGGTATTACAAGGTGCAATGGAATTCTCAGTCTATTTATCTATGCTGTTTAAAGTAACATAATTAAGGATTCTAACAAAACACATGAATAGACAATTTGAGAACTTAAATTTGGGGTACAAGCCTTATAAAAATTGGATTTCTTTCTTGGTCTTTGCAGAAAAGGTATTCTATAGCATTTTAGAAAATATTTGGTTGGGGAATTTTCTCTTACAGTACTATTACAACATTTTCTCTACTCCACTCCTGGTTGCATGTATGTACCTGCTTTATTGGTCCAAAAATTGCTTTATTGGTCCTTAACTGTTGGTATTTCTCCATGTCAAACTGCATTTAAGAGAAATTTTTAATTTTAATACCAGTCACTTTGTGATGTCAGTGGGAGTCTCAAGTTAGTTGATTTGGTTTGTTTCTTTCAACACAGAACTAATATTCTAGTTTGTTTAAATCAGGTAATAAATCAGGCAATGTTTAGAATTGGTTTAAACATCCAACTTAGTGTTCCTTCCTATTCCCAAATCCTTCACAGCTCTCAGTTGCACAGGACGTCCAAATTTTGCATGTCCATTTCTCATAACACAGTACATTCAGACCCCATCCTGTATTTATTTGATTCTCATTCTCCTTGAAAACATTCGGATTGCAGGCAGGTGCTGTCTTCACAGTCAGTACATTCTATCTGATTTCCTCTTCCTGGTCTTTATATATAATTTCCCACCAGAAGCACTACCTCCATTTCCTTTCCCCATCCCAAGTCCATGTTCCCATAATCATTCCAGGCAGATCCTTCTCCCTGCAGACATTTCCCAGAACTCTGTCCTTTGGCACTTGACTCCATGTGCTCTAGCTTCGTTAGGTTGCTTTGCTTTTCAACACAGAAGAACCTGTATGTCTTTTCTGGTGTCCCCCAAACCCCTAGCACAGGTCAAGTATGCTGGTTGTTTGGTAAGTTAGTTAGTTGATTGTTTAATTTTGGGGACAAAAAAGTTGCCAAAGGCAGAAGATGGGAGGCCAAATGACAATCAGAAAGGTTAACATTTTTTAACCTGACATTTTCTTCATTGAATTCAGTCTTTTGAGGCTTTTCTTAAAAAACTCCTGTTTCAAACAGACCTGGGGGTAAGTGCTTTCTTCTGACACTTAACAGACTTACAGATAAACAAAAAGAAATCGGTAGTAGAAACCAAAAGATGTCAGAGTCAAAAAGACTTAAAAGTGTGAATTTTTGCTTTATCACTCCCTTGTTCAGTGACAAGATCATATAACTTTAGTTTTCTCACATGTGAAGTGGTTATCACGGTCACCTTGAAGTGTGGAGGAGTTAACTAAAATGATGCAAACAAAATCACTTTGAAGACTTCGATGGTGGTGCAAACAGATGGTGGTGTCAGCAGATAAGTGCAGGTTGCTTTTTTGCAATTTTGACCACTTCCTCTGGATTGTGTAGGTGCCTGTGAGGAATTCTGCAAATTCTAAATGAACTTCTGTTGGTAACTAGATCACTGAACAGATGGGTAGTTTTGTTGCTTTCTTTCATAGAAATCATTTGCCTTGCTTTGTTCCTTCCAGTAAGAGTATTGTATTTAGGAAACTGATTCTTCCTACAAATAATAATCACATTAATGACAATGACAATCACAATTGCTGTTTCTGTGCTCCAGTTTGGTAAAAAATATACTCTTGACTTCTCACATCAATCCTGCAAGGCAGTTGTTATTTCCCCCATTTTACACACTAGGAAACGGACTTGGAAACCTTCAATTATTTGTCTAAGTACATACATTCTAGGAAGAGGGGGAATTGGAATTTGGTTCTGGTTTCTCTAGCTCCAGAAAAAAACTGAGACATTGGGCTGGGGATGTGGTTCAAGCGGTAGCGCGCTCTCCTGGCATGCGTGCGGCCTGGGTTCGATCCTCAGCACCACATACAAACAAAGATGTTGTCCGCCGACAACTAAAAAATAAATATTAAAATTCTCTCTCACACACACTCTCTCTTAAAAACAAAAACAACAACAACAACAACAAAAAAAAACCAAACAGACATTGACACAGGCAAAGGGAGGAGGAACAAAGTAAAGGAAACAGTAGTGCCTTTTCTGATGCATTTGACTTGAAGGTTATTGAAGGAAAAGAATGGTGGAAGAGGACTCAAATGAAGGGAGTTGACATCAGACCCAGCTGGGTCTCTTACAGGGAAGAGATGCTGATTTCTGCCTAGAAAGTTTGCCCACAGTTCATGGTGGGCAGCCTTCATGCTCCCTTCTTTTTTGTGACTTAAGATTTTAGGATAGAAGTGTTCAGCATAAACCTTAGAGCAGCAGAAAGGACTAATTTAAGTTGGATGAGAGATTAGGGGGAAAAAAAAAAGTAAGACATAAGCTGTTTCCCAAGGAAGTTAAGACTTGCTTCAGTTCTGTTTTTATTCAGAGCACCAGATTCCGAGCTGGGTGCTGATTAGCAGAGAGATGAAAACAAAACAAAACAAAAAATCCAAAAACAGTCCTTTGTTTTCAGATAACTGAAGTCTTTGACATCTGGAGTTGAAATGTAGTATTAATTATTCTTTTGGCCACCAGAAATAAGGTCTAGATCAGTGGGTCCCAATCTTGAATGAACATTGAAATCACCTGGAGAGCTTTTTACAACCAGAGATTCTGAACTAATTTAGGATGTTGCTGGGGGCATTGGGGTTTTTCAAAACTTCCTGGATGGGGCTCTTTAAGAGAAGTGGTTGATTACAGGGCTGGGCAGGGAGAATACAAGATGAGACAGGAGTGTCCTGTGGTAAGTAATGAAGGGCTCTGAAGAGGACAGGGGAGGTAAATTCAACACCACATGTTGGATTGAATCCTGGAATGGAAAAAGACATTAGTGGAAAAATTGGAAAAACCTAAATAAAGTCCGGAGTTTAGTTACAGTAACACACCAACACTGGTTCCTTAGTTTTGGTAAACGAGTCATGGTTGGATAAAATGTTGGCATGGTGGAAGCAGAGTGATGGGTATATGAGAACTCTGTGTACTGTCCTTGCATCTCTTTTTCTGTAGATCTAAAATTATTTTTTAAAAAGTCTATTAATAATAATTACATGAAAAGGGGTGAAGAATAGAGACAAGTCAAATGGACACAGGAGTCAAGCTGAAAGAGTCCCCGGTGTCCAAAGTTGGAACAATTTGAATAATAAAATAATAACAATGTATTGGTTTTAATCATAGAATAAAATAAATAGGAATCCATAGTGGTAGAAATAAATAATTGAATAGATAAACAGTGGAGAATACTCTTTCCTACCAAATTCCAATTAAATGAAAAAAATCACTATTAGTACATAATAACAGTACTTGTTGTAAGAACTCTCCACCAATAGATGCAAAATTAATGCGTGGAAGTTTGAAGAGAAACAGAATATTTACATAGTCTCAAAGCATTTCTCCTAAGGTGCTAATTAACACTAAAGGGGAAATTGATGGCTTTACTGTGGAGACATTGCCTTAACAAAGTGATCAAGATTAACATTCTGGTTAAAAGACATACCGACATAGTGTGCTCCCTGTGAGGACATGGCAAAATGTATAACCTCAGTCAAATCATGTGAAAGCATCAGACAAACCCCAACTGAGAGACAGTCTGCAAAACAGCTGACCAGTACTCTTCAAAAATGTCAAGGTCGTAAAAGACAAAGACACACTGAGAACAGATTGGAAGAGACTAACTATTTGTGACAACTGAATGGGGAGTCCTGGACTGGTTCCTAGGGGCAGTGCAAAGAGCCTTAGGGGAACTAGTGAAGTGTGAATAAAGACTGAAGCTTAGTTAATCATATTCATCAATATTAATATCTCAGTTTTCCAAATTGTACTACAGTCATGGACCCCTGGGCCCCTGAGTGAAAGGTGTGTGGGAGCTAACCGCTATTTTGTAATTCCTCTGAAAGTCTGAAGTATTTCAAAATACAACTAATTTTCACCATTTTACTGGGCTAAGATCAGATTTTGGCAGGACTGTGCTCCTTCTGGAGGCTCTAGGGGAGGATCTATTTCCTTGCCATTCCTAGCTTCTAGTGGCCACCTGTGTTCCTTGCACACGGCCCCCTTCCATGGTTTGTATGTACCACCATTTGTTTAACCATTCACCTATTGAAGGACCTCTGGGCTGATTCCAGTTTGACTATGCACATTCATGTGCAGGATTTATATTATGAAAATTTTCATTTCCCTAGGATAAACACCTAAGAGTGCAATTGCTAGGTCGGACAGTAATTGCATGTTTAGTTTTACAAGAAACAGCCCATTTTCTAGAGTGAAGGTACTATTTTACATTCTTACCAGTAATGTCTGAGGGATCTACTTTTTCTGTCTCCTTGCCAGCTTTTGCTTTTGTTATTTTAAAAATTTTTGCCAGCCAGGCATGGTGGCATATGCCTATAATCCCAGCAGCTTGAGAGGCTGAGGCAGAAGGATCACTAGTTCAAAGCCAGCCTCAGCAACTTAGTGAGACCCTAAGTAACTCAATGAGACTCCATCTCTAAAATAAATACAAAAAAGGACTGGGGATGTGGCTCAGTGGTTGAGTACCCCTGGATTCATTCCCTAGTGACCAAAAAAAAAAAAAAAAAAAAAAAAAAATGCCATTCTGATAGTTGTATACACTGCTATCTCATTGTAGTGTTATTTTGTTTTTCTGTAATAGCTAAATATGCAATATTTTTTTCACTGCCTATTTGCATGTGATAAATCACCTTTGGTGAAATGCTTCTTTGTACCTTTTGCCCATTTTTTAATTGGATTGTTAGAATTTTTTTTTTTGCAGGTTTTCTTCCTCACCTAAGCAACTTTATATTATTTATTTATTTAAATTAGCTATATATGACAGCAGAATGCATTTTGATTCATTGTACACAGTTGCAGCACAACTTTTCATTTCTCTGATTGTACACGATGTAATGTCGCACTATATGTGCAGTCATACACGTACTCAGGGTAATAATGTCCATCTCATTTCCACCATCTTTCCTGCCCCCATACCCCTTCCCCTCCTCTTCCTCCCCTTTGTCCAATCAAAGTTCCTCCATTTTCCCATGCGCCCCCCCACCATTATGGATCAGCATCCACTTATCAGAACATTTGGCCTTTGGGTGTTTGGGATTGGCTTATGTCGCTTAGCATGATGTTCTCTAGTTCCATCCATTTACCTGCAAATGCCATAATTTTTTTCTCTTTTAATGCTGAGTAATATTCTATTGTGTATATATACCACAGTTTCTTTATCCATCCATCTATTGAAGTGCATCTAGTTTACTTCCACAGTTTAGCTATTGTGAAAAGAACTGCTATAAACATTGATGTGGCCACATTACTATCAGTATAGTATGCTGATTTTAAATCCTTTGGATAAAGACAGAGGAGTGGGATAGCTGGGTCAAATGGTGGTTCCAGTCCAAGTTTTCTAAGGAATCCTTTTCCAGACTGGTTGCACCAATTTGCAGTGCCACCAGCAATGTATGGGTATACCTTTTTCCCCACATCCTCTCCACTTATTATTGCATGTATTCTTGATAACTGCCATTCTGACTGGTGTGAGATGAAAGAGTAGTTTTGATCAGCATTTCTCTAATTACTAGAGATGCTGAACATTTTTTCATATATTTGTTGATTGATTATACAGCTTCTTTTGAGAAGGGTCTGTTCAGCTCCTTAGCCCATTTATTGACTGGGCTATTTGTTTGTTTGGTGTTCAGTTTTTTGAGTTCTTTATATATCCTGGGGATTAGTACTCTATCTGATGTGCTTGTGGCAAAAGTTTGCTCCCTTTCTGTAGGCTCTCTCTTTACTTCATTGATTGTTTCCTTTTCTGAGAAGAAGCTTTTTAATTTGAATCCATCCCATTTAATTCTTGATTTTATTTCTCATGCTGTAGGAGTCTTGTTATAGAAGTTGGGGCCTAATTTGACGTGATGAAGATTCGGGCTTACTTTTTCCTCTATTAATTGAAGGCTCTCTGGTCTAATTCCTAGGTCCTTGATCCACTTTGAGTTGATTCTTTTTTGCATGGTGAGAGATAGGGGTTTAGTTTCATTTTGCTGCATATGGATTTCCAGTTCTCCCAGCACCATTTGTTAAAAAGGCTATCTTTTCTCCAGTGTATGTTTTTGGGATCTTTGTCTAGTATGAGATAACTGTTTTTATGTGGATTTGTCTCTGTGTCTTCTATTCTGTACCATTGCCCTACATGTCTATTTTGGTGCTAATACCATGCCATTTTTGTTATTATAGCTTTGTAGTATAGTTTAAGACCCGGTATTGTGTTGTCTCCTGCTTCACTCTTCTTGCTAAGGATTGCTTTGGCTATTCTGGGTCTCTTATTTTTTCAAATGAACGTCATGATTGCTTTTTCTATTTCTATAAGGAATGATGGGATTTTAATTGGAATCACATTGAATCTGTATAGCACTTTGGGTAGTATGGCCATTTTGACAATATTAATTTTGCCTGTCAAAGAGCATGGGAGATTGTTCCATCTTCTGAGGTGTTCTTCAATTTCTTTCTTTAGTGTTCTATAGTTTTCATTGTACAGGTCTTTCCCCTCTTTTGTTGATTCCCAAGTTTTTTGCTTTTTTTTTTTTTTTGAGGCTATTGTGAATGGAGTAGTTTTCCTAATTTATTTTTCAGAAGATTCATCACTGATGTATAGAAATGCATTTGATTTATGGGTATTGATTTTATATCCTGCTACTTTGCTGAATTCATTTATTAATTCTAGAAGTTTTCTGGTGGAGTTTTTTGGATCCTCTATAGAATCATGTCGTCAGCAAATAATGGTAGTTTGAGTTCTTCTTTTCCTATTTCCTATTTTCATATTCCTTTAATTTCTTTCATCTGTCTAATTGCTCTGGCTAGAATTTAAGGACAATGTTGAATTGGAGTGATGAAAGAGAGCATCCTTGTATTGTTCCAGTTTTTAGAGGGAGTGCTTCCAATTCTTATTATAATTCTTGGAGTTGAGTAGATTAGTTCCTCTGCTTTATTTGCAAAATTATTTTAGTTTGGGTTAGCTGCTCAACACATGCTGAGTGTATATATATAGATCTACACACACACACACACACACAGAGAAGAAAAAGTAGTTTTGGTTATTCTAATTCCTTTGCCTTTTAAAATAAAATTTACAAAAACAACCTTGACAGGCCTTTGATAGAATTGTGTGAAACCTGTGTGTCAGTTTGGAGGAGAATTGCCATCTGAACTATTTTGAATATTCCAATCCGTGAACATGATATGTCTCTCCATTTATTTAAGTCTTTTTTAGTTTTTCACGTCAACATTGAAAACTTTTCTCCATATCAATCCTGATATATTTTGTTGGATTTGCATTCATGCATTTCATTGTTTTTTGAGTGATTGTAGTTTTAATTTCTATGTGTAAATCTTCATTGCTAATCTATGGAAATATGATTAATTTTGTTTATCTTATGTCTTTCGAACTTACTTGGAATATCAAGAATTGTTTTTGTTCTTGTTTTATTCCATGGGATTTTCTACATACGCTATTATATCATCTGTAAATTGAGGGAGTTTTACTCCTTCCTTTCTAATCAGTATTTTTTTTTATTCTTTTGCATTCCTTAATACAGTGACTAGAATTTCTAGTATTCTGTTGAATAAGAGTGGTGAGAGTGGAAATCCTTGCCTATTCTTGCTCTTAGTGGGGAAGAATTCAGTCTCTTACTATGTTGCTAAAATCATAGCTGTAGACTTTTTGTGGATGGTCTTTCTCAAGTTCAAATAAACTCCTTGCTCTTTTTAACTGAAGAGAGACTTTGTTTTGTTTTAATCATGTATGAGTGTTAGGTTTTATAAATACTTTTTCTGTGTCAACTGAAAAGATTATGTGGTTTTTCTTCTTTAGTTTATTGACATGGTGGATTGCACTAATTGATTTTTAAATGTTGAACCACCCTTGCATACCTGGAAAAAATCCTACTTGGTCATAATTTTTATACATTATTAGATCTGGATTACTAATATTTTATTGATTTTTTTGCACCTAAGTTCGTAAAAACACTTATGCAAGTTATTTTTGTTTGGGTTGGGGCTGTATCTCAGTGGTAGAGAATTTGCCTAGCACATACAAGATTCTATGTTCAATCTCCAGCACTGTAAACAAACAAACAAAGTATAAATTGTCTTTGTCTGGTTTTGCCATCAGGGTAATACTAGCCTCATAAAATAAGTTGGAAATTTTTCTTTCCTCTTCTATGTATTGAAGCAGTGTGTGTAAAGTTTGTGTTAATTCTTCTGTAAATGTTTGGTAGCATTCTCTAGTGAAACCATCTGGGTCTGAAGACTTAATTTTTGAGGGCTTTTAAAGTATATAATTGAAGTATATTCATGAATAAATTATATTAATACATAATTTTTATTATATGAAATGTAGCCTTACATTTATACAGCTTCATATTTCCAAAATAGTTTTTTTTTTAATTTTCCCAGAGGAAGGATGTCAGAGGAGACCATGCTTCACCCTCCTGTCCCACCCCCACCCCCACATGGCCTTTTTCCTTTCCATCTCTTTGATGATTTCAAAGTGAGGAATTGGGAGGTCAGGAAGCCTCCTTGTGGGTGCCCCAGGTGTTTCCTCATAGGGCTGATTGTGGCTAGTACGTGTGAGATGAAGGTGTATCACCAGTGTCCTACATTAGAGAAGAGGCAAGGGAATCAGATGAGGTATCCCCAGAAGCCCCCTGGCCCCATTTCTTTGCGGTAAGAGGGCTTGATAACAAACAGCAGGTGCCAATATGGAGATAGGCACAGAGGGCCCCAGCTGTCCCCTCACTCCACTGTGCTGTCGATGTTATCACTGTGATTATAACAGCAAAGGGAGGCAGGTGTTGGGCATTAAAATAGGAGCATGTCAAATGGAGAAGAGAGGATTTCAGTAGAGGGTCAAGATCACTCTGGTGTTACCTGCAAGGCTGTGCTTTGGGGTACCCAAAGTCCTGATGAGAGTAGATTCAGCTTCACAGGCTTCTTTCATTCTGAGCAAACCATTCTGGATGCACCGCACACATCTATGTGAGCAGATACTTATGTCCCAGATTGGCTCATGGCCTTGCAATTGCTCTGGGGTGGAGTCTCTAGGCTGGCTTAGCACCTCTTATGACTGGACTCACTTCATAGCTGACCTGAGCGTACACTCCCCACCTGGAAGCTGATGCCCCATTTTGCACTGTTAGAGGTCATGAAGGGATGTGCTTTCATACCAAATGTTGGCATGAGCAGGAGAGGAATATGACAAGAAGCTGGCAAGAGCCTGCATGGGTTTGCCACAAAGGAGTGGGAGGCTCAAGTTGCTTAAGGTGACATAGCACATGACTGCATCAAAGCCTGGAATAAGGGCCTGTCATAAGCAATGTCCTTCAGGGTTAATGTCCAGAATATATAAGGAATTCAAATAGCAAAACAAACAAAACACCCAAGTAATCTGATTGAAAAAATGGATAATAGATCTAAATAGACATTTATTTTTAAAAAGACACACAAATGGCTAACAAGTATATGAAAAATGTTCAATATCATTAATCATAAGGTAAATGCAAATCAAAACCATAATGATTTAACACCTCACCCCAGTAAGAGTGACTATTATCAGGGTTGGGTTGGAGCTCAATGGCAGAATGCTTGCCTGGCATGTTTAAGACTCTGGGTTTGATTCCCAGGACAGACCAAAAACAAATGTCTATTATCAAAGAGATTAAAGATAACAAGTACTGACAAGTATGGGAATATTTGCACAGTATTGTTAGGAATATAAATGAATATAGTGACTATTGAAAACTGTGTGGAGCTTTCTCAAAAAATTAAAAAATAAGAATACCACATGATCCAGCAATCCTACTACTGGGTATATATCCAAAGGAAATGAAATCAGTATGTTGAAGAGATATCTACATTCCCGTGTTCATTGCAGCACTATTCACAATAGACAAGAGATGGAAATAACCTAAATGATAAATTTATAAAAAGACAAAACTGTGGTACATATACAGTGGAATACTGTTTGTCCATAAAAAGGATGAAATTATTTCATTTGCAACATCGTGGATGTAACTGGAGGATATTACATTAAATGAAACCAGGCAGACTCAGAGATATTACATGATCTCATTCAGATGTGGGATCCCAAAACGTGGATCTCATAGAGATTTAGAACAGAGTGGTGATTACCAGAGCATGGGGGGAGTAGGAGAGAGGGAGGGAAGAGGAAACAGTTTGGCCAACAGGTACTAAATTATATTTAGATTTGAGAAATTCTGATATTCTGAATGGCAGCTATTATGAAGACAACAACCATAAGTGTTGGGGAGGGTGTGGGGGAAAAGGCACACTCATACATTGCTGGTGGGACTGCAAATTGGTGCAGCCAATATGGAAAGCAGTATGGAGATTCCTTGGAAATCTGGGAATGGAACCACCATTTGACCCAGCTATCTCTCTCCTCGGACTATACCCAAAGGACTTAAAAACAGCATACTACAGAGACACAGCCACATCAATGTTTATAGCAGCACAATTCATAATAGCTAAACTGTGGGGCCAACCTAGATGTCCTTCAGTGGATGAATGGATATAAAAAAATATGGCATATATACACAATGGAATTTTACTCAGCAATATGAGAGAATAAAATCATGGCATTTGCAGGTAAATGGATGGTGTTGGAGAAGATGATACTAAGTGAAATTAGCCAATCCCCCCCCAAAAATGCCGAATGTTTTCTCTGATATAAGGAGGCTGACTCATAGTGGGGTAGGGAGAAGGAGCATGGGAGGAATAGATGAATTCTAGATAGGAGAGAGGGGTGAAAAGGAAAGGGAGGAGGCAGGGGATTAGCAAGGATGGTGGAATATGATGGACATCATTAACCAAAGTACATGTATGAAGACACAAATTGGGTGTCAATATACTTTATATACAAACAGAGATATGAAAAATTGTGATATATATGTGTAATAAGAATTGTACTATATAAAGACATGAATTGGTGTGAAAAAAAATTCTGATATTCTATTGCACAGTAGAGTGAGTATAGATAATGAAAATGTATTAGATATTTCTAAAAGGCTGGAAGAAAGGACTTTGGATGTTTTTTTCCCCACAAAGCAATAATACATGTTTGAGGAGATAGATACTGATTTGAACATTGATTTGATTTGACCATTACACAATATGTGTGTGTATCAAAGCACCACGTGGTAGGTGTACCATAAATATGTACAATTTTTATATGTTTGTTAAAATAAGAACATACATAACATGCCTACATAATAGGCTTTGGTTTTCTCATTTGTATAGTGAACCAATGGTCCTTAGTCCCAGTAGGGTAATGAGGATTAAAGGAACAATCTAGCACATAGCTTAATAGAATATAAGATCTTGCTTAAGATTGCCCATTATTATGGTTAATATGCCCTTTTATCACAAAGGCAGAATTATAATTATGGTAGCCAAAACTTAGCATTAGCACAAGTATGATAAAATTAGAGTTGTCATCATTCATAAACCTGTGTGGCCTTTCACTGGACGCTACCAGTCTGAAGCTGTGGCATTCCCCCATTGTCAGCCACCCCTCAGCCTTCCTCTCTGCCTTCACCCAGATGGAGTGGCCAGTCTGCCTGCCCCTCAGAACCTCTCTGTGAACTCAACCAACATGAAGCATCTCTTGACATGGAGCCCAGTGATCCTGCCTGGAGAAACAGTACACTATTCTGTTGAGTATCAGGGGTGAGTGATTGGTTTTTGTTGTTTGAATAATTTTTCCTCCCTCAGACAGCAATTGGTTTCTGGAGACACAGCCCCTTCCTTCTTGACTCAAGGAGGCCCTTGTGAGCCCAGGGGTGGATTATCTCCAATGATCTGCCCCCTCTGTGTGAGTGGGCATTGAAAGAGTCAAGGAAGCAAGGAACTGCCCTTTGGTTTTGACAGTGAACTCTCTGGAAACATGAATGTGTAGACATACATTTTTTTTTTTAATATTTATTTTTTAGTTATCGGCGGACACAACATCTTTGTTTGTACGTGGTGCTGAGAATCGAACCCGGGCCGCACGCATGCCAGGCGAGCGCGCTACCACTTGAGCCACATCCCCAGCCCATAGACATACATTTTGTTGTGGCTTCTTTTCAACAGTGAGTCAGCTGTCCAAAGAGTTTGACCCTGACTTGAGATGGACAAATCACTGGAGACCCAGATCCTTTGGGAGGAGAGAGAGATCTCAGTTTTCTTGACTATATATAGTCTTGTACTTAGAAGCCGAAACAAATATTCGCCCTAAAGATCAGCTGGCCCTGGGGCCTACCAGGCTCTAGTCTTCTCCAGGAATTTGCAACTGTTGAGTAGTGACAGCAGCAGAGAAAGTGCTCAATGTATTTCATTAGCAGTAAATACAAACTGATCACATTATTAGAATATGTAGGTATTGTAGGCTCAGGACACAGCTGACAACATTTCTGGATATAGGGAACTTAATATCTGAAGGAGGAGATGGGCAGAAAATATAATAGGTCCATTCTTTTTCAGTGTGGTATCCTTTAGCCACAGGGAGTTATTTAAGTTTAAATTAATTTAAATTCAACTCAAATATCTGCTTCCCATTCACACCGGTCACATTTTGGATGCTCCAGAGCCATACGTGGCTTAGTGGCTGCCATATTGAGCACTACCAGTACTGAACATTTCCATCAGTTCAGAAAGTTCTACTGGGTAGCAATGCTTGAGGCAATTTCAGAGAGTGATTTGTGCTAGAACAACTGTAAGGCTGAGGCAAAAGGGCTGACTCTGCAGCTGCTTTTTAATAGGTGGTTGGAAAGGCCTCTCTGAGGTGGTGATCCTTACATCAGATCTGCAAGGAACCATCCCTGTGCACGGCAGGGACAGATCATTTGAGAGAGTGAACAGCTGATCAAAGGTCCTTTGGAATTAAGAGATCAGCATTCTGGGAGAAATGACCAGGAGGTCAGTGTGGCAAAAATCTCTCTCTTCTGAGCTGGGTGAGAGAGAAGGCCAGAATCTTATAGCAATGGGGATGAGTTTGGATTCCATTCTAAGAGCTGTAAAAAACCATGGAAGACAGAAATGTCATGGTATGCTGAGGGTGGTGAATGGCTTGAGGGACAGCAAGAGTGGAGGCTGGGAGACCTCAGCAAGGCAGGACATGAGGGTGGCTGAGATAAGGGTGCTGACTGTGGACATGGAGAGAAATGCACAGATTGGGGTTCATGCCTAGGTTTCCCTTGGCTGGTGACAAAAGGAGTGAAGAATGGATGGTTGGTGAGGGAAGAGAGTGGAGGAGCTGGGGGTGGGGAGCAAATGCTGACTATAACGAGTGGGAGAATGGAGGCAGTTCCCATCACCTTTGTGCCTGGGTCAAGGGGTTGGTGTGACGCTGCATCTTCTTTTCTTTGGCCAGAGAGTACGAGAGTCTGTACATAAGCTGGATCTGGATCCCCACCAGCTGGTGCACGGTCATTGAAGAACCCAAGTGTGATGTCACGGATGACATCACTGCCACAGTCCCTTACAAACTCCGCGTCAGGGCCACATCAGGCTCCCAGACTTCTGCCTGGAGCACCCTGAAGCACCCCTTTAATCGAAACTCAAGTAAGGCACTTTTTTCCTTACTCTCTGCTCTCCCATGCTCCCCTTCTCATCTTCACCAAGACTTTCAGGGTCCTTTTTACCATCAAAATAATCTTGCAAAGCCAGAGTATGGTGGATGCAAACCACTCTTACTGATACATTTTTTAAAAATATTTTTAGTTATAGATGGACAGGATACCTTTATTTTTATTTGTTTGTTGATTTATTTAATGAGGTGCTGAGGATCAAACCCAGTGCCTCACATGGGCTAGGCAAATGCGCTACCACTGAGCTAAACCCCCAGCCTACTGATGATATATTTTTAAAATTGCTGATCACTTCCCTCTCTTTGGTTCTTTGGCTTTGGATGTTGTTGCTGACTGTCTCAGTCAGGGTTTGTGGATGGTGGAGACACTGGCATTGGGAACCTGGCTGTTCTGGAAATAGGGAGATAGCACTAAGACTGCCTCTGACTATACCGCTCATACCTCCATAAATCTTGTACTGCCTCCCTTCTGGTGCCTCATGAATTCCATATTTACTGACTGTCAGCAACTTTGTTGTTTAAAAAGATCTATTTCTTTAATGGCCATGAGAAATAGTGCCCTTCTGTGGTTGCTGGGAAATGACTCTTCTAATTGCTATAGTACCTGGAAAATGATTGAGAAAGAAGAATCCGGGTAGGTGTTCACATATAGCTGAGTTCAAGCAATGGCCAGAGCATGAAAGGATATGCAGAGGTGCAAAACAGTAGAAGCCAGGACTGGATGGATGGCAGAGGGTAGAGAAGCATCTATCCATGTGGCTTTGATATGAAGCTTGTCAAGTCAGCAGAAGGTAGCCATGGAAGAGAGAGTGTCTAGGCAAGGTCTGTCTCACAGCACAATCCTTCTGGCTGCTGTTTGGAAAGTGACCTGGAATGGGCAAGCCTGTCCAGGGCAGTGGAAGAACAAGGAGAGGATTGTAACACTCCAGCTGATTCAAGATGGAGCCCAGTCCCAAGCGAGGAGGAGAAGGACGAGGAGGAAAAGATGAATTCAAGAGACATGATGAGTTTGAAAGGACAGGGCTTGGAGACCAGTTATTAGGGGATAGGGCCGGGAGAGATGGTGATGGTGTCCAGCTTCTGATTAGAGTCAGAGAGGATGCCATTCACAGCAGAGACACTGGGAGGAGCAACTGGTCTTGAGCAATGAGGGACATCTCTGTCTCTGTGCCCTTTGTGATGGAGATTCCAGCAGGATAGCATGCCGTGGATGCCTGACTGGCGGCTGGACATCAGGATCTGGGCCTCAGAGAGGTCAAAGCCAGAGACACACAACACAGAGTTGGTAGCTAAAGATTTGGGAGAGTGTAAGATTATCCAGGGAGAAGATATGGGAGACAAAGAGACCCTGGGGTCTTGGGGAACCTCGGGGTTTAGCATGTCTATGGAGAGAAGGTGAATGGGCTGGGAGGTCATGGAGGGAGAAAAGGTTGAAGGAGGCCCCTGCGTGGGTCCTCAAGAAAGTGACCTCATGGAATGGAGGGGATAACAGTGTGGTTGCCGGGGTGGAAGACTGATGGAGGTGGGAAGCAGCCGGGCAGCTCTTCCCCTAAGCAGGTGTGGATGAGAATGCAGATGGTTGGGAGCTGCAGGAAGAACAAGGGCAAGGGCCTTTCGTCGCCTTGTATTCAGAGGTGGCAGAAGATTCTCTGCTGTGAGTGAGGGCAGAGGAAGTAATGGGGCAAGTCAGAGTGGTTAAGGAGCTTGTGACATTGTGTGGACCTCAGGAGAGCTCAGAAGGTGAGGGCGCCCAAGCAAGAGGCTGAGGAAGATGAAGACAGCTTTGAAAGGGAAGTTGGCCCCATGGAACCTGAGGGATGTGGTTCAAATCCCAGTTCAGCCACTTGATGCTTGGGTCCCTGCCTTTTCGTCTGTAAAAGGGGCAACAGGTTGCTCCACTGGGTAGTTGTAGGGACCACATGAGAAGAAATGTGTAAATTACTCAGCAGAGTGCTGTCCTACCATAGCACTCAACTGAGGGTAGGTGTTATCACTTTTTGCCCTAGGGATGCCTGGAGTTGAGAGCCAGAGAACAGAGGAGTGGAGGGGTGGGGCAGGAACAGGATTGTTGGAATGAAATACCAGTAGGAACTGTGGTGCCAAAAATGGATTCCTCCCTCTGGCCTCCTTCCCAGGCAATGGGAGGACTTAGTGGAAATGGCAGGATCCTAGGCACTGGGGGAGGGCACTGCAGCTCTGCCTCTGCCTGCAGTACCCAGGTAGCACCCAGCAGCCCCTTCCTCTGGCACCTGGGAGATGTCAAGACGATTGCTGGGGACTGGCAGCTGTTGGAAGGAAGACTGGGGTCAAATAGATAAGGGAGTGCCTTCCAAACTATGTGGGCAGGGCTGTGCTGTCAAATATGGGCTGAGAAGGCCAGAATAAACAGGAAAAGGTCTTGCTGCAGGGTGAGCTGAAGAAAGGAGCCCATACTTGCATCAGAAGGTTGAAGATGTGTTCTTGAGCTCTCCCTGCACAGTGGAGTCAGCAACTGAGCTGGGTGGCATGGTGATCTCTTAAAGGCATTCCATCTGTCCTTTTCCGTTTGTAAAAGGCCACTCTGACTTTTCCCCAGGAATGTGAAATATCCTTCTTTAAGGCTCCCCTGTAGAGGATCTTCTGCCCTTAACCTTGTTGGGAGCAGAGGTTCTTAGCCTCGACTGCATGCTGGAGTCGAGGAGGAGCTTGAGAACCACACTGCTGGGGCCCATTCCTGGAGGGTCTGATTTGACTGATTTGTGTGCATCCTGGTCATTGGGAGTTCAAAATTCTCCCTAGTTATTTTCATTTATAGCTGGACTTGGGATTGCCTGGTACAAAGAATAAACGCCCCTCATGGGGGAGCTAGAAACATAGACATGGGCTCAAATTCTGGTCATTTACTATGATTCTGGGAAAGTCCCTTAACATTTCCATACAAACAGAATAATATTTACCCTCTTAGGTTTCCTGGGTGGATTAAATGAGACAAGAATGCAGAATGCTTAGGACAGAGGTTCCTGGCCCAACACTGTCAAAAAATTCTTCTCTGAATTGAAACTTCGGGTCATTTTCTCTAATAATATCTATCCTCAATAAAGATGGAGGTCAGAGGACCTGGATCTGCAAGGCACATGTGGATTCATCATCAGTAGCGAGGGGGTGGGAGCTGCCTCTGTGACCCCTTCTGTTCTTGGCCTGCTGGTGGGGATCCCTCTCTCTTTGGGATCCAAGTAATGTGAAAGATGATATTTATATTTAAGTTGTAATTTCTAGAAGTCAATGTTAAAATTTGTAAAAAGTCTTTGACTTGCCAATAATATCCCTCTGTCAGGATGTGAGATAAGGCCTAGAACAGAATAGCTAACCCATCCAAAGGCCTCTGGTTTGCACATGTCTGAAAGTATTCAGGTGCCTGTACATGCCACTGTCTATGAGAACTATAGGGATGCACATGCCCTGCCAGGTATGTTCATTCCTAAGGGAAAAAGATGGGGCCTAGCTATGCTCCACATAGACCCAAGTTCAGGCAGGTGTTTGGCAAGCATTAAGAAATGGCATCTGCTCATTAGATGAGCCAAGGTGAAGAGCAATGTCTACTAAAAAATTAGGTTAGTGGAACCTGGAGCACACAATTTTAGAAGGGAAAATTATAATGTATACTTGAGTATGTAATCCCTTTTCCTCTTTTCTTGAGTATATATATTTCTGAAAAGAATAGAAGACTTTATTGAAGTTAAGAGCCACCCCACCCCCCCCCGGCAAAAAAAAAAGAATCATAGTAAATCTTTGCCATCTGTGTTTCAATCATGCATCATTCAAAAGGTGGTCCTGCCTGGGACTGGCTTTGATTCTGCCCTTGTCTTGCCAATAGCCATCCTCACCCCACCCAGGATGGAGGTGTCCAAGGATGGCTTCCACCTGGTTATTGAGCTGGAAGACCTGGGGCCGCAGTTTGAGTTCCTCGTGGCCTATTGGAGGAGGGAGCCTGGTGCCAAGGTGAGTCGGGCTTTGCGGGGAGATGGCACAGCTCTCTGAGGGTGGGTGAGGAGAGCCAGGTCCTGCAGTGCTCATTGTCTGGGCAGCCTGAGAATGAGCAGCTCTGGGTGAAGCCTGTGAAGGGAGAGATGACCAGATGCTGACCATTCCATGGGCCTCTTTAAAAAATAAAAATGCCTTAGTCCACTTTGGTCCTGGCTGGGAACCTTTTCAGGCAGATCTGCTGAAGTTTGGGGACAGCCTCATGCCACAAACTAAGCAAGATTGACCTGGAACATCTTTTGAATGGACATTTCCCCTCTCTCATCAGCTGATCTCCTCAGCCAGTTAGGGGAAGCAGGCCAGGGTGTTCCAGATCAACTGGATGATTTCAAGAGCCTACGAGGCTGGTACAAGCCTCTTGAGGGTGTGTATCTGGGCAGGGAACAGAAGGGGGCAGCCAGCCAGGAGCTGGCTTATGAATAAGCCCATTTAATTAGGAGCAGGTAGGCCATGCAGAAAGCCCAGGAGGGAGCTGCCCCTCCCCGTGGGAAGGCTGCTGTAGTCTATGTGAGTGGAGTCCAGCCCTCACAAACAGCAGCACCAGTGGAAAGTGGGGGGACACTCAAATCCGTGGAGCCCCTGTCTAAGCTGAGAGGGAGACAGGGCCTAGAGGCCCGCTCCCATCAGCACCAGGAAGTAATGGGCTTTCTCAGAGTATTAATATGGGCTCTCACAGAATCCCTGAGCAGAGCTGGCAGAGTCTCCTTTCCCAGGGCCCCCTCCCTGTGGCGGCCTTGCCTCCTTCCGGTGAGTCCTCTTCCTGTGGCCCCCTGCCCAGCTTACTCCCAGGCCCTGCCCTTCATCATTCCTTTCAACATATGCCCATGATTGTGCCTTCCCAGCCACTCAAGGCCTCTGAGCCTGAGGCCCCTCACAGTATCCTCTCCCCTTTATCCCTACTTCCAGATCCAGGTATTCAGTTTCCCAAGACCAAAGTCTTTGGAGAGGAATCCCATTGTTCATGCTCATCGGGCCAAGCTCAGTGGTTGCAGGGAGCTAGTTGGTCTCTGATAGGACCCTTCTCAGACCGGAGGTATCCCAGATCACTTAGTGGTGTCTGAGGGCAGTACATATGCCCTGCCACACACTCAATAGGGGCTTTAGGTTGGGAAGTGTCCCCTGGAAGGTGGTGGGGGCAGGTAGGGCAGGCAATAATACCAGGTTCCAGCCTTTATCCCCATGAGGTCAGAGCCAACTGATAGGACATGCCATTGCCAACCAGACAGGTGGAGTGGTGCTGGGGACAGGTCAGCGCCTGGCAGGAGGCAGCACACAGCTCCCTCAGATTCTTTGGGACAGAGTGGTTCCCCACCCTTGTAACTGGCAGGGCCAGTGCTGAAAAAGAGAAGTATGTGCCCTGAGTCACCTAGGCTCAGCCTACACAAGCCTCTGCAGGCTCAGATGCAGAGCACAGGCCCGGGGTACAGCTGAGTGTATAGACAGAGGGATGGATGGGCAAGTGGGGAGGCATGGCCCACCAGCTCTCTGATTTTATGCACTGATCTCTGTGGCAGCAGTGACCATGCCAAATCCTTGCCCAGTCAGATTTCCAAATTTCCAGTCTCGGCTCAAGTATCATCCTTTCAGAAAGGTTTCCCCTAACCACATTGTCTAAACTAGTGCCTCCCTGTCATTCTCTAGCCCCTTGCCTTTTCTCTGCACAGCCTTTATGGCCACCTGACATGTATTTATATATTATTGGTCTTCCCCACGAAAGCTCTACAACAGCAGAGACTTTGCCTCCTTTGTTCTATGCTCTGTCCCTCTTCCTGGAACAGTGCCTGATACTTATTAGGTGCCTAATAAACGTGAGTGGATAAACGAGCAACTGAGTGCACACATGCATGAGTAACAGGGAACATTCTGTACGCACCCCGGAAAGGAAATCTCTGCAGTGTTCCCTCAACCTTTCCAGTCCTGCTGCCCTCAGAGAATAACTGTGTTTTCTGTTCTCCCAAAGGAACAGACCAAAGTGGTGAGGAGTAGGGGCGTTCCTGTGCACCTGGAAACCATGGACCCAGGGGCCACATACTGTGTGAAGGCCCAGTCTCTGGTGAAGGTCATCGGGAGGCACAGTGCCTTCAGCCAGGCAGAGTGTGTGGAGGTGCAAGGTAAAGAAGGTCTGCCTGTCCCTTGGGCCCCCGCAGAGGTGACAGCCCCTCTTGGTGCATGCTCAGGTGCCTTTGATTCTGAGCCTTTTCTTGATTTCACAGACCTGGGTGGGTTCCGGTGGTGAATGTGTGCAGGAGGCCATCCTAGCGCTGGGTGGGGGTTCTTGAGCAGCTGTCATTCTCCCCGTGAGAGCTTCCTCCTCCTTGGGCCTCCTCCTAGTGCCAAGGCTGATGAATACTGCCTGTGATTAGAGGGGGCTGCAGGAGAGGCCACCAGGTTCCTTGGCGAGCCTGGGAAGGAGGTCATACACTGCACAATGCCACAGTTTCTTTTATCTGGAAGGGGCTTTTTGGAGAGTCTCCAGAAGCCTCTTGTTTTTTTTTTTCCCCCCTTGACATTAAAAAAAATTTTTTTTTTAGTTGCAGATGGATATAATACCTTTATTTTTAAAATTTATTTTTATGTGGTGCTAAGGATTGAACTCATTGCCTCACAGGTGCGAGGCAAATTTTCTACCACTGAGTTACACCTCCAGACCCCCCTTGAAATGTTTATGGTCTAAAAACTTAAATCACTTGAAAACCCTTTTGGAAAAAATAAACCCAACAAAATTCTACATCCTATGATCCTGCCACCCAAATATCACTACTTGTGTGTGTGTGTGTGTGTGTGTGTGTGTAATCTTTTAACCTTGAATATATAGTACATTCATATGGTGCAAAAAATATAAGAGACACATGGAAATTTTATTTTCCATATCCATTTTTTCCACCCATAAAATTCCTATACCCTCTACCATAGATACGGACTTCTTGCATATACTTCTGAAGATTTTTTAATGCATATACAAGTAAATGAGAATATGTTTACATATATTGCCTTACCTTTTCTTTGTGGGGTGGGTACTAGGGATTGAACTCAGGGGCACTCGACCCCTGAGCCACATCCCCAGCCCTATTTTGTATTTTATTTAGAGACAGGGGTCTGTCTGAGTTGCTTAGCACCTCGCTATTGCTGAGGTTAGCAAAAATGGTGGCATGTTCTATACATTTTTCTGGATCTTGTCTTTTTCATTTTATATATCTTATAGATTTTGCCGTATTAATAAAGTAGTTCCTTTATCCTTCTTTATTGCTATATAGTATTTCATTATATGTATATGAAATAACTGATTTAATTAGTCCCCTATTAATGGGCACTTAGTTTTTCCCAAAATATTTTGCTATTACAGCCAATGTACTAATTAATTTCCTCTAATACATTGATTATTTTGCCAGGGATGGGTGTGTAGCTCAGTGGTAGAGGGCTTGTCTAGCATGCACAAGATCTTAACTTTGACCCTCCCAACATTGTGAGAAAAAAAAAAAGATAATTTTTCTGGTGTGTAGTTATTTGAAGGATAAATTATTCAAGGTAGATTGACTTGGTTGAAGATATAGACCTTTAATTTTGATTGCTGTTTTCAAATTGCCCTCCAAAGGAGCATAACCCTCCATCATTATCTACATGTAGGCACACATGGGAGTCTGTAGCATATAAACACTGTGCCTGTTTTCCTGTTTTTTCTCAAATAACTAACATATCTATAATAGTTCCCATGTAGATTTTCTGATTATTATTTTATACACTTTCAAAAAATCATGTCTTGTTTAAAAAATCCAAACAACACAGAAAATATTTTAAAAAGTCAGAGTTAAATATTGTTCATTCTTTCCCATACACCACTCAGGAGGTTTCCTTTGGCGAGTCTGGCATTTAATCCTCTCAGCTCACACACACACAAAGGGGCCTATCCCATACCTAGTATTCTGTGCCTGGCTCGTCTTCACTTAGCCGTATATCATGAGCATCATTTTATGTCAGTATCTTTGGGTCCACCTCAATTTTTTAAAATGCTGCATAGTAAACCAGTATATTTAATCTCTCCTTATTAATGAGAATATTTTGTGTTTTCTAGTCCTTTGCCACTATGAACCATGCTGTAGTACCCAAGTATGTATCTGTCCTGGTTCTCATTTTAATAGCTGAATGAATAGCCTACCATTCTGGTGAATCCCCTATTATTGGGTATTTGAATCACTTCTGTTTGCTTTTTTTTGGCGGGGATGGGTACCAGGGATTGAATTTAGGGGTACTTAACCACTGAGCCACATTGCCAGCCCTATTTTGCATTTTACTTAGAGACAGAGTCTTACTGAGTTGCTTAGCACTTTGCTTTTGCTGAGGCCAGCTTTGAACTTGTGATTCTCCTGCCTCAGCCTCACGATCCGCTAGGATTACAGGCAGGTGCCACCATACCCAGCTTCCATTTGCTTTTGAAGATGACATCCACTCTTTTATTAAATGAGTATTTACTGAGTACTCACTGTGTGCCAAATCTTGGCCTGTGCACTTGGATACAGCAGGGAAATCCCTGCCCTCATGGAACCTCCTATCTAGTGGAGACAGACTCCCAACAAGCAAAAGATGGGATGGTATCAGTGGGTGGCATGTGCCAAGAGGAAAATGTACCAGAACATGCCTGGAGGGGTGGGAGAGGCAGGGACCACTCTGGGTAGAGAAGGGGATTTACTGAGTCTGTTGCTGTATTCCAGATGTTTCCATGAACAGACTGATGCATTTAATTGTTTTCTTCCTTGGAATTATTTTTTTGGAATTGAAATCATAGGAGTGGATTGAAAGTGTATGGACATTTGTGTATCTTTCAATGTACACTGCTAAAATATTTTTCAAAATCTTTGAAACAATATGCATGGCCCCAGGCATATGTGTGACTACCAGCTTCTCCACAACCTCCCTGGCTAAGTTACCCTTCACATTGTGAGCGAACTGCCTGACCAGGGAGGGCTAAATGACTTACTCCAGGTTACACAGAACAGAGATGGGAAAATACTGCATTCTCCTTCTGCATCTCCGGATGCCCAGGTCTAGTCCTTTCTGCTACATTTACAATTACAATAATTGTGGGCTTCGGAGCTAACCCTATCTGTGTGACCTGGGGTAAATTGCCTAACCATTCTGAGCATAAGAATCATCTAATAAAAGCAGAGAAACTCATGCCCATTGCAAAGAACAGGGATTTACCACCCTGCCCCCAGCATAGAGCTGGAAGGAGGAGCCACATAACAGGGGCTTGATATAGCATAGTTATTATGTGACTGTTTTCCGGACTTAATATTCTCCTCCATAAGATGGATCAGTGCCAAGAGCAAATTGCGAAACACTTTGTTTTCGGTTACCACCCAGCCTGTTCTGGGGCCTGGCCCCCTGCCTTCCTCTGGCAGCTGTGCCAGGTATGTGCTAACACTGCTCTTGCCTTCACACACAATGCTCCTCCCTTCCCCTTCCCGCCAAAGAGGATTTTAATCTTCCCTGGAGCTTTCTGGAAACCATACCTTAATCTAGATTTTCTAGATCAAATCTGAAATTTAGATTTTTAGAAAAATGGCGGCAATTTTGGTCACCAGGGCACATATCAAATCTCAGGTTTCTGGCTTCTGCCGTCTTGATTGACATTCGGAGCCAACTCCAGGGGTCAGGGGAGGCCTGGGCTTGGAGGTTTCCCCTTCATTGTGGTTTCTAAGCGTCTTCTTGTCTTTCTGTCTCCAGAAGAGGCTCTCCCGCTGGCCCTGGCCCTGTTTGCCTTCCTTGGCTTCATGCTGATCCTCGTGGTTGTGCCGTTCTCCATCTGGAAAATGGGTCAGCTGCTCCGGTACTCCTGCTGCCCCGTGGTGGTCCTCCCAGACACCTTGGTAAATAAGCTTCCTTTTTCCTTAAAGCATGACATTGATCAGAGGGCTGTAGCTTGGGCCTTAGGTGGGCATGGCATGTTTTTTTTTTTTTTTTTTTTTTGTGGGTTTTTCGGTTTTTAGGGAAGAGCACCTATAGGACTCCACTTCTGTCTCCGTCTGTATTGCTAGAACAGAATGCCACAGATTGGGTAATTCATAAACAATAGAAGTTCATTTGGTTCTGAGGGAAACATGACCTTTGACCTTTGGGTTTGACTTATTTTGCTTAACATGATATTCTTTTGCTTTTAAAGTTTTTTTTTTTTTTTTTTTTTTTGTAGTTGTAGATGGACAGAATGCTTTTATTTTATTTACTTTTATGTGGTGCTAAGGATTGAACCCAGTGCCTCACACATGCTAGGAAAGCACTCTGGCACTGAGTTACAGCTCCAGCCTTTAACATAATATTAAGTTCCATTCATTTTCCTACAAATGACATTATTTTTCTTTATGACTGGCTGAAACTCCATTATATATATATACATACCACATTTTCTTTATCCATTCATCCATCGATGGACACCTAGGCTGGTTCTACAGTTTGGCTATTGTGAATTGTGCTGCTATAAACATGGGTGTGCATGGATCACTATAGTATAACAACTAATTCTTCAGGATAAATACTGAGGAGTGGTATAGCTGGGTCATATGGTGGTTTCATTCTTAGCCTTTTGAGGAATCTCCGTGCTGATTTCCGCGGTGGCTGTAGTAATATACAATCCTACTAACAGTATAGAAGTGTTCCTTTCTCTCCACATCCTCTTCAGCATTTATTATTGTTTGTGTGCTTGATGTTGCCATTCTAACTAGAGTGAGATGAAATCTCAGTGTAGTTTTGGTTTGCATTTCTCCAATTGCTAATTATGTTGAACATTTTTTTAATGTATTTGTTGGATATTTGCATTTCTTCTTTTGAGACATCTGTTTAATTCATTTGCCCATTTATAAATTGAGGGTTTTTTTTAGCCAGGGGAATACCAGGGATTGAATACAGGGACACTCAACCACTGAGCCACATCCCCAGCCCTATTTTGCATTTTATTTAGAGACAGGGTCTTACTGAGTTCCTTAGCACCACGCTTTTGCTGAGCTGGCTTTAAACTTGGGATCCTCCTGCCTCAGCCTTCCCAGCTGCTGGGATTACAGGCGTGCTCCACAGAGCCTGGCTGAGTTTTTTCGATGCTGAATTTTTTGAGTTCTTTATATATTCTGGCTATTAATCCTCTGTCAGAAGAAGCAGCACAGATTTTCTCCTATTCTGTAGGTTCTCTCTTCCAATTCTCAAGTCCTTTTACGATCTGCATCAATCCATTGGTGAAAGCATAGCCCTCAGCTAATCATCTCTCAAAGGTCCCACCTTAAGGCTGTTGCCTTGGGAATTCAGTTTCCAATACATGCTTTTGGGAGAACATATTCAAACCACAGCAATTTCTAATCACAGGGTCTAGGAGAGATCTCCCTTCTCCAGGGTATAGGCACCTCCCTGAGGCCACCTCTGCTTTCTCCCAGGACCTGGCATGAACACAACAGCTGGTGTTTGCCCAGCCCAGGATGCTTGCCATTTCAGGAGTCATACACAGTTTTTCTCTTCTGAACTGTCCTGCTGAACCTTCTTGGTCCCTTTCTACAGTTCCAACAGCGGCTACATCCAATAACATACTCCAACACAACATATTCAATTTATCTGCCAAGGGCATCAGGGTAAAGAGCATGTGTGGGAATATGGGAAGTCTGGACTATGCTTTGTCTTTGGTGGGGATGGCATGGGGACATGGGGGGCAATTCGGACTTCATAGTGACTCCCAAAGATGAGGGGTCCCTGCCGGTGTTCCTAGCTCTGCACTAGCCTAGGATTCTTATTCTACTCCAGGGAACACAGAGCACAGGAGTGAGTGTGCCCGGGGCCATGGTGGGGATGTGCCCGTGCCATGGTGGGGAGAAGCAGAAGCCAGCAGTTCCCACACAGTGCATCTGGCCACCTCTCCAGATGCCTCCCTGGATATTCCAACTTCTATTCTGTTTTCTCCCCTGGATTTCTAAAGTGGACAAATTCTCTGAGTCAATGCATTTCCCCACAGTGCTGTGTGAGAGATAGATCATTAGTGTCTATTAAATCCCAAACACATTCTGGAGCCGGGCATCACTACCACCATCCCCCTTCTCTCAGCAGAGCCTAGCTTCTCTCCGACATTTGCATTATTTATACATAATCCTCCAAACTGTTAAAAAAAAAAAAAAAAGCGATTTCCAGCCAGCCTTGCAAAATCCACTCATCTTGCCAATTAAACCGTAGAAAATTACCAATCGGAAATCCTTGGCAATTCTCCAAAATGTCCTTCCAGGTTTGTGCTTAATTTATCTGTGTGGGTGAAACGTTACATGTCTATATCTACAATTTTACAATTGGGATGGCTGCACTCTGAAATGTGCCATGAAGAATTCCTTTCCATTAAAGTTTATATCACCATGTAACAGTCAAAGCAAAAGTACCCATGCAAGGAAAATCATGTTAATTCGGTCCAGTGTATATTCTCTATTTAAAAATATAATTTTTCCCCATGTCTTTCATCCATAGTTGCTTCACAGGGATGGGGCTTTGGTGCTAAAGGGTCTTCCTTTCCTTTCTGTGACTGACTTCATTCTTTCTTTTCTTGCTGTCATATTCTACTATAAGGTGGGTGGCAAGCATAGAGATGGCCCCAAGTTAGTAACAATGGACCACCCAAATGTGGCCTGTGTGCTTCACAGAAAGTGGCATTTGTGAGTTCAGATGCCTTTGGGGGTCAAATAGGTACTGGAAAAAAAAATTTCTATGCAGTACAATGACCATCACTCAATAAGGAGAGGTGATGGACCCAGGGAAAATCATTCCATCTAAAGAAAGCAGCTGCTTTTTAGCTCCAGAAGGTTGCCACCAAGGTCTGAGCCAGTGCTGCCAGACCTCCAAGATTCATTTATTTATTTTTTGCAGTGCTGGGGATCAAAACCAACTAGACATGCACTTTCCCACCGAGCTATACCCCAGCCTGAGATCTCCAAGTTGTAAATAGGAAACCTAGAAGTCCAGATCATTATGAGAAATCTCATGATTTTTAAATATTGAAAACATATTTTGGGGGGGCCTGGGTTGTGGCTCAGTGGTAGAGCACTTGCCTAGCATGCATGAGGCACTGGGTTTGATCCGGCACCACATAAAAATAAAAACAAATAAAATAAATAAACTACAACTAAAAATTAAAAAACAGATAACACATATTTTAAAAATATCATTGGAACCTTGCTTGAAAGTTAGGTCTAATTGTGCAACAATGTTTAATTTTTTTTGTGTGTGTGGGGTACCAGAGAATGAACTTAGGGGCACTTGACCATCAAGCCATATCCCCAGCCCTATTTTGTATTTTATTTAAAGACAGGTTCTCACTGAGTTGCGTAGCACACTGCTTTTGCTGAGCCTAGCTTTGAACTTGCAATCCTCCTGCTTCAGCCTCCTGAGCTGCTGGGATTATTTAATTTAAATGTTTTAGAATTGTGCTGTCCATTATAGACATATGTGATAGATTTGGAGGACAGTACAAAAGATTTGAAAATTATCAGTAATTTTTTACTGCATGTTAAATGACAATATTTTGGTGTATCTGTTAAATAAAGTATATCACTAACAATAACTCCACCTATTTCTTTTTACTTTTTAAAATGTGCTGCTAGATTTTAAAAACTGCATATGCGGCTCTCATTGCTTTTATTGGACAGCACTGCTGTAGGATTTAAAAATAATCAAGCAAACCACTACAGGTTTGGCAGTCAGTGTCCTGAGAATCTGACTAGGACCAGTAGCAGTGAATTGATGGCTGCTCCAGGCTAACACTCCTACTCAGAGAGCCCTTCTTGTGTGATATCTTTTTCTTATTGGCCTGTGGACAACAAGAATAAACCCCTGAAGCTGCCTCTTTAGAAACAGGATCAAGGGTGATTGGCTGGATGATGCTGATGTCTAGGGAACCAAGGACCATATCATGCCTGTTCATTTGTGTGCATGTACTTTAGGAGTGATGACCAGGAGGTCAGTGGGAGGTAACTATAGAAGAACACAGAGAATTTGTGGAGGTGAGCAGACTAGCAATGGAGTCCCTTTGAAAAAATGGGTATCTGCATGTTTGCAACTAGCAATGATTACCAGGGTCTCAGGAAAAAATATGAGTAAGAAAGAGACTGCATTTATGAGCACCTTCTCTGGACTTGGCACTGTGACAGGTGCTGTTCATGAAGCATCTTAGACTAGTTCATTGTTCTTAAGCTCTCTGGTGGAAAATGGTTAGGTTCCCCGCCCCCCCCCCCCCCCCCCCCCAGAATTCTGGAATTTTGGAGCACTGATCCATCAGGGCCTGAAGGGAATAGCTTGGCAGTGAACTGGGAGATGACCTCAGCAAATGCTGGAAGTCACTGATCTAGGGGTTGGAATTGTCTTTGGGATTTTTTAACAGCTTGAAATTTCATCAAATAACTGGGATTTTTGTGACACTCTTTTTACTCTCACTGCTTTCTGCTAGTGACATCTAATAATTATCGATGAAAATTAATTTTCAGAAAATAACCAATTCACCCCAGAAGTTAATCAGCTGCAGAAGGGAAGAGGTGGATGTCTGTGCCACCGCTGTGCTGTCTTCTGAGGAACTCTTCAAGGCCTGGATCTAGACCTGAGGAAGTTCCCACAGACTGGCCTGCAGGACACAGGACTCGTGAGGGGTGAGGCTGTGTTCCTGTTTTCCTCCATGGATGAAGGACAAGAGAAGTATGAAGAGCTGCCACGTCCATGTGCGGAAGCAACTGTCAGAGGCTGAGTGTCGTGCCCATGGCACTGGTGAGAGTTCAGGAGATGTGACTTCCAGACCCGGAGCTGACATTTGCTAGCTGAGTGACCCCGGGAAAGTGACTTCATCCCTCTGGTTCTCAGGTTTCTCATCTGCAATGGGGATTAACTCCACACCTGTCTCTGCTCTCTGTCTCTCTTTCTATGTATGTAAATACATTCAACACTTGCAGGACTACGGGTGGCATTCATGCTGGGAAAGGCCAGTGCTCCTGGAGAGCAGGATATAAATGTGTAGTAAGAAGGACCAAAGGCCACACATGAGTTGGCTTGGGCTCCCTGCTTTCCCAGAGGAAATGGAAGAGGAAAGGAAGGATGGGAGCAAGTGTTGATCTCACTTCAAGCCAAATGCCTATGCAGAGGTGGAGGGCTCAGCAAGTCATGGTGGGTGACCTGGAAGGCCACAGCCCCCCAACGTAGGAAGTGCACCAGTGCTGGAGATCCACAAAACACCATCAAGTGTGGACTGTGTGCACATCCTGAGGACGGCAGGTAAAATGTGTGTGTGGTGTGATGAGAGAGCAGGAGGTGGTCGGTTCCAAGTGTAATGTTTGTAGAGTCTGTTTTTCCTGTGGAGTTGTCAAAGTGCAGAAGTAAAAATCAAAAGGGGTAGTCTTTTTGGTTCCTGCAAAAAAAGTGGGTTTCGGGGTTTTAGTTACATCACCAGCCTTAGGTCCAGAGAAACATAAAATACACACAGCTCTGGCTTCATGCTTCAGCCCCTAGCCACAGGCTGCCTGCTTCTGGGACAGCTTCTATTGTACAAGAGCTCCAGTTGAGTCAGGTGGCAACAAGATCACCTGACCAGGGTGCTCTTGGTTTTTCCCAGAGGCCCCTTTCCATAGGATTTCTGTGGGTACTTCCTTTTCCTTTAGGCATTCCACTCAGAGATCAGACTCTGCCTCTTCTACTCTGCTTTTCCTGTTTTCAACTCTGGAAGCCCCTATTCACTCCTCTCCCCAACCAGGTGAAGAAGAAAGCCTAAGGCTAGAGAAGGAGTGAAGGGAGGAAGTTTCTTGAGGAGTGAAGGATTGATTGTTGAGCAAGACCTGTACCTTTTTATTCCCCACTCCCTCCCAGGTCTGGAGCCTCTGAGTGGGTTCCTCTCTACCCCCACTTCCTGGCCCTTCCAGCCAGCCTGTGGTGGGGACAGTCTAACTGCCTCAACCAGATGTTTTCCCCTTTGTAACACCACCACCCCAGCATCCTCTCTCCACCTGGCAGGGTCTCAAGTAGATTGGGCTGTGTCCAGGGGTGAGATATCCTAAGCGCTTTGCCTTTAATGTTCTTCTTGTTGGTTTGACTCCTTTTTGGAGAGTATGTGTGAATTTTATATTGTGCCTGAACTGGAAACATGTTCATTTTATAAAAAATAAAGACCACACGACTACATGGGTCATACTTGATTCTTCCTCTTCCCTGCCTCTTTAATCTGTATTGTCCCTCTGTCACCTGACCAAGCCCAGAACCAAGAAATGACCCCTGACCTCCTCTGCTTGACTCTCTCACAGGATTCCATCCATTTTTGCTAGCCTGTATAGGTACATGGAAAATTTCTCTCAATTCTTTGTTGTCTCCCCATGTCCCCAACACATGTGTTTATTGAGCCCCAACCACGCACCAGGCACTGAACTAGTTCTTGATCATAGAGGGGCTGCCTCCTCTGTAGCTGATGATTTCCTCCCTCCTGGAGCCTTCCCTTCCAACTAATTTATCCCTGTCACTTGGTCCTTTAAGTTGGAACGCTCTAACAAGTGGACGTGGGGTGCATTTGATGATAACAGTACAAGAGCTATCAACTGGGATTACTCTGGTGAGCCAGGAGTGAGGTCACCCTAGTTATAAGGCATAGCTCTGACTTCATGCTTCTTCTGGAAGCTTTAGCCTTCCAGATGCTCAGTTACCAGGCCCAGGAGCTGGTCATCCTTGGCTTTCCTCTCA
This sequence comes from Callospermophilus lateralis, assembly GCF_048772815.1. NCBI lineage: Eukaryota > Metazoa > Chordata > Mammalia > Rodentia > Sciuridae > Callospermophilus > Callospermophilus lateralis. The sequence continues at coordinate 123,223,645 of NC_135314.1, read as the reverse complement.
CAGCCGTCATTGAGACCTACAGGCTTCTGGGGAAGAGCTGGAGGGCACTGGGTGTCTGTGAGCAGCCCAGGGTGGCTTCCTTGGTTTCAGTGATGTCTCCTGCAGCTTTTGCTGCTGCCCACCCAGGAGTCAAGCCCAGCTGTCCTGATTTTGCCTTCAGGGAACATTTCCCAGTGTCTAATGAAGAAACCCTGTTCCACGAGGCTTATGTTCCAACTGGACAAGGGAAAAATACTAATAATGCGATAATAAAGAAGTATATTATTTAGTGAATTAGTATATTGGGAGTTTATGAGGCTTATGGAAAAATGAAAGGTAGAGTAGAGAATAGGGCCTGGTGGCCGGTTGAAGCTTTCTCAAAATGAAAGCGAACTCAAACAATGGAACCTAAGATATCTGTTGGGTAAGTTTTTTTTCATAGCCATACAGTGTGACAAATTACCAGTGATTCAATAACAAAGCAATTTGGCAACCAATGTTTGGAGGTATGTAGACTAATGCAAAAATGTTGTTCAGTATTTGCACTGTTAATATTATTGATAGCTCATTTAAAAATGTTATTCTCCTAAATTATCAGTTAGAGCAAGAAATAATTGTTTATTTTGTTGGGAACCTAGCTTTCAGGATTAGTGGAAAGGAGGGCCAGTTGTTGATCTCACAGTTTGAATAAGAACTGTATGTGGTTAATGACTGAATCAAACAAGTTAATATGTAGTCATGCTTGCAAAAAACAGTAAATCAAACGTATTTTGGCTCTCTATTCCCCACTGAAACAGCCCGTTAGAAATGTCACTGCCAAAATGCACCCCGGTTCCCAGATTTTGGTTTCCGATGCTATTTTTCTACCAGTCTGGGGGCTGAAAGGTACAAGGTAATTCTAGAACACCTATACTTTGTTGGATCAAGCTTTAAATAATTGAGTCATTCAAACTTATCCACAACCCATCTATACAAAATGCTCCTACTGGCTAAACGTTTGGCAGTGGGAACATCAGGAGAGGGTTGGCTGGCATCGATGGGTACAATACATTTGAATTCATCAGTCCCTAATGATATCCAACAAGAGGTGACAAGATGAATTTTCAAAGAATAATTGAATAGAATGTATTTCAGTTGGGTTGGGCTTATTAACTCATTTATTGTGTCAGTAAAAACTACTAGTACATGTAAATGCACAATTCAGAACGTGTTTTCTCCTTCACCACCAATCTCTGGCCCCAGTCACTGGCCTCTTCCACCTGAAGGTCTGTACAGCCTCTCCAGAGGCCATCTCCAGTCTGCCCACGCCTACATCGTGTCCTGCCAAGAGGTTCTATGGCATAGTTCTTTTGAGTTCCTTTTGTAGACACTCTCTGCCACTCCATCTGTTTAAAAAGGGTGTCTTTTCTTATTTCTTCCCCGCCTTATTTCATCCTTTGGCCTTTGACTATGTAAGTGCTGATCTCTTTGAGTTTCCAGCGCCAGCTTCTGGGGCCACCTGGACGGGAGGACCTCATGACGTCCATGGGTGTCTGGCGCCACCTTGTGGTAAGTCCTGGAAAATTCCCTCTGCTGTTCCCAAGCGCAATGAAACTCCCTGGGCCTCCAGGATAAAGGAAGACTCTGACCATTTTTCCAGAATGAGGATTCAGTTGGAAAATTCCCACGGGCTTTGCCTCTAACAAACTTCCATTGTCAGTAGTGAATTGAGACCTTAGTGGCCTGTCTCTTCGCTCTGTGTCTGTGTTCTATCTGTCCCTGGCACATTGGGGGGCTTCACAGAGTGCCTGGCTCGCCCTCTGTACTGTGATGCCATTCCCAACTTCTTAAAAAAAGAAGAAGAAGGAAAAAAAAGACTTCTTTTGATGTCTTTCTTGCTGTGTGTCCCATTTCCAACCATCCTGGGCTAGACTGACTTTCTGGGGGGTGTTCCTCTGGCTACGGATCACTAGGGGGCGCCACTGTGACACCTAGTCTGTGAAATTGGGACCAGAAACATCAGAGCTGATCCCAAACTATGGCCTTCTTTTTCTGGCTCCTGGGACCCTCAGGTCCTCAAGTTCGGGACAAACCAAGTGAGCCTGGAAAACCCACGCCTGCCTGAGGTGGAGAATGAGGCTCGCAACCGGAGGACAGCGCTTCCTCTTTGCCTCCTTCAGTGAGAGGCTGGAAAAACTGAGGAGGCTGCCTTCTCCTGCACCTAGGAGCAAAGTCCAGGCCCCCAGGCTGTGGAGGAGGTTCCTGGTCCCTCCATTGCACCCCTTTGAGGACAATTTTAAAACGACTTTTAGAAAACCTGGAACCTTGGAAAAACGAGTGCCCCAGCAAACCTCAATAGGTACTGCATTTTGCTCTTGTACTGAAAACTGCTCATCTACCAAGAGGCCACGCGCCTCCAAATACCACTGGAGACACCCGCTGAGTCTTTCATCAAAACGCCTCAGTGTAAGATGACGCCCACAAACAATGTGCAGGCCTTGGTTAGATGCCTGGCACCTCAAAACCAAACCAAACCAAACCACCATCAACAACAACCCAAAACAACAATAAAAAAGATTAAGCCTAGGAAGCATGCTCTCCAGCCTTAGGAGATCACATCCCGGAAAGGGGTCCCTGGTGGGGTGACATCTACTTCCAACCTACCAACTACATCATCCTGAGGGCTTTTGGATTATGGGGGGATAATGAAGGTATTAAATAAATAAATAAATAAATAAATAAATAAATAAATAGATTTTGCTGTACTAGAGAATGAACTCAGGGATGCTCTACCACCCAGCTACATCCCCCGTCTTTTATATTTTTTATTTTGAGATAGGGTCAACACTAAATTGCTGAGACTGGTCTCAAATTTGCCACCTTCCTGCTTCAGTCTCCCAGATCACTAGGATTATAGGTTTGGGCCACTGAGCCTGGTGCAATTACGGTATTTTAATGAGTGAAGAGTTTTAATTTAGCATATGGTAGCAAGTAATGCTGAAATTTAAATATAAATATAACTTCAAGTTCAGCTTTAGTTTACGAGGTAATCTCTTTTTCAGATAAAAGGATTTTTCTACTTACAAAAAATTGGCAGGTTCTTAGCACTTGAAATTTACTAAATTAAAAGTAATATTAAGAGACATCAGGGAATCATCTGCTTGAAAATATGCTCTCCCAGCAAACAGTGAGGCTGTAAGTGTAAAAAGTCTGAAATGTGTTGAATTTGCTTTTGTTTACCTTATTGATTATGGTTTATTGCTCTTTAGCCCTATAGACTGACTGATTCTGCATGTCTGTGTGGGATTTAACAGCATATACAAACTGCACCTGGGATTGTCCAGAGTTGCTTAACCACTGAGCCACATTTTTTAGTTTTTTATTTTGAGTCAAGTCTCACTAAGTTGTTTAGGACCTCACTAAATAGCTGAGGCTGGCTTTGAACTTGTGATCCTCCTGCTTCAGCCTCCCCAGCTGTTGGGATTACAGGTGAGCACCACCACTCCTGGCTACAAATTGCACTGTTTTGAAACAAGTAATTCTCTGCCTTTTCTTTTTTCTCTCCTCCTCTCCTGCCTGTCTACCTCCCTCCATCCCTCTCTTCTTTTACTCTCATTTTTTTTCCTTTTCTAAGAGTTTTAAAGTCTGAAGGAGTTTGACTTTGAGTTGACAAGAAGCCTCACAATGAAGAATTGATGGCCTGAGGTGTGGTTCTAAACATGTTGCTGAAAATCAAAAGCTGAATTTTGCGGGGGGGGGGGGGCGGTGGTATGGGACATGAGGAAGAGGGGCCCACTCTTTTCTTGGCTAATGACTCATTTAAATAGTCATTTCCCACCTAAAGAATTTATTGCAAAATTGGGATTTTTTTGGAACTAAATGCTAATTTAAACTTTAAAAAGGCATGATAGTTGAATAATTAAAACCAGATGACATTAATTTGCTTCTAGTTCAAAGAAGATGATTTTATGGTTTTTCACTAAAGTCACAGATGCAGCTCCTACAGAATGCTAAGTCAGGAATTTGGGGTCTGCCATAATTTATTCCAGGGAAGTATTTGGATTTTTCCACTAATACTAAATAGCTACAGCTGTGGTCTGATGGTGTGTGCTATGATTTTAAACACTGGGGTCTCTTATGAGCTTGTTCTGTTAGAACTCACATAATCTGGATGTGTTGGATTCTATAGAAAAGCTTCCATTTTAACTTTCTGAAATGATGTAAAGGTGAAATAATCTGATACATTTTTCAGTCGATGAAAAAATTCATCATGATATAATTTGATATATCTGGTTATATATTTTTTCATTTAAACTTTAAATGTAACTGGTTATATTTTATGACATTTGGCTTTGGAAACTTTGAATTTTCTATAAAATTAAGGTGATTGGTAATTGTGCTTTCCAAAGACTTCTGAGAATATACATTCTGTACACTGTTGATCTCTATGATCAAAATAAGGACAAAATGAAACATATATAAAGCTAAGTCTGAATTTTGATTTATAAATCAAAAGAGAGTACACAAAAACATCTTAGTATACTGCACTTAAAGTACATTTTTGGGCTAATTATAAAGACTATGATCTCCCTGTGAGAAAATTAAAAACTCCGACTAGTTTTGGGTTCAAGATACTACTGCTGGGTGCAGTGGTGCATGCCTGTAATCCCAGTGGCTTGGAAGCCTAAACGGGAGGATCACGAGTTCCAAGCCAGCCTCAGCAAAAGCCAGGCACTAAGCAACTCAGTGAGACCCTGTCTTCAAATAAAATACAAAATAGGGCTGGGGATGTGGCTCAGTAGTTGAGTGCCCCTGGGTTTAATTCTTGGCAATCCCCCTCCCCCCAAAAACTACTAATTGGGAGAACCTTTCAATTTTTCGCTCTGGACCTTGATGTAACCATGCACAATACAATGCACTGGTTTATTAAGTTGAATATTACAACCGGTGGGAGAGTTTATAGCTCACAAAAGAAGCAAGATAAATTTAAAAAATTGGCAAATAAGAACAGTCCTTAAAAAAAAAAAAAAAAAAAAGACATCCCTCTCAACCTGTGAAAGTAACAAAGGAAAAGATAGATTAGATTGGGAGGTGGGCAGAATTGTCCATTCAGCTAGATATTGTGTGAGCCAATCCTGATCTTATCCCTGTGTATTAGCCCCTGATGATGGACAAATGAAGTGCGATCACCATGGCAGAATTTTGGCCACTGTACTGTCGGAGATTTCTCCACCATCTTGCAGTAGGTAGAGTGCCCACCTTCTAAGAGCTTTGGTTGGTTGGCTAACCATTCTGATGCCAGGGCCCTCAAACTTAAATCACCAGAAAACAGTTGAACCAAATCTCGGTAACAAAGACTCAGAGAGCCAGAGAATGAGAGATGACGAGTGACTCTAGGGCAAAGAGAGTTTTTCCAAATCTTTAGTGGAGTGCAGTCTGAAAACCAACAAAAATAAGAATTAGAAGAGTTGAACTTTATTTGATAACTGGAACATTTATTGGATTGTTGGGTGATGTTGTCATGCTATCTTAGAACTATTTTCTTTTCAGATGATAAAGATAAATAAATAATTATGTTTACTTGGTTAGAAATCTAGATTTTTTTTAGCATAAGAGAAAAGAAACTACAATTGTAGAATGAAGAGTTTGAGTTTTTTTTTTTTTTTTTTTAGAACTGGACTGGAAAAATCAATATGAACTCATGCTTTTAAGAGAACAAAAATAGTACATTAAAAGCACATTGTTGTTTTTTTTTTCCTCTTTGTCTATTGAAATGACCAGGGAGCTGTGTCACTCACAATCTATGTGGCTCCCATATTCTTTTCTTTCACATTCTTTCCCACTGGAAGAACCTTGGGAGAAATGGAAGTCTCCACATAATGAGCTGGAAGTGCAAGGTGAACAGTGAACAACAAGGCTAGAAATCAATAAATTAGTGAAATGCACAGGGCACAGGAGCCAATCTAAAAGGGGGTCCTGCTGGCCAGAGTCGAGATAACTTGAGTGTCAGAAATCAAGCACCGACAAGTCAACTAGCGTACGGTAATGTGAACAGTCATGAGTCCAAAATGGTGCATGGAAAGAGAGCAAGTTGACATCAAGTACTCTAAGAGAAGGTGGGGGTGTATTTGGTGAGTCTCTTATCAATATCAGGATTACAAACCCAACCACTGTATAAATGAAGAAAACAGAAACTGGAAACAAATACAAGGGGAATATAAGTGGACCGACTTTGTAAGCTGTGACTTGGAGACAGACAGTGGGATTGGGGATAGAGATCCGTGGTAGAGCTCACACTTGCCATTCATGTGTGAGGCCCTGGGTTCCATCCCCAGCAGTGAGGATGGAGTCGGGGAAAGATAGAGCAATGCCTCATAAAATATTCAAATTCAATTGGGATATATTTGATCAGACTCATGCATTAAGAGAACCAATAAAATTATGCTTAGGGGCTGGGATTGTGGCTCAGAGGTAGAGCACTTGCCTAGCATGCGTGAGGCACTGGGTTCGAACCTCAGCACCACATAAAAATAAAGACATGTGTCCACCTATAACTAAAAAATAAATATTAAAAAAATAAAACTAATGCTTAGGAGTTGAGGTTCAATGGATCCTGGCTTCTGACTGGAGGTCAGTCCCCGTCCTTCTTTCTGTATATGGAGGACAATGAGTATCAGCAAAAGTTCTGTTGAAAACAATTTTTTGTCTGTCTCATATCCACACCATGGATCAAAACAGAAGTTTTCTCCCAAGAAACAAGTGAATACAAACCTCATAATAAGTCCCACAAAATGACAAACTGGGTAATGAATGTCATTAGTTCAAAGAATGTTTAAAACTTTAGCTTCAGTCAGAGCACACATGCATGCTCAGAATGGGAAGTGCCTCGAATACTTGCAGTTGACTTGTAAAGGAAATTTTTTAAAGTTTTTTTTTTCCCTCCAAATTTGATAACAATTCTAAAAGTGCACATGATATTACCAATGTCTACTGTGGAAATAAGAGGAACTTGTCTAAGCTATCAGTAACAAATGGCAGATTTTCATCAACTAGGTTTAGAGGGAAGATTAAATTACCTTTTCATCTAAAAACAGTGACTACAGAGTCCATATATGAAGAGGAGATCAGAAAGCGCTGTCTAGTATCAGAAAACTGATACTACAGAGGTGTGTCAAATAGTGTATCTGTACCATTATGATTTACTTTTGTATTTCTAACTAAATATTCACTTTTGAAACTAAATTTGGATTCTACTCCCCCTGCAGGGGTGCCCTACCACTGAGCTACATCCCCAGCCTTTTTTATTTTATTTTTTTTTAAAGAGAGAGAGAGAGAGAGAGAGAGAGAGAGAGAGAGAGAGTTTTTTAATATTTATTTTTTAGTTTTCGGTGGACACAACATCTTTATTTTATTTTTATGTGATGCTGAGGATCGAACCCAGTGCCCCGCGCATGCCAGGTGAGCGCACTACCACTTGAGCCACATCCTCAGCCCCCTTTTTTATTTTTTATTTTGAGACAGGTCTTGCTAAATTGCTGAGGCTGGCCTTGAACTTTCTATCCTCCTACCTTGGCCTCCCAAGTTCCAGGGATTATAGACATGTGCCACCACACCCTGCTGCATTCTTTTTCTTAAAACTGGTGCTGAGTCATTTCAACTTCCCTTCTTACCAGACATGGGACAGCCTTGCCCGCTGCCTTGGATAGCCAGAGCAGCTCTGTCCTCTCTCTCTGACCTTGTGGCCTGTCCTCTCTGTTGCTTCTTCCCTCTATGGGACTGATTCTTTGTTCTTTCTCAGCATCTCCCAAGGCCTTTACAGACCCCTCCCAGCCTAGCTCCTGACTTTCTCAGTTCCAGGGACCATCCATGACCAAATTCCAGATCTGGGTCCTTTGGTTCAAATTCTTTTGAAAGAGAATCTGCCTGAGCCAGTGCATGGGTTGGGTGTCCATCCTGGGTCAAGGGGATTTGGCTCAGGCAGGACCATGGGGTGCAACCAAGGCATGAGGGCCAGCTCCACCATGAGAGAGGGGTGAGGAATCTGGAAGTATCTCTCCCAGGGAGTCCCAAGCCCGTGGTCTAGTGGAGGCAGTATGAAGTGTGGGCAGGATGCAGCCACTTGTCCTGACCCTTCTCAGCTGTGCAGGTCCTCTCTTGGTCCCCTGGAGCAGACAGGAGGCTGAGCAGCAGCCCAGGGTGGCCCCAATAAGGCAGGGCCTTGGATTCCAGGAGAAGGATTACCCTGGATGCAGCTGGCAGCAGAGCCATGGACTGGAGGGGTGACCCAAGGAAGGGAGAGGAGTCCTGTGGCTGCCACCATCCAGGCGAGGTGTCCCGGAGGAGTGACGTCAGGGCCACCTTCACAGGTTTGTGCCAGCGTGGACCTGAGTCAGGAGGCCTCCTTCCCTCTGCAGTTCAATGCTCTTTTGGTTGCTGTTTTGATACTCTTAACACTTTTATCTTTTTATTGTATTTTCTAAGAGAAGTCCCTCATACTCATGCCTGGGCCTGCAGCTTCAGCTCATGTGGGGTCCCCCCTGCGCTGCCTCCTTGGCACAGGTTCTCAGCTCCACCCAAACCTGTCTCTTGTCCTCTTCCAACTGGCCTCCCCTTCCCTCCTTCACCCCAGAACCACCATGGTTATCTCCACAGGGACCCCTGGGCACGGGTTTAGGGAGGATTTGTTGATCACACATTTTGTCTTGGGGCATGGCGAGGTGGTAGCTGGCCCCACTCCAGGATGGCATTACCATAAAGTGTCTGAACCTCCCACTACCCATAATCCAGGTACCAAGGGCCTCCCACATGGAGGTTTAGAGGTCAGATTATCCATCTGCTATGGGTTGGGGCCTGGTCCACCAGAAGGAGAAATGCCTAGCTTGACTTTCTTTAACCCCACCCCCAGATGAGTTGAGGTGCATTGGTTGGCTATCTGGCTGGCAGGTTGGACTGTCATAGGACAGAGCCCTCAGGCATCTGTGGCTGGGAATTCTCCCTTGCTAGTCATGCTTGGGGGAATCCTCCCTTCCTCCTTCCATACTTCCTGAATCTGCCTTGTTTTTGCCTCTGGCCAGCTCCTGGCACCCCACAGGGACAAGCCATGAAATAAGAATTGTGTGATTCCCATGGTTCTGCACACCTGCTAAATGCTCTGATGTTTGCATTTAAAATTGAAACTGCACAATATAAAGATGAGCAGTAAAATTGTTACTAGTAACTAAAAAAGTTTCTCTTTTTCACTTAGAACACTATTAAATATAAAATAAAAATCATGGTGACTAGCTTAGAAAGAGATCACAAAAGGAAGGGAAAAACATTCTCCATACCTGTGGTGACACTTTTTCCACCTCATGCACAAAGGGGCCCACAAATTATATAGTTGGTCCTGCTTTTGGTTGACATGCTAGGGAAGGAGCTGGAGCAGCCCAGGGTTGTGGGGACAGAGATGATGAGTTCGTTTTGGGATGCGATGGGTTTGCAGTACTGGGTGTCCAGAGGCGATAGCAGTAGGGGTCTCAGGACACTGGGGGTTGTCAGGGTGCTGGGTTTGCCAGGAGAGTTGTACCAATGGAGGGCAGCTGAGCATCCACTGCAAGAAGCTCTGAAGGGTGGGGTGGTGAGGAGTGGGGTATGTGTGGGGGTAACAGTCTACTCCTTCCAAAACATGTACAGGAGGAAAGAACCAAAGAGAAAGTCAAGGGCAGATGAGGTGGCATGGTAGAGTCACCTGGGAGTGTTAAGAAGGACAGGTGCCCACACTTCACTCCAAAATCACTTCAAGTGCTTGGGGAAGGCTCTCCTGGGAAGTGTGGTAGTCTGAAGTTAGAAAAAAGGGAATAAGAAGCAGCTCTGAGCTTCACAGTAGGTGTTGTCTGGGTATGGAGAAACTAAAGGGCTGCTCCTGTGTAGAGATGCCTCTGGTGCAGCTGGATTTTTGCAGTGTGAACGTGGGCACCTCAATGTCCCTTGTCTTATGCTGGGTTCTTGCCCCAGGGAACAGAGGAGCTTGGGCCAGGTGAATGGGAGAGTCCTCCTGCTTGGACTCTGGGGTTGGGGGTCTCTTTCTCCTGTGCTGCAGGTCCTCCTCCACTCCTCACTGCCTGGGAGGTGTGGCCCAGGGATGCTCAGACTCTTTTCTACCCAGAACAGCAGACACCTCTCATGGGAGCCCATACAGGGTGGACCAGTTCAAGATCCTGGAGAGTCACAGAGCCAGAGGCAGCAGAGCAGAGGGACCAAGAGTGCTGCTTATGGGCTCAGACTCCTGTGTTTTGAGTTCTGACTCTACCATTAAAAGCTGTGTGATCTTCAGCAAGTTATTTAACCTCTCTCTGAGCTTTAATTCCTTAGGACTAATAATAATACCTCCCACATCAGAATGGCTAGAGGTTAAATGAGATAATACATGTAAAGTGCTTAGTGCAGTGGTTGGTGTATGGTCTGTACTCGATGATTCCAGTGGATGGAACTTTCTTCTGATTGGTTAGCTGCTCTGCTTTCACATGGGGTGACCCATGGGTGCTGAGGCCTGTGGGGTGTGGCTACATGGGCTGCTCCTGTGTCAAGCACTACAGTTCTCGAGGCATCCATGTTGCCTCTCTGGGTCTAGGTGCCCCATGGCCCTGGTGGGTAGTATCCAGATTCCTCTTCCTGCCCCCCTGCTCCCCTGATTGGTTGTTGGGGCTTCAGGGCCTGGGCTGATGGTGCAACCAAAGGAGGGAACAAGAGCTGGTGAGCAGCACCTTTGAGGCCCAGGGCCTTCTGAGCCTGTTGAAGGAGGGTTTGGCCTGGGGGACATCAGCGTTTGCACCTGATGTTTTTATCTGAAAGTCCCGGCTCAGGTTTCTTGCTGTGAGAGCGAGGGTCTGAAGAGGGCCCTGGCACTGGGGCTTTTCAGGATACTGAGCCAATTTGTCCTGTATCAGCTTTCCTGGGGAGGGAGGTCAGGCCAGGGGGGGGAGCCTTTCTGCCCAAACCACTCTTGACAAATTCCTCCCAGAGCCATTTGATGGAGGGGAAATGCTGGTGCTTTGGAAATGGGCTTGTCCACTCTGTGGGAAGACTGTGAAGACCTGGGCCCAGGCCACACATCTTGCTTGTCTCGCGCAGCAATGTCTCAGACATGGATGCAAGACATCTGATCAGGACTTGGGGAATGGGCATGCACCCAGCCCTCTCTGTAATATCCTCCAAACCCTGAGGAATGACAGGTCTCTCTCCCCCTCCACCCACCCCATACTCTTTGTATTAAGACTTAAAAGTGAACCTATGGGGTAAGCTGATGAATAATTGAATTATGGAACAATAAAATTTTTTTATTATGGGGGCTGGGGTTGTGGCTCAGTGGTAGAGCACTCGCCTAGCATGTGGGAGACCCTGGGTTCAGTCCTCAGCACCACATATAAATAAATAAAGGTATTGTGTCCAACTACAACTAAATAATATTTTTTAAAAAGTTATATTATTTACAACTGAGTTACATTTCTTGAAAAGCGTGGATTTCTTTCTTTTTTTTTGGGGGGGTGGTCAGTACTAGGGATTGAATCCAGGGGCATGCTACCACTGAGCTGCACCCCAGCTCTTTTTATTTTTACATTGAGACAGGGTTTCCCTAAGGTGTACAGGCTGGCCTTGAACTTGTGATCTCCTGCCTCAGCCTTCAGAGTCTTTGGGATTACAGGTGAGCACCACCACACCTGACAAAACTGTGTTTTGTCTAGATTAATATATAGTGCTTTTTTATTTTCTTGCTATTTCAAATACTGCTGTACTGACTCTCTCACAGGCTTTGTGAGTATGTGTAGGACTCAATCCTGGGTCAGGGGCATGCATGCTGTGAAGCTGAATCCAGTTTATGCTTTTGATTCTATTCCTTCCTTACCTCTTCTTCATGCCCTGGCTTTATCCTGAGATGGATTGAAGAGTTATGACTTCATTTCTCTCTCCCCTTGCCAAGTTCATATACTTAAACATGAAATGTTGGTTCGTCTAGCCCTAAAGAGCTGGTGAATCCCAACATTTATTTCCCTTCTCTCCTCTTTTGGAATATTTGTCAACATCTGGAACAGTGGGGGTTTGACTCTTCCCAGCGGCATCCCCCGGGAGCGCTCAGAAATCAGATGTCGTTCTCGGCGCGTCCACTAGGTGTCAGTGGAAGTCTGGGTTGGTGCCGGCTCCGGGCTATGGTTGACTTGGCTCGGTCCCCGCGGAGCCTCGGCGTCCTCTCGCGCAAAATAACAAATGTCCGTGGTGCAGGGCACTTTCTTCTGGAAGTTCTCCAGGGAGCTCAGGAGTTTGCATACGAAGCCGAGGGAGCGGGGGACTTCTGATAATGATATTCAGCGTGGAGCGGAGCCGGGTCTCTCCCAGCTTTGATGTATGAGATTATTATGGAGAGGCAATGCGGGCCAGGTGACGCTCGCTGGGCACGCTGAGGGTATGGAGTCCTGTGTGGGTTGCGACGCCTGGCACAACAGAGAAGTCGCTGCACGGCGCGGATGCGGGGTCGGAGAGAGGAGTGAGATGTGGGGGCCTCCAGGGACCAGGTGCAGGCTGGAAGGAGGCTCCTAAGGAGCCTTTCCACTTTCCCCCCCAAGTTTTGCCAAACCTCCTCCAACTGTCCACTCTGTTTAGACTGGAAAAACAAAAACAAAAACAAAACAAAAACAAACAAACAAAAAACCATGTTTTTTTTTTTTTGGTTTATTTTTAAGAATCGGGATTCTAACGTTTGAATCGCATCACAAGTTTGGAATAAAAATTCCAAACTTTTGCTTTAATGTTTACCTTACCTGCGCAAGTACCCATGGGTTTTTAATACTGGGTCAGGAGAATCGCCTCTTAAGGCCTTCATACCCTGCCTGTGCTCTTCTTAAACCACAGATGGTCACCCCTGAGCACCAATGTGGTCACTGCCACAAGGGCTGATCCTGATCCCTGCCAAAGTCTGGTCCTGGATGGGTAAATGCTTGTACTCTGCAGAGTGAATTGTCAGCTAGTATCAAAGTTATGTAAGCAGCTGTTACTCTCAGAGCCCAGCACAGGCCCCAGCCAAGCACCCAAATCCTCAGACCCCAGATACTCTGAGTCCCCACCCCACCTTAGGCTTCCCTGCCTCCAGGCCTGTCTATCCTGACAGCTTTCCTAGCCTCAAGTCTGGATCTTTTTTTTTTTTTTTTCTTTTTTTTTTTTTTTTTTTTAAAATGAACCCTTTTTATTTTTTTTTTAATTTTTATTTATTTATTTTTTTAAATTTCAATATTTATTTTTCAGTTTTTGGCGGACACAACATCTTTGTTTGTATGTGGTGCTGAGGATCGAACCCCGGGCCACACGCATGCCAGGTGAGCGCGCTACCGCTTGAGCCATATCCCCAGCCCTCAAGTCTGGATCTTAATAAACTTGTTACTCCTGCAAGGCTTGAGCTGCCCCTGCAAACTGTCTACCTCTTTTCTGAGCTCAGCAGTTCTAGGGGTCTCGGGCAGGAACATACCTTCACAGCACCACAAAATCATGTGACAAGTCTCCAGGGCATCAATGATAAGGGATTGTTCACCTTATGTCCCCGAGGACCTCTGCATCATCTACTGAAACATATAAATATACATATTTACATAAAATATGTAGCCTTAACTGGCATAACTAATAAGGATCTCCAAGGGTCCCAAGATGACATGCTATCCTTACCACATTGATAGTCAGCCAATACAATTTACTAGATATTGGAATCACTTTTGGACCTACTTACAGTAAGCTGTTTATCTTTGTATTTGCAGATGCTCAAAGAAAAATCACTAAACATTGGTTCTTTATTTGTTGATTTTTATGGAAAGGCACATAGTAGGCAATTGATGTCTGTTTTTAAATTCACAAATGCAGGATGTTTTGTCTGTGCTCTGTAAAAGAACTGGCTGGCAGCTTGACAGGCTAGGTGGGCGGATCTCCCTTTCATCCTTTGCCCTCTCTAAACCTGAGCATTCAGTCTGTTTGGGGGGTCTTTTTGTTGGGTTCCTTGTCCTTATTTCTTAGTGTTATTTGCTGCTACAATCAACAATGAAGAGGTCTTTAAACTTTTGTTGAGAAGAAGAATTGTCATTTGGGTCCAGAGCAAAACATGGGCACCCTGGCACAGTCTGCGTAATACCATTTACTATGCTGCCAACAGCAGAGGGCTAGGAAGGGGATTTGTGGGTGTGTGTGTGCAGGGGGATGCAGGAGTTTTTGACTGAATCATTTTATGCTCCGTGTTCTGGAGAAGGCAACATAGCAACATAATCATGGGTTCACCAGTGGGTGGAGAGTCAGCTGCGGATGGGAGAAGCAGAGGGCGGGGGTTAGGGGAGCTGGGAACACAAGAGTTCTGGGCTGAGAAGAATTCTGGTGGTCTGGATTGGGCTCTGGGAAGTGACTAAGACTCTCTCCTAGTGTCCACTCCTGTCTAGGACTCTACAAACCGATCTCTGTTTATAGGGTGTAAAGTCTGGAGGTGGATCATAGGAGGCCATTAGAGGGAAAGCCTAGTGCAGCCAGGAGAAGGACCCACAGAGAGAGTGCCCAGGGGATGGGAGTGGGGTGCCGAGTCTCCTCCCTTGGGTTTCTGCACGTTGTTTGAAATTTAAGTTGTCAGCTGCACCCTCTTGGGGCAAGTGATGAGCCAGAACACCCCCAGCCTCTACTGAGGCTTCCTGTTGCTTTGGAGGCCGGCCCTGCCAGTCTCCACCCCTGTGTCCTTACCCACCCGTCCCGGTTTCCTAACATGTACCTTGTGCTCTTTCTTCTCAGTATCAGTGCTCATCAGGCATTTGAGCTTTTCTCAGGCCAGAAGGGTCAGCCAGGGCTTGAGTGCGGTCCCTGGCCAACATTTCAGCTGCTTTGAAATGTGTGGAGAGTGGCCATGAAGCCTGTCCAGGAGGATTGCGTGCATGTAGTCGGAATGTGGAAGTTGTCACTGGTCAGCTACTCCACTCCAGGACTCTCGCAGGTGAGGACACAGAGAGATGATATTCTCAACCTGCCTCTTTAGCCTCCGTGAGCCTCTGGGCCTGGCTCTGGCTGCTTTGGTTGATTTCAATATTGTTCATCGTTCAAGTTTCTGCCTTCCTGGGTCCAGTAAAATGGGAAGCAAATTATTAGTCCCACCACTGCCTGAACACCTTTAAAACTGGTGCTGGATTGTGGGTTACCCACTGTGGCTCTGAACCCCCCAGGCAGATGGAGGTCTTCACCAGAGGGACATGACAGTTCCCCCAACATAATGTCATTGGGGTTCACACTGCTGAAGGTTTTCATTGGAACAGCCATGAGGTGGAACTGCCTCAGTTTCCCGGGTGAGAAGTTCCTGGATGTTAAAGAATAAATAGCCCAGAGAAAATAGGAATATCTGCCCCGACTTTTCTATTCCTTGAGCTATTCCCTGAGTTAAAAGAGCTCATAACCAAATCCTCCTCTTCTTTTTTTTTTTGGAGGGGGGCGCTGTGGGGGGGCAGGAAACACCTCCACACATTTTAAAACAGTAATGACAGTCAGAATCATAACGTGAAGTACTGAGCAATTCATTCAGCTAGTCACGCATCCTGGAAATGCTGCTGAAGCACACCAACTGTGGAGAACTCCATTCTGAAAATCTCACAAATTTGACTAATGCCTGTTTGATGTTCCAGTTTTATGTATCAGGAATAATATGTGGTCTGGGTTGAATCTGTAGCAAAACTTCTTCTTTTTAAAAAAATGACATCCCGTGGTCTCTTTTGCTTTATTTATTTATTTATTTAACCACGAGTACAATGTACACCGATAAAAAAGATGTACATCGCATGTATCTGTGATAATAGCCGTGGCAAAGGCAGTCTAGGCATATTAACAACAGACTTATCTATGGAGCAGCACCTTATGTAAGATGCATTTTCCTCTAGAGCCAAGCATCAAAAAATTCACCTACATGAGTTGATAAGTGGCCCTTGGGCTCACAGACAGTCCAGTACTGGGCCCTGAAGCAGGGGAGCTTCTCACCTACATAATTGGCACAACAAGGGGAAGATTTCCATTTAGCACCACAGAAGCTAACATGTAAATTGGGACCCGATGCTCCACAGTCTAGTTGTATTAATGTCACCTTTGGAACCCAAGTTAATTTCAGTGACATCTTTCTTTACTCTGGTGGCGAAATGTGCTTTCTGTTGGGGTCCATCTGACAAGCTTGGGTAAATATTTGCATGGCAAGTGGAGACATGTTTTTAGGTTTTGCTTGAATTTTAGCCATTCAAGATGTCTTATAAAATTGTCCCCTTCGCTCCTCCTGAAAAACATAGATCAAAATAATGATGGAAAACTCGGAAGAAACTGATGGGATGACCTTAAGTCCTTTCCTTCCTGGTGGCCAGGGGCTCACCAAGCTGTGGCAAGCAAATCACAACTTCTTCCTCTGGCCTAATGACTCCTCAGATTACAGTGCTCTCCTCTTCTTCCATCGCTAGACTTCTCCAAGGAGAGGTCAGAATTTCGGCCTCCTTTTCTGTACCATCCCGCATATTCCTAATCTCTTGGATTTAATTTTAACTCCTACTTTATTCAAGTGATGCTTTTAAAGAAAACAGATCAGATGGTAGAGTCTAGACCTGGTGGTTTTTCCACAGCCTAGTGGTAAGATTTAACCCATGTGATCATCGTATTTGTGTTGGGCCCTCCAAAGATGTCCACGTCCTAACCTTGGAACCTGTGAATGTGTTGCCTTACATGGCAGGGACTTGGCAGGTGTGATTGAGTTAAGAATCTTGAGATGGGGAGATTATCCTGGATTATCTGAGGGGACCTAAGGTAACCACGAAGCTCCTTGTGAGAGAAAGGGAGACAGTAGAGTGTCACATCAGAGATGAGATGATAGAAGAAGAGGTAGGAGTGAGGGTCTTGAAGCCGGTGTGGGTGAGGCAGGCATCCCCAAAAGTGCCAAAGACAGTGGTACTCTTGGATATTTAGACCTAGTTTATGAATATTCATTGTGGAATAGTAAGTGTGGGGCTATGTGCCAGGAAATGCTGGTGGCCTCTAGAAGCTGAGGAAGGTAAGGAATGGATTTTCCACTGGACCTCCAAGAGGAACACAGCCCTGATGATAGCTTTGTGTCTTTTTTGGGTACTAGAGAATGAACCCAGGGACACCTTACTACTACATCTTTAGTCCAGGGTCTTACTAAGTTGCCCAGGCTGGCTTCAAACTTGTGATCCTCCTGCCTCAGCCTCCTGAGTTGCTGGGATTACAGGTGTGTGCCACTCTGCCTGCCTCTGTTGACATCTTGATTTTAGCCCCATAAGGCCCACACAGACTTCAGACCTTTAGAACTATAAAGAACACATTTGCTTTGCTTTAAGCCACTAAGTATAAGGTAATCTGTTAAAGCAGCAATAGGAGAAAACAACAGAGTGTTCAAACTTCTCCCAAGATGGTCATAGCCAAACAATAAAAAATTTCTGCTTTTTCTGCTGTCCTTTTCATTTTGTCCTCTTAAACGGGAGAATTTTAAATCTCAACCCTCTTCTCTTGTCTTGCGTTTAGCACTTTCACAATGAATATTGACAGAATAAATCTAGATGTTTAAGAATATCACTGAATTTTGGACCTTTGGGGACACCCACATCACCTAAACCCCTCCTTTAGAGATTCTTTCTCTGTTCACAGTCCCAGAGGAGTAAACCGCCGGCCACCTGACCCCACATCAGTCACATCTGGCAGGTGTCAGGGTCTGCTCCATCCCTAAGGGAGCTCACTGAGAAGCTGGGCTGGCTCAGATGAGATGCGTTGGGCTGATCAGATCCCCGCTCTGAGGATTCTATTCTAAGTGATCAAGATTTCCCGTTCATGGTTGGCACTGGGACAGGAAGGCTGTGGTAGAGTCATGTCTGGAGTGGCAATTGAGGCTCACTGAAGTTAGAGAGAAGGGGACACTCCGAGCTGGCTGACGGGGAGGATGGACAGGAACAGAGGGAACTGGAGAAGCAGACGAGCCACTCAAGGGTGAGGAGGTGACAGTCTGTACTTTTGTAGTGTGGGTTTTGTCTTCTCCTGGGCCCAGAGTTTTCTGTAAGTGGCTGAGATGGTTTATTACTTCATAAAACTCTGTCTAGTTTGCATGCATTTCTGTTGCTTGCAATCCAAAATTCCTGACTAGAATCTTTGTTTGTCCATTGATGAAGCCAGAAACCTGGGGGTGGGGAGGGAGAGTTGGCTTCGACTCTCCTTCCCTTCTCTTTTGTTCTGGAGGCTGAATACAGGAGAAGGAGGAGAACCCTAGGAGGTCCTAGGCCAAGTGGCTTTCGTTTCTATGTTAATAATAGTTTGGAGTGATTCGAGACAATAACTTTTTTTTTTTTTTTTAAGTTGGTAACTCAAAACAGGGAACCGAATGAGCATTTGGATAAAGGACACATAAGTCACCCTCCAGTGGAAGGCATGGAGATTCTTTATTAACATCCACTGCAAAATACATTCTTAACCATGATTTTTTTTTTTTTTTTTTTTAAAGATGATGTGGGATTTAAACTAGGTCTGGCCTAGATAGAGCTCCTCAGGGCAGATCATGCGTCTTATCCACGACCTACTTGTGGTACTTAGCTCAGCACCTGGCATCTATTCATTCTTTTTTTGTGGGGGTGGGGGAAGGTACCAGAGATTGAATTCAAGGGCACTCAATCACTGAGCCACATCCTCAGCCCTATTTTCTATTTTATTTAGAGACAGGGTGTCAGTGAGTTGCTTAGCACCTTGCTGTTGCTGGGGCTGGCTTTGAACTTGTGATCCTCCTGCCTCAGCCTCCTGAGCTGCTGGGATTATAGGTGTGTACTATGGCACCTGCCTCTATTCATTCCTTCTATAATCTTTGTTGCATGCTGAGGCACTAAGCACATAATTCATTGTAGGCATTCAATGTATACATATTGGATAATTTAAGCTGTCTTCATCTAAAAAGCTTCAGATTCGCTTGCCTGACAATTTTAGCTTGGGAAGAAGAGACAGTTTATTTAGAAGTACAACCATTTTCTATTTGCCCATGAAGGAATTCAGATTTTGAGCAAGTCTTGAATTACGATAGTGATAATACTTAATAAAATTATTAATCTTAATAAAAACTCATAAAAATACTTAATAAAAATTGTTGTTATTGGATGGATTCATACAACTAAAATTGTCATCCTTGAGCAATTAAAAAAGAAAATATAGGGATGTCCCTTAATCCATTTTTTTTAGGGGTGGTACTGCTGTGGATTGAACCCAGGGCCTTGCACATGCTAGGTAAGTGTTCTGCCACTGAGCTACATCCCCAGTACCAGCCCCCACTTTTTAAATTTTAATTGTATATGCTAGGCAAATACTCTACCACTGAGCTAAATCCTCAGCCCTCCTTAATCAAAATTTTAAGGATAAGTGCCATTTTAGTGTTGGGTTGTATGTGTTCCTTAGTGAAGGTGCTACCCTGAATCTTCCCTATGGATTCCTTTGTCCTACCAGATGAGACTCAGTGGGGTCCTGGATCTTTGACAATGGAAAATAAACTCTCTCCTCTTTTTGGCTCATTTTGCAAAAAAAGAGAAGAGGAAATCTATGGTAAAATTGCTCCTTCTGGAGATTCTGGGAGCAGCGGGGTAGAAATCTTGCAGGTAGCCTGTTTGGGTTGGCACATAGTGGAGCATGCTGTCCATGGGAAGCCCTCAGGTTGGCCACAGCCTGGCTCTGTGAGAGCTGATTAGGATGCGGAGCGGAAATGCAGGCTTGTTCATAGAGCTTGTCTCACCTCTGCCCCTCAACTCTGCCTAGGCCCATTCCTAAGTGTGGAAGTTCCGATTGTTATCTCGGTTACAGAATCCCATTCCTTGTCTGTTTTCTTTTGCCCTTATCCTCACATTTCTTTGAATGTCCTTTCATGGGACGTCTTGATCTGCTCCCAAAGAAATGCAATTATCAGAAATCAACCTCTCTCACCCATTTCTGCCCTAAGCAGCTTTTGCCCACTGGTGAATTTCACATTGTACTGAGAAAGTCAGCAACTAATACTAATAACAATAAAATATGTTTGTATTTTTAGATGACTTTTTCCACTGGGGACTCCCTGGTGAGAGCCAGGCGCTGAGCAGAGTGAGGGTGTATATGAGCTGGAAATAGAGAGCGAGAAAGAGACCTGGCTGGCTGAAGCCTTTTCTTGACAGCTAATTTCCATTTTTTGGTATCAAGGGGTCTGTGCCAGTAATTGGCATGCAGATTGTGTCTGATGGGCCTGTTATACAGAATAAAGGAATCTGCTAGTTAGAATAAGCCAACCCCAGGCTGATGGATGGGGCATAAGGAGGTCATTGCGAAAGAGAAATTGTGTGTGTGTGTCCCTGTGCGTGTGTGTGTTTCACAAGAATTCCTACCCCCTCCCCTCTCCCTCTTTATCCAGCAAACTCTAATCTTTCAAATTGCATTGAGACAAATGTTGCTCCGTTTCTCTCCCTCTCTCTGTTTTTTTCCTTGAAGGGATATTTGATGGAACCCACTCTAGGTTTTAATAAAGTATGGGGGCAAAGGAGAAATTAAAGCAGTGTCATGGTTTGTTAGCAGCCCAGGATCGTCCAGGATGGGCCCAGGCTACAAATTATACTCTGGAATTAATTGGCAGAAGGTAGCTCTCCTGTCCATCATCCTTAATCCAGCAGCTATGGGACAGCAACAGGAAAATGTGGCTGTTATCCATCTCTTTTTTTTTGCTTTGTCTAAGTCATTGGTCTGATTAGCTGGTTGTTTCCTTGGTCCCCACCTCACCCATCCATTAGGCAGGCGTTGTGCTATCTGCTATTACCTCTTAGTGCTAGGCATCCTCTTAAGGGAGGGTACTCCCAGTTCAGCTGCCCACCTTGGGAGACAGGGGTCAACAAGAAGGCTTCCCAGGGGCTGGGGTTGTGGCTCAGTGGTAGAGCGCTTGCCGAGCACATACGAGGCCCTGGGTACCATCCTCAGCACCACAGAAAAATAAATAAGTAAAATAAAGGTTTTGTGTCCAACTACTACAACTAATATATATATATATATATATATATATATATATATTTATTATATATATTTTATTTATATACATATTTTTTAAAGAAGGCTTCCTATACCTATGGGAAGCTGCAAGAGAATTTAGCTTCCCTTTTTCATAGCTATGTTGAAATTGAAACCAATACAGAGTTAACTTTTTTTTAAATATTTTTTTTAGTTGTAGTTGGACACAATACCTTTAATTAATTAATTAATTAATTAATTTTTATGTGGTGCTGAGGATCGAACCCAGCTCCTCGCACGTGCTAGGTGAGCGCTCCACCACTGAGCCACAACCCCAGCCCCCCAGAGTCAACTCTTATCAATACAACTTATGTGTGTTAGACTATTATCTCTAGGATGAGATTTAAAGAAATATAAAGAAGAAAATGGGAGAACCATCCAGCTTGCCTGTCCATGCATGGTTCCTACTCCCAGATGATAGTAGATGATGTTGGCACTTTCTTGCTTGTCTGGGATGTGCCAGAACCTTGGTCTCAATGACATTTAGACAGTTTGGGGAGTTTCTTACTGTCAGCCCACACTTAGCTTCCCCCAAGAGCCCAGACCCCTGCCTCTTTGTACAAAGGAGAAGATGTGTTTGTATTCAGTAGATCTGACTCTGTCTTTCTTAAGCATTCTTGCATGTCTGACCCCAGAAATCTTTAGGATTGTACCGTTTCAAGTTAGAAAGGAGTAATCTTTTCCTGCCTGGTTCTTTTCTCTCTGAATACAAAAATTGAGTTTACATTGCTTATTAAGATGAAGTTTTGAACTTTT
The DNA here is from genome assembly GCF_048772815.1 of Callospermophilus lateralis. Taxonomy (NCBI): domain Eukaryota; kingdom Metazoa; phylum Chordata; class Mammalia; order Rodentia; family Sciuridae; genus Callospermophilus; species Callospermophilus lateralis. Next base: position 123,201,862 of record NC_135314.1, on the reverse strand, counting down.
ATTTACAGTATTTGTGGCCCTCCCAAAGCTTTATGACCTTGTGTATGATAGGACTTTTGACAATAAGGTGTGGGAAGCTTTTACAAGGACCTTTCTTTAAAAACATTTGAACAGAATATTATAATATTTTTAAAAAATTATGGTAACTGATGCATAAAACATAAGAATTGTTCATATTAATGGGATACCATATACCATTTTGACACATGGATTCATTGCATAATGTTTAGATCAGGTTAAAAATTTTAAAAGAAAATAGATGAGTCTCTCATAGAAATTCTTTGCTTTCTTATATTCCATTAGATAATTCAATGTGTCATTGAGGTTCTAAAACCATCCTTTTGTCTTTTGATCTGGAAGGAGTTCTCTCTTCAGGCAATCTTCCCCTAAGGATGCCGTAGGTGGTAATAGGTGGATACAGAGGGGTCAAAGTCATCTTTGGCTCAGTCCTACTGCATTGCCTGGCTCTGCCATTACTTCTTGTATCGCTCACTCTCTGAGGTGTGGCCAGAGTCTGCTATTTCTTTTTTCACCTCCAACAGCATGTAGGAGAGATACTGCCCACAGTGGTTCTGGAGAGCAAGGAAGTAAGAGGGAGGTGGAGAAGAGCAAGGAATTGGAGGCTTAGGAATGGGAAGGAGAGGAGGTGAAATGAAGAGAAAGGGATGGAGATAGGACATGGGGAGGAAGAGGGGAGCAGAAAGAGAAGGGAGCTGCACAGCCACCTGCTCCAGAGAGAGCTGGCCCCTCTCCAGACCCTCTGGGGAGTCCCTACTGTCCTAGGATGTTGCTGCCGAGCCACCTTTGGGGGTCTGGAGATCCATCAGAAGGAAATAGTTGTCTCTGCCATGATTTCTTTTCACTCTTCCAGCCACCTGCTTTGCCTTTGCCTGCTGAGGAGAGCCACCTTCTCTTCTGCCAAGTACACCAGACAGTGCATCGTCGGATACTGAGTTCTCTCTGTTTCTCTCATTCAGACATACCAGCATCTGGGAGTGTTTGCTTTGCCATTGGAAGAGCATAGAATTATTATTATTATTATTATTTGTGATAGGAGGAGGTAAAGATGAAAAGGTGGAGAACAGGTGGGTACAGTAGTGTCTGCTCAGGTCATTGTCCAGTTAGCTCAGGGGACTGGGAGTGAGGCCTCGTGGCTGAACTTAGGGTTCTGCCAGACTTAAGGATCCCTGCTGAAGCCTGGGTCTCTCTAGGATGCTAGGCCCAGGGCTGAGGGTGGAGTGGTCCAGGAGTTGATGGAGATGCTCGATGAGACTCTGCATACCTGGATGAGGAGGTGAGTCACAGAGGACAATCACTTTTCCACTTCTACATGGACCCCAGATCTGTGAGGGTATTTGAGGAAATTTGTCACCATTCTGGAAGATGGAAAGCCCAAGATCAAAGTTCTGGTGGATTTGGCCTATGATAAGACCTATCTCTTGGTTCACAGATGGCGCCTTTTTGCTGTGTCCTCCCATGGTGGAAGGGGTGAGAAGCTCCCTTGGGCCTCTTTTATAAGGGCACTAATGTCATTCATGGGAGCTTCTCCCTCACAATCTGATCATCTCCCCAAGCTCTCATCTTCTGATACCATCCCCTTAGGGGTTAGGATTTCAATATACTAATTTTGGAGCAACACAAACATTCAGATCACATTATCTGAGGAACAGGACACTTGTCAAAAGCATGGGGTCCCTTTCTAATGAGACCTCTTCCAGTGGACTACCATAGACTTCTCAGAGGACAGACTCTGTGTTTGATGTTCAAGCCCTGCTTCTGGACAGGGAGACTCCTCCTCCTCCTCCTCCTCCTCCTCCTCCTCCTCTTCCTCCTCCTCCTCCTCCTCATCCTCCTCCTCCTCCTCCTTCTTCTTTTTTTTTTCTTTTTGAGCCTCCTTCTTAAACATCCTTTCCCCTGTGTTCCTGGGAAATAAAAAATCTTGAACAAAGCTCTTCAGGGTTCAGGTTGGCAGCATTTTAGGCTCTGTTGTTATTCCATGTTCCTCTTCATCTTCCTCCTGGCTGCCATGACTATTGGCAACTCTGGATGGAGCCAAGACTAGCTCAAGGCTAGCCTGTGGGAATTCTAGGCAACTTTGAGGAATCTTTGGGCAAGTAATAAAAGGAGCTTTTTCCTTGGGGGAATAGCCCCATACAGGGTACACAGAGAAGTGAGGTGAGCTCAGGCTGAAATGACCCCTGCCTTACCCCCTTGCCCAGGTGCCTCGTACAGAACCAACTTAAAGGGATGCCACCCTCTTCCACTTTCTCATCGTTAAGGGGACTGCCATTGTCGCATGATCACTATGTCTTATTTTCAATATGATCTTATTAACTACTTTGCATTTAAAAATTTCTACCTTTGTGTTTGCCATGAGCATGTGCTTTAAAACCTAACTCCCTAAGGGTATGAATTTGTTATTGCTTTAGCCATATGGCAGTTGAGTTTTAACTGAGAAAAAATACTTCAGTTATTTCAACAGAAGGAATTTAGTATAGGAAATTGTGTAAGCCAATGATAGAGGAGCAGAAAAGACAAGCAGTGGATGAGGAAACCAGAAAACAATACCCCTAGTTTGGAGGAGAAAAATGGGCAAGAGATGGTGTAACCAGTGACCACCATTATGCAAATGTAAGGACCAAGAGCAACTATTCAGGATAGGAGCATGAATGGAGAAAACTCTTGGTTCTCCTATAGCATAATTAGGCTGCATACTGACTCTAAAATCACTTTTCTCCTATCTTCTCATTTCCAAATCATAAATGTCTGCATATTTTGAAACTGTTGGTGATATTTTTCTGTTAGAAACAAATATGTCTGATGCAATATTTATCCAAGTCCTAGAAAAGTCTATTTACAATAATAGTTGCATTACATTAAGTAACTGCACTTACAGTCAACCAACTCTTTGGAAGCTGGAGGCTACAGTGACCTCTGGCCTGGCCTGTGGGTGCAGCTGTTGTTCCCAGGCCTGCAGGGGAAAACTAGAAGTGCTAGTCAGTAAGAGAAACTGCTCTGTGGGGTGGAGCACACTGGGATTCAGTTCCAGGGTCTCTGCTGGACACCATGATTGGGAAGCTCATTCAGAAAACCCAGCCTCTGTATTCCTGCCAGGGGTCCCCAGGGAAGTCACTTCCATTTTCTCTTGGCCTGCGTGCAGGCAGGGCTTCCTGATTGACCCGCACAATATAAACACACAATTATAGTATTTATCCTGGAAACTCCCCTGAGCCTTAAATTGAACAGTGCATTCAAAGATCTCCTCTCCTTTCTCTCTGGTTCTGTGATCTAAGAGAAAGAGTTAATGAAAAGAGAGGTTCCTTGAGGCAAGGCCCCATGTCCTGTCTTTGCTGATGATTTGCCAACTGTGGTTGATTTTGCTTGTTTATTGTGAACTCTCGTGTGGTATCTGTGGGAAGTGTGTCTTGCAGATGTGATAGATATTCATTAAAAGAATTATTTAAAGGTAAGTTCATTTTGCCCACCTCTTCAGTTTTGCTTTGCACAAAGTAGGCTGAAATGATTCTTAAATTTGTGGAAATTGGTCTGGCAATAACCAGAGAGTAAACACTTTTGGATGATTCTGTATTCTCTTTCACCTTTTGTGTGTGTGTGTGTGTGTGTGTGTGTGTGTGTGTGTGTGTGTTTTGGGGGTACTAGAGATTGAATTCAGTGGCACTGAGTCACATCCCCAGCCCTATTCTGTGTTTATTTAGAGACAGGGGCTCAACAAGTTGCTTAGTGCCTTGCTTTTGCTGAGGCTGGCTTTGAACTTGCCATCCTCCTGCCTCAGCCGCCGGAACCACTGGGATTACAGGTTTGTGCCACCGTACCCAGTCCCCATTTGTGTTTTATGAAGTTTTTTTTTTTTTTATCCTTTGTCTCATAGTCACTTAGTGATCACCCTTACTTTATTTTTTTTTTTTAAGTATAGGACATGAAAGTTAGGAAGTTTACATAATTGTCATCATTATCATTATAGAAAAATCTTTCCTATTTGCCAGGTACTGAACTAAACACTTTATAAGAACTAACTCATTTTAATCCACATAATAACCTTATGGGCAAGCGTGAGGGGTTGAATTGTATTCCTAACCCTAACCTTATTAGGAAGTAGGGTCTTCACAGAGGTTATCAAGTTAAAGTGAGGTTATTAGGGTGGGCCCTAATCCAATATGAATGGTGTCCTTGTAAAAATGGAAACTGTAGTCATGAAGATATACATTCAGGGAAGATGATGTGAAGGGACACAGGGAGAGGAAGCCATCTATTCGCCAAGGAGAGGGTTCTGGAAGAGACTGCCCTCATGGCCCTTCAAAGGAACCAGCCCTGCTAACACCTTGATTTAAATTGTCTGTATCCCTGAGACAATAACTCTCTGTTGTTAAAGGCACTCAGCTTTAGTACTTTGTTATGGCAGCTGTAGCAAATTAATATAGTAAATACACTATTATCACAATATTTAATTCTCATTTTAAGACAAGGAAACTGAGGCAGAGATGAGAAGCTATGGACCTAAATGTACAAAACCAAGTAGAAGACTGTGATTCCAGCCCTCTGGGTGGTAGTGGGGGGCAGGCTTTAGCTTCCCAGGCACCCAGATGTGTGGGAAGTAGTTAAATGGAGCAGCTGCCTGGCCACCAGGATTCCTTTATCCCAGGACTCTTCTCTTACTCAAGTCTTTGGTTTATGTGTCAGTGGACCCTGTGTGGAGATGGAGCTGATGTTCGCTTAACTGAGCAACGGGGCTGTGTTTACGGTGAAATGTCATCCCATTGTGATCCAGTACCCTTGGAAACATGTGGGCTCTGGGCTGTGGGGGTGTTCAGATGCTTCAAGCCACCTCTTCCCTTGATCCCCCCCCCGCCCCAGTGGGAGAGCAAGACACAGGTGTGAACATGTGTACACACACTGCCACTTCCTCCCCCCCCCCACCTGCATTTGCAAACGGAAACTCACGCATCTGGACATACACACAAATGCAGGCAAACTCACAGCACACCTACACGCGTCCACACCTACACACAAACATGCCTGTTCTTATACTCCTTTCCACACAAATGTGCGTGTGGATGTGCATATACATGGCCAACGACACATATGTGGTGAATTGACTGACCCTCTGTCTCATCAGAGTGTGACAAGTAAGTGTGGTGCCTTAGATCAGGTTACCCAGGAGCAGATCTGAGATGGGAGAGGCCGGTGAGTGATTTAGGAAGGCAGTGCTCCTGGGGGAGGCCAGGGGAGGATGTAGGGTGACCCCAGAGGAGAGAGAGAATGTGGCTTTGGGTGGAGCTGCAGACCTGCTGGATTATTGGTGCACTCAGGAGCCCAAGTCATCCCCCATTTTGTTCCTCATCAAGGCGATGGAACTGGTTTTGAGACCCTTGCCCCTGTCATGCATGGGCTTCAGGCAGCACTGGGACTTACCTTCCGAGGTTCTTCTGTGTGTCAGTGTGGCTGGGGAAGGGCTCCAGCAGCCCAGGTGTCATCCTGAGAAGACTGCAGGGTGAGAGCGCTCAGAAGCAAAGCACACTCTGGAAGAGGAACCCAGGGACGGACACTCCAACCTGGTAAAGGGGGTCTGGGCAGAGATCAGTGTCTGTGTGTTGAGGAAGGTGAGGGACTGGAGGTGGGGGGAGATTTCTTTCAAGGAGCAGAGGGATGATGCAGGGGCCTGGGGAGAAGAAGAGCCCAGGGTGTTGGTTCTGGCCCAAGAAGACCAACTGAGCAGAAGCTTAAACAGGTAGGCCAGTGACAGTGGCCCATTGGACAGGGGCTACTGCCCTCCAGGGGTCTTCAAGTTCTTTGCTGGATGTGAGGAGACCAAGGTCAACCTTGGTGCCAGCTGCTACTCTGTATGCCGGGGGAGAGGGACAGAGTATGGGAAGATCTTCCATATAAACTGGGAGGAGATGTGCAAGCTGAGGGATCTTGGCTCAGAGCCATATCCTTCACCCCTGTCCCCACCCTGTACCCCGGGCAAAGTTCCAGGCTGTCCCCACACTTGTTAAATCTCACTGCCTGCTGTAAGCAGATTCTGCTGGTGTGTCCGTTGGAAGGATGGGCAGGGATTTCTCTACTTCTGGCAGCTTAAAATATTAATTTTTCCATATTTCAGGTCATTTACTTGAAGCTGGTGCTCCAATTTCAAGGAAGTCTTCCAAGGATGACACCCGGGCTGCTGGAGCCTTTGCCCAGCCCTCTGATAGACTGAAGGGGCAGCTTGTGTGTACAGGACTGGCACAGCCTCCAACCCAGGTCAGGGGCCAGGGAGAGAGATTTTTTAACATTTGCTTAGCACCCCTCTAGTAAGTAACATTCTCTACCACCTGTTTTGCAGATGAGGAAACTTGAGACAGGAGAGGTAAGGCGAATTTCTCAAGGTCACACAGCTGCACCCTGGTGGAATGGAGGTTCAAATCCACATTTATTCTATTTGGATTGTTTCAGGGCCTGGGACTGCTGGGATAGAGGCAGAAACAGCAGAAGGGGCAACGCCTCAAGTGTGGGGTCCCAGCTGTATAGGCCAAGGGAGCACTTGCTGAGCACAGCCCGGGTTCTGTATCTGCATTGTGCCAAGGTAATTAGGGCTTCTGTTTCACCTGGCCAGGGCTGGTCTGGTAACCTTCTGGGAATAAGCATTGGTGATTTAAAAAAAAAAAAAAAAAAAAAAGGAATTCTCTCTCATCAACAAGCAATAATTTTCATGGACCAGGGCATTTAAATTCACATTTTAAAACAACTGATTTGCGAGGGCAGTCCTGTTGAGATATAAGCCAAATTTTCATTAGTGAAGAGAATACTTAATATCTTTGTCCAAAGCACTGGCTGGTTCTGGGCTGTTCTCAGGAAAAAGAAGGAAGAAATTGCTTTATCAATCTGCATGGCTGAAAAGGTCAGCGGAGTGGGCCCTGACAGCAGAAAGGAATCCTGACCAAGGACAAATTCCTGCTGAAACTCAAGGATGCAAACCCCACTTGGTTACCCCAATGACAGCTTCCCAGCTTCAAAAATTAAACTTCACCTGTAGCAACGGGAAGGGGCTGTTAGCAGCTTAAAAATATTAATTTTGCCTGTCCCAAGTTGTTTACTTGACAGCTGGTGCCCCACTTTCAAGCAAGATTGCTTGTGCTCCTTAATAAATATCTGGTAATTTGGTTAAAACTAGCACTTCGAAACCTGCCTTTGGCCTTAACATTGCAGCGTTTGAAGACTGATTCCTTAAATAATGGGAGGTTGAGGAGAAAGACTTCACAACCTGGTGTCCCTTGCCTTGAGTGTCAGGGAATTGATGATAAAGAATAGCTATGCTCTGAGCTCCTAGGCTTTTATTAAGAGTCAGGATATACTTTTGGAAATTTATATATTTAAGAGAAAACACTTTGCTAAATGTTCACATTAGCAAATTTTTTTTTCTCTCAAAATTTTCATTTTAAGGCAATTATAGATTCGCATACAGTTGTAAGAAATAGTTCAGAAAGATATACAAAGTGAGTGTGTGTGTGTGTGTGTGTGTGTGTGTGTGTGTGGTGTGTGCATTTATTTTTTTAATCTTAGGATGCTTAAGTACCCCTCTACTTAGTCTTTCTGGTTACTAAGCACGTTAGCCAACTCTTTGTCACTGTGATCAAAATACCTGACAAGACCAACTTAGAAGAGGAAAGATTTATCTTGTCTCTTGGTTTCAGATGTTCTGTTCATGATCTGCTGCTCCGGGGTAGAAACATCATGGCAGAAGGATGTGGTGGAAGAATGTTGCTCATCACATGCAGCCAAGGAGCAAAAAGAGGAGCGGAACAGGAAGGGGCCAGGGACAGATATAGTCTCCATGGCCACTTCCCCAGGGGCCTACTTCCTCCAGCCATGTCCTCATCTGCCTGCAGCTGATACCCAGTAGTCCACTTAAATTATTAATCCTTCAAATGGATTAATTCACTACTGAGGTTATGTCCCTCATGATCCAATCATTTCCTAAAAGTTCTACCTTTGAACCTTGCCACATGGGGAACCATGCTTATAACCCATGAGCTTTTGGAGGGACACTCAAGATCCAGACCACAACACTAAGGAATCATGCATATGGTACCACAGCATCCTGGACCCAGAGCTGCTCTGCACCAGCCTTCTCAGTGCAGAAATACATGGATGCTTGCTCTTATTTGCAAGTTAATGTTATAAGGGAAGGCTTTAGCCATGTATTTCAGAAGTCCAGGAAGTAATGAAATTTACCTCAGGTTTGCCCTTACAAATGACCGTAAAATAAACCATAAAAAAGTCAAAAGAGGATGAAATAGAATATTTATATCTACAGCGAAAGAGAAATATATTTGTGTTATTTAAAGTCATAGAAGATATCATCAGAAACAAGGTGAGTCGAATCAATCATTAAAGAATTTTGACTTTTGGGAGTAAAGAAAAAAGAAAGGATTGAGTGAAATGAAGAAATTAGAAAATTATTGTAACTATTATGAATAAGGCTTACAGCCCAACATAGATAAAGAATTATATAGTCTTATAGTTAAGACCTGAATTCTGAATGATGACTTATCAAAGCTATGAAGACATTGCTTACATATAAAGAAATGCAGATGATATCTTTCACCTTTATAATTTATAATGTCACCAGATGATATAATAGATAGATTTGCTCTCTGGGCATGTCTTTTTTATTTTATTGTTTTATAAATAGTAAATGAGCATGAAGAAATGTTCAGCCTAAATAAGAATGAAAGAAATAGGGATTTGAACAGCTATGGAGCGTCAATGTTTAAATTGGTAAAAATAAATAAGATGGATAAAATCCACCATATTAGACTCTACAAAGACTACCCATGTACATTGCTGGCCACCCTGCAAGGTGTCCCTATTTTTCTGGAGTGCAAGCTGGCAATTTGTAATAAGAACTATAAAAGCATTCATACCCTTTGACTTGGTAATCCTACTTCTGGGAATATGCCCTAAGGCAATAATCCAAATTGAAAAAAAAAAGTCATTTGTACAAAGATATTTATGGCAGCATATTCATTCTAGGGGAAGATGGAAAGTGACCAAAATTCCCAGTGAATGGGAATGGTTAGGTGAAACCATCATGTATCAGAATTTTGTGTGATCACTAAAATTGACAAGTACGTGAACCGTGCTCCTGGGTGAAAGTGTGTGTACATCACAAGGCAAAGTGCAGAACAAGACACTCACTTCTACAGCTTCAAGGAAATAGTGTCTGTGTTTTTTCATGAGTCTCAAAAAAAAAAAATGTAGGTGGATGTAAAAATCTGGGAGTTTCCAATTCTTTTCCCTATAAATTTTATTTATTTAAACATTTATTGAACATCAATTAGATAAAGATGATAGGTTAGGGAAGAATAGATAAGTTCTTATCTTTTCTAGCACCTTGGTGTTTCTGGCTTCCAGTAGGGAGCTGACCTCACTATTTCTAAAGCTGGGTCATCCCTGCGGCAGAGCCTGTGGCTTGTCCAGGAAGCCATTTTGCAAATACCTGAGGGCCTCCTTCCTTCTCATGTTTTCTCATTTTTTCCTAAAGTTAACATATCCTTTGAGCACTGGGGAAGACAGATGTAATATTCAGCTGGGAAGCGAAGGGCCTGACCCTGGCTTCTGGTCTAGCAAACTTCTCGTCTTGCATGTACCTTATAGGACATTACTCTTAGGTATGTTTTTGGCTGCAGGTTCCATAAATTCTTCTTCGTTGAAACATAGAAAAAAATGATCTCAAAACATAGAAAAACATGATCTCTCATCACAAGAAACCCTGGGTAATGCACTCCAGGTTGGTTTATTCCAGGCTCCCGGGTTCTATTGTTTTTTTTTTTTTTTTTCTTCCATCCGGTCTGTGTAGGTGTCAGCTTTGTCCTCTGCAGGCTCAGATGGTGGCTGCACATGGCTGCTGTGGTCCCAGTCCATAGTGTGATGCACAGGACTGTCTTTTTTCTCTTTCCTTATAAGAGCAAAGAAAATTTTACCAAAATCTGCCTTCTCTCCCTGCTCCCCAGAGCCTCCTTTCATTTCTCATTGGCCAGACTGCATTCTAGGTTCATGCCTAAACCAATCCCAAGGTCCTCTGCTTCCAATCTTTTGGCTAGAAAGCTCAGGTTTTAGTTTCCCCACTCTGCTACTTACTTACTGTGACCCTGTCTGCATCCAGAGCCATGAGGTGAGTGAATAGACAGAGAAAAGCAAGCAAACAAAAAATTCGTGGGGTTCTCTTCATGACATGGAGAACCCAGTTTCTCAGTTCCTCCTCTTATGCAGGTTTTGGACTAGCTTTGAATCTAGGTTCAGAGATACTGAAGAATAAAACAAGGAAACTCATCTTTCTTTCTTTTCTTTTTAAAGATGGTTCCTTTAAACTCTGGTTTCCTTCCCTCATCTCTGCTAGCATTTACTTTCCAGAATCCTCAGATGATGGCTCCATGCCTTCTTTCCAGGCAGATGTCACCCAGGGTCCTTGGGGGACAACTGGATTGTTTCCCAGCCCAGATTTCCAAAGGAAACATTCATGTCTGTCCTGGCTCGTGTGGCTGAGAAGTAGCAGAACCAGAAGCCATCCTTGGTCTTCGGGGACCAGGCCCATAGTTGTCATACTACCTCATGCTGCCTCTGAGTTCAGATCAGGCTTGGTTCCTCCTCTTTCCTCTCTTCAGGGTTATATTGCCTTGTGATATTGGCCTACAAAGACATGTGCTTCTCTTGTGTCTCTCATCACCTCTCTGGCATTTTCCATTGATTGGTCCATAAGATCTAAGGAGAATGTTCTTTTTAAATTTTCCAATTCCTTTTATTTGTTCTAATTAGCTATACATAATAGTAGAATATATTTTGACATATACTTATATGGAGTGTAACTTCTCATTCTTCTCCTTGTACATGATGTATAATTACATTGGTCACGTGATCATACATGCACATAGGATAGTAATGTCCAATTCATTCTATTATCTTTTCCATTCCCATTCTCTCTCTCTTCCCTTTATGAGCCTTCTTCTAATGCAAAGTACTTTTATTCTTCCCTAACTGCCTTTCCCTCATTGTGAAATTCACATCAGCATATCAAAGAAAACTTTCAGCTTTTGGCTTTTTGGGAATTGGCTTATTTCACTTAGATGATATTCTCCAGTTCTATCCATTTATAGGCAAATGCCATAATTTTGTTCTTTTGGGCTGGGGTTGTGGCTCAGTGGTGGAGCATTTGCCTCGCACATGTGAGGCACTGGGTTCTATCCTCAGCACCACATAAAAATAAATAAACAAAATAAAAATATTGTGCCTATCTGAAACTAAAAAAAATTTAAAAAATAATTTTGTTCTTTTCTTAAGGCTGAGTAATATTCCATTGTGTACATATACTTCATTTCCTTTATCTATTCATCTGTTGAAGGGCACTTAGGTGGGTTCATAGTTTAGCTATTATGAATTGAGCGGCAATAAACATTGATGTAACTGAGTCACTGTAGGATGCTGATATTAAGTCTTTTGGGTATAGGCTGAGGAATGGGATAAGTTTTCTAAGGAATCTCCATATTACTTTCTAGAGTGGGTGCACCAATTTGCAGTCCCACCAGCAATGTATGAGTGTGCCTTTTCCCCCACATCCTCCCCAACATTTATTATTACTTGTGTTCTTTATAATTGCCATTCTGATTGGAGTGAGATGGAATCTCAGTGTAGTTTTAATTTGCATTTCTCTAATTGCTAGGGATGTTGAATGTTTGTTCATATATTTTTTGATCATATTTCTTCTTCTGTGAAGGGTCTGTTCAGGTCCTAAGTCCATTTATTGATTGGGTTATTTGTTTTTTTTTGGTGTTAAGTTTTTTTGAGTTCTTTATATATCCTGGGAATATATATCTGAGGTACGGGTGGCAAAGGTTTTCTGCCATTCTGTAGGTTCTTGCTTCATATTATTGATTATTTCCTTTGCTGTGAAGAAGCTTTTGAGTTTGATTCCAGGGAGGAAGTTCTTATAGAGCCATATGAGTGAGAGAACATCACCAGTCATTGTCCCAGCCCTTTGCATTTAGTAAAGGTTCTCTTAAAAAGGGTATCTAGAAAACAGTTTGTATTAGTGATACATAAGCCTTAGGATATAAGTCTGGAGTATTCAGTTATTTAAGATTTTATTTGAGTATTAAAATAAGTATATATTATGGGGTAGAATATAAGAATTGCATTACTTTCAGACTTAAAACATTAAAAAGATTGAACGTGAGGTAAGAAGGATGCTCCTGAGACCATCAAGTTTCCTGACTCCAGACCAGGTTCCAAGTATCAGCAAAAATCATGATAAAGGACTGAGTTATTGAGGAATGTCAGGTGAATCATGGCTCTGCAGTCAGTGTCCTTGTGCCTGGGTTGAGGAGCTTGAATGGGAACCTTCTGGAAGCACTGATGTCACTGCTATTCCTCGCTGGACAGCTTTGCTTGCCTTCTATCCCATATACTGCTGCCATTTCAGTCATCAAATTCATAATGAGAGCAGTACTCACTTCAGTGGCTGAGATTTCCACAGGAGTCACATCTAAGTAGGTGGCCCTTCACCTGCATTTGGTGTCATCTTGAATGCAGGGAAAGAAAGTTGAGTTGGTTCTTGTTGTGGGTTGAATGTGACCTCAGAAAAGGTATATGGAAGCCCTAACTAACTACTAGTACCTCCAGATGTGACCTTATTTTGGAAATAGGATCTTTACAGAAGTGATCAAGTTCAAATGAGGTCACTAGCATGGAGCCTAACCCAATATGACTGGTGTCCTGATAGAAAGGGGACATTTGGCTACACGGAGACAGACATGGACAGAGAGAAGACAATGAAAGGAGAAAATGGCGTAGGGTGAATACCAGGTGAAGATGGAGGCAGGGATGGGAGGGATGCATCGCTGAACCAAAGATTCCCTGGAAACCACCAGAAACTAGGAGAGAGGTCTGCAGAGACCACCCCCTTCCCAGCCTGCGGAAGACACCAACTCTGCCAATACCTTGACTTTGGGCTTCCAGCCCCTCCAGCTGTGAGAAAATAAATTTATGTTATTTTAAGCCACAAGTTGTTGGTACTTTGTTATGGCAGCCTAGGAAACTAATATAGCTGCTAAAGGCTCGAGAGAAGGAGGGCTTCTCAGATCCACACAGTACAGAGTGAAAAAATTAAAATGTACGGAGGATTCCCAGTTAGAGAGGGTAGATTGAGGGAAAAGACATATTTTTACCCTTGCTTCTTCCTGTAATCCCACTGACCAAAAGTGATTTATTTTTTATTTTTGAAATTCATAAATTCAACAAAGACAAAGAAAGGAGAGTCAACCAGTTCATCCAACCAACTGAGCTTGGAAAGCAGATGGGCCAGTGATAGTGACTTTGTCAGACCCGAGGAAGCTGAATCTTAACCTAGTAATTGAGAAATCCAAGGAGCCACTTAACCCATAGTACAGGCCTCACTGCTCCTGTAGGAAACAGGAAGAAACTTCTATGAGAAGTTTGATCAGGCTAAGGGGAAAGACTTAGTACCCGGACACTAGGGGCCTTCTAATGAACAGTCCTCATCACCTGACTGTGAAGGGGCCTGTTGAATTCCAGCCCACACATCCTTAGGGCTTCCAGGGATCTTTTGAAAGTCACACTCTTAGGATTTGGTAGCATAGGATCTCTATATTATTATTATTTTTTCTAAACCTTTATTTTATTTATTTATTTTTATGTGGTGCTGAGAATTGAACCCAGGGCCTCACACATGCTAGGTGAGGGCTCTATCGCTGAGCCACAACCCCAGCCCAGGCTCTCTATATTATAAAGACATTTTCTTACATGTGTGAGAGAGATCAAAAAAACAGATACAAGACTTTTGCAATAAACAGTCTGCAGTAGGAAAAAGTGTGAAAACCAGCTATTTATAATATTCTCAGAGGTAAAAGAAGACATTTCATTCATGAGACAAGAAAAATGCTATGAATCCAAAACTATTGGAATTTTAAAAAGAGAGACAAAATTAAAAGCACAACAGAAAGGATAGGAGAAAAATCTGATACATTTTCTCAAAAGGTAGAAGAGAAAGTCTGGTGATAGACGATAGGAGGATCCATATAAGAAAGTTATAGAACCAGTGCAGGAGGTCCAATATCCAAATAGTAAAAGTCAAAGAAAGAGAGAACAAGGACAATAAAGAAGAATACATCATTTAAAAACAATATGAGACTTTTTCAGAATTAAAAACTGAAGTATCCAAACTGAGAAGTCCCATCGAGTGTCAAACATGACACATCATGAAATTTCAGAACACTGGGGATGAAGAAAGATTTACAAAAACTCCAGGCTCTCATTTTCCAATCATTTCACCTCTAAACTTTCTTGCATTGTCTCACACATGAGCTTTCGGGGGACACCTCATAACCAAAACGTAACAGTGGTAAAGGGAAATTTCAAGATCACAGTTGCACTGGATTTAGGCAGTAATTCAGACCATAGGAGAAGATCAGAAGACTAGGAGAGAAATATTCAAGAATGTAAAAATGATATACTGACTAATGATTCTGAACATATTGAGAAGAGATTTCTGTATCTAGTTGAATTAATGATAAGAATATAGAAAACAAAGCAGATGAAAGACCAAGACCATGTTAAAACTCCATGGAAAAGAAAATGTATTAGAAAATATAAGTAATCATAGCCTACAAACCTAAGGAATAAGTTGTGGATAGTATTTATATGATCATAATAATGTAAACTTTGAGTTTATTGAATTTAACTAAAAATGAATGGACTTCATTGGGAGGTTGGGAATAGGAAGTAGGTGTGTGTGGAGGGTTGGAAAGAATGGTGGAAAAGTCCAAGTAACACGCAGTGTCAGTGTGTTACTTACAGATAGGGATGAAAGCCCAAGACCAAAGCATCTCAAAGTTGAAAGTAGTTTTTTCTGCATGGTGAAATGGGGCCGTGGGTATAACTGCTCTTTTTCATATCAGTCTTATAAGTTGCTTGGATTCTTGAAACTATACATATAAAAGCAAGTCCTAAAGCCAAGGATACAAGAAATAAGAAGAAATGCAAGGCCATTTGGATATATTAGTTTGTGTCTTCTTTCTCCCCAGTAGAAACCCAGTAGAGAACAATGCTAGCAAGAACACCTTGATCTTCAGGCTTTAGGAATAAAGAATCTTAGAACCTTAAAAAGCCTAACTCATGGAACCATAAAAGTTTGAAATCTTTTATTCATAGAATCTCTTTTCTCCTTCGCTGTGCTGGGGAACAAACACCTGCTAGGTAAGTGCTCCACCAGTGACCTACATCCCTAGTCCTTAACTCCTTCTTTAAACCTCAACTCAGGTGTCATTTCCTCTGGGAAACATTTACCTTCCTCCCCACAACCCAGGATACCTGCATTTCCAGCTATCCCAGCCCTTAGAAGCCTACAGTTCAGGATACTTGTTGTCCTCCTCCTCTATCAATGGCAAAACATGCAACTTAAACATTTCCAGGTAAAGACGGTCAGCTCAGGTCAGCTCAGGTTTGAACATGATTGTTCAGGATCATCCCCTCAACTCCCACCGTCTCCCTGGAGTGGCATCAAGGCAGAGGAGTTGTAGATCCCTTGACTTCATGGTAAGCTCCTGATCTCTGGTCACAGTCCATGCTAGCATCGGAGAGGTGTGCCTTCGACCTTTAGTTCAGTTTCTGGCATTGATCCTAGTGGCACCTGCTGAGATGTCTGTGTTATTGGTCCAGGTCTTCCTTGTCTTGACCACAAGATCCTCCTTGTCTGCTGTCCCTCCTCAGCCATGCCCTTTAGCCCCTTGGCGGTACTCCTGAGCCTTGGCAAGGCTGATGCAGACTGGGGGAAGTGATGTAGGTACTGTTGGCTCAAACACCTCCAACCGCCATTTTTCTTTCACTGTCCTATGTTGGGACTGTGAAACACTTAGGGACCTCACTTGCCTTGCTGAACCTTAGCTGGGAGTGAAAGACATCCCTTCTCCCACACATTCCTAAGACGAATCTGTATAATTTTCTATTTTTGCCTAATGACGTTACCACAAATGTAGAGGCTCTGTTATCTCACGGTTTTCACAGGTTAGGAGTCTGGTCACTGCTTAGCTGGGTCTATTATAAGGCTGCAATCAAGATTTCAACCAGAACTGAACTGGGCCTCAACCGAGGACAGATCTTCCAAGCTCACATGGTGGTTAGCCTGCCAGATGGAGGACCTCGTTTTCCTGTTGTCGGTTGGCGACTGCTCTCAGTTCCTTGCCACAAAAACTTACAATATGTCAGCTGGCTTTTTGAAGCCAACAAGATATTTTTTTTCCCTTGTCAATGGACACTACAATCATAGCAGCATAGTCACATATATGTAATCATGTTCTGTTGGAAAGTCTAAGAGTCCATCCATCCTCAAGAGGAGGGGATTATGTGAGAGCATGGACACCAAGAAGAGGGATACCTTAGAGTCTGTCTGATACAGGCCTGCCTCCTGGACCTAGTGCACCCACCTGGGGTGGGGGGACAGCACCTCCACTTTTGTATTCCTTTTTTTTTAAAATTTCTCTGATTCCTCATGACCAATGAAGTCTTCTTTGGGGGAAATGACTTGTTCTTCTTCCAGTTATGTTTTACTGTTTGTACAATGCTGCCTTTTTTTGTACTCAGAAACCAGGGTTTTGAGATTTTCCAATATTTTTTTTCCTGCCAGAAGTTCCAAAATTTAAAAGCTTGAAATTCACTTTTTTATTCTTTAGTTTTTCCTTCCTTTCCAATGCAGTAAGTCTAGACTGTTCTACCTGCTGCCTGAGGAGTGGGCAAAGGTCATGGGCAAAGATGAATGACTGGGAATAACATCACTGTGCCTTGCTGTGACACCTGCTGAAATGACCCGGGTGTTAGTCCCGGCTGTACACTACCAGCTCCTTGTTCTTGGGAAAATCTCTTATTTCCTATGAGCCTCAGTTTCTTTCCCTTTGTAATAGGGACACAATATCTATTCTTATGTTGTGAGAACAAGTAGTCATATAAAGTTGTTCAAAACTCCCTTTGTAAGTTTTGAAGTACCATATGTGTATGTGTTATTATAGTTACTGATTCTCTGCTGGGTGGTTGAAATTGGCCAAAGTGCACACATTGCCACTCTAATGGTGGTTAGAGATGGCGCTCAATTCTGATGAGTCTTCTTTGCATTCCTGGAATTGGCTGAGAGGTTCAGCACTTCTGCTGCGGGTTAAATGTGTGATAGCAGATGCTGACTGCAGACTCATTGCTGTGTCAAACTCTGATTTGACTTGAGACTTGACCAAATCAGTGTCACAATGCTAGATGTGTGCGGATGCCTCTGGTAAATCATACAGGTGCCATGAATGAACAGTTAGATTCCCAAACCCAGGCTTAACCACCCCTGGGACTGTTATTCTAAGATGCCATTTAGACAGAGTTTATTCATTCCCTGCACAATGTTCTTTCCATCACAACAGCATCATAACACATCCTGTTCTTGATCCCAGGCTTTGTGCAGGGAGAGTTATATTATGCACAGACTTGCAGAAAAATTTTCTTTACTTTTGACTCAAACAATATTATTTTTAGTAAGAATTTATGAAGGCCCTGCTGTCATTGGGTGGTATGGACAACATAGATAGGCTATAAAATTCCTTTAACTTTCTCCTGGAAATCTCATCTTCTGTTGCTTAGTAGCTCATCTTTTTCTAGAAGGAAAAATTGATGCACATTGCAGAACTGGCTGAAGGACTATAAAATGGGGGAAGCAGATGAATGAAATTAGGACCCTCGGATGGTAGAGGACCTTCCAGACAGGACTGTCTCATTTTGGTCACAGAGGTTTTGAATTTGCCCTCCTGGAAGTTGATAGAAAGATATTTGTTCTCCTCAGTGGGACCTTTTCACACATCTTTCTTTGAAGCAGGCTGTCTTGAACACTCCTTGCCAGAGTAAATGGCGTTACTAAATATCGACAGCAGAGTGGCTGAGGGTTCACGTTGACTTGGGAAAAAAGAAAGAGAGAAGGTGCTCGTTGGTCCTAAATGTGGTGTTTTGGATCAACTGAGGACTCCAGCTTTGGTGGACAAAGGGACAGAATAAGCCACAGGAGCCAGATCAAGAAGCCCAGCCTGCGTGACTGCAGAGAAGGGATGTGGGTATAGGGTGCCAGTGTCTGTGAGGCTTCACAGCCCGAGGGACATAGGTGGGTGGCGGGACTCCCAGCCTGGGAGTGTCTGCTCCCTGCATGATTTCACATTCCTTGCTCTAGCCCACGGGTGTTAAGTTTGGAAGGAGGAGGGAAAGGCAGAGGGGCTACTAATATTTTTGAGTTTTTACTATGTGCCAAATCCAGGGACTTTGTAGATGGAGCCTCCTTTAGTCACAATAAAAACTATGTGAAGCAAGTACAATGACCATGACTTTAATAGTATAGTAGCCCATAAAACTCAGATGAGAAGAATCGAAATAAAAATTTTCTCATAGAACTCAGATGGCAAATCTCTATTTCTGCTCCTAGGAGAAAATGTAGTCTAATGATAGTTCAAGATTTCAATGCAACATGTGTATTTTATTATCACTTCTGGTTCAAAACTTGACCATTTAAAGACATGCTTTTTGCCCCATACTCCTGCATTTTGGACAAGAAAGTCTTCAGAAACCAGTGGCCTTGGGGTGAGGGGCACCTGGCCTGTGGTCTCAGAGTCTGCTCCTGACCTCTTCTTTATCCCATCTTAGTATGGCATGGTGCTCATCCTGGGAGCCTAGGTTTCTTCTTCTGTTAGCTTAGCCCTACCTCTGCCCTGGTGTTACTGTGCTGTGGATACCCCAAATTTAATTTTAGAGAGTGTCCCCCAGTCTTAGCTCTCAGGTCCCCTTGCCTTGTGCTATCTGTGGTTACCTCCAGGATGGCTGGTCTTTTCTTTTTCTTCTTCTTCTTCTTCTTCCTCCTCCTCCTCCTCCTCTCTTTCCTCCTCTCTCTCTTTCCTCCTCCTCCTTCTTTTTTTTTAATATTTATTTTTTAGTTGTACACAATACCTTTATTTTGTTTATTTATTTTTATGTGGTGCTGAGGATTGACCCCAGGGCCTTGCACATGCTAGGCGAGCACTCTACTGCTGAGCCACAACCCCAGCCCCCTCCTCCTCCTTCTTTTGGTACTAGCCCTTTTTTTATGTTTTGTTTTGAGACAGGATCTTTCTAAGTCCTTAGGGCTTTGTTAAGCTGCTGAGGTTGGTCTTGAACTTTTAATCCTCCTGCTTCAGCCTCCCAAGTCACTGGGATTACAGGTGTGCGCCACTGTGCCTGCCTGTAGAATGGTCTTGGTGCTCATTCTCAGTGGCCTTCTGCCCTCTATTTAGGTTCATGAAAACTCCAGGAACTCCTACAGCCTCTCAATGTCATAACCTGTCACTGTCAGCTTTCCAAGTTGGCTGGCTGACTTTCAAAGATACTGGATGGGCAGTGTATCAGTCTTCTCCACTCTCAGAACCTCTCTTCCCACCCTGGGCTTGGCACAGGGATGAGGGACAGGTTATAGGGTTCCAAAAAAAGCATCTCCTTCCTTCTCCCCCAAGCTTGGAAATCTTCCATTTGCTATAGAGTACAAGGACAAACCTGCTCTCTCTATCGGCATCTCCATTTCAAAGTTTTCCTGTCTCACACCTTTGGCCTCACAATATAAAGAATGAAGCCCCTCAATTCCCAGACGTAACTAATACTGATAGAAGCTCAGTCAATTGGATGCCCTCTCCTGTTAGAGTTGCAGAGCCTGGGTAGGACACCTGCTATCTAGCAGTACATCAGCAAAAGCTGTGAAATATTATTTCATGGTTCTAATGTTATACCCATTTCACATTTGGAGAAATTAAGCCTTGGAGATGTTGAGGCCAACTTGAGGTCCCAGCTGGGGTAAAACCCAGAGGTGTCTCAAAGCAGATGCTTCTCCCCACTGCCCCACCAAACCATGCTACTCTTCAGAGATCAGTGCCAGGTTCTGAATGGCTGCAAAGAAGGTCCATATAATGAGTGACAGGCCCCCAAGCCACACTGAAATAGTTGGTCTTGAGGTGCAACCGAGACAAGAGTCATCACTTGGAGACTTGGCTCTGCCAGGTGAGGCTGTGGGAACCATGGTAAGTGTGCAGGCAACAGAAAGGCTCTGGCTGGCAGGTCCTTGCTGTTCAAAGCAGGAAGGAAAAGCTGGTAAGTGAATTCCCAACTATTCAGACTGTGCTGTGCACTCAAGGAATCAGAAAAACCCACAGGAACCCCCCAGTAGGTTCTATCCAGTAACAGGGCTGCAGAGACAAACTAGGGAGAGATAAGGGGACATTCGTAACTTCTGAGTGCTGCCTCACCAGCAGGCATAGACACAACTGAGGGGCCCATAGACAGCACACAGCCCCCCAATTTCCCAGAAAGAAACATGAATTATCATAAATGTAATAGAAGACTTGCAGCTCAGTGAGGTGGATTAGATCCATACACTGAATTCTTTTTCCTACTCAAATTTCACTGAAATCACAGAAGGAATAAAAAAGGTATAACATCTCAAGGACAAAGAGTTCAAGAAAGAACAGACCTTCAGGTACTGCTATTGGAAACCCCGCACACAAAGTGGCTGTGTCACCATATGATCCTCTGCTGTAAAACCCATCAACCAAAAAGCTCTAACCTGGCACAAGAACATTTTGGACTTCACTTTTAGATAGAAAACCAAAGAACCAAAGATCATCAGGCACTTGAGAAAAGTCTCCTATTGAAAAGATAGTGATCAGAACAAGCAAATAATACAAAGTAACTCCAAGGAAATGCCAACAGGAAATATATAAGAAAACTTCAAAACAAAACAAAAGCCCTAAAACTACATAGCCTCAGAGAGATAATATTATATAAGGTACCTTTGCAGAGATAAAAGGTGATATAGCACAGAAGTGCTTCTGAGAATTTAAAATATGATAAAATGATATATTCAATAAATATGATGGGAGATAGCATTGAGGAAGAAAATGTGGAATATAACCCTTAAGAAGTAGAACAAAAAAGCTAGAGATGGAAAACAGGGGAAAAAAGATAAGAAAACTGAAGAATGAGTCCAAAATGTCAACAGTTGACTGATAGAAGCTCAGAAGAGAGAACACCGAGGATAGAAAACTATCACAGAAATAATACAAGAGAAATTTTCAGAAATACAGGACAGGAATTTCTGAATTTAAACCCCAACAATGAATTAATGGGGTTTGGCTCTCTCTCATCTATCATGTTCATGTAATTTTAGAACACTAGGATGTAGAGAAGAGCCCTAGACTTTCTAAGGAGAATAAGCCTGTACATGTAAATAATCAGATATCAGAATGGCCATGGAACTAATCCACAGCCTCAGAAGCTGGAAGACAATGAGTAATGCCTTCATAATTCTAGGAGAAGTTAATATTGACCTAGAATTTTATGTTCTACCAAACCATTGATCAAGTGTGAAGGTAGAATGACTTTTGAAAACATATGTGTTTTTAATTTTTTTTAAAGAGAGAGTGAGAGAGAGAGAGTGAGAGAGAGAGTGAGAAAGAGAGTGAGAGAATTTTAATATTTATTTTTTTTAGTTATTGGCGGACACACATCTTTGTTTGTATGTGGTGCTGAGGATCGAACCCGGGCTGCACGCATGCCAGGCAAGCGTGCTACCACTTGAGCCACACCCCCAGCCCACATATGTGTTTTTAAACAAATATTTCTTTTGCCTGATATTCAGAAAGCTATGGAGTGTGTGTTCCAAAAATGAGATTGCAAACCAAGAAAGAAAGCATGAAGACAATGTGAGGAAAGGGAAAAACATAGGAGAGACAAAGGGAATTCCCAGGATGGAAGGAATAGAGGTTCCTGGATAGAAAAGTTAGCAGGTCTAGAGAGCCCCAGTTGAGATTTGGGTAGCAGGACAGAAGGCTCCAGTGGAAATATTTCCATAAAAACAACTGAAACACAGACAATATCCAGCATGCTTGGTGACATTGAGATGGTTCATGTCCCCCCGCCCCAGAAGCAAAGTTCATATATAAAGTATAAAACAGAAATCTCAAGAAATAAGAACATATTATTATTATTATTATTTAGAAATAAGGAATCAGAAGAAACGGTTTAAACAATGAAAATGTTTCCCTCTGTGGAGTGTGATTCAGGGGTACAGAAGTCAGGATCCCAAGGACCAATGTTTTTAAGTCTGTAGATCTATTTAAAAATATGTATATGTATTATTTTGAAATTTGCTAATATTTGGCAGTTTTAATCTATGAAAATTGCATTCTTCCATGGTTTAACAATAAAATTAAATAAAAGTGTGAGGAGTCCTTAGGAGTGAAGCAGCAGAAAGACAAATACTGCTTGACCTCACTTATATGTGGAATCTAGAAAATCCAAATTCAGAGAGAGTAGAATGATGGTTGCTAGAGGCTGGGGAGAAGGGATTGTGGAGATATTGGTGAAAAGACAGAAAATTTCAATAGGAGGAATGAACTCAAGAGAGCTATTGTACAACATTGCAACTATATTTAAGAATAATGTATCCTTGAAATTGCCAAGAGAAGATTTTTATGTGTTCTTACCACAAAATGATTAGTATATGAAGCAATACATATGTTAATTATCTCAATTTAGCCATCCCACAACATGTACGTATTTCAAGACATCAATGTTGTATGCCACCAATCTACATAAATTTGTTAATGAAATAAAAAAATAAAGGGCCCAAAGAATAAACAGAGCAATGCTATACATATTAAGATAGGTTTGTTACATGGAATTATAAAAGTCAAGAATTTCCCATCAAGATAGAAAAAGGAAAATAGAAGGAATTATAACCCAGTGGATGAGAACACTGCAGTTCTGTCATCTTTGTCCTAGTGTTCTTCAGGTCAGTGTGTTAATTGTTTTTCCATAATAACGTTACAGTTCCCTTCTTCAGCTATCTACAGTTTCTGCCATGGTTGTGGATTCCTTCTTGATAAACCATTATTTAAAAGTAATTCCTCGGCAATCCCTTGATGTCCCTGTATGTTATCTATCTACCTATATGTCTGTCTGTCTGACTGTCTATCTACATCTCTTGCATTCTTTTCACCTTCTCCTTCCTCACTTGGTTCAGATTTCCTGGGAGAGGTTGAACAGGACCCAGAACTGCTAGGGTTGGGAGAGGCACAATGGTGCTCTATACAGCGTTGGTTCAGGACCTCGGACAGCACAGCAACACCTGCTATCCTGGGAACTGCTTCTGGATGCTCCAGGGAGGCCCTGAGCAGCCCCGTTGACACTGCAGCATGTGTTCCCTTAGCTGCAGCTGGGTGGAACAGAGATGATAAACTTTCACAGGCTGGGAGGGTCAGATTCCCTGCTCTGGGAATTCTGAATTAAACACCAGGGTGCCTCAATTATTTCATTTATTTGTGTAGCTGCAACATGATGTCTCAGGAACTCTGGGTTATGCACCCTGACCTGTGGACTGAAGATCAAGAAATGCCAGTCTGCAGTGACAGGACAGTGAAGCAGATATGCAAAGAGGGTCAGAGAGGATAGCTGGAATCAAAATCATGGTGACTTTCTAGTTCCACTTTTGAATTCTTTCTTGAGAAAGGCTGCATTTTTCCTCTTAGGCTCTGTAATATAGCTTAATGGCCTTGAAATAAATAAATATAATTCCCTTTCTCTGCTTAGGCTAGATGGAGTGGGCTTCTGTTACTTGCAGTTATGATAATTCTATTGGGCACATGTTAACCTCTAGATTTCTAGAATTTGGAGACACACAGGGCTGCTGATGTTTTGGGGAGGTGGGGAGCGAGGGAACTGGCAGTTCTGGGCAAGAAGCTTTGCAGGGTACTTGGCATGAGGGTGAATTGGACTTGATTTAGTGAATATGATCAGGAAGAGAGTCTAACTAGACTCAATAAATGTCATTTTTCCTTCAGGTTTTGATATCAGTATTTGAAGTGCTCAAAAGCCTAAATGAGCCCAGCTGGTATTTAGCTGTGGTGGGAGGAGATGCTTTTTTTTGATGAAGATTTTTCTTTCTGGTCTTCAGTGTATGCAGTATGGAATCCATTTTTAGGAAGTGCCTGTCTGTATTAATTTCTTCTCATGCTCAGTATTTTTCTTCCTTCCTCCTGCTCTGTCTGACCTGATGTGATGTCATTTGGGCTGTATTAAACATTTTTTTTTGAAAAAGAGTGAACATTATACATTTCATCCCCAAAATGCTATTTCTGGGTCTACAATTCATCTCTGCCACGACATTTTCCTGGTTCCTAAAGGACTCTGGTACAGACGTTCCCTCTCCCCCTCCTCCCTTTCACCTTGGATTCAGCACTAAAAAATGTAAAAGACGTTAATAAGGCAGGAGGTGCTTTTATGCCACAGGGTATAGATGATACTACTGGAAATGAGGAATCTTCTTCCTGAATGTTGTCAATTTGTTACTTTTTCTGAGTCTGCTGGTGGCAGCTCAGCATGGGGCCCCGTTATCTCCTGGCCCAAGCAGCTGGCTTTGGGCACAAGTCTGGACTGGGAGAGATTGCTTCATGGCCGCAGTGGGACATTTCACAATTTCCTTTTCCTGAGAAACTTAAAAAAGCCATCTAGGCTCTACCACCTGTGTACTTCATTTAGAGCTTTGACCATGTGACTCAGTTCAGGAAAAGCAGCAGCCAGATCCCCTGCTGTGGAGAGGGTGAAATATGGCACCCCGCTGTGGGCTGGTGCCTGGGACCCAGGGTGCAGTGGGTCTGGGAACCAGAACAGTTTGGCTCAACGCTTAATTGACATCTTCTGTGTGAGTGAGCAATGATGCTAGGTCTAAAGATACGGAAGTCAATAAAAGGTGGTCCATGCCCTCCAAGAACTCACAGTTTACTGATGAAATGGAGAAATAAAGCATATATACTGGGTGAAGTGTAGGGAGAGAAAGTATTACAGGAGCAGGAGGAGAGGTACTGGAGACTGGTAGGTGTGGAAGGGTGAGAAATAGGTTCTGGAGGGAGATGACTATCTGATTTGAGTCTCAAAGAGCCTGCTAGAGTAGCCAGGACTAAAGATGGGGGAGAGGCATTCATGGCAGAGGGAACAGCATGGACAAACCATGGAGGTATGAGATGAAGTGGTCTGGTAGGTAAGTAGGCTGCTAGAGTGTTCAGGAGAGGAAGGCTGCAGAGGCAAGGGGGCCAGGCAGTTGGGTGCCATGTTGCGGGGGTAGGGAGTTTGGACTTTCTCTTGTAGTTTCTGGGGAATGACCAAAAGCAAGGGTGGGTCTTGCATAGACTGGGGAGCTATGCTGCAGGGGGAGCCTGAGGAGGGGAGACTCAGGCTTCTCAGGTGTTGAGAGTCTGAACAGTCTAGGGCAGGAGGGAGCCATAGGTGCACAGACAGGCAAGGAAGATCCCAACTGGGAACAAGGCCTTGAAAGCCCTGCATCTAAAGTCAGCACTGTGAGGTTAAGTTCAAAGGCAGAGGCAGCGACGGCAGAAGGGGTCAGAAGTCAGAGGCCAGCTCAGCAGTTAGAACAGGAAGGACCTGCAGGAATTGTGACCCCAGCCAATTAATCACCTTCCCCTAAGAACTCCTCCCCTGGCTACCCAATGTCAGGCAATGACAAAGTTCCACTAGCAAGTCCACATCTGCTGTGCTGCAGGGGACTAATAACAACATGCCTGATTATCAGATAGCTGAGGTGGTTCTAGTCAACAGATAATGGCCGTGAGGTGGCAATGGAGGTAGAGAGAGGTGGACAGATTGAGATGTACTTTGTGGATTGACACATACACTTGGCTATGAGTTGGCGGTGGGATGGGTAAGATGTCCAGGACTGACTCCCAGTTTTCTGGCTTTTAGCTTCTAGATGTTGGTGGGGTGCTGTGAGTTGTTTATATGGTGTATTAGTTTTCTAGGGATGCTGTAACCAAGTATCACTAAGTAGGTGGCTTAAAAAACATAAGTTATTTTTTCTCATAGTTCTGCACACCAGAAGTTGAAGATCAATGTGTTGGAATGGGTGTATTCCCCATGAGGGATGTAATGGAAGAATGTGTTCCTTGTCTCTCTCTCCTTGCCTTGCCGATGAACAGCTTCTCCCTGGGTCTTCTCATTGTCTTTCTTCTGTATGTGTCAGTGTCCAATTTTTTTCTTCTTGTAAGACACTAGTCTTAACAGATTAGGGTCTACCGAAAGGGTCTTACTTAAGTTTGTCTTTAAAGATTCTATCTCCAAATAAGGTCACATTTTGAGGTTTCGAGGGTTAGGAATTCAGCACGTGAGTTTTTGGAAGAGCACAGATCAACTTAGAAAAATGGAGATGACCAAGAGGGGGAATAGTTTTGTGAAGAAACTGAGTTGTTTAGTATTTAACATATCAATTTTGAAATAACTTTCAGATATATAAGGACAATGTCAGGCTAGCAGTTGTGGATACAGAGTCTGGAGCTCTGAGGTGAAGTCTGGATTGGAGAAACAAATTTAGGAATGTTGGTGGACTTAAATTTTATGTAAAGCCATGGAAGTTGCCCCCATGTGTGTATGTGGGGGGGGGGAAGGGCACTTGTACACCAGGAAGAAGGATTCAAGTTTTTTTGCAACAAATCTCCACAGATGGTTCTTCTACCTACAAAGGGCCCTTAATTTCCAGCATGCCACACAGTTGGTCCTGCAACTGTGACAGTAATGTCAGTTACTAGTAGACATTGGCTTGGCAAGAATTGTGGAATTCTTGGCAAAGGAATCTTTTATTGCAAATAGGTGTTTATTTAAAGTGAAGGTTATATAGTATCTTTATAATGTGACACATGCTTATTACAAAAAATTTCAGCAAATTAAAGAGTATGATAAAAGTGAAAATTACTCCATACTGGACACTTTATAGTCTGTTTGAGCCTCATCCCAGCCTCAGCTATGGCAAATGACTTTTTACAGGATTTGGCCTTCTTACATTAATAGCACACTGACTTAAGTTACTTGACCTAGGCCTTCTGTGACACCATGACATGGGATGCCAGTGGGAACCTGCTTGTCACTCACACAGTCCAACACTGACAACTCAATCAGTGGGGATGGAAGCCAGCAGATACATAAAACTCCATGCTGATCATTGGGAGAGGGGAATAATTCTGAGAAAACTTCTGTTCATTTCCTCAGGAGAAACTGGCTCGATGGACCGCCATTTGCTCATGGTGATGCTCAATTTGACAGCATCCTCATATTGACTTTTTCTCCTTCCCTGTTCCATTCTTCTTGGTTTCTAGAGATAACTTCTTGAATAAATTATCTGTTTATCATCTTTGTCCCAAGATGCATTTCAATCACTCAACCCAGAAATAGCCTTCTTCAATATGAAAACCCTTCCAGAATCTATGTTCATACACAGAACTGTAGAGAGTTGAAATAAGTTTATAGATATTTTATATATCCCTGAATAGTATTTTTTTTAGAATATCAAAAGGTAATCCTTAAGAAAAGCCAGGTCTGGGACTAGGATGAGGTAACAGGACTTGGAGGGTGCAAAAATTTAGGTGCCACTCATTCATGGTGTCATATAGGTAGGTGCAAGGTCAGCCTCTTGTCTCACCTAGTCACAGCCCTAAGAGATTCAGTGGGTCTTTTGATGACTATCATTCCAAAAGTTTGTTCAAGAATAGGGCACAATGCTTGCCAAGTAGAGGAGAGTTTTGGGGACGGGATGTTCTCTTCCTTGTGCCATTTATGTGGGTAGGTGAAGACAGCATAGTCTATGAGTCTCAAAGAACACAGGTTTTAGGGCCAAAGTGGCTGAGCTAATCCTGGCTCTATCACTCACAAGACCTCAGGCACCTATGTGAGAATTTATCTGTTCATAGCGGGCAAAGCCTGCCACACCATATTATTGGGAACTGGGTCTGCTCTATTGAAGGTCTGATTATGTCTCTCTCTCATGAGGTGAATATTCTGGGAATTCCAGGATGGTAAGAATTTCTCTGTCCTGAAGAACTGGATAAAAATGCTGTATATTAAAGGAGAGTACTTCTAAGTACTCTGAGATAATTTATTTAATTCAATAAATAATCATTAAGGAACACAGTGTACGATGCATTGAGCTGTAGAGGACGTAAGGACAGAGGTGTAGTTAAGGCAATCGACTTCCTTACGATCTCTTGTAGGGCTGTGCCTGGTCTTGCTGCTGTGGTGTCCTATGGGGGGTGGCGGGCCAGAACCTCCTATCCCTTGACTGTTAAGGAGTCCAATACTGGATCCAGGGAGAAGGTTATTAGTGGAGGAGAGGAGGGGATGGGGCGAGAGAATAAATGTGAAGAGGGTCATGGCTGAACACTTTGGAGAGAAGCTGCTCCCCTGACCCTGCTTCTACCTTCATGGCATGCCTTGTGGTGAAGTAATGAAGCAGATGCCCATCACCTAATATAGCAGCTATCTTCCTAGCTTGCTGCAGCCAGACTGCGGCACTTCTTTCTTCTCTAGGCTTGAGTATTCTTGAGGAGGCATGAGGACATTTCTTGGGGGTACAGCAGGGCTGAGTTTGGAAGTAGCCTTAAAAAGACTACTCTTCATTTTACTAAAATATCAGCATAGTTTGGGCATCAAACCAAATTTCTACCCTCCACTGCTCCAGATCAACTCTTTATTATTCTTGACTTTGCTGTGACTGACATCAAGTATTCAGCCATGACCCTCTTTACATTCACATCTGTCAATCACAGAATTTCACCCCATAAACACATAGGTGATTCATGTAAGAAGTGTTGGCCACAACTACTTGTTGCCACCCACAGTAAATCATACTCATTTTTTTCTCTGATGTTAACAAAATATCCTTCCTTGACCCCATCCTATTTACCTTTCTCTTTATTTCTTCCAAGTTCTTTCTTTCTACCTGATTTTTAAAGGGTGCAATCACCTGGTCTTCTCCACAATCACCCCACAGACCCTTTTCTACCAAGATCCTCACCGCATCACTATATCCAATGAGCATCTTTCTGGAAGTGCTCATTCGGTGGTATTGGATACTGTCGGCCATGAATCTCTTCTTGGTTTTCTTCTTTGCTTTCTTTACTATGGCTGTCTCCTGTGTCCCCTCTATCTCTGGCTGTCCTTGGTGGGTTCCTTTAGTTTCCTTTGTCCCTCAGATGTTGCTGTTCCTAAACCGTTTGTCCTGACCTCTTCTTTCCTCCTTTACCTTGAGTGTTTTTGATCATTCCTATAATTTTGACTGAAATCTATTAGCCATTGACACTCACATCTAAGTCTGCATCCATCTCACTTCTGAGAATTCAGACCCATGTACCACATTTCCTACAGAGTACCAGAAGTGCTTGAAACTCAAGGTACCCAACTGGACACCCTTTTTCCATAGGAAGCCTGGTCTGCATCAAGTACTACCTTTCTCAGCAAATGTTAATCCCATATATTCAGCTACCAGGGCCCTGGACATCATCCAAGACCCCTTGCTTTCCTATTCCTCACATACAACTGATGACCACATTCTGTTCTTTCTGCCTGCTTGATCTCCTGTTTGTTTCCTCTTCTCTATAATCTTTTCATTGGTCTTTCTGAAATGAGTCTCACCACAGTCAATGTATTCTTCATTTTTTTTTCTTGGTATCAGGAATTGAACCCAGGGGCGTTTTACCATTGAACCACATCCCCAGTCCCTTTTAATATTTTATTTAGAGACAGGGTCTCACTAAGTTGCCTAGGTCCTTGCTAATTTACTGAGGCTGGCTTTGAGCTTGCTATCCTCCTGTCTCAGCCTCCGGAGCTGCTGGGATTACAGGGGTGTGCCACCACACCTGCCACCCATGTATTCATCAAACTCTTATCAATGTGATTTTTTAAAAATAAAATATTTATTTTTTTTTAGGTGTGGATGGACACATCACAATGCCTTTATTTTTATGTGCTGCTGAGGATCGAACCCGGGTCCCGCTCGTGCTAGGCAAGCGCTTTACCGCTGAGCCACAATCCCAGCCCTCAATGTGATCTTTATACATATCTGACCATTGTTTATACAAATCTGACCATCACTCTCTGTTATAAAACTAGTGAGTCTTCTCACCACCTAGAGGAAAAACCTAGGCTTCTTAG
This sequence comes from Callospermophilus lateralis, assembly GCF_048772815.1. Classification (NCBI taxonomy): domain Eukaryota; kingdom Metazoa; phylum Chordata; class Mammalia; order Rodentia; family Sciuridae; genus Callospermophilus; species Callospermophilus lateralis. The sequence goes on along the minus strand of NC_135314.1, from coordinate 123,171,772 downwards.
ACTGACCCACCTGAGCTGCTATAATCCAGCTTCTATTCATCTTTCCAGCCTCATCTTTAGGCGAGTTCTATGAACATACTATGCTCAGTGACAGAATGAATAAGTGAAAGAATCCATCATTAAAGTCACTAATAAACACAACACGTGTACCAAGCAGGTCAAGATCTACCCCCGTAGAAGCCCACTTATCAGGTTGATAGGTCTATAGGATGTTCTGAATCAAAAAATTTGAAACCAGAGAAAATTTTATTCTTTGTGACTCTAGAGGGCAGGAACAAGGAATTTCAGGGATATAGGATCCAACTCAGCACAACTTTCTAGCAAGGAGAACTGACCACACAGGGATGGATTTCCCAACAGTAGAAAGCTCACATTTGGAGGTGACTAAACAAGTAGGTGCCTAATGACCATGGCAGGCAGGATGGAAGAGGAGCTCCTGCACTTTGTGAGGTGTGGGACTTTATTACCTCATCTCCTGTCCATGTGAAGGGGAAATAATATTTATTTATTTAGCAGTACTGGGGGTTGAACCGAGAGCCTCGTGCATGCTGGGTAAGTGCTCTACCACTGATCTACTTCCCCAGCCCTTTTTATTTTTTATTTTGAGACAGGGTCTTGCTAAGTTGCCAGGTTGGTCTCCAACTTGTTATCTTCCTGCCTCAGACTCCTGAGTGGCTGGGATGTCAGGTGTGCACCACTACACCTGTCTAGGAGCTAATATTTCTTGAATATCTATTACATGCCTAGAATTGTGCCCCCCATACACACATTCATTTTATCTTACAATTAACCTACGGGAAGGTGCTATTATGATCTCCATTTGATTGAGGAATCTAAAACTCAGAAAGGTAAAATAACTTTCCCAGCACCACACAGAAGATAAGTGACAGAGCTTGGCTTAGACTCCACCCTGGCGTGAATCATAGTGTGTTTTTTCCTGAGTGTCACCATCACTATCACCTGGGATCTTGTTAGATGCAGATTCTCAGACCTCATTATAGATCTACTGAATTAGAAGGTCTGGGGTGTGGGACCAGAAATCTGTGTTTTTTTTTTCCTCTTTCAAATTTTTGGATAATTTAGGAAAAAAAGATGTGCTCTCACTTGTGTGGAATCAGCATTTGGTCTGGTGCCTTCCAGTATGGGGCAGCCTGGGGGGCTTCATGGCAGTCTAAGCATCCTGCAGCCCCCCAGCTGGCTACAATTCTGCAGATTCCAGTTGGTAATTTGGAACCAAATTTTCTCTGAGAATATTTTCTAGTAGTTTCAGATATTGTTCTACAAAAGGAAAAATATGAATCTGAGTAAAAGAAAAACAAAACATTAAAAACAGAGAATGGTTTCCACGTTAAAATACAAAGAAGATGCCACAAATCTTCTAATAATCTCCTTTTTATAGAATGAATTCAATAAAAGCAAGTGAAAATTTTGTGTTTTGAGAAAAAACCCGATAGAATTGCTGGTGGTAGGCTATCATTTATTTTGTTAATTCAGCAACATTTCGAGTGAGACCCAGACACTATAGCATTTAAAAATAATGCAACCTTGCTCCCAATGCAAGTGGCAAGAGCGAGAGGTCTCCATGGAGCTTTGCTAAAGGGGGGAAAAAAAGAAATTAAAAACCGTCCACTAATGTGCCGGCTAGTAATGAAATAAGAATCTGACACTTGGTGCATTGAAATGCAAACAAGATGTCCCTGTGTTACCCTGGCAATTCATCATAAAGGCCAGAGCATTGCTGCTTATTATACATGAGGTGCAGTGAATTATTACCAGGCTGGTTCTTCTAACAAACTTTTCAAACTACGTATACGATAGGGTCAAAAAAAGATTTATATATGTGTTTGCATATGTGTGTGTGCTCATGCTAGGAAATACACATTGAAGTGTATCTCTGCCTGTGAGTACATGGAGCCGAATATATGTGGATTACAAATGAGAATTTCAGGTAATGACCTAGGTATTCGGAGGCATTTGCTGTCTCTCTCTCTCTCTCGTTGTCACTGTATATGCATGTAAGTATGCATATATGTGTATGCATGCATAAATTTTAGATGTATACCCACTGTGCAGATGTATCCCTAGATAAGATGCAATCTAGTATCAAGGAACACTAATCCAAGCAGGTTCTGGAAAATGTGTTGCAAGTGGAGTTTTGGTGGGTTAAGAAGGTTTCAGAAAACTATTGCTCGAGGTACTGCATCATCATACCAAAAGGAAGAGTTGGAAAATAAATTTGTGAAATTATGAGAGTTAAAAACAGAAACAAGACCAAAACCCTGGAACTGACTGTCTAGGTGCTTGTGCTTGGGACACACGGGTATCTACATGAACATGTGTCCGTCCATTCCCAAACCCCCCCAGTGAAAAGAGAGCTTTGTGTTGGGAGGAGACTTTCATTTATCCTACTTTTTAGTGCAAAAACCCCCTGAAACTTTAGTCTATTTGTGGTGTGTGTGTGTGTGTGTGTGTGTGTGTGTGTGTGCGCATATAAGGTTAGAACTGCTTTTGGTTGGAGTGAAACAGTAGGTGTGGGTGTGAAGGAAACAGAAAGAAGGTGGGTGGGGGGTTTACAGTGATTTCCCCAGGAAAAATTTCTAGTCACATTTCCTAAACCAATTTCATTACAGGATCTGTCATGAGGTTGGCACCTATGTGGAATAAATAAATGGAGATTTAAATGGAATACACAGAAAAATATATGGAAGGTTATATAACCAACTCCCAATAATAGTTATTACTGGGGAACAAGAGTATGGGAAGGGAGAAACAGGAGGCTTTAGTTATTATTTACATACCTCAGTTTTAATTTTTTAAAAAACTTCTAATCATATACAAAAGTAGAATAAAATAATAGAAACAAAATAGAACACATTCTAAGTCCCAGGTTCAACAGTGATCACAGTGATCAATTCATGGATAAACTTGTTTCATTTGAACAGAACGTCCCTCCTCCCAGTCCACCCTCAACCTTCCAGTTTATTTTAAAGAAGCTCTCCAACACTATGGCCCTTTACCACTAATGTATCAAATTAGAAAAGAAAAATCATGTTCTAATATGAAAAGGAGAGAGAAACTAATTTGGCATCCATGGTAATTCCAATAGGGTCGGAGTTTCCATGGTTTATTTAATTTTGTTTTCTAATGCATTGATTCTCATACCTGGCTAATCACTGAATTTCCCAGGAAGGTTTTTAAACATGTAGACTCCAGAGCCAACCAGGACCCAGGGAATCAGAAATCTCCATGGTGGGTCCAGGTATCTCTGATTATAAAGTTCTCCATATGTTTCTGATGATGAGCCACGTTTGAGAATACTTGGTCTACTTAAGATAAACTGTTTCAAGAACCTTCCAGCACTTTGGAAAGACTTAATTCCATATAAGCAGTTGATACACTAATTACAAATTTGCCTTATCTAGTCATTAAATTAGGTTCCCTAAGGACTACTCCGAGTCTTTTGGATTAAAGGAGTAGTTGAATGTAGTTAACCTAGTTCTGATTAGTGTATAGCTATAACATAAAAAACCCCCTTCATTTTAAAAAAATAGTCTACAATTCATACATATTATCAATGTAATACTAGTCTTTGCTATAATTAGTGCAAAAAATATGCCTTATGTTTATCAGTAGATTCCCTTATTTTAACATGAGAAAATGGAATCTCAAGGCAATTAAAAAAATTTGCCTAAGGATGTGCAGCTGGTTAATGACTGATTCAGGACACCTGCAAAACCCACACTGTGGTAGGCACTGATTGACCTGTGGCAAATAATATAGGGTTCCAATATTCCAGGAACTTAGGGCACAGTGAAGAAGCCAGACAGGTGGTGTGGACGTAACTCTCAGTCAATAGAGTTGAGAATCTAATACCCTAGGGTGAATGACAACAGAAATTACACAAATTCAGGTGCCCAGAAGTGAAACCAATTTCTTGTCTCTAGAATGGAAATCGATTTCTATTTTGAGCTCTTATTCTTATGGGAAGTGAATGTTTTCAAACAATATAGATGGTCAGTTCAGATTTCCTGCCCCCTCCCCTTCCATGGGAATGCAATTGAGTTCTGGGGGTGGGGTGGGTATCCGAATGCCAAGGCATCAGGGAATGGAGAGATCAGTCTTCCATCTGGCCTCCACTGAGCACTTCATGTCCATCTGGTCCCTAAGGGCTGATCCATGTAGAATGCAGCTGTGTCTGTCCTGACCACAAGTCTTGTCCCAGACAGTTGGCTGTTCTGTGCACTGTGCTTAGAAGCTTGAAAACTCTGGGAGGAAGCTTTGGGCCTTCCTCTGGGAACCCCAGGTGGCTAGTTTCGACTTTGCTTTTTTTTAAAAAACTTTTTTCTTTAAATATTTTTAAAGTTGTCAATGGACCTTTTTTATTTCTTTATATGTTGTGCTGAGAATCAAACCCAGGGCCTCACACATACTAGGCAAGTGCTCTACCACTGAGCCCCAACCCCAGCCCTCGACTTTGCTTCCTTACACATTACTGGGCTTAGGGAGATTCCGTGGTTTGGTCCAGTGCTGAGCACCACCTAGGAGTTGGTTACAGATGCTCCTTACCTCTCAGCCTCACACCTATACGGGAATTCTCTTATATATCCTACTTCCAAAAGACTCTGAATGCATGAGGGTGGGTGGAGGTAGATGGGGTAGATGGGAATGTAAATGGCAGGGCTACTCTTTCAGGGAACATCGGGGTTCAAATTTCTTCCTTCATACTTACTGTAATACTGGCTTATATCAACCTATCAACCCAATATTCTTATAGGGTGTACTTGTAGCATAATGCCAGTGTATTTTTTTTTATCTTCTATTCCCTTTGTCTCAATTTCCTGAACTGTAGAATATTCAAAATATTATATGATCTACTGTGTTTGGGAATTGGAATAAAATTATCTTTGCATGACCACATGAATTCTTTAATTTTTTTTTTGTACTGGGGCTTGAACCCAGGGGTAGTTTACCACTGAACCACATCCTCAGTTCTTTTTTTAAAAAATATTTCGAGACAGGATCTTATTAAGTTGCTGAGGGCCTCACTACATTTCTGAGGCTGGCCTTGAATTTATGATTCTCCTACCTCATGTTCCCAAGCCCACCTGAGAGTACAGATATGCACCATTGTTCCCTCCTTTACATCTTCTTATTTTTAGCATAAACTGTGCCTTGACTTCTTCACAGTTCAGAATGTCAATCCACTCTCCCCACCACCCCAACAAATAAGACCAAGGGGAATGCATTTGTAGTTAAACTAATTGGGTTTATTACTCATTGTAGTGAGTTGGAGCATATACCACAGGGAATTAGGGTATTGAGTAAGAGTTAGAAAGAACTTATAGGATTTGGGCTTGTGTTAAGAGGTTTTGGAAAGGGTTTAAGGAAATGGAGTATTGCTGCTCTAGATTGCTACTGTCAGGAAGTAGGGTAATTCTGTGATTATCTTGCATCTTTGATCTAAAAGGAGGAATGAGTAGGTAGAGGCTAAAGCAATAGCTGGTAAAGAAGCAGCAATTACTGGTATGAGCTTGGAGGGGGAGATGTTTGGTATTTTTGTGGTTTTGGCAACAGTCACGTTCTTTGTTCAGATGTGCCTGTGAAGTGGTCTCGAGTTTGTCTGATCCATCACGATCTCAGAGGAGCTTTGTCTACTGTTGATGTTCTGTGAAATTAGTTACATTTAACAGGCTGCCTTCTTATAAGTGCCAGGCCACATCCTCCAAAACCAGGGCCAGGCTGGTAGCATTCATTTCCAAACATCAGGGGCAGTTTTTCTTTTTCGGTACATGTAAGCAAGCTCTGAAATCTAGGTTTGTCTTCCCCATATGGATTTTAGAAATACAAGAGCCAAGAATAAGGCACTTATGATTTCCTATGTTCTCAAAGTATAGCTCTTCAAAATGGGGGGAGCTTTGAGGTATTGGGAAATCCTGCAGAAATTGCATCAATTAAAATACCAAAACATTGCCCCATCTGCACAGTGATGGCACCAGATGGTTGGTGCTTTGACAGAGGAAGAACTGTGAAGGGGGAATGTAACACTCTCTTCCTGGAAGAGATGACTTTTGAGGTGGCCCTTTCCAGCAGAGAAAGGGAGAGGAAAGAAAAGGATCTCTAGGTAGAAAGAAAAACAGGCATATATATATATATTTTTTTTTGTACTGGGAGAAACAAGCCAGATGTAGAGTTTTTTTTTTTTTTTTTTTTTTTTTTTCTCACAGCCCCTTCTTGGAAAAAAAAAAAAAAAATCAAGAACTCTCCTTAGCCACTCAATAGAAAGTGCTTACTAATCCCAGGGCGGCCAAGTGGTGGGTCCTCAGCAACCTGGGAGGTTGCCCTGCCCACAAAGAGGAGCTGGGCCAATCAGAGTCTCTCTCAGGACCTTGGACTAGGGAACACCAAGACAAAGAGGCTGTGAGGAGCCAGGATGGGAGCTGAACCAACTTTGTAAAGGAGAACCCTGAGGAAGATTGGGAGTCAAGAGGGGCCATGGGGGTGGTGAAGTTCTGAGGAGGCAGGGACCCGAGGCAGAGAGATGGCATGGGGTTGCTGTGACAGACAAGCCGTGGGACAGAAGCTACCTGACCGGAGCCGAGTGCTGTGATTGTGGAGTGGCAGAGTGGAAATCACTTTCTCTGGTGGTCCTCCCTTAATGCCGTTGGGACCTGACTTGACTGTTATTAGATACGAAAAATGACATCCCCCCCCCCAAAAAATGTGAGGCCTGGGAAAGGGGGAGTGAGAAAGAAAGCCACACCTTGGTGGCACTGATCCTTTCCCAATACATTCTTTTCTGGGGATAAGACAAACCCAGGGGAGGAGGTTTCCATCAAATCTAGAAAGGCAGTCTCTGGGAAGAGGCCAAAGCATTGATCCTTCCCTAAATAAATCCTTTCCAGATACCAACCACTGACCCCAGGTCCTCCATCTGGTCCAGTGAGATAAATCCCAGATAGTGACCAGTGGCCCCAGACCGCCTCCCATTTTGCCCAGTAAAGCAGACCCCAAGTTCCTGAGTGTACAAGCTGACACGCTCATTAGTTAAGTCACCTCTCGGTATATAAGCCCAGTCCCCTCCATTGTTCGGTGGCTTATTTTGCAACAGGAGAGTGGGTCCATTCCCATGAGTGCAATCCCATTCCTAAATAAAAGGCCAAGATGATCCGTGAAGTTTGCATTTGGCCTGGTCCTTTGTGCTAACAACCAGACTCTCTGGTCCTGGGATCCTGGTCCTTTCCTCTTCATCACCACTCCACATACATCCTTTCAACCCCCAGCCCCCCAACTTATTTGAGTTCTTTGAAAGAAACTAATTAAAGCAAGAACAGGGGGAATCAGGACCAGACTAGGTGAGTGCTGTCTGCTAAGACCTGGGGTTGATAAATGTTCCTAAAAGAACTCATTCAATTTTAAGGGACAGAAAACCCAACTTAGCTTGACTCAGGACCAAACAGCCATGTATGATCTCACAGAACTGATAGGCCTGGGGGTAGTTAGCTTCAGGTATGCTGGGTTCAGGGGCTCAGAGGTGTCAGTGAACTCATTCTCTCTCCATTTCTGCTCATTTTTTTCTCTGCGTTGTCTTCCTTTGGGCAGGCTATCCTCTAGATTTTCATTCTATGGCTACACACGAAAACAGCTGGCTGGAAGTCTCTGCAAGGGAGCCTAACTGTTCATCTGGGGTCTGCCCTACAGTCATTTATTGATTCATTGCACTCTGTCTTCTTCTTGGAAATGGACGCTTCTTTGAGTAAGAGTAGAAACCACTGAGGGATTGGAATGTAGATGTATCCCCAAAACTCAGCTGACATTCAGTATAATTGGTTATAGCGTTCTAAGGCGGAAAACACGTTGTTTCTGATGAAGGGAAGCATATTAGCACATTGGGAGAAAGATACTATCTTGTGATAATTTCTATAAGTAATTGCTAAACGAATGTGTTAAGTTCCTCTAGTTCAGTGGTTTTTTAAGTTTGGTGCCTGGACCAGCAATATCAGCACCATCCAGGAGCTTGTTGGAAATGCAGACTCTTAGCCCCTCCCCAAACCTATGAATCTGATACTCTGAGCTGCAGGCCCAGACATCTTGGCTTCCTCAGGCCTGATGGATGCTCACGTGTGCGTCTCTGCTCTGAAGGTTGTGCCCAAGTTCTTATTATTGTATTGAAGCCCACCTGCCTTCTTCAGCAACCTGTGAATGCATGTGACCCATTTCTTGGTTTTCCCTAGGCCTCTGGTCTTTGTATTACACTGCAATAGGAATGCCAGAATTGTCTTCCACCAGTTAAATTCAAGTCACATTTGTATTTAGGAAGTTGATGGTTGTTTTTGGAGGGTACATTCTACCAGAGGTCTTTTCACCTTCAGACTTGTAGTAATTAAACATGAATGTTCTTCTGTATTTTAAAATATTTTTTATTTTTGTTTATTGATTGATTAGATACCAGGGATTGGACTTAGGGACACTCAACCACTGAGCCACATCCCAGCCTTATTTTGTATTTTATTTAGAGACAGGATCTCACTCAGTTGCTTAGTGCTTCGCTGTTGCTGAGGCTGAATTTTTTTTTAAATTAATTTTTATTGTAGGTTGTTCAAAACATTACATAGTTCTTGATATATCATATTTCACACTTTGATTCAAGTGGGATATGACTGAGGCTGAATTTGAACTCGCGATCCTCTTGTCTCAGCCTCCCGACCTGCTGGGATTACAGGCTTGTGCCATCATGCCTGACTTATTCTGCATTTTTTTTTTAAACTGTAAATCTTTGCCAGTGTTGTCAGGGAAAAACATATAAAATACGACTAGTACAATTTCTTCTCAGTTTCTTGCTTACTATGTAGTTTATCATCTTATTAGCAGTAGAAATTTCAGTTCTATTTAGTAAATCTAATCAAAATTTCTAATTCTAATTGTTTTTGTCTTCTCTTTGAAATCAGCACATTAATTCATTTGGATATTTTCAGAACAACTAGCTTTTCCATTTCTATGGCATTTTATGCGTTCTAATTTTTTTCCCCTAAAACCAAACACAGTGAATCATTTTATTAAGAGAAAATGCAAAACCAGACAGTTGTCCTTCAGATTAAAAGACAACTTCAGATTCAAAACACTGAGAGACTCAGTGTTTTGATTTTTATTTAGGTTCATCATATTACCTAGACTTACCTAAAGCTTATTACAATGTTGAAACACCTTTTGGGGATTCTGTACTTACAGTATTTAAAAATGTTGGCCAATGCCATGTAGAATATCATGTGTGTGATCTTTCTTCTTTACTTCACCCTACCAAGAACAATGCCATTTATGTTCTGTCTGTGTACAGTCTTGATTAGTGCAGTTATGTAATAAATTTTGAACTTAGACCAGTTCCTCTCACTTTTTTTTCTTACAAATATTTTTAATTATTTTAATTTCTTTGTGTTCTATATAAATTTTAGCATAAGTTCTTATTGGAACTTTGGTAGGAATTGCATTAAAGTATAGGTAAATTTAGAGAGAATTGACATATTTACTACATTGAGTTTTTCAATCCTTAAACATGGTGTGTTTCCCCATCTATTTAGATCTTCGTTGATGTCATTTGTCTGCCTGGTGGAGTTTTCAGTATATAAATCCTATTCATATTTCTTTAGATTTATACCTATTTAATTTACTTGAGAGATTAGAAATGGTATTTTATATATATATATATATATTTCATAATACCTTTATTCAATTTATTTATTTTTATGTGGTGCTGAGGATCAAACCTAGAAAATGGTATTATATTTTTCAATTTGAGTTCCAAACATTCATTGCTGGAATATAGAATGTACAATTAAAATTTTCTATGTTTATCTTGTATCGTGTAATCTGGTGGAACTCATTTGTTAGTTCTTAGAATTTTTTTTTTTGAGATTCCTTGGGATTTTCTATGCAGATCATCATATCATCTGAAAACAGGAAGAGATTTATTTCTTCTTTTCTGACTATTTGTATTTTACTCCCTTTTCTTGCCTTATAGGTCTGGATAGAACTTTCATCATTCTGTTTACTAAGAGTGGCAAGAACAGGAATCAGTGCCATTTTACTCCTTTTATGGGGAAAGCATTTGGATCTTACCATTAACTATGCTGTGAGCTGGAGGTTTTCGGGTGTGTATGTTCTTTATGAAGTTTAGAAAGTTCTCCTGTATTACTATTTTTCAAGTGTATCTTGTTTCCTTTTTTAATTTGTTGTTTTTAGACATACATGACAGGAGGGTGTATTTTGACATACAATACATGGAGTACAACCCATTCCAATTAGGATCCCATTCTTGGGGTTGTACATAATGTGGAATTACACTGGTTATGAATTCATTTATGAGCAAAGGAAAGTTATGTCTGATGCATTTTACTGTCTTTTCTATTCCTATCTCCCTCTCTTCCCTTCATTCCCCCTTTGTTTAATCCAATGAACTTCTATACTTCTCCTCCTTACCCTCCCTTGTTGTGGGTTAGCATTCATGTAGCAGAGAGAACATTCTGTCTTTGGTTTTTTGGGACTGGCTTATTTCACTTAGTATGATAAGTCTCCAGTTCCATCCATTTACAGGCAAATGCCATAATTTAATTCTTTATGGCTGAGTAATATTCCACTGTGTATGCTTTAGTCAGATTTTTCACTGCTGTTGCTAAAGGATCCAACAAGAACAACTGTAAAGGAGGAAAGGTTTATTTAGGGGCTCAAGGTTTCAGAGGTCTTAGTCCATAGAAGGCCGGCTCCATTCTTCGGGACTTGTGGTGAGGCATGGTGGAAGAGTGTGGCGGGAGGAAGCCCTGACCTCAATGAACCATTTCCTCTAGCCAAACTCCACCTGCCTCCAGTTACCGCTCAGTTAATCTCCTCAGGGATCAATTCACTGATTAGGTTAAGGCTATAACCCAATTATTTCTCCTCCAAACCTTCTTGCATTGTCTCACATGTGAGTTTTTTGGGGATCACCTCACATCCAAACCATAACAGTGTATATGTACCACAGTTTCTTTATCCATTCATCTGTTGAAGGGCATCTAGGTTGGTTCCATAGCTTAGCTATGGGGAATTGAGCTGCTGTAAACATTGATGTGGCTGCATCACTGTAATATGCTGATTTTCAGTTCTTTGGGTATAAATAAAGGAGTGGGATAATTGGGTCAAATGGTAGTTCCATTCCAAGTTTTCTAAGGAATCTCCATATGTCTTTCCATGGTGGTTGAACCAATTTGCATTCCCACCAGCAGTCCTTTTCCCCCACATCCTTGCCAACATTTATTGTTACTTGTATTCTTTTTTTTTCTATACTTTTGATATTCTGTGTATAGTCTAAACCAGAACTCATTTAAAGAACTTCTTAGAATCTCTTATGGGATCACCAAAACTTTTTTACCTAACTTCAAATGAGTGAGTCAAGCATATAACTTAGCAGCTTTTTACTTAGAAAGAACTCCTGAGGTTGTCTGATTGAACTTATAAATAAGAACAGTTACTATTCTGACTTACTGACTATAGCTGAAGTATAAGGCAATTTCAAGAAGAGTAGATTATTTTCATTTTACTTACATAAGACAAAAAATTTGCAAGTGAGGTACAGTCATTCAGGTCTCCCTGCAAATATTTTATTCTAACATAAAATTTAGATGGAACACTGATCTTGGGTTATATTTATTTTTACACAAATATTTTGAACTCATGAGTTTGCGGAATGAGTTGCTTTTCGTTACATTTAACAGATAAATAAAACTGAACAGCAAATAGTTTATTGGTAAGTACGTGGTTTCAACTGCAGTAATAAAATCACTTGAACAGGAAACAATAATCAAGTCAAAAGAATTAATGCTTACTAATCATCAGAAAATCTGTGGCCATTTGGGCTGTCACGTAGAAATCCAAAATCACTTAGAGGCCAGATCTTAAAGAAGATTCATCCTCTTATTAGTCCATATGGAATTGGTCCATAATACCTGGAATCTGTAGAATTCTGTAAATTATCACCTTCTAACCAAACATGACCTGTTGGCACATAAATATGGCTTTTAAAGAAATCTGATGAACTAGTGGTGAGGATTTTATCTCCTTGTAAACCAATTACTCTTCTACAAATATTTGATTTTGGATCACTTGGGCTTTTTGCAATCATAATGTCACCCTTTGGATACCAAAAAATGTTGGCTAAGCTTTTCTGCAAAGATAATATCTGAATTTTGAATTGTTGGCTCCATTGATGGTCCAGAATACATAGGTCTGTTCTGCAATACATTCAATTTTAGGGTAGTTGCAGGGCTTCCAGGAAGAAATCTAGAAAATGTCTCAAAGCATATGTGGGTGAGTCATGGTTTCAGGATTCCTCTGGCCCCAAAGAACCCCGGGAGACCCTCACCCAAGACTCAGGTAGGCCTTTCTCACCAGGGTTTGGCAGAAGTCCTCCCGTTAGTTGTATTCTTGGTAATTGCCATTCTGACTGGAGTGTGATAAAATCTCAGTATAGTTTTAATTTGCATTTATCTAATTGCTAGAGATTTGAACTTTTTTCATATATTTATTGACTATTCATATTTCTTCTTCTGTAAAGTTCCAGTTCAGTGCCTTTGCCCATTTATTGATTGGGTTATTTATTTTTTTGATGTTTATTTTTTTGAGTTCTTTGTATATCCTGGAGATTAATGCTCTACCTGAGGTGCAGGTGGCAAAGGTTTTCTCCCATTCTGTAGGTTCCCTCTTCACAGTCTTGATTATTTCCTTTGTTGTGAAGAAGCTTTGATATCATCCCATTTATCAGTTCTTGATTTTACTTATTGCACATTCCTATATACCAATGACGAATCAACCAAAAGAGAAATCAGGAAAACTATCCAATTCAAAATGCTTGCTAATTCTTTATGGCTGAGTGCCGCAGTCTGGCTGGGCACAAAATCACGAGCCACTCACAGCTTTGTAGATTCAAACAGCAATTCTTTATTCCCGATCTCACACCGACACTCTACAATCACGTTCTGGGGAAATCCACGTTCTCTGCCCAAATCCACCTCCTCTGCCTCCCAAATACTCTCTGAATCCCGGGAGAACTCAAGGGGAACTCAGGCAGCAGGATACGCCCTATTCCCAGCAGGAATAATCTTAAACCTGGAACTGCCCTAAACCCAGATTGTCCTAAACTGGGAACGCCCTAAATCCAAGGAGAGCCTTAAACCCTGATCCGCCCTAAACCCGGATCCACCCTGGTCCTTGAGCAAGGTCACCTTACATGCAATGTCACTGCAAAATGTCTAAGGCAAGTCCTATTTCCACGAGTCCTTCCACTAAGCAACATGGGGTACGCTGGCAAGGAAATTGTCATACCTACTTGGCTAATGGCTCTCAGCAGCTGAGTAATATTCCACTGTTTATGCTTTAGTTAGACAACAAAAAACTTGGGAATCAATCTAACAAAAGCAGTGAAAGACCTCTACATTGAAAACTATAGAACACTAAAAAAAGAAATTGAAGACCTTAGAAAATGGAAATCTCTCCCATGTTCTGGGATAGGCAGAATTAATATTATCAAAATAGCCATATTATCAAAAGTGCTATACAGATTTAATGCAATTCCTACTAAAATCCCAATGACGTTCTTCATAAAAATAGAAAATGCAGTCATTAAATTCATTTGGAAAGATAAGAGGCCCAGAATAGCCAAAATAATCCTTAGTGAGAAAAAGTGATTGTAGGAAGCATCACAATATCAGACCTAAAATCATACTACAGAGTTATAGTAACAAAAATGCATGGTATTGGCAGCAAAACAGACATGAAGATGAATGGAATAGAAGACACAGAGACACACCCACATAAATACAGTTATCTCATACAAGTGTATATTTAATACATGGGAGGAAAAGGTAGTCTCTTCAACAAATGGTGCTGGTAAAACTGAAAATTCATATGTAGTAGATTGAAATTGAACCCTATTTCTCACCTTGCACAAAACTTAACTCAAAGTGGATCAAGGACCCAGGTGTTAGACCAGAGACTCTGCACCTACTAGAGAAAAAAGTAGGCCCAACTTTCCATTATACTGGCTCAGAAACTGACTTCCTCAGTAAGACTCCTAAAGCATAAGAAGTAAAACTGAGTATTTTTCTTTTAATTCATGAGTGGGTATTGGATTTGCACTGATTAATATGATCATGTGATTTTTCTTCTTTGACTTGATACTGTAGTGGATTACACTGATTGATTTTGAATATTTAAATAGCTTTGTATCCCTCATTTGGTCATGGTATATAATTCCTTTTATATACACTTAATATATAATATAATGCCAATATTATGTTAAGAATTTTTGCATCTAATCTAACGAGGGATATGCTTAGATGTATTCTACAGTTTGATGTGTTGTACTTTAATTTTCACTCAATTCAATTGTCTTTTGATTTCCCTAAATACTTCATCTTTGATTCATGCATTATTTGGAAGTGTTTGTTTGAAGACTTTTCTGTTATCTGTTATTAAATTTTAATTGATTACATTGTGGTTGTAGACACACTCTCTGATTTATTTTATGTTTGAAGAAGTTCCATCTCAAAATAAAAAGGGATGGGGATATACTTCAGTGGTAAGAACAGAGTCTAATTTGGTATATACTCCACAAACACTTGAAAGACATGTATTTTTGGGTGGAGTGTTATATAGATACTGATTATATCTGTTAATGGGATATGTTGTTGAGTTATTTTACATCCTATTTTTATTTAGTTTTTCCATCAATTGCTGAGAGAGGGTTATTTAGTCTATACTATTGTAGATTTTTCTATTCCTCCTTTATTTTGCATCTCTGTTGTTTGGTACATATACACTTAGGATTGCTATGTCTTCTTGGTCAACTTACTCTTTTGTCATATAATGACATTTTCTATTTTTGGTAATTTTCTTCATCCTGAAGCCTACTTTATATAATCTTAATATAATCACTTCTGCTTTCTTTTGATTAATGTTTGTAATATATATAGATAACATACCCTTTAAAAACTTGCATTAAATCTTTATATTTGAAGTGAACCTCTTGTAGATAGCATATTGTTGAGTGAGGTTTCTAGATACACTCTGCCAATCTCTCTTTTTATTAGTATATTTAAACAATTTACATTTAATTATTTATATGCAGTTGGTTAAGTGTTTTACTTACTTATTCATTTTTGTTTTCTATTATATTTTTCATTTCTCTGTTTTCTTTGTCCTTCCTACCTGTGGGTTTCTTGAACACTCTTTTAAAATGGAATTTCTTAGAGCATTTTCAGTTCACAGAAGCATTGATTGGAAAGTACAGAGAATTCCAAGACATCTCCAGCACATACACATGCATAGATTCACACATTATCAACATCTCCCAGAAAAGTGGTACATTTGTCACAAATGATGAAATGACATTGACATATCATTATCACGTAGCATTCACAGTTTACAATAGGGGCTTCAATAGCAGAAAAATTCCATTTTAATTATCCTATAGTGCTTTTAGGTATAAAGTTTTATATAATTTTTTATTAGTTTTTTTAGGAATTAATTTCATACATAAGTGTATATATATGTGTGTGTGTGTGTGTGTGTGTGTGTGTGTATCTATGTATTATCCATCTGTCTGTATATCTCCATAGTCTATTGCTCTTGTCATTTGACCAGTTTGAGTGGAAAATAGAAACGTTGTTTCTCTCTCTCTTTTAAATATATATATATTTAGTTTTAGGTGGACACAATACCTTCATTTTATTTTTATGTGGGGCTGAGGATCGAACCCAGGGCCTCATGTGTGCCAGGCGAGTGCTCTACCATTGAAGCACAGCTCCAGCCCCACCTTGTTTCTCTTTAAATGCTTTTATTCTCTCTCCCATTTATAACACATTTTTCTTAAAATTTTTTTTCTATGTACATTTAGGAACACATTGGTGTTATAATTTTTCTCCAATTATCAACTATGATTTAGAAATTCAAGAAAAATCAATAGTATTTACCCATATTTTTAATTATCATACTTTTCTATTGTTTCATATTTTCTATTATTCCAAGGTTCTTCAATTTAAATTTACTTCTGTTTAAATAATTTTTCTTAGCTATTTTTTTAAACTTTAAACCCTTGTCTTTTTAACCTTTATTTTATTTACTTATTTTTATGTGGAGCTGAGGATTGAACCCAGTGCCTCACATGTGCCAGGCAAGTGCTCTATCAGTGAGCCACCAACTCCAGGCCTTCTTAGCTATTTTTATAAGTTTAGGTTGGCTGATGGCAAATTCTCTAAGTTCTGCTTAATCTGAGAATGCCTTAATTTCCCATTCATTTCTGAAGGATATTTGTGCCAAGTATAGATTCCTAAGTTGTCATTTCTTTGAGCACTTGAAAAATATTGTGTCATTTTCTTCTGACTTTCATAGTGTTTGATGAGAAATCTGCTGTCATTAGAATTTTGTTTTTTAAACCTATAGATAAGGTCATTTTTGTCTGACTGCTTTCAAGACTTTAAAAAAATGTTTTCTCTAGTTTTTAGAATTTTAACTATGATACAAGTTGGTATAAACTTATTTCCTTTCTTCCTTCTTTTGCAGTACTAGAGATTGAACCCAGAGGTGCCTTACCACTGAACTACAACCCATCACTTTTTATTTTTTATTTTGAGATGGGGCCTCATTAAGTTGCCCAGGCCAGCCTTGAACTTGCAATCTTCCTGCCTTACCCTCCCTAGTAGTTGGGATTATGGGTGTGCACCACTGCACCTACCATTTGGGATGGATTTCTTTGGGTTTGTGTTCTTTAAGATTTGGTCATTTTCTTAAATCTGTAGTTTTATGCCTTTTGCCAAATATGAAAGGTTTTCAGCCATAATTTCTTGGCATACTTTTCCAAAAATATCCTGCCTTTTTTCTCCTCTCCTTTCATGACTCTGACAATATAGATGTTTTAGTCTCATGGGTTCCTGAGGCTCTTTTTCCCCCCAGTCTTTATTTTTTGGTGTTATTTAGATTGGGGAATTTCTATTGTTCTATCTTCCAGTTCATTGCTGCTTTCCTATATTCTTTCTGTTCTCTGTTGAGCCTATCTATTGAGTTTTTTATTTTGGTCATTGAAATTTTTCAGCTATAAAATATCCATTTGATTTTGCTTTATAGCCTTTATTTATTTTCAGAGAATTTCTATTTCTTTCCTAAGGATTTCTATTTTTTCATTTGTTTCGCATGTTTTTGTAATTGGTCTTTGAAGTATTTTTGTTATGGTGGTTTTAAAATTGTCAGATAATTCCAACATCTTGATTACCTTGGTTTTGTTATCTTTAATTGTCCTTTTAATTTAGTTTGAGAGTATAGCTTTTTTATATTTTTATCAGATTTTTTCCTTGGGTGTTTTATTATTTTGATGCTATTTAAAATGAGCTTTGGTGCCACACTCGGGGACCTGAGTCAGGATGGGATTGATGAAGGGTCATTCACCACTGCATAAATGACTTATCCTGAGTACCCCTCTTCTTAGTTTCTGGTTTACACTCAACTGGCCTTGTTTATCTCCCTTCCCAGAGAATAGTACTTCACTTTTCTGCTGGGATTCAGGAAGGGGTGTCTCTGCTTGGAGGAAGGGAGAGAGTTCTTTGGAGGCCATTTGCTTCTTAGACAGACTTTCAACTAGCCATATTATTTTCAGCATCAGCTAGCATCTCTTTCACTGTTCAGAGCTACCTGAATTCTAATTTCAGAAACTTTTAAGGGTTTTGTGGCATAAATTTCATTGAAAATTTGCTTGTTTTTAGACATATTCCCAACACTCCAAATAACTGGTTTATAATCTAGGTTTCTCCAGAGAAACAGAAATCTTTAGAGCGGATTTATTAGATTGGCTCACATGATCACCAGAGGCTGAAAAGTTCCACCATAGCCATTTGCAAAAGAGCCAGAGAGCTGATACACGCTGTTTTGTGTGCTTATTTGCTATGTTGACCAAAAAGACCTGAAAATAACACTTTTAGAGGAGAAAAAGTTTAATTGGAGTTTATGGTTTCAGTCCACAGACAGCTGGCTCCATTGCTCTGGGCCTAAGGTGAGGCAGAACATCACAGTGGAAGGGCCCAGTGGAGGAGACCTCAGGAATAAGAAAGAGAAAGAGAAGGAGAGGGAGAGACATTGGGACTCTGTTTTCCAAGGACAAAATGTGTACTCCAAACACATGCCCCCGGAGACCCATCTCCTCCAGCTACACCTTACCCTCCTACTCTCACCACCCAGTCAATCCATTCAAGTGGATAATGCACTGATTAGTTTAAGGCTGTCATAACCCAATCATTTAATCTCCTAACTTTAATATCTAAACCATAACAGATGCTCAGTTCAGGAACCTGGAAGTCTCAGAACCAGAGAGAGGCCAACGATGTCACCTCAGTCTGAGGCTGAAGGTCCAAACCTCCTTTGGAGGGCTGCTGGAATTCCATGTTTAAAGGTTAAGAACTTGGAGTCTAATGTTAAAGTGCAACAGCCGAGAAAAATGGAGAGAGAGAGAGAGAGAGAGAGAGAGAGAGAGAGAGAGAGAGCGAGCGCGAGCGCATGCAAACGCACTTGCCCAAGTTTCTCCCTTGTTCTGCTTTTTTGGTCCATCTGGATCCCCAGCCTATTGGATGGTGCTTCCCACATCCAGAGTGGGTCTTCCCCACTCAATTTGCTGACCCATATGTCAGTCTTCTCTGGAAAACCTTCAGACATACTCATTAATGTGCTTTACTGATTTTCTAGGCATCCTTCAATCTAGCCAAATTGACCCCCAAAACAAGCTGGGAACAGTGGCACATACCTGTAACGCCAGTGGCTTGGGAGGCTAAGGCAGGAGGATTGCAAGTTCAAAGCCAGCCTCAGCAACATAGCAAGGCCCTCAGCAACTTAGAGAGAACCTGTCACTAGATATGTTCAACCCATCATTCTAACTAGAAGAAGTCTTTCCTATGTGTTAATTTCACTATCTTCATTTTTTTCCACCTACCAATTTCATAACCACTCTCTTGCAAACACCTTCAACACCCTTGTCCTTCTCTTTCTCTTTTCCCCATGACTGTCACAAGCCTGGCTGAACTCAATTGCCTTTCTTCTTCATGCTTATATAAGACCAGAATATGCTAGAAAAAAATGCATTCAGGATGACTGGTTACACTTAAAATTTGTCATACCTGATTTTAAGTAGGCACAGGATATTGTCTGAAATCTTGCCCTTCTCCTTACTGGGCTTCATTTTTACTAAGATGATTTCTATTTTTTTTCAAACTTCCTATAATGTCCCCCTTCCTCTGTTGATTAGTGACCTCATTGCCTCTTTCAGGAACATTCTTGTTTCTAGAGCTCAAAACTTCAGTCCTCTCCATTCTCACATTCACATTTTTGCCTTTTGCTATAGTGAAAGATACATCCTTAACATGGATTAGAATACTCCTCCCACTTTTCAATTACTTTGTTCATGCAGCCATCTTTTTTTTATATTTAAACTATTTTTTATACCTTTATTTTATTTATTTTTATGTGGTGCTGAGGATCGAATCCAGTGCCTCCCACATGCTAGGTGACTGCTCTACCGTGAGCCACAACCCCAGCCCCTCATGCAGCCATCTTTGTTCTTGCTCCATCTTGGATTTCTCCCTTACTCTTGGATCCTTCCGTAATCATGCTGACACATTTCCCATCTCAAAAATTTAACAAAGCAAAACAAGAACCCACCTTCCTTGATATGAATTCTCTCTTCTGTCACTCCATTTGCGCTCCTTGCCTGAGCAAAACTTCTTGTTTACTCCTGCTGTCTTTGCTCTCTTATCTGCCTTCTAAGAGCTAATATCAAATTAGAATTAAATTATGTCACAGAACATTTCGTATAAATTGACAAGCTCATTCACTTTTCCATCTGTTGGCTTTTGCCTGTGCTCTGCAACGGATGCAGCTCTTGTCTTAGTCACTAATGATCATGTTGTCCGATCTAATTTAATTTCCTTTTACTTGTTTCACTGTTGGTTTTCGTGACAACCTGGTCTCACTTCTATCTATCCTGCTTTTCCACTGGGACTCCCTCAGGAGTCTGCTAGGCGAGTGTTGGAGTCTCCTGGGCTCAGTCCTGCCTTCTTTCCTTTACCTACTTCCTCTCGTCATGATCTTACCCAGTCTTGACCTGGTTGCCTCCATATCTGATCATTTCCTACTGTAGCTCTCCAGTGCTGGCCTCTTCCCTGAGCTCAGGTATCCAGTTGCCTTCTTGACCTCTCTGCTTAGACATTTAGGTGACTCTTAGGCTTAACCACAGTACGCACAGTTTGGTTGAACTCTGGATTTTTGACATCCTTCCTCACCAGGCTTCTCTCGGTAACCTTTCCTGTTCAGTCTTCTGAATCTCTGTAAATTTTGTCTTCTCAGCTGCTTGATTTCCAGACCGAGGTACCTTGATTCTTGTCTTTCCTTCACTGCCATCCACGTTAGTGCATCCTCGGAAATACATATGGAGTATGCTGGCATCTCTCTGATTTCAGTGCTTCTACCTGATTCAAGGTACCCTTGATTGCCCTCTGTGGGACTCCGTGGTCCACAGCCTTCTCTGATTCTACCCCCTCCATGAAGCCAGAATCTTTGCTTTAATATGGGAAAAAACTGAAACCACAGAAAAGTACAGTAACAACAACCTGATACCCATCTCCACGAATGCACAGGTGTTGACATGCGGTCAGGTATGGTGGCTGAAGTAGGATCTCTTCCAGGTCAGCCTATGCCACTTAGTGAGACCCTATCTCAACATAAAAAAGAAAAATGGCTGGGGGAGTGGCTTGGTGGTACAGTACCCCTGGGTTCAATCCCGAGTGTAGCAAAAATAAACAAAACCAGAAACAAAACAGAACAAATGTTAACATGCATGCGTATTTGTTTTTTTACTTCAGATTATATTTTTCTCAACTCAAAATAATATTGAGTTGGATTCCTTATTGTACCCTTGTGCCGCTCCCCCTTCCCCTTCCTTCCTGATGTAACCACTTTTTACTTGGTCTTTATTCACCGAGAAGGTCACCGTGGAATGTGAGGATAGTTGGCTGGGGATTTGGACCATGGGAGAGAAACGGTGCTGTGTTGCCTGTTTATAATAAACAAGTCACGGGACACAGGCAGGTTGTGGTGGGAAAGGATAGGGTCTTTTAGGAAGCAAAGGAAGACAGGCAGAGGACAGTCTAGGAAGTCCTGTCTGAGGAAGGAGCGTGTGACTCTCATCCTGATGACTCAAGGATGAACTGAGAACTGGAAGCAGAACTGACCCAGAGAAGATCAAAGCTTCAAGGCAAGTCAGAGCCTGGTTCTGTGTTCTCAGGTTCATAGAGCCTAAGGAGGGGTCCATATTTATGCTTCTATTTTCTATCTTGAATCAAATGTCTAGCATTGTTTTTTCTAGTATGGTTCTGCATTTTTTTTTGGACAGTGCTGAGAATTGAACCCAGAGCCTTGCTAGGGCTCTGTCAACTGAGCTACACCCCCAGCCCATGGTTTTGTCTGCCTTAAATAATTTATGTCTTGAAGAGATCACACTTATTTATTTTAAGAACCAAAGAGAATTACGATAATTTCATCAGCATGGGTATTCTTGTTTCTCTATATTCTCCGACACCTGATGTTGCCTCACTTAAAAAATAATTGACAAGGTGTTAAACAAGTATTCTCTAAAATTAAAAATCATCAAAAGGATGGTTACATCCTATATCACAGGGAGTAACATACCAGCAATATCATTAGCATATAAAGTCAAGCCTATCCATTTTCTGAATCTTTTCATTTCAATTATATAATTATAAAATTATCAGATAGCTTAATTCCTATTTATACCATTTTGACAGATTTTTATCTTTAAAAAAGTGAAGATATCAGTGACCATTAGCTTATTTTAAAATGTAGATTTATTTATTTTTATTTTTTATTTTTGGTAGTAGAGATTGAACACAGGGGTGCTTAACTACTGAGCCACAGCCCTCACCCTTTTTATTTTATATTTTGAGACAGGGTCTCACTAAGTTGTTTAGAGTCTCAATAAGTTGCTGAGGCTGGCTTTGAACTTTCAATCCTCCTGTCTTAGCTTCCTGACTGCTGAGATTACAGGTATGGGTCACCACACCCAGATAGATTTATTTTGAACTGGTAAGTAAAAACATAAAATTATACACATGGGGTACCATGTGATGTTTAGATACATGTGTACATATATATAGTGTTAAAATCACTTTGAACATGTCTGTCTTCTCAAACATTTATTATTTATTTATGGTAAAATATTCAAAATCTTTTCTTTCAGGCTTTTAAAATACATAGTACAAAGCTGGGCATGGTACACACCTGTAATCCCAGTGACCTGGGAAGCTGAGGCCGGAGGATCACAAGTTCAAGGCCAGCCTCTACAACTTAGTGAGACCCTCTCTCAAAATAAATAATAATAATAATAATAATAATAATAATAATAATAAAATAAAGGAAAGACTGAGGATGTAGCTCAGTGCTTAAGCACCACTGGGCTCAAATCTCAGCACCCTTGCAATAATAATATTACATTATCATTATCTATAGCCACTGTAGTGTGCAGTAGGACATCAGAACTTACTGTTTCTAACTACAGTTTAACCATTATTCTTTTATCTATCAACCTATTCAGGAGGTAGATAACTGATCATCTGGGACAAAGCATCTCAGCTACTCATGTGCATCAGAATGGGCGGCTGTCATGGTATTTCTCAAGCTTGGTTGTACCACCTAGGGTGTTGGTCAGAAGCACACATTTCCAAGTCACTCTCCAGGAAATTTGATGCATCAGGTTTACCCAGGTGTTGGAAAATTATTTTAAAACAAATGATCCAAGCAACTTTTATTTTTAAAGCAAATTTGGGAAATACTACCCTATAAGAACTTTTGATGGAGAGGCAGCTAGTGTGAACTTGCAGAAGAAGGTCCCTGGAGTTTTAGGGAGAATGACAGGGAAACAAGGAATTCCTTGCAGATGCAAGCAGCTTTTGTGACCAAATGTTATTTATACGACTGAATAGAAGCAGAAATGTGAGTACTCCACGAGCCAGGTGAGAAATGGAAAAAGAAAATCACCGTAGGTAATTTAAGAGAGAAAATGCATCCAGGAATTAGTAATAAGGGGTAATAGAAGGCCTGGGTAAAACAGGAAGGTGAGGTTGGCCAGACTCATAACTGCAGGAATCCACTAGCAGCCAGGCTGGAGGAGCAGAAGTAGAAACAAGGTAATCAGAACCGGGAGGCCTCTGAGGTTCCTGCTTTGGAGCAGATCCCATGCTTAGATACCCCCAGGCTTGGTCATTGACAGGAGCACTGCTAACACTGCGGGAGGGAGGCAGGGAGTGAGTGAGGGAGAGAGAGAGAAAGATAGAGAACAAACACTGGTATCTGCTCTCTCCCTCTCTTTAGTCTCCTCCACTGGCTCTCATTGGCTGAACCTAACTGGAATTCAGCTGGGAAGGCAGTGCAGGAATTGCACTATGTTAAATAGATTTTGAAAACAAGTATTGAGGCTATTGGTTGTGTCCTGCA
Organism: Callospermophilus lateralis; assembly: GCF_048772815.1. Classification (NCBI taxonomy): domain Eukaryota; kingdom Metazoa; phylum Chordata; class Mammalia; order Rodentia; family Sciuridae; genus Callospermophilus; species Callospermophilus lateralis. The sequence continues at coordinate 123,148,207 of NC_135314.1, read as the reverse complement.
GGCCAAGTTTTAATCCTTCTGTAACTCCCATCTGGGTTGAATCCCACCTTCCGTTTTCCCCACCTCTTTGGGACAGAGGAGTTGGCTGGAGTGTTCCCACAGGGTGCCTCTTGGTCTTTTACATTTGAAATAAGCCTTCCTGGTGCCCAGTCATATTTCTATTGGTTGGCCTCCGGGTGTGGTCTCTACCTTTGAAGAAGACCTCAACTGAGGCCCAGCACTTCTGATTGTTGACCATTGACTATTCTCGTTCAATCTGATATCATTTATGATTTAACAAACGGAAAGAGGTGATCTATGATCCTAAATCAGAACTAGCAGCCCTTGAAATGAGTCGGGATGCCAGCCTTATTTTGCAAAGCTTACACCTTTTTAAAACAAGTTTGAATTGGTTGTCAAATGTAAAGATTCCGACATTTTCACACAAAAATGAAGCTTCTCTTGAAAGGTCAGGATATTTGGTAACATTGGAGTCTCCTGCCAAGCAGGAGAGTGGCAGCCGTATTACACAGGGCATTTGATCTTCCCAGTGTGTGCCTGGCCTGTGAGCATTTGTGTTTTCTGCTAGTAGTCTTAACCGACTGTTTTATTTGAATACACAACTTTATTGAGTTTTAGTTTATAAAATGCAAAAAGAGAGCCATCTGTGTCTGAGACAATTTACCCCTGTTCGTGGGTCATATTGAGAGGGAATGATATGATGACAAGGACAGGATTTGGATGAGGATGATGAAGGACATACCAGTCACCAGGGGACAGTATCTTGGTGAATACTGATCCTCTGGGCAGATATTAAATTCTTCTCTAGCTCTGTCAATTTAGTTTTTTAATGTGACCAAAATGTCACATAGTGGGGCTTACATAGTGTTTGTTTTTTTTAAAATTTTTGGTTTAGTGTCAAATTTCCCCTAATATCAAACGTAATGCTCAAGTTCCTGAATCATACCCTCACAGGAAGGGAAGGACCATAGAGCTGTGTGATCCTTTATCAGATTTCCTCAGTCAGCAAATAACTATAGAATCACTTAGAAAATATCTTGGTCACCCTGAACACTAAGAAATTTCAAGAATCAACGTGTAGCTACCTAGACAGGAGCTTTGATGAGGAACTCTTTGAAGATGCTTTTCCTTTACAACAGCATAAAGTTATTACTTGGTTTAGCTAGTAAGGTTTTAAGAACTGTTTGAGCATAGTTGACTAGAAGGATGAATGGTTTACTGGCATTCTGTGGAAAGAGATTAAAGTGAATTTGTTCTTGGCTTTTCAGTCTTAGTACAGCTAAATTCTTTACTGGGGATTTAGTCTCCACTGCAATGTGGTGGCCTGATGCGGTTATTAGGATGAAGTGACCAGGAGAGGGCGCCAAAGACAAAAGTATGTTGCTATTGCTGACCTGAACACTATCTGAAAACAGGGCATAAAAGGGAAGGAGCCAGAGATCTGAAGGAAAAAGAGGAAGGGATGAACTCACCGACAGAGGGTCGCAAATTCCTTTATAGTTTTGTTGGCAAAGAATTAAAATCACAGAAAAAAACAAGATCTACCCACTATGTAACTAGAGTCTGCTTTAAAAGATTTTAGAGGACTTACACAAATGTATTCTGAAGTAGACTTTGTGATTTGCTCCAGACCCTGGAAGCATTTGTGGGTGAACATTTGTGTCTTCTCTTTGAAGACAATGTCTTTATCCAGCTCTAAGTGAAGATAATCCTGAGTTTTTACTCTTCAGAGTGCATGTCAGGAAGGTCTCAGGAAGTTTCCTTCTATTTTCCTTACTCTTGTCCTGGGATAATTCCCAGGGAAAGATGAAACTCCATTTCAATGTACCTAAAATGTCCAAGAGTCACATAAATGTCAATACTTGTTTTTTTTTTTTTCTCTCCCAAATGAAGGGGATTAATCTGCAGTGACTCTGCTTTTCTTTCTGCAATGATAATAGTACCACAATATGAAACAGCTTTTGTAGAGTCTCATGAAATTTTAAGACTTTAAAAATTGTTTCAAAATACTTGTTTGGATGCTGGAAAATTAAATCTTTTTGACTGTACCTTCCCAATAATTTATGTTTATAAACAGCTAAAATGCTAACTTACTTTTTTTTTTTTTTTGAGAGAGAGGTAGAGAGAGAGAATTTTAATATTTATTTTTTAGTTTTCGGCGGACACAACATCTTTGTTTGTATGTGGTGCTGAGGATCGAACCCAGGCCGCACGCATGCCAGGCGAGCGTGCTACCGCTTGAGCCACATCCCCAGCCCGCTAACTTTCCTTAAAATAACTGAATTGCAAGAAGTCTTATGGTTTATGATGGACTATTTGAACTTTTGATTAAACACCATATAGGATTTATCTTGAATATTTTAAAATCCAGGAGCATAAAGTAGGAATTACTTCTTTAAGGAAATGGAGGTTTTTTCCTATGTGGTGCAAAATCTCCCCCAAAAAGCAGAGGAATTCAGCCTATAAATAACCATTCATAAGCAAGTCCAAAAGGGCTCCGAAACCTAAGGCTGGACAATCTTCTTGGACACCCAGAAAACTCAAGATAGATTCACCAGTGAGGATGAAATAACCTGTCAGATAGGGAAACTGAGTCTAGACTATGAGCTCTTGCTTAATTAATCATATTTATGTATGTATACATATATACATGTATATGTACATGTATATATTACACACATGTGTATATTACAAAAGATATATTTTTTTTCCTTTTTCTTTTCTTTTTTTTTTTTTGTGAGAGCATTTTTAAAAAGTTGTGTGGTGTGATACAGGTAATTGCCTAAACTTAAAAGCAACAGTTCCACTGAACAAGGAATCTCAGGTAGTGTTTAATACAGGAAGCCATTTCCATGGAACTAAGGAAACCGTTTGCATCCTAGGGAAGGGCAGGACACTGACCATGAGCAAGCTGAGGGATAAATGGATCTCTCATGGTCAGAGGAATGGGGTCCTCTGACCATCAGTGTTTTGATGCATGGGTAATAAATGACTAGCACGAGACAAGAACAATGAACTCTGCAGATTTGTGGAAGGTGCCAACTGCACAGAATCCTAGCTGGGCTGAAAGTCCGGGGCACTCAAAAGAAGAGGCTGAACCAAGTATCCGGGGTGTGTGTGTGTGTGTGTCGGGGGGGAGGGGTGGGAGGTGGGCGTGGCCGGGAGGCCGGAGTAGGACAGCCAAGTTCAAAGTTGCAAACAGGCTGCGCAGTGCGGAGGGCTGGTCGCGCAGCTCCGCTGCCTGCACGGGGAACATGGCTCATCAGTTATCCCGACTGCCAAAAGGGGACTGCGTGGCCTGGCTTCCAGAGGACAGATGGCCAACTCCCCTGCGGGCTCCAAGTTCCGTATACACCGTTTAAAACAGATACTTTTAGATAAAACAGAATGTTCTTCGTCTTTGATAGAATGTTTGAAAACAAAGAGAATATTTCCTCTTTCACTAGGGTTCATGGTGAGGAGCGCTCCTCATCTGCCAGAGCGCCGCAGCGTTTGCATACGAAAGGGCGCAGCAGATACCCATGTCACCAGTGGATGCCACTTGTGTCCCCTGGGAGCCAGGATTCAGCGCTGAGTTGTTCAAACTATTTCACCTCACTCTCTCCCCCCCCCCCCCCCCCCAATGTATCTTGTGTCTTTCCTCCCCTTCTCTTTCATAAAATTTAAAATTCAGAAAAGCACTGAGAATAATGTAGCCATTGTTTCTGTATCAATATTAGCATGACATCTTTTGTAACAATATCAGCATTTTGTTGTGTTTTCCTGTCAGGCTATTTTAAAAATGCATATGACATTAGATATTCCCCTGAGGACTGGTGGATTTCTCAAAATCCTTCTCTCTCCCTCTTTCCTTCCTTCCTTTCTCCTTCCCCAGAACTAACCACATTCTAAAGTTTGTATATGTTTCTTTTGTCTGATGTATTTTTACCACATTAAGGATGCTTGTTTCAAAAAGTAACCAATGGCTTTCTGTGGGGACTATTTACAAAACTTCACCTACATGTGTGTATATTTCTGCAGAATGCTTTTGTCATTCAGCGTTATGATTTTGAGTGATACTGCTGTGATATAGTTAGGTGCAATTTATTCATTTTAATTTACTATTTTGCAATTAATTTTTAATAGAATACAATTAAATGAATCTCTTCACCTTTTGATGGGCATTATGTTGTTTACAGTTTTGCACTAATTATCAGCAATGCTGGAATGAATGTCCTTTGTGGTTCCCTGGAGTATGTAGTTGAATATTTTCTCCCAATACAGTAGCCACCAGACCCATTATTTGAAGTGTGGCTGGTCCAAATTGTACTATGCTTTAAATGCAAAATACATGTTGGGATTTGAAGACTTAGTGTAAAAAAGAATGTAAAACCACAATAATTTTAATATTTTGACTGCATATTGAAATGATGATATGGCTATATTAAGTAAAATAGATCATTAAAATTAATGTTAGCTGTTCTTTTTATTTTTAGTGTGGCTATTAGAAATCTTAAAATTATATATGTGACTTGAATTTGTGGCTCACCTACTGAATACCACTGCTATTCGCATGTTTCTCTGGGACTTGGGTTTTATGTATTCTCATTTTCTGTCCCATTCTTTCTTTTTACTCCTAATGGCAATTGATTTCTAGAGCCATTGCCTACCTATGAAGAGGTTCCTTTCATTGCAAACCCACCAATCATGTCACTCCTTCTATAAGCTTCCTTTCTGGGCTCTACCTGTCTTTTTAATTTCTGCAGGAGCAGGGTGACTGCTAGGGATACTTGTGTGTTTTCTGATGCTCTGGATAGCGGAGGGTGTTTGATGTTTGACTAGCGGATAAGAGAGGTGCAACTTTATTATTTATGGAGTTTTTGGGGTTATCACAGCACTCTGTTATGCCTTCTCAAAACTATTGGTTTGAGATTCTGCTTAAGGACACAGATTTAGCTCTAAGCTATCACACCCAAACTTACAGTATCTGTGAGTCAGCGTCTCTACCCAAGAAACTGAATAAATCTCTGAAATGCTAATCCATCTCTATGGAGCCCAATAGTGAAGGTTTCAAGAGAGAGAGGTTCCCCTCCCCTTCTCCCCCACGAACTCTTGCCATTATTCTCTAAGAAGGCAGGGATTTGAGACACTCTCAATCCTGCTTGAGACAGGGATTGGGTATGCACTATTCTCCCTGCGATCACAGCCACCTAAAAGATGGCAGCTAAGCCAAGCTGGAAGGAGCCTCTGTTCCCTATAGTGGTGGCTTCCCCATGTGTGACACGGCTCTACTCTCTCGGCATTACCATTTCCAATGGGAAAATAAATTGCCTCTGTGCAGTCGCATGCAAAGCAGAGAGCCCTTTTTGCTGGCTGAGGCCGGGAGGTTGATAGAAAGCCGGAGTTCTGCTCACCGATTGTTAGTGGGTAGAGCTAGGGATGATTTTTCATTGTCTGCTGAACTCCAAGCACACCCTCTTGGAGTGGGTCTCAAATTTGAAAACAAATCTTCACAGTGGCTTTTCCAACCTGCTTGGTTTTAGAAAGATGGAGCCCTTGCTCAAATTTTTCAAAAGCCCAGAAAGTTGAGTGACACTTTTTGTATCTTAGCAGAAATATTTCTACTTGACACGTAACAAACACTCCTATCTTCAACCAAAGCTTTGTTTACAGAAAGGGAGGGACTGTGGGTGGTTGGGGGACCTTTATTTTTAGGGCTAGATTTGAATTGCAATGCCACCACTTTTATTAGCCCTGGACAGGGATGACTTGGACAGGGGATGACCTGCATCTCTAAAATGGGAACAACAGCATTACATACTTTATAGATTGCTGGAATGATGCAAATATTATTACAACTGCTATTAAGATATAAACCAACTTGAATAGATTCAGTTGGATCAAGCTACTGGTAGCTTTGGAGCCAAATGTCAGGTTCGTTTATTTAAATCAGTTGTTTTCAGGCTAACTCTGAGATGTTTGCCACAAGAACTTGTTGGCTCAGTCTTTCTAGAAGAGATTCCTTTCACCTATATCCCTGCATTTCTCTTACGGGCCACTAGATGTATGTGAGTGCCATTAAGGACAGAACTCAGATCAGGATAATAATACATCTGTTCCTGGCTAGTTTGTTCTGCTTACCTATAAAAATATAATTTAATTTTACCTGTTGATTGTAGTTAGAAGAAAATGCCATCTGAGGCAAGATAAAGGAGGAGACATTGTGTGGGGGGCTGGGCCACCTGTTTTCACAAAGCGGGTGAACGTAGATTCTTGGGAGGCAAAGTCTCACTCTTTTTTTTTTTTTTTTAAATATATTTTTAGCTGACAATGGATTTTTTACATTTTTAATTTATATGTGGTGCTGAGGATCTAACCCAGGGCCTCACACATGCCAGGCAAGTGCTGTACCACTGAGCCACCACCCCAGTCCCAAAGTCTCAGAGAGCACACGACCTAAATGGATACGCAGCACATGTGTGGTTTAAAAAAAATCTAACTGGGTGCCATTAGGGGATGGTAAATGGCAAAAGCTGAGAAATCCTTTCAGGGTTCATGGGGTGGTTCCTTTAGTTTTTGGGGAAGGGATGGAATCCTGAGACCCAGATGGTCACCCAGCTCTCTTGAGGGCTTAGAGCTTCCAGAGGCTCAAGCCCACACCTGGCTCGGCTTCTCAGGGTTTGGTGTGAGAATCATCAGCAGCTTTTATGTTTCTACACACAGCACGTTACCTTAATGAGCTTGCTTACAATAGCTGCCTTACCTATTTTCTTTCTGCTTTTCAACATGGCCTTCAAAACTTATCCCTTTTGTATTTTTTTCCCTTGCCGTGGATGTTTACTTCTAAAACAAGATGGAAGGGAGGGAGAGAGGGGGGGGGGGGGAGAGAGAGAGAGAGAGAGAGAGAGAGAGAGAGAGAGAGCAAGAGAAATCCATTGATTGGGGAATCTCAGTTTGACCCTGATCCCATGACCCTTAACTTTCCAACGAGATATAATTGGTTGGGTGAGTGAGTGACTGTATTAATCCAACTCTGTTCTTTCCAGTTGTACAACTGACTCCATGCAGGACTGGGCTGCACAGGGAAAGGAGCTATCTGCAGCCTCTGGGGTGGTGGCAGGTGCTCCTTCCTTCCACCACAGAGTCTTATTTAGGCTCCTAATGTTTTTGTTCCGATCTCACCCTCTGTAAATGATGTTAAAACTGGCACGTGGCCCCAGATCTCCATTTCTTGGAGAAAGCATCTCCATTTCTAGGATGATTTACACTCATTTTTAAAGACTAGTAAAAAATTTAAACATATTGTCTCCAAATACCAATGAAGTTGAGAAAACCTTCAATTATTAAATAAATTCAGACATTTCTATAAAGATGAAAAATAAAAGAGTTGTTTTATGTTACCTTAGAGCTTTCCCCCTTGATGCTTTCTCCTTTCTGTACAAGTTATTTTTGTCTGTGCTTTGGATTTCTGGGGAGTGCAGCCTCAGCTACAACATGCCTGGGATGGTCAGTTGCAGAACATGGCACAAGGGTCCTCCTGGAGTCAGATGCCCTGGAAGTAGGCCAGGAAGGGAGGGAGGAAATAGTCCCATCTGCTTGTTTTGTCTGGTTCAGGTATGACCAAAGGAGTCATTAAATCCCACAAGATAAATGGATGAATGACATGAAACTCATTTATTAATGTAGAAAGAGGTAACCACGCCCCCTGTGAAAGGCAGATCCCTGGAGTCCTAGGAGTGCCTGGAGCTGGGGAGTCTCTATTTGCTGAACCACTGGACTTCCATATGTATTTGTGCTGAGAATGCAGAGGAAAACTTTTTGGGGGGAGTGGAGTGGGGTAAGGTAGGTCCAAATTTGATGTTTACTTATATCAGAAGAAAAAGTTATATCTTTCCTCATCCACTGCAAACTTCAAGGATGACTCCCCTAAAACAAATGACAAGTTAACAAAGAAAAACATAGCAAATTTATTTAATGTAAGTTTTATGTGACATAGCAGTCACATGGAAGTGAAGACAGAGAAATGGGAAAAATATGTTGTTGTTGTTGTTGTTTTCATTTAGGTAATTGCCTTCTCAAAGAATCTGCCTCAAAATGCAATCATATTAGGGTCAGAGATTCAATATATGCATTTTTGGGGGGCACAGTTCAGTCCCCAACATGCACCATTTACTGTCATCATTAGGCTCTCTGCTCCTTGGAGTCGGGCACTTTATTGTTCATCTCTAGTGCTCGGCACAATCCTCAATGCATGATAGGAGCATTGAGGATTGAGGAATTTAAACAATGAGAATTATCAGCACTGAGGAGCTTAAATGTCTTCTGTTTGCTGAGACACCTTGTTTTGCTCTGTTTCTGACTCTCCCCTCCTCATGTCCTTGGCTCACATGAATCTTGTCATGGACAAATATCTAGTGTAGAGGCTTTACTGCTGTTTGCCAAATATTCCTGACTCTCCACATTCTGTAAACTTGTTAGGGCTGTGTTGCTTGGGCCCTCTGTGACTGTATGGGGACTTGGAGTGGCATTGGACAGTGAGTTGTGAGTGGAAGTGGTAGGAGTCCCTCCACAAATTTCATTGATGGGTTTGAGACCTCCAGAGATTTTGCCCTCTGTTGTGGGGGCCAGCAATGTTCCTGATGGAAGCTTCCTCATCAGCCTGCACCCACAGTGAAAGAGACAGAGTCGCCAGCTGATGTGGTGACCACGGAGTTGATCAAGACATGTGTTACTGTTGTAAGCTACAGGGATTTGGGGATTGTTTTTTTGTGTAGCATAAATTAGTTTGTTCTAGTGAGTACATTGTCTTCTCCCCTTTATTTCCTTGTACCATTCTAATGGTGCGAACCTTAACCATCTTCATATCTCACCCTCTTGGCCTACTGAAATCCTTTGCACTCTTAAAGCTCAGGTTATTCATTCCTCCATAAAGCATTCCTATGCCTTACCCAGTTGGAATCTGTCTTTCTCTTCTGTGGGTTCCCCATGAATTTCCACCGTAACCTCATTCATTCTGGAAGTCCAATAGTTTGTGTAAAGTCTGTTTCCTCCACAGTACTGCCAGCTCCCTGTGGATAATAATCCTGATGCATGTGTCTTTCCTCACACTGACTTGGACAAATGATGGTTGAACTGAATTGAAACTTTACCTCCACACCCATCACTATGCTTTTGGTGTCCTCTAAGAAATGGTGGTGGTGATGCATATTTTACCTTCCAGAACCAAAAACTCTGTGGAATTTGTACTTACAGATTTGCAGGTGCTAATTTTTGGATTTGCCATGTGCTAGTTGTGCCGCTTTGGGCAAGTCACTTATCCTGTATGAGTCTTGTTTGCCTCATTTGTAAAATGGGGATTATTCTCTTATAGGGTTGTCAGGAAAAATTAGATGACATTTGCCAAATGCCATCCCAGAGGTGTCTGGCATGGCTGCCAGTGAGTGTTAGCACTTTTTTTCTTTCAACAGTCCATTTGAGAAAGCAAGATTGGATGCTCAGTGCAGAGGAGACATTCTGGAATACCTGGCCCTTCAGAAGAACACTTGGGGATCCTGTAGAATTCTTTCTCATTTTTTTTCTCTAATTTTAGGCAGTCTTAAATCTCACCCTTGAACCGAGGAGTGACGAATAATGGATGATCGTAAGATATTTAGGTGAGTTGTATTGGACATCTGTAAAATGTGGTTTATTGCTATTTCAATAGGATGCTTCATCCAGAAAATTTTTGGATGTGGGATCCTTCTTATCCTGATAAGTTCATCTTTGCACAGTAGCAGAAAGGCTCTTTGTATTAATCAGAAGTCTTTCAGTTATGGGGGGAGGGCAGGCAAAATAAGATTGGCTTAAATAAACAGGGGAATTTATTGGTCCATTTAACTGAGATGTCCATGGGTATCTGAAACTGGGCTCACTTGGATGCTGGTGACCAATGGCTGTCAATCTTCTCTGATGCATTTTCTTAGCTTTTTTTCTCTTGATCTCATTCTTTTCTTTATTATAATAGACAACTTTCCCTTCTTAACCCAGGAAGATGGGTCCTGGACTTTTCCAGCCTTACTTCTCTTAGCACTAACACCCACCCCCACCCCCGCTCCAAGGTAAGGTAAGAGGCATTAATTTTTATTGTTTTACCAAAAAAAGTTCTGGTGAAGAATCTGATTGGTCACATGATCTGTTATGGTGCAGATATGGGGCATTCCCAAAGCTCATGTGTTAGATAATGCAAGAACATTTGGAGGATAAATGATTGGGTTATGAAAGCCTAACCTAATCAGTGCATTGATCTAGTTGAATGGATTAACTGGGTGGTAACCATAAGCAGGTAGGGTGTGGCTGGAGGAGGGAAGGCCATGAGGGGTGTATATATTTTGTCTCTGGTGCGTGGAGCTGACTCTCTCTGCTTCCTGGTGGCCATGTCCTGAGCATCTTTCTTCACCCACATCCTTCTGCCATGATGTTTTACCTTATCTTGGACCCAAAGCAATGGAGTCAGCCATCTCTGGACTGAGACTTCTGAAATGATGAGCCCCCAAAACAACTTTCCTCCTCCGTGTTGATCTTGTTGGGCTTTTTGGTCACAGCAGAGAAAAAAACAACTAAAACATGATCATCCCTGAACAAATCTCTGCTGTGGGTTGGAGGATGGGTGGAAATTCTGATTGATCAGCCTGGGTTTCCAGCCTGGGGGTTGGATAGGATGGCAGAAGGAGTGCCCATGATTTACAGCACCACAGGTCCACATCCACTAAGAAGAGGGTGTCTCTAGTCGAAGAGATTGGCCTGGCAAATGAAATGGGGTGCTTTGTTGTAGAGAATTTTTCAGTTGCCTCGGTCCATGGCCCCTTTTATTATTATTTTCCTCTAGAGGACTCCTTTCATTAAGTGTCTTCCTTCCACAGACTGCATTTTCTTCCACTGTTGTTTTCTACTTGGAGTTGGCTGACTATTTAATTAGAATTAAAGAGCCTCTTAACCTTTCCCCATATGTAAGTTCGAATGTGAACACCCAGTGGATTCCTGGGGAATGTCTCTGGAAGGATAGAATGAAGACGATAACATCATTTGAACTGTTAGGAAGACGAATTGCCCCTTTTTAAAAATGTTTTCTCCAGGGTTGAAAAAGCATGTTGGGTAAAGTTCAGCCTTCACACAGGTAGTGAGGGAGACAAATGGTGAGGCTTCTGCAAGTTGTGGCAGAGCCTGTGACTTTAAAAATATGATCTTGTGCTTTGGTAACCTAGCAGAAGGATGGATATATATATATATATATATATATATATATATATATATATATATATATATATATATCACTCTGTAATGTAAACCTGGGGAGACTCGTGCCTTATGTTGGTTGCCATGATCAAATGTTGGTGGTATGACCAGAAACCCAAGCTTGCCCATATTCTGCCCTGCCAATCAACCCTTGTTCCCTAGGACAACACAAGTGGCAGACATACCCATGTGGGGTTCTCTGGAAAAAGTTGGAATAAAATAGGTTGTATGGGCCTGAAACCTAAGTAGGTTCTCCCTTCTCTTTCAAAACTTTGGAATTTTTACTACCTTTTGGTTGACCACATGGAAGAGTAGAACTAAAGAGCTGTTGAGGGACTGCTGATGTGGTCAGATCCACTGGCTGGGACTTAACTTCCTCCCTTGGCTGCATGTGGGAGGAAGGAAGAGACAAGGGAAGCTATCAGGTTTCCTTCTGACACTGACAAGATTTCTGATTCTTCCGTGTCAAGTGGAGGAGGACTTGTGAAGCTCTTCAAAGCTCAGTGCCTCCATCCTTCCATTCAGTGAATGTTCTGGAACCTATGCTAATCAGATGCCTTCCTCTGAAAGGTGTGGGTGATGCCCACAAAGGTAGAATTAGACCTGGTATGGGAGAAGGATATGAAATCATCCCAGAATTTTGTTCCATTTTCTGACCTGACTAAAAAGACTAAAAACATTGATCTGTTGGCCATTTGAGTCCAGTAAAAACTTAACCTCTACCCCTCAAATCTGCCCAGGGTTCTTGTTGATTAAATGACATATATTTACAAGATAACCACAAGTCAATTCAGACACTTTGTCAGCTTTTTTGCTACTGCAACTAAAGGCTCTGACCAGAACAATTATAGGAGGAAAGGTTTATTTGAGGGCTCTCGGTTTCAGAGGTCTTAGTCCATAAAAGGCTGGCTCCATTCCTCAGGGCTCCAGGTGAGACAGGAACAACATGGTGGAAGAGTGTGGCAGAGGGAAGCAACTCACATGGTGGTCAGAAAGCAGAGTCTCCACTTGTCAGATACAAATATATACCCCAAAGCCACGTCCCAATTCCCACCTCCTCCAGCCACACCTGACCACTTTACTGCTCAGTTAATCCCCATGGGGATTAATTCACTGATTGGGTTAAGACTCTTATAACCCAATTCTTTCTCCTTTGAACCTTCTTGCATTGTCTCACATGTGAATTTTTGGGGGACACGGCATTTAAACCACAACACTTATGCATGCCATTCTGCCATGATGTGATATAAAATTCCTGAAAAGCCCTGCATTCTACAAAACCACACACTGGAAATAACAGTGTGGGAGATTGTGGGAAAATAGGGTGAGAGAAAGATCACCCACTACTTAGGCAGCTTTGTCATTTTAGAACATGGAGAACCAGTTGTAGTCCTGATAAAAATATTAGCAGAGTAAAAAAGATGTTAATTCTCTAACAGGTGAAAAAAATACTGTGGTAATTAATTCTAATTAAGTAATTAATCTAAAAAATGGTTATTGGAAGTGTGAGTTAGAAAGTGTTTAGCTGTTGAGTTACAGAGACAACAGCAAAATAAAGATGATAAACACATTGGAGACTGGTATGGTTTGGATGTGAGGTGTCCCCCCAAAGTGTGAGACAATGCAAGAAGATTCAGGGAAAAAATGATTGGGTTATGAGGACCTTAACCCAATCAGTGAAACAATCACCTGATGGGATTAATTGAGTGGTGAGGGAAGGTAAGGAGGGTGTGGTTGGAGGAGGTGGGGCATTGGGGGCGTGGCTTTGGGGTATATATTTGAATCTGGTGAGTGGAGTCTCTCCCTCCCCCTCCCCTCCCCCTCCCCTCCCCCTCCCCTCCTCCTCCCCTCCCCCTCCCCTCCCCCTCCCCTCCCCCTCCCCTCCCCCTCCCCCTCCCCTCCCCCTCCCCTCCCCCTCCCCCTCCCCCTCTCTCCCTCTCCCTCTCTCCCTCTCCCTCCCTCCCTCCCTCCTTCCTGATCATTGTGTGAGCTGCTTCCCTCTGCCACACTCTTTTGTCATAATGTTCGGCCTTAGCTTGAGCCCTGAGGAATGGAGTCTGCTATCTGTGGATTGAGACCTCTGAAACTGTGAGACCCTAAATAAACTTTTCCTCCCCTAAAATTGTTCTGGTCAGATATTTTAATCCTAGCAGTGAAAAATCAGACTAAAACAGAGTCAGAGAATGTGGTCTCACCAAATGGGGAGGACAAGGTGTGTAACGGATGGGCATCATGTGCAGCACCTGATTCTTTCCCAGCTTGCTGCATTTGGCACAAAACATTAAAATGTCAGCAAAAGTTGTACCTGAACTACAATGGCTTCTGTGTTAAATTAACATTGTTTCTTCATTTTCCAGTCTTATATGAACCAATTTGCATTACAAATCAGTGAGTTGTGGAAACACTGTACATTTCTGAGATGTGTGCTACCAACTATTTTATAGTTATGTTTGAGTTTCACTTAAGAAATTTACCTCAGGTCTGTTAAATGAAAAGATGCATTTGAATGCTTGCATAACTGATAAATGGTCAGGTAGGCATTTGGTAATGAGATCTTATAATTGTATATGACTATTCTTTTTCTACTTACTTGCTTACCAGCTTTGGGAAGGTTACATAACTATTTTGTATCTGGTTTCCTCATCTGTCAAGTGGAAAAAAATATTAATATTCAAAGAGCTGTAATGAGGATCAATTGAGATGACCCGTAAGTCACTTAGAATAACCCTAATACACAGAAATGTTTCTTCCTATTCCAGGTATTTTCATGTCATTACTGGAAAAAAGAACATTTTAGAGGTAGGATTAAGTGTCTTTTACCACTTCAAATCCAAAAAAATCCCATAAAACCATCAACACATTCCCTTCCAGATTTTCAAATTCTATAAGTAGCATTTTTTTTGGAGGGAGTGTTGAGGATAATTTCCAGTATCTTCATCCTCCATCCATCCTGAAACCTGCAGCTCTTAGTCACTCTTTTCCTTGCTCAAAATTAGTGTCTTTTGTGTTGCATATGGATTTCTAGTTTTCCCAGCATCCTATGTTGAAGAGGCTATCTTTTCTCTGATGCATATTCTTTGCACCTTGTCTAATATAAGATAATTGTAGTTTTGTAGGTTAGTCACTGGGTCCTCTATTCTATACCATATGTCTACCAGTCTGTTTTGGTGTCAATACCATGCTGTTTTTGTTACTATTGCTCTGTAGTATAGTTTAAGTTCTGGTATAGTGATGTCACCTGCTTCACTCTTCCTGCTAAGGATTGTTTTAGCTATTCTGGGTCTCAATTTCATGATTGCTTTTTCTATTTCTATGAGAAATGTCATTGGAATTTTGATCAGAATTGCATTAAATCTGTATAGTGATTTTAATAATATTAATTCTGCCTATCCAAGAGCAAGGTAGATCTTCCCATCTTCTAAGGTCTTCTTTGATTTTTTTTCTTTAGGGTTCTGTAATTTCATTATATAGATCTTTCACCTCTTTGGTTAAGTTGATTCCCAAGTATTTTTTTTTTTTTTGAGGCTGTTGAGAATGGGGTAGTTTTCCTCATTTCCCTTTCTGAGGATTTTCCACTAATATACAGAAATGCCTTTGATTTATGGGTGTTGATTTTATATCCTGCTACTTTGCTGAATTCATTTACTAGTTTTAGAAGTTTTCTGGTGGAACTTTTAAGGTCTTCCAGGTATAGAATCATATCATTAGCAAATAGTGTCAATAAACCCCTATCTCTCACCATTCATAAAACTCAACTCAAAATGGATCAAGGACTTAGGAATAAAACCAAAGACCCTGCGTATAATAGAAGAAAAAGTAGGCCCTAATCTCTATCATGTGAGATTAGGCCCCAACTTTCTTGATTAGAAATCCTATGACACAAGAATTAAAATCAAGAATTAATAAATGGGATGGACTCAGACTAAAAAGTTTCTTGTCAGCAAACAAAACAAAACAAAACAGAACAAACAAACAAATAAACAATCTGTGAGGTGAATAGAGAGCCTACGTCTTGAGAGCAAATCTTTACCCCTCACACATCAGATAGAGCACTAATCTCTAGGGTATATAAAGAACTCAAAAAACTAAGCATCGAAAAAACAAATAACCCAATCAACAAATGGGCTAAGGACCTGAAAAGACACTTCTCAGAGGAGGACATACAATCAATCAACAAATATATGAAAAAATGCTCATCATCTCTAGCAATCAGAGAAATGCAAATCAAAACTACTCTAAGATACCATCTCACTCCAGTCAGAATGGCAGCTATTATGAAGACAAACAACAATAAGTATTGGTGAGGATGTGGGGGAAAAGGCACACTCATACATTGCTGGTGGGACTGCAAATTGGTACAGCCAATATGGAAAGCAGTATGGAGATCCTTGGAAAACTGGGAATGGAACCACCATTTGACCCAGCTATCCTTCTCCTCGGTCTATACCCAAAGTACTTAAAAACGGCATATTACAGGGACACAACCACATCAATGTTTATAGCAGCACAATTCACAATAGCTAAATTGTGGAGTCAACCTAGATGCCCTTCAATAGATGAATGGATAAAAAAATAATGTGGCATATATACACAATAGAATATTACTCAGCAATAAAAGAGAATAAAATCATGGCATTTGCAGGTAAATGGATGGAGTTAGAGAAGATAATGCTAAGTGAAGTTAGCCAATCCCCAAAATCCAAATGCTGAATGTTTTCTTTGATATAAGGAGGCTGATTCATAGTGGGATAGGGAGCAGGAGCATGGGAGGAATAGACAAACTCTAGATAGGGCAGAGGGGTTGGAGGGGAAGGGAGGGGGTATGAGGTAATTAATGATGGTGGAATGTGATGATCATTATTATCCAAAGTACAGATATGAAGACACAAACTGGTGTGAATATACTGTGTATACAACCAGAGATATGAAAAATTGTGCTCTATATGTGTAATAAGAATTGTAATGCATTCTGCGCTCATATATTTATATATAAATATATATTTATTATATATCTATTTATTATATATTATATATTTATGTTATATATAATATATATGTCATATATAAGTAATATATAAAAAATCTTAAAAATTATTCTCTTTTAGTGTGTGCAGTGTTTCCTTAATACATATTTACATATGTACTCTGTCAAGTACTTATATAGTGCTTCCTGGGTGCTGGGCACTATGTCATGCACAGATATTAATTTATTTAATTCTCTGAGGTGGGTGTAAGTGTCATGCCTGAGACCCACTGCAGATGTATCTGCTGCCTAGGAGGATTCCCTGCTGCTCAACCCTGCTGATTGTTGGTTGCTTCCTTGGTCTCTGACATCTATCTTGAGGTTCTTGGATAATTGCACAGGTGGATTCTGCACTATCTGGCTGGCTTTGGTCTTCTAGAATCTTCCTCAGGGAATTCTGGGACCTGCAGCCTGCCCTTGCAGGAGAGAAACACAGAGAGCCTCTGAAATGTTTCCCCTCACAAAACAACACTTAGGTGGGCCAATGAGATCATTCTAGAAAATGTGTTATCTGTCAAGAAGTTATAGGTATAATCATTTAATTCACTCAACTTACAGTCTGTGAAAGGATATTTTTTCCTCCCTCCTGTCCTCAAAAGTTGTTTTCCTCACTTCCAAAGGAAAAATTTATTATGCATTTTCCTTCATTTAAAAAATATTTAACAACTGATTTGTGTGTTGCATGAAAGTTACACATTTCCTAAGATGCATTTGCTATTTTATTTTCTTTCATTCAAAAATGTGTCAGTAATCTTTTTGTTAACATGAAGATAAAGGATTAGTAATGCAAGATGCAGTTTTCTTGTAACCTCCTTGAAAGCAGACTATAGTTTCTTATCTGGCTCCAACATTCATTTTCCTGAATTGAAAAAAAGGCGACTTAAAATGAAATAAACCACATTTGATTCCTAAGAGCATCGCTAGCAGGGAAATATACTGAGAGAGGCAGACTTGGTCGGATTCCAGAAAGCCCCTCTGCTCCCTGAGTGAGGGAGTTGACTAATTTTGCATTTTAAAGTACAGTATTAATACAGGAAGAATTGTGAATTGTCTCTCATTTGATCACTAATCAGAAGATTTTATTCCCTGAAAACTCAGATTGTTAAGGGGGAAAAAATATAGTGAGATGTAAGTTTTCATGATTTCAGTTTAAAATTTCATTTTATGTATTGGGCACCTACTCTGAGAAAGGAAGTAAGCAAGATGCTGAGACCATTCACGGAGGAAGGGTTACATCTGCTCTCTCTGACCATGATGGTGGAGGAAGTGTTTGTGGTAGAGGAAAATACAATGCTTGGGTTTTACTCTCAACCGAAATGTTCAGGCATAGAGAGAAGGAATTTGAGGTCTTTTATGCTCTTTTATATATGGTCAGAGTGAGGATTCCTCCACCTCCCACTTTGGTAGATCTGCATGTGAAGGTGGAGATTTAAGCCATTTGAAATGTTATGTTGGTGTAGATAGGAATCCATTTCCCCCAGAATCTCTTGGGCTAACAGACCATGCCTTGGGGACCCCTCGCATATGCCATTTCCACAGCATGAACACCCAGCTCAGTCCAGCAAACACCTGGCCTCCTCTGGGTCAGACCCTGGTCAGGGCCCTGGAGGAACATGAGACCTGGTCCCTGCCCTCTAGGAAATACTTTCAACATAGAACTGATATAAGTGTGGCTCGTGTTCAGCCAGAGGTGGGCCATGTGGAGCAACTTGGGGCTTCTGGGAAGCCTCTTGGAGGCAATGTTAGCTGAGTATTAGTAGTGGGGAAGAGCCTTCCAGGTAAGGGAGGGGACACTGCAGGAAGACAACAGGCAGTGCAGCAGAGAGCTCCACCTGGCATTGGTCAGGCCTGGAAAGTACCACTGGGTGTGCTTTGTGAGAGCAGTTCCATGATGTGAGGGGCTTCGTGTCCCAGAGGACCTGTAGGTGCAAGAGTTGGACAGTGGCTCCACTTTCTCCACAGGGAGCTGAGGCTGTGGTTGGGAGAAGTGGTGGGGAAGCTGCCCATGGAGTGAATGAAGGAGACATCCCCAAGACCAGTCAAAGGAGCACAGAGCAGAAGTGGCGTGGGGATGGATTTGGAAGTGGGCAGGCTCAGGCAGTTGGTGGGACTGGCTGGGGACTGAGTTTTGTTGGGAAGGAAAAACAGAAGGGCAAGAAACACAGGAGTAGGGAGACTGATGAATGTGGTTCTGATCATCAGCCATGTCTCAGTCCTGGGTGGGCCAGAAAGAGGGGCATAGTAAGATGGAGACACTGAAGGGATGATGGTATCTTAGAATCCCTTGAAATGCAAATGTCCCTAAGGGGGGACAACTGGAGGAGCTCATTATGTCACTAAACCTGAATCTACTAGAACTTTTTCTCCAGGCTTGGAAAGTCTGGAACCATGGTAAAGTGACTGGGAAGATTAACCTTGATGAGAAAGGGGAGGAGAGAGAGGGGGCATGATGGACATGCACCTCCTTGCCATGTGCATTGGGCTGGTTGTTACCATGATTTTTTTCTGGCTTTAATGAAAGTATTTGCTAAACGCTACATTGAAAAAACCAGAAATTGTCTAGAAGGCAGCTACGTTAGGCTAGAAGCAGCTCTAAGTGCTGATCTTTCTGGGATGGGAAATGCTCAGACATGGTAACAAAACTGAGATGGATCAGAGGTGAGACCAGGGCAGGAAGCTAAAATTGGGTCTTGGGAAGGATATTTCAGAAAAGGCCATGTCTAGTGCAGGATAGGCATTCGGTTAATAGTTGTGGAACTCAATTGAATTCATTTGTAGAGGTGGTAGGACAGGCTGCTCAGAGAGGGGAAGCTGGTGGCAGAAGCCTTAATGAGGCAGAATAGATTAGGAACCCTGGTCCCAGCCTCCACTCCACTGTGATTAGTAGAGCCCACATGAGTCTAAGGACCCCCTTTCACCTCATTCCTTTGCATTATTGGAGGAGCTGATTTTCCCGAACTGTAAATAAGATCCTGTTTTTAAAAAGATTGTTCCACCATCCTGACGAGCATGCTCAGAAACCCCCAAGTTTGACCCAGAATAACCTAAGGGAGGAAAGACCCTGTTGAGAACCCCATACATATTACTTGCATCTCATGCATCTTAAAATCTAGGAATGAACATTTGGTACACGTGCAATAAACATCTTGAGCAAGGCACAGGAATCTGTCAATCACCCCTTGTTTAGCATAAACCACTCCTTACAAAAAGCATGCAAAAGGTGAACAAAGGACTCAGGAAGTGCATGCAAGCTCCAATCCCCCCTGAGACTTGGGGAAGATATTTTTGTCTTATCCGCACTTCACCCTTGCAGCCTACCTTTCTCCACTAACCTCTCTTAACTGCATCTCTTTGTCTTGGAGAATTCTTCACACTGCCCATGCACCTGCCATCACCCAGGTTCCAGGATCCTTAGGCCAGAGGAAACAGTGTTGCTAGTGGAGCTTCCTGGATGCCATATGTCATTTTTGCTGTTCTGTATCCTCCTGGCACCCAGCCTGACACCAAGGACATGCGCATAGACGAATGCCCCACCCAGAGCAGTTTCCATCTTTGGGAAGCTGAATTAGAAACAAGTTGAGACCGGAAGACAAATCTGGGGCCTACAGAGATGCCTAGCTGGGAGGAGAGAGGTCAGGGGCTGACCACTGGTGATTTGTCCATCATGTGGAAGTTCTTCCATTTCAGTGAAGAAGCAGGGAGTAAGTAAGAAGGCAGAGAGGTAGTATGGTGCCTACCCAGTCTCCCTGTCCCCTGCCATGTTGTTCCTAAACCCCTTTGTCCCCACTATCTCCACCCTTTTTCGACTGACCTTTCTCCTCCATTCTACAGAGTCTACCACATTCACGAAGGGAACAAAAAGGAACATTGAAAGAGTCAATTCTTGGCTGTTGAGTTCCTAAATAGATTTAAAAACTCATAACAGAGACATCATTCTTGAAATCCAATGCTTTTGATTTGAAACTTTTTCTTTCTTTCTTTCCTTTTTTTTTCTTTTACATCAAAAGAATAAGCCCTAAAGGAAGCTGGAAATACAATTCTCCACAAACCAGTGGTTCCCAACTCCATCATACCCAGAAGCCTCTCCTTTTCCTTAATTTTTTTTCTATTATAGAAAATTCCAAAAATTCCCACCAGTAGAGATAATTGTAAAAATGAGCCTGATGTAACATCATCTGACATCAATGATTATTGATACATGGTATATCTTGCTTCATCTCTTTCTGACCCACTCAACCTCTCCAAAGACTTCAAAATAAATCATAGCATTTTATCTACAAATACTTTTGGATGTAATCTCTTAAAATAAAGGACGATTAGAAAACATAACTCCAACATGATTATTATGTCTAAAGATAATAATTTAATTAATTACTATATTCAGAATTCTCCAACTTTTTTTTTTTTTGTGGTGCTGAGAATTGAACCCAGGGCCTTGTGCATGCTTAGGCAAGTGCTCCACCACTGAGCTACATTCCCACCACCCTACTTATAAATTTGTTTGAACCACTTGGTGTTTTGCAAATTTCTTTAATTATCCTGAAATAAAACTGATAAATCTGACCTACACATATAATCACAAAAATCAATATAATGTCCTAAGTGAAAACAGAAGGAAAAAATAAAACAAAAGCTATTTAAATTAAAACATGTATTTTAACATTGTTGTATTTGGATACTACTACTCTATAGGATATCTAATAATGTAGTGCTTGAACTTGAATATAGAGCCACCATGAATATGACAACCTTGAACATAAACTGGTACAGGGTTTCATGATGATTTAGATATTGTGAACAGAATTTTCAGTAGTAATATACTTCTTTGAAATGATGAACAACTCTTGAAATAATTTCTAACAAAATAGGGTTCAATATTTCCTTGATTTACAATATTGTTGCTGTCCTAGAAAATTAAGAGTATATTTAAATTGTGCAAAAGTTACCTTGTGATTATATGTGAAATGGCACTAGGTTCTAGGTGCAGAAAATTATAAGTGATTTTTAAACCTATGAAACTGTCTGGAGACACATCACATGGGACTTGGAAAGATTCTTCATTGTTGGGACCATCCTTGAGAAGTCGGTTGCTTTTGGTTCCTGTCCACTAAGTTCCTGAACTATTTTTGATGAAAAGAGATTGAAGAAACTTGAGAACAAAATTCAATGTATCATCTTTAATTTTATCCTGGATGGGATGAAAAATAACCTATAAAGAATATTACTGGAATAATTGAGGATGTTTGTAGAGTAAACAAGGCTAAATTTCTTGATTATTTAAGTGTTGATCTTTTCTTGCAACTCTTCCATAGATTCAGAAAAAATTTTTGAAATAAAAATGTCTTAGGGAAAATATCCTCAAAAATAAAAATCTTCTGCCATTGTAGGAGAGTGTAGTAGATCCAGAGGGAAAGGGATTGAGCTGGGAAAGAGGTAAGAGGGATGGACGTAGAGTGAGATTCCTTCTCTGACCCTTCCAGAGGCTAGGTCCTGGAGGAGTGCTTTGGAACCCCTTTAGATTTAGGCTTCTGAGAGTAGTGATGAAAGTACTGCTAATCCTCCGGACATTAGGAAGTGATGGACTTGCTGATGTTCCCTGGGCCACATGGCATGAGAGGAACAGATTCAAGAAATAAATTCTCACAGGCCTCAGAAAATTGATGGAGAGCATCCGAAGCCCCCACATCCCTGGGAGACGCACTTAATGGCTGATGAAGGGTAAAGAGCTCATGTCAGCAGATGTCTGCAGAGGGCTGAGCATGGCTGTGGCCCAGAAGCCTTCCCCATGTCCATCCCCACATCCTAGACTCTGCTACTCTCCTTGGACTTAGCCACTGTTCTGGGTAGAAAGGGCAGTATACAGTGGGGGAGCAGGGGGTAAGTGGCACATCACAATTAATTAAAATGTCCGAGTGATCACTACTTTTATGGCAATTACCCAGGGGGTGACTACATTTTTTTTCTGCTGTCAAATGGAAATGGGGACCTCAAGGTAGAAACCGAGTGAGGTTATAGAAAGTTACATTTCTTTTTTTTTTTTTTTTTTGCAAACTTGGTTTTGTGACTGTGAAAACTTGAATCTACTCAAGCATTTAGATCAGATGTGTCCATGGAACAGAGTATTCACTTCCTAAATTTGCATTTACTCACTTTTTTTCAGTGCCGTTGTTTCAATTCTGCCAGACATGGCAAGGTCTGGGACATTGCAATATAGAATGTATCAGAAAGATGACAGAGAATTGGATAGAACATTGTGCAAACAGAGAAATGCTATTTTAATGGGGGAAGGGAGCTGCTTGGGGAGAAGTGGTGTCTGAAATCGTGAGCGTGGAAGAGTTCCTCAAGTCTTGGAGACGGATCTCTTTTCCAGTTCTTTCATTTCATCTAAGAAGAGATGAAGAAGGTGATTTGTTCCTTTCATTAAAAATGTATCAATTTGAAAAACTCTTTGTAATGGCTAGGTGAGATCTGTAGAGAATCTGTGGGTTCCCTGTGAAATAAAACCCCTGTGCCTGCAGCCCGGCTCCTTTGTTTAATCAGAGGATGCCATAGGAACCAGCAGGGGCAGATGGCTGAGATCCTATCGCGGCAGCCCCAGGATTTAGGAACATTAATTTTAAAGGGGGGATTAAAGCAGAGAAGAACATTTTTAAAAAGTCATGCATTTTCATAAGCACCTAGGCGCTCCCTGGCTGGGTGTTTATGGGATGGACCTTTGGAACACAAACTGATGGAAGCAAGGGAGCTAAATAAAATACCAGGAAGACTTCCTCCCTTGTCTCATGTTTGGTTGGTTGGCTCACTGGATGGAGGGAGAGAGTGGTATGTTCTGCTTTGGTGGCTCCTGGTGGCTCTGGGGATGGAGCCTCTCCTAAGACACTGTGGCTGCCATGGGGGAGTCCTCAGATGTCACTGCAGCGAGGCAGTCCACCTGTGCTGGGCCAGAACCTACAGTGGTTCACTTACTGCGCTTCAGAGGTCAAATTATTCTGTTTGTGGCCTTCAGACTGGTGGCACCCAAAGAATTTCTGAGAGGCTTGAGGATACATAGGTTAGACCCTCAGATGCCATGTGTCTTCTTTGCTGGAAGCCTGATTAAGTCTCTTTTCTCTTTGACCTGGGATGGCTAAACCTTCAGGGGCAACAAGCAGTTTTCATCAGAATAGATGTATGTTCCTGGTCCATGCCCTATACCACCCCCCCCCTTTTTTTTTTTTTTACCTTGGTGGCACTGCAGATATAATTATTATGTCTGTCAATAATAATTATGAGCTTTAACTGTGTATGGGATTAGGATGTGTCTTATCGTCAACAGCATCTTACGATTCCCTCAGTTGGTTCTTTTTAAAAAGTTCCTGTTTTAAAACTTGCAGAATGGTGTCTATAGCTTGAAAAATCCCAGAGACAATGGGCATAGCACTCTTGCAATGTAATGTCACATCACCAATGTTCTTAATGGCACAGAGGATGACATTGCGTGGAAAACCATCATAATTTATGCCTCGGTTTGAAAAGCAACTCAGAAGAGCTGGATTCGGATTGAAGATGATTTAGGAATGCCATAGCCAATTTGTTTTGCTCTGTTACCCTTCGTATGAATGCATGAGAAGGACTTATCATTGGAACCTATGCCAGACCTTCATTGTGGGGTCTGCCAGTGGTCACCCACCCTGCTATTTGCTCCAGGACTGGAGGTGGAGAAGGGATGGCAGTAGTCATCAGGGATGAAAAATGGAGGCCTTGGACAAATGCCAGAACATAAAACAACAAGACTTCTTTAAGAGGGAACGGAAAGCCTGTGGTGAAATAAAAATGATGAAGAGGTGTTTTTAGCAACCGCTGGTGACCTTGATGATTATTTCAAAGTCAGTTATTTTGAATAGTTTAAAGTGTTAACCTTGGCCCTGACCTGCTGCCCTTAGCCATGAGGCTGAATGTATCTAAACTGAATTATGCAGAAGGCCATTTAGGCCGAGCCTCTTGGCATTCGGAATCGGATGCCATTTTTAATTCTCATTTTCTCATGGTTGCTGTGTGTGTGAGTTTGTGTTTGCAAAAGCAGTTTTGGCCCTGGAATTGCAAGCTGTTCTGTTAAGACCCGGGGCCGCCTTGCTATCTCCTATCTTTGTTCCTCACCTCATTTTGAAGGATTGTTACACATTTGTAAGTACAATGGGATTATTTATTCATTGTGTTTGTCCACTCTTTTCTGTGCCACAAAAGGAGAAATAGCCTGCACTGCGACTTAAGAGCTTTCTGACCGCTCCAAAGTCATGACATTTCCTTTGCTTTTTGATGGCTGGCTTTGAAAAGCAGGGAAGCTGGGTGACAAACTCTGTGGGCTCCAGGAGGGAGATGACTCGTCGTTGTTGTGAAAAAGCGTATTTAGTCACTTTTAAAAAGCAAATTGTGGACTTAATAGAGCCACACAGTCTCCTTTGGAGATTGCTACAAGGTGGATTGTCTTGATAAAACATTTGAAGCCAGAAATCCATCAAGCCTCAGTGAATGTAAGCACTGACCTGAACTCACGCACACGGGTTTTCTCACCAAACTTCAGAGTTATATATATATATTTTTTTAATAGACAAAGGATAACTGTCCAGTATCTTTCATTTTGTCTTCTCTGCAATTCTTCCAGTTTCAAATCAAATGCAAGAGTCCAATGATGAACTATTTCGAGTCTATCTGAGACCAGAGGCATTGGTATCTCTAGGCTCAGCTTTTTGGGTTTCTGCAGAAGCCGTGAATGTGAACTTGACGCTGAGCATTTAGCAAGCCCTTTCACCGCCAAGGGCAAATTTCTGTGTTAAACAGAACAGATGCTTTCTCAGCACTACCCACTCCCAACCCCCTCCATCACTGTGATGTTCCCTGTCACTGTTGAGATGATACTGATGGAGCAACCCAGGTCATGTTGATTTCCTCCTGGCTACTTCCCTGACTCAGAGGCAGCTGCCACCATGTGAGGACAGAGGCTTCCGGTATGGCTGCACTTTACCTCTAACTCCTCTGTCCATACCTCTTCTGTCTGAGGAGGGCAAGGGAGAGAGAGAATCATTGTTTCTTATATTTTTTTCCTTTTAAAGTAATATCGATGCTAAGAGATATTATGAGTAGCTAAGTATGTTTTAATTAGTAAGCCTTTGCCCAACCTTCATTTCTGAGCCTGATTTCTGCTGTCAAGGGAAGTGACATACCCTTCCTTCTTGTGGACTGTTGATGAAGTACTGCTTCAATGGATCATGCTGAAAAAACAAAGAAAACAAACAAACAAACAAAAAACCTCCAAACCAACCAAAAAACAAGAAAATAAAACTCCCCAAATAACTCCAAATGAAAGGATTTAATAAGGAATTTATTTGAGAAGGATAGTAGACACTTTGTGAATAGTTGGGTTCTGCTGTGATGGAGTGGATCGAGCAAGGTGAACAGAAAGCTCAGGTGAGGAGGGAGTCCAATTGGAATGGACTCCTCTTGTCTCAGCCCCTGCTTTCCTGGTTTTTCAGCACAGGCCCTTGAAAGGTTTGTGATTACAGCATTTTTCTTTCTTTTTTCTCTTTCCTTCTTTCCTTTCTGGAAAAGAAAAATGCAGAAAAATGGAAATATCAATGTAAGATCAATACTTCCGTACTTACTACCCAGAATTAACTAATATTAACACTTAGTATTTTGGCTTTATTCTTTTTTTAAAAAAAATATTTATTTTTTAGTTGTAGTTGGACACAATAGCTTTATTTTATTCATATATTTTTTATGTGGTGCTGAGGACCAAACCCAGGGTCTCACAGGTGCCAGGCGAGTGCTCTACTGCTGAGCCACAACCCCAGCCCTTGACTTTATTCTTTTAAAACCATTTAAACCAAACAGAACATCACTAAAGTTGAAGTCTCCTTTTCCTTCCCCTCCCCAGGACCATTCATGTTCCTCTTTCCCTAGGAAAGGGAACTTGATAACCTTAGTTTATTTTTCTTCCCCATGAAAAGCCAACCAGTATAGCCTGAACCATTATTATTATTAGTTATTTGGGGAACAGGGATTGACATTGATGACACTTGACCACTGAGCCACATCCCCAAGCGATTTTTTGTATTTTATTTAGAGACAGGGCCTTGCTGAGTTGCTGAGGCTGGCTTTGAACTTTCGATCCTCCTGCCTCAGCCTCCCAAGCTGCTGGGATAATAGGTATGCACCACTGTGCCCAGCCTGAGCCATTAATATTATTCTTTAAATATAAATAGTGTCATTGTGTTCACAGTATTCTCCTTGCTTTTTCACTCAACATTTTGATCTTCCAATTCTTTCTGTGTTGAGATGTGAATGTTAATTTTGATTTCTGCATAGTATTTAATTGTATGAGTAAATAAATGTCTCCTCTTGATATGTTCAGACACATTAAGAATTGACAATACCATCTGCTTGAAGAGTCCCTTGGGCCCTCTGGACTTCCCCAGTCAGAACTACATGCCCTCTATACTGGTATAGGTGTTACCTTAGAGATGCTCCTTTTGCCTTTTATGTATTAGATTTCCTCTCTTCTAGTTCCCTATTTTCCTTTTTCTTGCTTTCTTCCTTTCTGTTGACAAAGCTTGTATTACAACAGCTTTCTGAGAAGGGATGGAAGAGAGAGAAAAACTTTTGAGAACTTGAACATCTAAAAATGTCTTTATTTTGCCCTTCTCTTTAATACACTTGACAGATGCATAATGTTAGGTTGAAAGTAACTTTATGTCAAAATTTTAAAGACTCTGCTCTGCTCCCTTGTCCTCTGCCTTCAGAGAGTTGCTAGTTAGGGCTGCAAAGCTGTTCTGATCACTGTTTTTTGCTTGTTATCTTTTGCAATTATTTTTCCTCTTCAGAAGCTGAAGGGTCTCCTAGTGTTTTGAAATTTCATGATGGGGTGTCCTGAGCTGGGTTGGTTTTCATCCATTTGCTGGGCCATTGCTGGAACACACTGGGTCCATTCCGGTTCAGGAAATTTCTCTATTAATTTCTTTCCCTCCATTTTCTCTGGCTTCTCTTTCTTTCTTTTTTATTTATTGATTAACAAAATGACAGTGGAATGCATTACAATTCTTATTACATATATATGTCTTCTTTCTCTTAACCTCTTGTTATTTCAATGTCAGATCTTCTAAACTCTTCCTCCTAAATTTTTATAGTTTTTCTTCTATTTTCTATCTCTTTCTCTTTCTGTTTTACCTCCATTTTCCTCTTAACCCTTTTAACTCTCCCAATAAGGTTTTTCCCTTTTTTGAAATTTTTAAAAGTTCCATGAGTCTTTAAAAAAATCTTCCCATGGGTGTAGTGGCACGTGCCTATAATCCCAGCGACTAGGGAGGCAGAGGCAGGCGGATCCCAGTTTTCTTCTTTTTAAAATGCTGTCCTTTATTGCTGTATATCATAGATATACAGTATCTTATTTTGTAATGATATTAACAATAAGTGTTATTCTTCCCACATAGAATCTATTTCTTTCAAATGGCCTTCTTTGCTCCCGTCTTCCATTAGAAGACTTCTTCAGATGCCTTGGGGCTCCTGGGTTGTTGTTTTGTGTTTGAGTTGGGCTGGAAACTTGATAGGGACTTGCTAACTCTGTGCTTCACTGCAGGGAGATCAGACTAGGCACCTTTGCTTAGAAATTCCTACCATTGGGCTGGGGATATGGCTCAAGCAGTAGCGCGCTTGCGTGGCATGCGTGGGGTGCTGGGTTCGATCCTCAACACCACATAAAAATTAAAAAAAATAAAGATGTTGGGTCCACTGAAAACTAAAAAATAAATTTTAAAAATTTTCTCTCTCTCTCTCTCTCTCTCAAAAAAAGGAATTCCTACCATCATTTTCTTTAATTCTGAATATTTGCACTAATACCATACTGTTTTAATGACTAACAAGACTTTTAATGCTCTTGGTTAGAACATAATGTAAGCCTGACTGTCAAAATGCTGGGAACTAAGTGGAGAAAAAACACTGGTGGTCTCAACTTCAGAATTAAGACTTTTACTTTAATTCCTCTGGTTTTCACAAAGGTACCCCTGGCCTCAACTAGGCAGATGTCCCCCAGTCCATAGGCTTTCTATTTTATCCTCCCCAGAGAATAAGTGCAGGGTCAGGGAGGGGTAGTTTCCCTATTAGACAAAGTGAAGATGGGAATTTGGGGGTCTAAATGCTTCTTAAACAGACTTTGATCTATTTTCTTGTTTTTAGCTCATCTTTACTCCTGGGTCCTGTCTTGAGGCACTGGTAAAGTCAGGGAATAAATTTCTGGGAGATTCCATTAAATCAGAGGTACTTCCTGATTTCGCCACTGTTGGTTTATCTGTCTTTCTCAGGTCTGCTAAGCACATTACTGCTGCTTTTCAAATTGTGAAGTTTGCTGCTGTGGTTAATTTTCTCATTCTTTTGGTGGTTTTATGCCTTGAAAAATTCATTCATTGTTATTTCACTGGGATTTAAGGAGGAAATGAAGCTAACATGCATTTGAGTTTCCATTGATAGTTGGAACCCATTTTCACTTTACCTCTGTACTTTGAAGTTTTGATTTTCACTCTTATACCTTTAATTCATCTGGAATTCATTTTTATGTGCAGCATAAGATTATTGTTTGTTTTGTTTTCTAGTTAGAAAGCTAAAATTTCCAACATTATTAACTGAATATTTCCCTGTTGCTGTGTCAACCTATTTCTATCATACACCATATCACGAGGCTTTTTAATTATTTCAAAGTTTGTGGCATCCTGACATCTGCTAGGGTCACTATGCTGGTGTTTTTTCTTTAATTGTATTGATGATTTCTCTTAGAAATTAATTCTTTCATTTGAATTTCAATATCAGTTTGCTAAATTTTACTCTTCTGCTAGAATTAGAATCATACTGATCTTATTGGGGGAAAAAAGTGCATCTTTATTCAGTTTCCTGTCCATGAACAAGGTATATCTTATTTATTCAAGGCTGCTTTTATATTATTTCATCATTAAAAATATTTTTTAGTGGTAGATGGACACAATACTCTTTGTTTTATTTATTTATTTTTTTGGTGCTGAGGATTGAACCCAGTGTCTCACACATGCTAGGCAAGTGTTCTACCACTGAACTATAACCCCAGCCCTGTTTCATCATTTTTAATAATATTCTCTAAGACAGTTTATTGGACTTATTCATAGTTTGCTTACATTTTTTGTTGCTATTGTGAATTATATGTACACCCATATCCCATTGCATGTTTTAAATTGTAATTGTTATTGCTGTATGGGGTGTTATTCATCTTAGTGTATTGATTTTGTAGCCAGTGAACATCTTTTGTTGCTTCTTATAGTTACTATATAGATAATCTTGCTTTCATAAATGGATAAGAATATTAATTGCAAATAGTAGCAAGTTGAATATCTTTCTGCAATAAGGACTTCCACTACAACATTGAACCTCAGCAGTAGAGGCAGGCATCATTTTATTTTATCTTAATGATGATGTTTCTAAAATTTCAACATGATAAATGATGTTTGCTCTAGGTATTTGGCAGGTACTTTAAAAATCCTTTTAAGAAAATTCTCTTCTCTTTAGAGTTTACCAAGACCATTTAAAAAAAACAACAAACCAAAGATGGATGCTTAATTTTAACAAATGATTTGTCAGCACCAACTGACATTAGTGTGAGTTCCATATTAATAGATTTTCTGATGCTGTACTTTCTTTACATCTTGGTTAGAACATGGCTTGTGATGTAATTTAAGAAATACTATTGGATTTGACATTAATATTTTAAGGCTCTTCCAAGTAGGTTAATAAACTTGGCTCATTATTACCTTTTATAACACTGTGCCTTTCTGGTTTTGTGATTAGTTTGTTATTGTTTGTTACTGGGTTTGTGACCAAATTGTTTATTTGTTATTAATTTAGTAAAATTAGTTGGGGCCTTTCCTTCCTTCCTCTTTGAAACATTTTCTGTGAGATAGGAAGGATCCTTTCTTTGAAGTTTTGGTAAGAGTCATCTATAAAACAAAATAACCCCTGGTGGCTTTGGTAGACCACACATTTGGGTCACTGATTCCATTTCTGGCTTCCAGAATATTCTGAAAGGACCATCCTGACCAACCAAAGCTGGTTTACCATCTGAATAAGCTAACTGGACCCAGGTGTTGAAGCAGGCACCCCAGGGATATGCTGTTTGCTGGTCAGAGCTGTGGTCCTCAGGACACAATCATTACAATAGCAAGGAAAGGTAGAAAGATGCTACTGGATACCAGTGACTTACAATGAACCTCCAAGTGATGAGAGATGTATTCTCTAATTAAAATGTGTATTATTGTACAGAGTATCACTGTGTCTCATCTGGACAACTATAGTTCTACAATCTTTAAGATAGAAAAAAAAAAAAAAGAATTCTCTCCAATGTCCTTTGCAGTGTTGGGCGATTACTCTGTCATCTTGTAAACAGAATTGATTCCAGAGCTATGATTACACAAGGGCATAGGCAGCATTGGGCCAGAGGGTTGTTTTTGGAAACAATCTCAGGAGAAGTCAGATTTTCCTCCACTAATTTTTTTTTTATTTGCAAAGTAAAATTTAAGACATTTCAAAGTACTTTCATTTTTAATCATGCGGCTGCCACTGTTTAAGTAAAAATTTCACTTGAAATGAATATAGACCCACCTTGGGAATTGCTTTCCAAACCTAAAAGAACTTAGATAAGCGTCCTTCTTAAATTCAGTTCTCTTTTGAAGAGAAACAAGTAATGACTTTCAAAGTACTTAATGTATTATAAAGGAGTGGCAAGGGGAAACAAATTTCCTTTAATATAACCTCTTATTTTAATAACACAGGGACAGATCTCACTGAAATAAAGTCTTCTTTGGTATATCAATCATTTTATCTCAAAACAAGGGTACACTGAAAATTGGGTCATAAAAACATGAACTTTATCTCCGGTTGTTAATTCAGTAGGCTAAAAACACCTGCTGGAGGAAGGACATCCTTTCATATACATTGAAGTCGCATTAGTTAGTTGCTAAGGAAAAGCCAGATTTAGTCTTAGTTTGTCATTTAACCCATAGGGAACTAATTTTTATAAGCAAATCAGTTAATGCTCAAGGTCTTTTTTTTTTTCTCTTTCATAATGGAGAGTGACATGCTTGTTTCTTGGACCATGTTTTAGGAGACATGGAGGAATCTGGCCTTTAGTGGGATATGTACCAGCTCAGCAAAGCAAGGAAAGCAACACTTTGCTATTAGCTGGGCTCTGTCCCTGAACTCCAATATGGATTTCTAGCAAATGAAGTTAATCTAGTGGCGCAAATACATTAGTGGGTAATAGGTTAGGCAATACATGGCCTAACTTTTCAGAATGATAATGATGTTCTGATAAGTGACCATTTCCATCTTGATGGACTTCTTCAGAGGTAACTGTTCATCCCATGAAGAGTGACGGGAACAAGGAGATATTTGGACAGTTCATTGAAAGAGGTCCCAGTGCCTTCCCGTGGGCAGAGTTAGGTTTTACAACTTATGTTAGTATAATCTGGGTACATGTTGCTTCATATTCTGCTTGGGGCACATGAACCTGCCTCCTTTCCATAAGGAAGGACTGTTTAGTATTCAGTTTTATTGATAGTTTTCCAGTTAATTAAAACCATCTTCAATGTCTGGCTTTAATTCTTTCCTCCCCTTTTGACTTTTCAATGTGTACATGAGTGTGTATTTGTGTGTGTGTGTGTGTGTATGAATGTATACAGGGGAGGCTATAGCATCATTTCATGACAGAACTTGGAATCACAATGTGATGAAGGATCCTCTATTTGGAGCTTTGGTGGCAGGTGGCAGGGGCACTGATGTAAGTGAGACAGTAATTGCTGAAGACCTTTCTCTATCTTATCCATTATGGGAGATATGAACAAGAGCAGTGTTGAAAAATTCATCTCAGGAATGTGCCCTTTGAGAGAAAGGTCTAATCTTTTACGATAATATGATTATAGTGCCTGGACCTAGTAGGTGATTGATGCATATTTGTTTATTAGTTGATTGACTTCCTATTAGAAATGTTCCAATTTAAGGCGAACATTCGAGGTTTCTGAATCAGTGCAGGTTATGGAGGAGAGTCTCTGCCCCTTGTTTTTGCATATGGAATGATTGTGCTGCACCAAAAGATGTTTATTATTCTGATGCTGTAAGATGTGTCTGCCTACTTAATAAGCTGCTCCTGCCCCTTCTTCTGTCCACAGTAGTGCCAGAACAGCCAACCATAAAGTAACAAATTCTGTCAATCTTGCAGTTTTGGGGTTTACATTATTTCAGCATTATTTTTGTGAGTTCTCCTTTTTCCCCCTCAGTGGATTGCATGATATTTAAAAAAAGGAAATTAATGGATGCTTTCGCTTGTTGAAGCCACAGCTCTAGAAGCAGGGGAAGGGGAATGAGCCTACCTAGAATAGAGGAGTTGTTTTAAATTTAATTTTCTAGTGTCTAGTTGCTATGGCTAGTCTGGGTAAATGGATGAACAGTGAATAAAGAAAATGAACAGATAAATCAATATTAATGTTTTTCTTTCTGTGCCTCGGAATCCATCATAAGACCATGGCTGGGTCCCAATTTTTGGCACCAATCAAAATGACAACCTTAGTTGTTGGGATCATGCTGTGATACATTTGTTTTTGGAAGGCAGAGATAAACTAGGGAAAGATGGAATGCTGTATTTTTCCACCAGAGACATTGTTTGTATTGTTCTTGTCCTATTTTCCTCTCCAAAGGCCAACAAGTTCTTTGGTCCAGGGCTCTGTGCTAATAATGTTCCTCAAATCACCACTGTGCTGCTCAGAGCACAGACCAACACAGTATCTCTCCTTCCCCAGGAGATTCCAAAGACTCTTGTGACATCCTTGTCTTAGAGTTTCCTACAAAATGCCCCACCTGGAGACTTTCATTATAACCTGGCTACAGGTAAATGGAGGATGCTGTTTGCAGAACTGGCTACATAATTTGTGGTGTCTGGTGCAAAAAGAAAGTGTGGGGCCCAAAGTTAAAATTATTAAGAATGTCAAGACAGGGCTGGGGGTGTAACTCTGTGGTAAAGCACTTGCCTAGTTTGTGTGAGGCACTGGGTTGGGTCCTCAACACCACATAAAAAGAAATAAATAAAATAAAGGTATTGTGACCATCAACAACTAAAAATAAATAAATAAATAAATAAATAAAAAAGCATGTCAAGACAGCAAGAACAGAGCCAGAGCATTACACAAAGTTCAGGGTCTCTTTTAAGTGGGGCCCCTGTGTGGCTGCACAGACTTATGTCCATGAAAGCTGGCCTTGACCATCAGGGCATTTGCCTTCTCAAAAAGGTACACTGGAGACACAGCTTCTCTGAGACAGTGGCAGCCAGAGAGATTTTCTCTATGCCTTCCTTCCCCTTTTTAAATCATATCAGGTGATGCTGTGTGTCCCCATGGCTTCTCAGGTCCCTGCTTAGGGCTCTAGTCCCATCTCCCTATTTTACCTGCTCTTCTGCTTCACCTGCAGATCCAGCTCCCCTGCTCCCATTTGCATCATCAGCAAAATGGTCCAAGGAATCTCTACCAGTTGCTGAGGCCTCGTCTCTCCCTCCACATCTGTTGGCTCCAGATATTCAGAGCTCCACTTCTTCTCTCCACTTCACCTTGATCACTCTAGTCCTAGCCACCTGGAGCTCTCACCTGTATTTTTGTGGTGACCAGCCTCTAAGTTACTCTGCATGCCTCAGCCCGACTTGCCTACACCCTCCAGTCTCTCCTCAAAGAGCACAGGGTGTCTCCTTGACCTCAAAACCCTTCATGGTTCCCATCTCCCTCACCTTACCTTACTTTTTATGTCTCAGTCTTTGGCTACTCTCACCTTTACTCTGTCCTGGACAGTGTGACCTCCTTGCTTTTCCTAGTGCAAACTGAGCATACTTGTGCCAGGGTTTGCATTCCCTATTTCCTTTCCATAGAACATCCTTCCCCCAGATAACCACATGGCTACTGCTTCCCAGCCTCAAGTCCTTAATTGTCCATCTATTGCTCCCCTGGCCCCTCCAACAAACTCTGCTCCATATTTTATTTTTCCTCAGCACTTTCCACTCTATGCTGTGCAATATATTTCACTCACATATTTACTTATGTTCGGATTATTCCCTTCTAGAAACTTCACGAAGGTGGGGCTTTTTGTCTGCTGGTTTCCACATGAATCTCCAGTGCTCAGCTGATACCTGTCACATAGCAGATGTACACTTTATGTTGGCAGGAGGATGGTTCTCTGTCTTGGGCATTTTCTGCTGTATTTTAGAGCTGTCTGGCCTTGGCCTGCTTGGAATCACTTCCTGCGTACCTTTAGTTGCTTCTCATTTGCTTATTCAGAAAGGAGCTAGGAGTTATGGATACACTAGTGAGAAAGAGACAGATTCCTGGCCTTGTCATACTTACAAGCTATGGGAAAGAAGAAAAGAAAAGGGAAAGGAAAGAAGGCTGTATTTCAGAAGATTGTGACAAAGGTGTGATAGCTTCCAAGCTGTAGAAACCAGGTATGGCCAAGAAGCAGAAGCTACTGGTCCCCAGGGCTCAGCTGCCTCAGATACTGATGCTTGTGGGTGCTCTGTCTCCTGGGGCAGAGATCATGAGGATCAAATGGAACTATGTCCAAATTCCATTTCTACCACATGACTTTCGATGTAGTTCCTGAGCTGTACTCCTTCAACAAATGCTTATCGTTGCTTCCAGGACAGGATGACAGTCCCTGGAGGCTCACAGGCCCACATACTCAGCTGGAGGAGGTGTTGAATTGCTGGAGCAATACTGGCGTCCCCTCCCTGTACCAGAAGTTAACTGATAATTTCTGGGTTTGGGGAGACAAGGGGGACTCTTAGGGAAGGGCCTGGAATCAGTGGCTTATTACCAACCATTCAGAAATATTTCATTTACTTGTAGCATTTTAACTGTGTATTTTCAGAAACTAAGCCTTGTGAGGAAGAAGAAAATGGTGAAATCATAGTCCCTCTCTACCAGCCACTTACAGTCTTATGGCTGGGTAGGAAAATACAAAACACTAGACCATACATGGTGTTATTTAATTTGCACATATTCTCCACTAGGAAGCAGAGCAGCATAGTGGTCCAGAGTATAGACTCTGAACAGTTGTCTGTGTTCAAGTTCAGTCTGGGTCACCTACTTAGATGTATAATTTAGGCCAGGTTACTGACCTTTTCTGTGTCTCAGTCTCTCCTTCTGTAAAGAGAAGGTAATGATTGGCTGGAGATGATAGTGATTTCCTAGGGTTGGTGTGAGGACTGAATGCATTCATTCATATAACAATTACAACAGAGACAACACTGTGTCAATGTGTTTTGTGATGCTACCACAGAATACCTGGGTCTAGTAATTTGTAAAGACTAGATTTCTATCTCTTCCAGTTGTGGAGGCTGGAAAGTCCAAGATCATCTGATCTGGTGAGAGCCTTCATGCTGTGTCATCCCATGGCAGAAGGCGGAAGAGAGAGAGAGAGAGAGAGAGAAAACAAGCAAGAGTGCAGGAGGGAATACAACTTGCTTTAATAACAAACCCACTCTCTCTCAGGAATGAACCTACTTCCATGAAAATGACATTGATTCATTCAAGAGGGCCTAACTCTCAACTCCCAATGCTGTTGCATTGAGGATTAAGTTTCCAACACAAGAACTTCAGGGGACATATTCAAACCACAGTAAACTCTATGCCCACTAACAGAGGAGCATTCTGAGTTTCAACAATTCACGAGCCTTCTCAAGTTTACACTGAAAACTAGAGAAATCAGGACTGAAACCCAGATCTTTATATTTAATCCTGTGTTCTTTTCTATTCCAATCAAATAATTCCTAAGCAAGCTCCTAGTGAAATTTTATGTAGAGGTCTGTTTGAATTAATTCTCCTTACCTCAATACCAGTCAGTCCATTCAAACTAGGATGGACTGATTAGTTTACAGCTCTCATAACCTACTCGTTTCACCTCTGAATACTTCTGATTAACACAGAAGCTTTGGGGGTCACCTCATATCTATATCATAACAGATATGAGGTGACCCCCTAAATTGCCCAGTTTGGCCTTGAACTCTCTATCCTCCTGCCTTAATCTCCCAAGTGAGCTTGGATTATACACATGTGCCACTATGCCAACTCCACCCAATTAAATTTAATATCACAGGTAAACTAAATATCTATTTGTGTTTAGGTACACTTATGTTTGTACATAAAAAAGATTATTTTTTTGCCTACCAAGAACATATTTCCGCCCCCCAAAGAAGAATGCATGTGTTGGATAAAAGACTAGAGATCTGAAGAATAGAAAGAATAGAAGTTAGAAGTTACTTACTCAAGTTCTTTTGGTGATACATTTTCAGTTTTTATTTACCTGCAAGGTTTTATTGGGTGCAGTTGAAGTTTGATTGTCATTCTCTTTCAGTACTTTGAACCTTTTTTTTTTTTTTTTTAAGGGCCAAGGACTTAACTTAGGGCCTTGCCTATGCTATATCCCCAACCCCAATACTTTGAAAATTTTATATCACTAACTTCAGGATTCTGCTGTTGAGAAACTGCTTTGCTTCTATGCAAGTGACGTGTCTTTCTGATGTTAAGATCTTCTCATTGTCTTTGGTGATCTGTGTCTGTGAATTTATTTATTATATTTATTTATTTTTTTATATATATAGAAAGAATTTTTATTTATTTATTTATTTAAAATTTTTTTTTTTTGGCGGACACAACATCTTTGTTTGTATGTGGTGCTGAGGATGGAACCCAAGCCGCATGCATGCCAGGCGAGCGCGCTACCGCTTGAGCCACATCCCCAGCCCTATTTTTATTTATTCTGCTTAGTAAATGTTGTACTTCCTATTTATGAAGATTCAGGTTTTCCATCAGTTCTAGAAGATTGTTAGTCATTTATCTTCACTCTTGCTTCTCTTCCATTGTCTCTATTCTTTCCTTCTGGTTCTCTGATTGGATGCAAGTTATTCTTTTGCCCATCCTCTCTTACATTTCTCTTTTTTAAATTTGTCTTTTTAGTTATATGTGAGAGTAGAGTGTATTTTGACATATTTATACAAACATGGAGTATATCTTATTCTAATTAGGATCCCAGTCTTGTGGTTGTACATGATATGGAAATTCACTGTGGTGTATTCATATATGAACATAGGAAAATCAGGTCAGATTTATTCCCTGTCTTAGCATCTACATATTAGAAAGAACACTGAACTTTTGGTTTATGAATTTGCCCACATCTCTTAACCTCTTATGTGTTCAGCTTTTTATTTTTCTAATACAGTTTTCTCCAGATTCATATTTCAATGATTTTTTTAGAGGTGACTTATCTGCTGTCTAACCTATTCATTTAATTTCAACTATTATATTTTTATTTCTAAAAGTTCTTTCAGTACTTTAAGAAAATCTACTAGCTAATTCTTGATGTGTTCACTTTAAAATTTCTTTTACTTACTTAAGACATTCCATACAGAAATTTAAATTCTGATTTTGAGATTATTTTAAGTTCTTAGGTTCAACCATTGTTTTGGTTTTCTGTTGATTCTTTTTTTTAAAATTATTTTTTAATTGTAGGTGGGCACAATACCTTTGTTTTATTTTTATGTGGTGCTGAGGATGAACCCCGTGCCTCACTCATGCTAGGTGAGCACTCTACCTCTGAGGCACAACCCCAGTCCTTTCTGTTGATTCTTAAACTTGCTTGTTGCCTTGTGTGAGTTTTGTAAAAAAATTTTTAAAATGAGCTCTTATTTTGATGTCCTTCCTCTATGGAACTCCTGAGGGCACTGTCTCAGGGATGTGTTTTTTCCATGGAAGATTTCCCTTTGTATCTGCTGGATCTGGGGGCATTACCGGAAATACTTTTATGTTCTTTGAGAGTGAGAAAGATGCTGGCTCAGATTGAGCACTTTCATGAGGACCAAGGCTCAGTTTCTTGGTAGCAGATGTGATGTTAGCAATGTTTCAATTTTCAATCAGGACACACTTTTGCATTTACTTCCCACCCAAATGCTGCTTTCTTTTAAAAAAATTTTTTTGAAAGTTTCCTTTTTGGAGAGTCTAGTAATTAACTAAATTTTTTTATGTGTTATAGTTTATCTAGGATATAGTAGTAGTTTAGAATGAGAACTCTTCAGAGTAGCTTCTCTGTCTTATTTCTGAAAGCTGCAGTCTGAAACACACTATATGCCTTTCATGTATCGAAGCTGACAATGCATTTCCCACATATGATGTCTATTTTGACCCTTACAATTTTTAAAGTTAAAAATATTCAATTTCACTTATGTTAAAGCTTAAAGCTGTGTGTGTAAAAACCTCACTGTAAAAACAACTCTTCCATGCTCAGAATTATTTTAGCAAAGTACTTGAAAGGAAATATGCATATTTCTTTAGGACCTAGACATTTATGGAGCATAGTCAAAATGATTTTGATCCATACATATGAATCTTCAAAGGTGATAAGAATATCTAATGAATTAGATCAGACAATAGTGCAACATGTGATTTCCAAATGTTACCTTTTACTTGACTGGAAGAGAGACAAACATAGGTGTTAAGGAGTCAGAATGGCAGGTTTATCTTCCACTGTGCTTTTATCTTCTAATATCCAAAGGAAAAGGAGGAGAAAAATGGCTGTCCTTAGCCAAGTGGGTCTTGAAGGACATGGGGCCTGGGTTTCCTACTCACAGAGGGAGTTAGAATGAAGGGTTGTTAGATCTGAGAATAACAGTGGAAACATAGTGGAAGTACCTGTAGAAAATACTGCATGCTTTTGAAGTTTTAAAAGTCATTTTCCTTTTTGATTTTCTTAATAGTGTCTTTTGATGAGTAAATCAAAAAATTTTAATGAGATACATTAAAATGTATCTCATTTGATGGAAGCCTTTTGCATCTTGACCAAGATGGAAAGATTTTTCTTCTAAAAAGCTTTATAATTTAAATGTCAACTTTCAGAGTTATAATCCATTTCTAGTTTTTAGGTATGGTATGATATATGGTATCTAGTTTTTAGGTATAGTAAGGGTTGGGGATTTTTTCCACCATATATATTCAATTATTCTGATATTGTTTATTGAAACTATTTTTTTCCCTGTTGAATTGCTTTGGCACTTTGTCAATAATCAATTGACCACATATATGGGCCTATTTATGGACCTCTTATTCTTTTTTTTGGTATGGAACTGTAAACTTAACATATGTACATGTTCTTGTATAAAAATATACTTCCATAACAAATAATAAAATTATTAAAATACTCTATATGAGAGTCATGTTTGCCTAAGGTAGTAATTAGTGAATTAGAAAACAAAGGCTACCATTCTATTCCCTGGTTTTATAAAAGCCAATCTACTCATCCAGTCATTCTGTTATGGGCCAGGCTATCTGGACAATGACCAAACAGACTCCATTTTACCCTGAGACTCCATGTCATGTAAGAAATGCTTCCCCCATGGGAACACGCCGCCTCTGTACTCATCAACAGTTGCTTAGCACAGCATGTTTGACAACACAAAATGGCAATTCTTACACAATGTAAAATTGTTCTCTTTTTGGTTCCCATTTTCCTTGGGCAACATGTCCTAAGCATTCCCCAACAGCATAGAACGTTGACGTTTATCCAGATGTTAGTAACCATTCTTTAACGTGTACAACTAGGGTCGTGTTTGACCCTCTCCCCCTTCTGCTTATGATTTTTAGATCTTATGATTTTTGTTTATGCTTTTGAATCATAGCAACAGCCACTTATTATTAATGTACTGACATTCTTTCAAAGGTGTGCTCTAACCCCTGGGAGGGGTCGAGGAGTGCAAACTTGCAATTTGCTTCCCGGCCCACCAGCTGGTGAATAAAGGTGGTTCTACCTCTTGCTTCAAGATTGACTTGGTGATTTATTGCAATCTTGCCATAACAATTCAATATTGATTTGTTAAGAACCATTACCTGCTAGGCCCGGTAGAGGGTCCTGGGCCTACAGAGCACATGATCCCCGGTCCCTGTTCTTTAGGAGCTCTTACTGGAGGGAAAGGAAATGGGCATGAAAATGACGATGTCAACCCAATATGATGAGGATGGTGAGAGAGGAAGCTGCAGTGCCTTCTGGGAGCCAGACATCCTGCCATCCAACCCAGCTTGGGTGCTGAGATCAGAGAAAGATGTGTCAAGGAGGTAAACTGGCTGAGGGTTCCTAGCTGGGGAGTGGGTAGGAGAGAGCAGTTGGGAAATGATAGGCTCTGTGACCAGGGATTTTTAAATGCTTCAAATAGGAAGGTACACGCAGCCACTTAAGTAATTGGAAAAATGACACTTTAATAATGAGAGTAGCAATCCATTTTCTTTATGAGAGAAGCCCAGAGCAAACTTGTTTAAGAAAATGGCATGTAAATGTGCACTGACACAGAGAATAGTGTAAAAGAGATTTCCGGACACTGAGAGTGGTCACCCACTGCTGAGCCTGGGCAGAAGGGCAGGCACGGGATATGGTGACCGCTAAAACATTTAGTTTGTTTCACAATTTACTTGAGCCTGTTGATGACATTGACTCCTACTTCATTGATGGAAAAGTATGAACTAAAGAAAAAAAATCAAACGACAGCTACTATCAGTTAAATGCCACCAGGTGCATGGTGTGGTGCCCTATGCTTTGCATACATTAAGTACAATCCCATCTCTACCTGTTCTCATCACCGCTTTATAGGTGAGGGCCCTGAGTTCAGGAGCTTAAGTCAGCAGCTTGAGTTTGCTCAGCTCCTAAGTGTGGAGTCACGATTTGAACTCAGGTCATTCCAGAGATGGGGCTCCTATCACTGTTTCACGTAATATAGCTCTATAATTATTTATTTGTTTTTTTTGCAAGCAATTAAAACTTTTTTTTCCTCATAGAAAACTATGCTGATTGAAATTAATTTGCAAAACAAGACTCACTTTACTGTGAAAACCCATCCTGCCTTTTTTTTTTTTTTTTTTTTTTTGTTGGGGGGGCGGTTACCAAGGACTGAACTCAGGGGCACTTGACCACTGAGCCACATCCCTAGCCCTTTTTGTGTTTTATATAGAGATAGGGTCTCAGTGAGTTGCTTAGTGCCTCCATTTTGCTGAGGCTGGCTTTGAACTTGGATCCTCCTGCCTCACCCTCCGGAGCTGCTATGATTACAGTCATGCACCACAGCGTCCAGCTAACCCATCCCACTTCTGGAGTTAGTTTCTGCATAATGGCATCTGGCTGGACTAGAGCAGGGACTATTAGTGAAGACTTTGTGCTTACTATTCTTGTTACAAATGTTTCATTTATCCTCCTCCCCCTCCCCCTTCTATTCTTGATCCTCCTCCTTTTACCACCTTTTGGAAATCCATACGTTCAATTTTTTTTTTTTTAACAGTGTTGAGGACCATTCCAGGACCTCATGCTCACTAAGCAAGTGTTCTACCACTAAATTACATCTCCAGCCCCCATTATGTTCTGAAAGTACAGTGTTTGCTTAGGTCCTCACACTGATTTGGAGTTCCCAGCAGTTTGAATATGCACGTTTTCATGGATTCTCTCTATTTTCTTTTATCTTGGAATGTGAATGTCCTATAGCAGGGTTCAGTTGATTAGGAAGAGTGGGGAATTAGAATGAAACCTGTGTACTGAGGCAGAGTATGTTCTGAACACAGACCCACGTGCT
Source organism: Callospermophilus lateralis (assembly GCF_048772815.1). Classification (NCBI taxonomy): domain Eukaryota; kingdom Metazoa; phylum Chordata; class Mammalia; order Rodentia; family Sciuridae; genus Callospermophilus; species Callospermophilus lateralis. Next base: position 123,106,256 of record NC_135314.1, on the reverse strand, counting down.
AACAAAGGTAGGTCCCCCAGAGAATACAGCACACGGTGGGCAAGACCATTGTCAAGCTGTGGATGGGGGGAGAGATGTATTGACCTGAAGGAATCAGAATTCCCAGAGGCACGTGGAAAAGGCTGTGTCAGCCAAGATGCTCTCAGCTGTCATAGTGAGAAAACCCAACCCAGCATATGCTCACGAAACTGAAAAATTCATTCAGTTACAGAACTAAAACTCCAGAAGCAGGGCCAGCTCCAGGGATGATTTTTTTTCAATGTTTTGGTCACATTTCTCTGTGATTTTCTTAATTCTGTCTTTCCCCACATACTAGCATAGTCCTGAGGCTGGGAGAGGGGTGACTAACTGCTCCCAGACGTCACGTACGTCACATCCATCACATTCAGGTAATGTCCAGAGGAAGAGTGAGTCCCTTAAGCAAGGAAGCACCTTCCCAGGAACCCAGGCTGGGGAAGAATGCCTTTTCTATTTACTGTGGCCTCTTGTGAAGCTGTGCTTTCCATATTTTTGTTTAAAGTAATAGTATGTGTTTATCGCTGCTCCCTATTAGTGACCAAGTGGCTTCTGCTGAGGGGTATAGAAAAAAAAGCAGAAGTTGGGAAAATAGTTCTGTGTGTGAAAACTAAGAAATTTGATGGTGTGGATGCGTTCCTGGGTGCAGTAGCCTCTCAGGTTTCTTAATGAAGTGAAAAATCTTCAAGCTGAAAATCTGTTCTCAGGTCAATGAGAAAGGTGACAGATAATATGTTACTAGCTTTTCTGTCGATTATCCATTATGTTATGAGGATTGTATGTTGAAACACTGCAGATAAAAATGTCTCAATTAAGACTTTAATTTAGATTTAATAAGAGTTATTATATGTTAATAAAAGATCAATTAGCAGTTAAACAGCCATTGATCCAGGTACAATAAGTATGTCACAAAGACATCAAGTTGTCATTGAAAAACTGGAGATTACACAAGCAACATGTGAGCAATTAGATTCTCAATATATCCAGGCTATAATGAATGTCAATGCATTTAATTGCTATTTAACAAGGAAGCCTAATGTAAAGTCTCATGCCTATTAACTCACATACCTGTTCACAGTCTTTCAATAGGTTCATTTATTCATTGATTCACTCAACAAATATTTAATTAAGCACATGCCAGCTATAGTGAGAGAAATGCAAGTATTAGGTATAATTGCTACCTTCAAAGGACTTAAAATCTAGTCATGAAATAAGACTTGCTTCCATGGGAAAACAAAGTGTCAAGGTAGATAGTAGGACATTTTCCACATATTTTCTGGTTAAGTTCCAAATCACTACCATCAGCAGAAATTTCTCACATGTTGAAAGATACCTTTGCTTTTGGGAACCAATGAGTTTGGTGTCTACTTGTTATTGCATCTTGATGCGGCAAACCTGACTAATGCAGTGTTTCAAAGGGGAGTTAACAGAGTCAGGTCAGAGATGTGTGTTCTGGTGTGATGTTGTCACTGAGAAGCTAAAGTTTTCTCATCCTGGATGTTGAGGGGGTGGCTGAGAAATATACTAGCTCTCAGGAGGACAACTGGGCAACCAGATGTAAAAGTTGCTCTCAGTGTTTCCAAGAATCTCAATTTCTCTAAGACCATAGAAGAACTTGGAAGGGAGGCAGACAGACATCAAAGGTTGATAAAAATGGTTAAAATTTTGTTATATAAAATTTATCTCAATAAAAAGGGACAGATATATATTTGTGTAACTGTAGCAGACATATTTTGAGCTGTAGAGCCCTCTTTCCACTGAGAATTGTATTCCTTCCTCAAAGGGAGACCCCTGAGGTCATGTTCCCACCTGCTGCCTGACTCCCCTGTTCATGCTCAGGCCTTTGGGGTACAAGGCTCTCCTGGAGGCTGGCACTCTCTCCCCAAGCCCTCTTCTGCAAAATGAAGCACGGGTCCAATTTTCTTTTTGGACTCCCTTTTTCTCCAGCCTCCGTTTACCAGGACCAGAAAGGTTTTATTTATTTTTGAGAGAGAGAGGGGGGGGGGAGAGGGGGAGAGAGAGAGAGAGAGAGAGAGAGAGAGAGAGAGAGAGAGAGAGAGAATTTTTCCATATTTATTTTTTAGTTTTTGGTGGACACAACATCTTTATTTTATTTTTATGTGGTGCTGAGGATCGAACCCAGTACCCCGCACATGCCAGGCGAGTGCACTACCGCGTGAGCCACATCCCCAGTCCTTTATTTTTATTTTTAAAACATCTGCTTGTCAGGCAGGACCATGGGTTTTATGTCATTACTGCATTCTATCCCACTTTCAAATTCATTTCACAAATAGTGCTCAAGAGCTCTAGGCTGTGGACCTTGGAAATCACAATCCCTTTTCTCTTCCAGAAAGCTGATCTCTTTCTAGGAATTTCAGAATCATATTGTTCAAAAGACAAGCAGTGTCTTTATTCAGTCCTTCCCTGTGTGAGGCTGTGGGCTGGAGCTGCTTAGGGTTCAGTGGTGGGACAGGTATCAAGTCTTGTTTTACATGCTGTGACACAACGGACCCCAGACCCAGCCTAGTAAATCTCCTGTGTACGTCAGTCTGTCCTTTAGGTATTAGCACAAATCTAGAACATTCTACTGACTTCTGATGTGGGAATGGAAGCTCCAGAAGGCTGAAAATCTGAGACCACTTAAGGAGATGACCTCTGAACTGCAATTATAAAATAAACAACTAACCAGAGGAAAAATCTGCTTAAAAAGTAAAAAAAAAAAAAAAAAAAAAAGTAGTTACATAGAATATTTCAAAGATGGGCTAAAATGGTTTCCTATTCAGTATCCTTTATGTCCCTTTGTCAGGTTTGTGTCCAAGGAGTCAAATTTTAGCTTTGAACACTACCTTCAAAGTGCACACATCGTGGCTTCAGAAGGGGCTTTCTAGGGTCTGGCTTCACTTCTGCAGAAGGAGGAGCTCTGTGAGGAGCAAGCATATGGGAGGGGCGTGGTGACCATGAGGAGGCTAAGCTAGGAAGGACTGATGTGGACCTCAAGGGTGGCACACAGAGGTGGCATGTGCGGGGAGGGTGCACGGGTACGTGAACCAAGGGTCCTGTTGCTAGGACCCGCAGTGCAAAGGGGGGGGGCGATGTTGTGAGTGGGTCTTGTTTCCATCCCCATCTTATTTTATCACATGCACAAATAGATGTAGGGACTGCACCGAATAATTATTTTGCAGTTAAGCTGCCTCCCCGCTTCCGGTAAGGGGAAGAAAGAGAAAATAAAGGAACCTGGGTGAAGGGAACTCTGTGTGCTTCTTGTCCTCAGACCTTCCCTTCCCCTGGAGGAGTCTGGGCTGGAGCAAGCCTGACATCACTGAGTAAATTAATCCTGACCATAGGAGGCGAGGGAAGCTTCCATCAGAACTGCACCACACAGAAATGATGGACTTAAAGGGGATAAAAAAAAGGCGATTTGAATAGCAAGCACTTAAAAAGACTCCTTGTTCTCCACCTCCAGGTCTAATAGCCCTCCCCAGACAGACCCAGAGTGTTCTAAGAGAAATGAAAATATCCCTCCCAAACACACGCAAGCACATAACAAAAGCCAAGTTAAGAAGGTTAGCGACTTAGTTGTCTCAGCAACATGTCACCAAGTTGAGATGAGCAGGAAGCACAGATAACACGAGGAAGAAGGAAAACATCATAAGCCACAAAGAGGGAAAAGCCGGGGTGCTGAGAAAAGCAAAAGCAAAGCCCTTTCTCTTGCTGTTTCATTAAGGGGAACTTAACTTTTAAACAGCCTCTCAAAAAAAGCTACAATAGAATTTGCTTTGGTGTAACCTGTGTATACTTGGCGTGTGTCAAGAAACTGCATTATCAGCATTTCCTGAGTGGCACCACGTTGGAAAGCAAAATTGTTAGGGATGTCCATATAATTCCACAGAGAAACAAAATGATGTCACGTAATAACGGGATTTGATTTAAAAAAAAATACTTTAGAGGAAATTAGCAGCTTGGGATAAACGTACAGAAATGACCAAATGTAGATTACTTTGCTTACCTGAGCCAGAACTCATCATAATAGTAGAGCACAAAATGAGACACGTGGACATTTTAGAGACCGATTCTTTCTTGCTGTTCTCATAAGGTTGTATTCAGAAAATTGCTGACATTCTGTTTCTGGGAGGAAGAAGTTTCTGATTGTGGAAATAGGAGGTCTACACTTGCAGCCAGAGTTGTAAACTTGTTGTTGGAACAGGAGAGTAAGGATGGGGGAGAAATGAAAGGAAGGTGGGAAAAGAGGCAGAGGAGGGTGGAGAATTTCAGCCTATTCCATTGTTACACACCTCTGGTTATTAGAAAATGTGTTTTTATGTGGAGTCAAAAGAGCCATGTAGAACAAATCAGCTTTGTCTGGACCACAGCAGTTCTTCAGATACTGATGTGATAGCGTTTCTTCCGTCGACCGTCTCCCTCTGGAATAGGGGTTCTTAAATTGTGATTTCCAATGGCAATATCAACATCACCTGGAAGGTATTAGAAATGCAACTTCTCTATGGCCATCCCACCCTGAATATGCCCTGTCTTGTCTGATCTCGGAAGTTAAGCAGGGTTGGGCCTGGCTGGTACTTGGATGAGTGAAATGTAACTTCTTAACCTGTCTTTCTCCACCTAGGGGTGAATCTCAGCAATCTGTGATTCAACAAGTCTTCCAAATAATTCTGATGAATGCTCCAATTTGAGAACTACCGCTTTAGGCCACGAATCGTTTGTTCATTTAACTCTCCTACCTTCCATTCACTCAAACTCACCTATTCATTCATTCACTCATCAAATATTTGTAGGCCTATCACATTGCAGACTATCTTTGGGAGTAGGGATAAATGCACAAAGGCACAGTTTGTGCACTCAGACAAGAGATGGCTTTGAGATACCCTCCCTCCCTCCCCTGACTGTTCGCTGGTTGCCTGCTTGGTTATAATTCTCAGGTGTGATCTATCAGTAGCTCTGTCAGTAGAATGTAGCCAATAAGACTGCTTCCTCCCTAAGAGGTAACTTTTATTCCACATTTTAACCATGAGATGAGCATGAAAGAAATTGTTTAAGCCTCATTCAGTACCTCATTGAATCCAAGTGATTATTGATTTGGAATAATGGAGCAGGTGCTTGGGGACGATTATCTAGGAATGGTGCTTAAGATTGAGTTGGGAGGTGTGGTAGATGACTTCTCCTAATTTGCCCCAGTGAGTCCCCCTCCTCTTATCTGTGCACTTGTATGTTCCCACCCATGTTGATGCTGGGCTTGGCCATGTGACCTGCTTTGGCCAATGGGGCAAGAGCAGCCATAAATCAAGCAGAGGCTTGATCAGTGTTGGTGTATTAGGATTTGCCCTCTTGGAATGCTGCTTCTACCTTGTGCAGAAGCCCAGTTTGGCATAGTTTCCTTGGAAAGGAAAGACCATGTGAAGGGAGAGGCCCAGAAATCCCCAGCTGTTTTCACTGTTCTAGCTCACTGGACCTTCTAGCAGATCCTCCACCTGAGTGTAGGTGCATGAGTTAGTCCAGGTGAGACCAGCAAAGGATCACTCAGCCAACCCATAGAAGTGTGCAAAATAAAGTAATGGTGTTTCAAGCCAGTGAGTTCCAGGGTGGCTTATTATACTTCAATAGGTAACAGTCAGTGGAGAGTACTAGAGATATAAGGGGTTCTGCAGGTTGTGGAGAGCTCTGGTAATCAGTACTCCAGAGCAGCAGGACTGTGGGAATGTGGAAAGGAGGAGACTCTCAAGAGAGGCAGTTTCCCTGTGGTAGGAGTTAGTGCTGAGATGATAAAAGGGCAAAGTCAAGGAAGGTTCTGAGATTTTTGGAAACAGGATGGCAGAGCCTAAACTGAATATGCTTCTATGTTTGGAAAATATCTCTATTATTTGTTCTTAAGAGGGAACAAGTGGAATTTTGGAGATTATCTCTCATAGCAGGAGCTATCCTCAAGGAGTGTAGTGAGACCCTTTGTCAGGATGCACTCTTAGATATCAGAGCAGTGATAGGGCTATATCACATGTCACCCCAAACTTAGCAACCTGAAAGAACAATGTCTATTTTCTCACAGCTTCTGTGGGTCAGGAATCCAGTGCAGTCTGTCTGGTCTCTTTGAAGGCAGCAGCTCAAGGGGCAAGGGCTTGCTTGCTCAGAGGTGTAGATCACTGTGGGCCATGGTAGATGTTGTCTCTCACTCTAGGACTTGGGGTAAGGAGTTCCTGATTGCACAACACATAGGTGACCACAATCTTGTTAACTTGGCCAAATCTCCATTGGCTTGTGTGAGAATGGTTGAAAAACATTCTAGAGTCACCTCTTAGGCTTTAGATTTTCTGATTTTGTTGCATGTTATGATCTGAAGATAAGCTCACTCCTTCTGTGCTGAGAGCATTGCTGCAGATGACAGAATGGTTCTGTTTTCCCTCCATTTTACCTCAGACATCAAAGTCTTTGTGTGTGTGTTTCAATTTTGTACCAGGAATTGGACCCAATGGATGCTTAACAATTGAATCCCATCCCCATTCCCCGCTACCAAACCCTTTTATTTTTTATTTTGAGACAGGGCCGTGCTAAGATGCTCAGAGCCTTGCTAAGTTCCTGAGGCTGGCCTTGAACTTGTAATCCTCCTGCCTCAGTCTCCCAAGTGGCTGGGAACAAGAAGTCTGCTTTTTTTTTTCTTTTAATATTTTTAGTGGTAGATGGACCCAATACCTTTATTTATTAATTAAATATGTTGTGCTGAGAATCGAACCCAGCACCTCACACATGCTAGGCAAGCACTCGACCACTGAGCCACAACCCCAGCCCCCAAGTCTGCTGTTTTAAAGCCTTCACTTACCTCAATGGCTTCCTGTGATCATTATCATTCAGGGGTCTTGTGATTTCTGAATTCATTTTTTCATTACTCATCTGTAAATATCGCTCTCTGCATCTATCCCTATCTCTTTACTAAAATTGTGTTTTCCGGGGTAATCAAGAACTTCTTTCCTTCATTGTCATCACTGATGCTGTGTCAGACCCCACCTCTTGGACGTCTTTTCAGCACAGTTGACAGTCTCACTATGCTCTCTTCCTTGCACCACTTTGTTTTGGTTTTTGGTGGATGTAAAGTACCTGGCACATGGTAAGCACTTGATAAATACTTCTGGTGACTTCTCCTATTTCTATGATTGTTCTTTATTTCCTTTCTTAGCTCTTCTCTTCTTCCTTTTTCCATGAATATGGATTTGATGTTTGATTCTATGTGTTCAGATGATATTGCTTAGAAATGTGTTTTTTGAAAATTAAAAAAAAAGTGTTTTCTGGGATTTATTTTCCAAAACACTAACACTGGTTTGTAAAAGCAAAAGGTCGTCATTTTTCTTTCTGAAGGACAGGACAGTAGTCTACTGTTTTCAATATTTAGCAACTGCTAGGCCCTATGCCCAGATGGGTGATTCTGTCTCAGACTTAGGGGGTGAATCACAATATGTGAGTCTGTCACTGTGGTCTCATTCCCTTGCCAGGGCCTGGTTCACACATGAACATGTGACTTAGTCTTGGCCATTGGAATTTGTTCTTTAGATTTTATTTCTTTTGTAGTTTTTTAATGTCAGTTCAGTGGACTCAGGGAGGAAAGTGAGACAAATATATGTGCGCAGTCTTTCATCTTGATGAAAGCCTGTTAACACACTGAGCCTAACAACTGTGTCAGTTTTCTGTCTCTACATAATAAAACATCTCCCTCCTTAGGCATTTAACACAACCACTGTTTTATTTGCTCACAATTTGGTGGGGACAGCAATTGGAGTTGGGTTCCGTGGGCATTTTTTCCTAACACCATCTGGGGTCACTCAATGCTTGTATCATCTGGCAGCCCTATTGGGGCCAGATGGGCCAAGATGTATGGTGCTTGGTGCTGGTCATCCACTGACTAGTCTATGGGACTCTACTCCACACGGTCTCTCCTCCTCTAATGTGTCAGCCTTTGATTCTTCATATGGCAGTCTCAGAAGAGGAGTCCAAGAAGGTAAGGGAAGTTGCAAGACTTCTTAAAAACAAAAGTTCAGAAGTCATGTATGATTGCTGCCACATTCTGTTGATAGATCAAATCATAAGGCCAGTTCAGAATCAAGGGATGGGAATATCGACTCTATTCTTTGATGGTATAGCTTGCAAAGTCACATAGCCAAGAGACATGCATACAAAGGTGGGTGGATTTTGTGATGGATTTTCACAATCTGGTATCTGTGTACTTCAAACTAAGTGACTTCATTGTTTTTACATAAGTAATGCATGCCGAATATAAAGTATGGAAATAATAAAAAAAAGACAACAAAAAATTATCTCAAATTCTATTGGCAAGAAGAAGTCTAATAATTTCAAGTGAAAATCATTCCAGGTAGCTCTTTAAGTATATAAATGTAATGAAAAGTCTGGAATAATTTTGTAAAAATTGGATCTTACTATACATTTTTAGAAAAATAAAAAAGCATTAAATTGAGTTTTTCTTGAATTTAATGGAAGAAAAAAGAAACCAAAGAGAAAGCAAAGGAATTATGGAACTTCAGATAATGTATTTTTACCACAGAGATATTAGATCCTAAAAGTTCTCCCTAAGGTTACAAAAAAGATTATAAAAAAATTAAGAAAGCTAGAGGTTTTTTTTTAAAGATCCATTTTAATTTTAGACATATTGATTGACTCTCTGCTATGAAAGATAAGGAAATTAAAACTTTTAATCTTCCTCTCACCTCATTTTCCACTCCCCTCATCCTCGGAGTTTTTAGTAGTATTTTAAAAAAGTCATTGTATAAAGCATTTATATCCTGTATGTACGATTCTGTATTATCATGGTTTAGGATTATACTATAATTAAATGATTTTGCTACTTCCCACTTGTCCTTATATCACAGATTTTGCTTTCCTGCATTATTTATATTTTAAAACTTGTGATTCATTATTGATTTGCTGGACTTCCTTGCACCCCCCCCCCCAAGATAACTCACAGTGCTTGCTCTCTAAATTCTTGCATACTGGTATATTTCTGTTGGTTGTCTTCACATTTATCTGGCTGGGTGTGAAAGTTCGTGGCACCAATTTCTTTTCCAAAAGACAGGGCATTGTCCCACTCTCTGGGCATTGCATTCTGCACTATTCCCACTCTTATTGCTTCTCCATTCATTTTTGATTGACTGGACTCATTATTGGTTACCTTTTCCAAGAGGTACTTTGAGATGCTTTATCCTCCAAGTTCTTTTATGTTGTCTGTTACCATTATAAGCCTGGCATTCACCTCCCTATGGGTGATTCTGCATTTTTCTGGAGGATTTCTTCCTTTGTAGCAGGAAGTTTTTTTTTGTGTGTGTTATATCTCTATACTTCTATTCTGTTTTCAGACTCCCATTCCTTCCTTCCCTCCTTCTCTCCCTCCCTCCCTCCCTCCCTCCCTCCCTCCCTCCCTTCCTTCCTTCCTTCCTTCCTTCCTTCCTTCCTTCCTTCCTTTCTTTGCTTCACCTTGGGAAGGCAAACTTTACTTCTGCAGAAGAGAGGGTTACTGACCAAGGTCTGGCAAGCAAGCACACTTGGGTGGACAGTTCCACCTGTTTTTATCCCTGACACAGCACTGTCCCTTGCTCTGATAGGAGGAGCTCAGGGTTACAATCTATGCGATAGGCTAATATCAAAATTGGGAAATACGAAAGGAAGGGCTATAGTTAAAATGGCTACAATTGGATCTTACATCCCAACTAAGGTAGATACTATATTCTAAAAATGGACCACTGGACTTTTTCATTTTTGCTGGTCCCTCATTTTTCTTTTTATATCTTTTGGTCTCATTGTCATTTTTGTTCCTGTTCCCTTTGGTATTGCTATTCATCCTGGCTATATAAACTTTTGGAGGTGAAAATCACCCATGGTAATGTGTTTTCCTCCTTTTAGCAGTCTGTGTAGCCATCCCAGGGATCAGGAGGACTTGGTAAGGTTCTTTTCAGCTCAGTGGAAGCTTGTCTTCTTTCCAGGTCTTGATTAAAATCAAGTTGCCAGGCTGGAAGTGATGAATTGTGAAATCCAGAAGAGGAGTCTGAGCAGCAGCTCATAATAATCTCAACAGACAACAAAAACAAAAACAAAACAAGAAACACAAAGGTCTCACATTGACTCAGAATAAACTTGTGATGCTGACAGAGCTTTTTTTAAAATATTTATCAGGCACTAACTGTATAAAAACCCTTTATAACCTCCCAGTTTTACTTACTTTTGGGAGGACTGACACAAATGTCCCTCTTAAGTAACAATAAGAGAAACATTGTCCTATCTTTTAAATGTCCACGTATGGCTGTATTTTGGTTATACTCTCCTGCCAGGTTCTTGAGACCAAGTTGGTAAAAATTGATATTTTTCCTGTCTATTGTTCGAGTCAGTTGAGATTGGGAACTTGTAAGAAGCTCTTGGCTCTTTTAACTTTTCTCCTACCAGTTGTGCCATTTCCCAGGGTGGGTCAGGGTATTGCTGACCACATTTGGCTTTCCTTGGAAGCATCAGGGACATTTCCTTCTCCAGTGGTCCTCCCCTTTGCAGAATGTGCACTGGTTGACTTCCTGTTCTCTAGGATCCTCTTGGTCCCCCTGATCAGGAAGTTGGGTTACTCACTGGACATTTAGGGTCTTTAGAGGGATCCCATCGTTCCTAGATCCTGGATTATTTCAGAGGGCAAGAGCTAAAATATTGGCCCTTTTACTTCCTTGAATTTGGTCTCCAAGGTTTGGTTTTAAATATCCAGCAGATCAGCTTCACCAGTCTTAAAGCAAGAATACTGGGTTTTAATTTTAATATCTATAATTAATTGGGGTCAATTTTAGTACTGGAAGTCAGCATTATACCCTCTTTCCTAAAGGTGATGGTTTATTGTCTCAAATTAACTAATTTGTTCTATTAGAAGCAGTGCTTCTGCAAAATATGAACAGGCAACAATTATAAAGTTTTATAAGGAAAATACAAAATGAAATTAACAAGAGCAAAATATTCAGTTTGTATAATAGCTATGAACCAAGAAATATAATTTCTATAACAACACTGTATATCTTTGGTATGTATTTTGCCTCCACAAAGACCTGTGAATTTATTAGTTCAATCACATATAAGATTTCATAAATTTTGCTTTCCTTTGAAAACTTTTTTATTACCTTAAATATCTTTCATAATTTACCCAAGCCCTTACTTAGTTTATTACTTACTTAACCCTTACTTATTTACTTACTTTATTTTTGAGATTGCAGTCATCTTTACAACAAAAACCTATCTTTTGAACACAACTTTAAATGTGCTTAATTTTGGTTGGCTTTGGAGCTATCCTAACATGGAATAAGGTAAGAGGCAGAGTCTTATCTCAGGTGAGACTGGGTTCTTGACAAATCTTACGTAAAGTGTTTTATTTTTGAAGCTGATCTTTGCCTCTTTTTAAAATATCACTTTACAAGGTTCTTATGTATTATTTTCTGAATCTATCTAAAAAATAGTTAGCATAATACAACATTATACATGAAATATGAATTAAACAGAAAGGCTAAGAGAGCTCTTAAAAATCAAACTCTCCTTATTACCTTCCAAAAATACATTTAAATTCCCATCCTAGTGTAAAGAACAACACAAAATTATGTATAAATTATTGATATCAGGTTACTTTTATCCAGTTACAAAACATTAAAATGACATAAGTACCAACCATATTGGTTATTTCTATATAAATATGAAGGAGACTATTGCTACAGACAATTCTAGTTTGGATAACACCAACTTGGTAAAATGCTCTTCTGAGCTTTACATTTTAAAAGGCATGTATTCTTGAAGAACATGAGTACATTTAATATACAGAGAAGCCAGTTATGGCTAGGGTCACAATTACACATGTCTTTCACATTAAAACTTAGACAAGACTCAAACAGTTCTCAGAAATACTCATAATAAAAGTTGTTTATTTAACTTGTTATAAATTAGTAATTTAAAAGACTTTGAAATAGGTACAATCCCTAATCCCTTTAAGATTTAGTTTCCCTAAATAAAAAAAAAAAAAACCTAACAGACACCAGAAATTATCTTGATTGATAAGAGCAGATCAATGTTTTAAGGAGCCCTTGTTATTTCTAATCATAGAGGATTAGCATATTAAAGATTAACCTTAGGAAAAAAAAACTTAAATGACTTTGACTGCTTTACTTATAGCCAACTTAATCATATACACAAACTTTTTGAGATTTATCTTCCACAAACCTTGTGCAACTTAGACATTCTTTTTAAAAAAATGTATTTTTTTAGTTGTAGATGCACAACTAAAAGCTTGTCTAATGTATAAAATACTTTCTCATCCAGAAACATTTCTTTTTTCTTCTAATTTTCCATACTGAAATGTATTTCCCTACCTATAACTTTCTTATCTCTCTCTTTTCTCAATTGCTGACTCTTTCTTAAATTTACATTCTGAAATAATCCTTATAAAATTTCTGAATTTAGACAAGTTAGTTTTTAATAAGCTTTTTACAGTACTTTAATTGAAACACAGCTGAAACTTTTTGTACTCTTTGCATATAGAATTACACCTGTTAGAATTTTAACTCTTAGTAAGCTTGTTTTTAGATTAAGATTTAGAAACAAGCAATTTTAAATCTTTTAAAAATAAATGAAAATACATTTAATAGACCCAAATATATATTACCTTATGGAATTCAAGAAGCCAAGTAATTGAATTTATACTTAGTTGATGTTTTAGTATCTTAACTTTGCAAATTAATCAGATGTCTTTTCTCACAAACACATACTTGAAGATTAATCTCATTTATGTTAAAACTAATTTGCCCATTTCTAACTTAGATATTCATGAAAACCAAGGTGTCAGACAAGTTTAGTTAACACTTTAAGTCAGTTATTCCTGCCAAAGAAAAATTCTTAAAAGCAATGGACATTGCACTTTAAATATTTTATAGAAATCAATGCTGTCTTGAATGGTTGGTTATCTAGAAAACTTGGGAGTAGTTAAAGAAAACTTTACTCAAATCTATTTAACCAATTTAAGTCACATGAATTGAAGGGCATTTGGATCTATTCCTTTTTAAAAAAATTTATGAATATGCATTTATTTATATGCTAATTTTGGTACCATGTACATAATATAGACACAGCACATATGTAGATACAACATATAATACACAAGTGTGCACAGATAATACACAAAACAGGAAACAAGGATTTTATAGCTTTTTACAAAGTATTGCATCCCTACAGGTAGAAGCCAAAAAAGCTATCACATTTAAACTTTTAGAAATTAAAATAGACCCTGGATGACTCAGACATGGAAAGGCCTGTGCTTTCCATGTTCTTTCCCTGTCCCTAGGTCTAGAATTTTTCCTGGAGATTTCTTGTACACCCCAAACTTCCTGCATGCTCATTGAGTCCAAGTTAAACAACAGTGTTTCATCATTTTTGGTTTCTTTTCCCCTTTCATCCTAGGACTATTATTCCAATATTTTATCAAAAGGCCCAGAGGGATATCTAGGGGAATTCTGGTCTTGTTCTCCTGCCAGAATCCTCTTTTTCTAGACTAGAGTTTTTATTTGGAGTCTCAACCTCTCTACTGGAGATTTCTTGCATTCCCCTCATCCTGCTCTCCTGGGTATGATCTCATATTTGAGAACAGAGGTTCAACCCTGCTCCCCTTTGGAGGTTTCTTGCACTCATGTCTCAGTCACACTCACACAATCTTTAGAATGTCCTGACTGCCAAAGAAATACTTCTTTCCTGAGAATAGATTTTCCTTCCTTGGTCCATGCATGGAGTTACCTGGTCACCAAGGTCCTTGCTTGGCCCTTTACTTGCATTGCTGATCCAGTTTCAACTTGTGGTCTGTTATTGGCCTCAGAGATTGCAATTTCTTCCCCCACTCCGAAGTGGCCACAGCAGTGGGCTGCCTCTCCTCTGAGGAGGGAGTCCTCATTACCCCTAGGCAATGTATGGTGCCCCAGGTTGTGAAAAAATTGTTAGGAATAACAGGGTGCCTCAAGGAATCAAACATGTGCTCATAAGTAGCTCAGCAAGGCAAACTTCTACAGAAGGGTGTGCTACTGAACAAAGTCTAGAAAGCAGTACCCAGACTTTTCTTTATAGATAATTCCTAGGCTGAATGGCCTTGACTCTCCATATCTATTATGTTGTAAGAGTTTTGAAACTCATCTTTCCTTTCCAAGATTTATTTTTTATTATCTCAGTGTCATTCCCTGATGAGCGATTCATTGTTCTGTCAGGCCTAGTTATTGGAATATTAGTTCTTTAATGATATAACTTTGGTTTTCAGGTTATTTCATAGCTGTGTAGTATCTCTTTTGATCTCATTCTGTTGATTTTAATTTTGCCTTCATACTCTTGATTATTGATTTCATGATATTTTTTAAGAGACATATGTTTTTTTTTTTTTAGTTGTAATTGCACACAATACCTTTATTTTTATTTATTTATTTTTATGTGGTGCTGCGGATTGAACCCAGGGCCTTACCTGTGCTTACCATTGAGCCACACTCCAGCCTTGATTTCATGGTTTGATTAAGTTCCTTTAAAGCCCAAATTGGTAGCGGGAAATTTTCTTCTAAAATGGGTACAAGGCTATCAGCATGCTGGGTTCCTTTTGCTGTGGTACATTTGTATAATTGTGTATGTGTGTGTGTGTGTGTGTGTGTGTGTATCTTTTTCATGTTACTGGGGCAGCTCTCTTCACCTTTTTCTATGATTGAATGGAACTAAATTCTCCTTGACTCCCTTTTCTCTGTAATTGAGATATGTTTTCTCTGTATCTGCAGTTTGGAGGGGCTGGGCTTCTGAAGTGTTTCTTTTTTTTAAGAGAGAGAGAGAGAATTTTTTTCAGTTTTCGGTGGACACAACATCTTTATTCTATTTTATGTGGTGCTGAGGATAGAACCAAGTGCCTCGTGCATGCCAGGCGAGCGCGCTACCGCTTGAGCCACATCCCAGGCCCCCTGAAGTTTTATTCACTTCTCAATTTCCCCAAGAGCACAGGGCAGGAGCTGGGTGGGGTGGAAGAGGAGAATCTCCAGGAGCTATAGGCAAGCTTTGCTGCAGGACCTGGGCTCCGGGCTGTCCTCTGGGATTTGGTGAAGTGCCCTGTTTTGTGTTTGCACCTTCTGGTCAGGGTGTGACCATTTCATAGGGATGATGCTACTCACAGGCACCAGATCATCTTTGAAATTCACCATGGGACTTTGGAAGGCCATTTTCCTCCTCTTGTGAGACCCCAAGTTTCCTCTCTGGGTGGTAGGGGCTTTTATCTCGAGAGTTTTGCTATGATATTTGTTTGGCTTAGCTCCCAGTCTCCTCTCCAGAATAGAGGTTATTGGAGAAAGTCTTAGAACCTTATCTCACCTTTCCCCCCAATTTTGTTACTGGGAGCTGAGGGTAGCATTAGGTACTGACAGAGTTACATTATAAACTTGATTTATTTCTTGGTCACTATTTTTAAAATCTGTAGATGCTTGTGTGTTGATGATTTTTTTTTGCTGCCCTTATTTTGATTTATTAATTTTGGATTATTTCATGAGGTAAAAGAGGGGGAAATTATGTCTAGCTTCACTTTTACTCTAAATCTCTGACATACTTTATCCAAAGATGATGCTTTCCTTTGAGATTTTGAAATGATGATATAAAGAATATATTTTTTTTCAAATTCACTTTTCTAGAAAGTGTAAGAAGGACCTATTTTTATTCTTCAATTCTGACAAATTCTGAGATATAGTAAAGAGTGGTAAGAATAGAAAACAAAAACCCATAACTTAATAATAGTTATAAAACAATATTAAACAAAACAAAATACATTCAATAACTTTAATTTAATCCCACAATTGAGCTCAGAGTCAATATTTTCATAGATAGTATCATTTAGTTCTAGATGGGTAATAGCCTCATTTTTCAGTTGAGTAAAATGAGATTCAGACTTTAAATTACCCTAAAGCATAAGACCACACAGCTAATAAACACCAGAGCTGTACTTTAAATGGAAACTTGTGTTGCTCTAAACCTAAATTTCCTTTTCAGTACTGTGTTAAGAAAGAGTTTTGAAGAATCCTGTATTATTGGTTAAAGAGAGTGCAGAAGGGAATTGAGACAACGGCTTTACCAAACAGAGAGGACAGAGGGACAGCTCAATCTGTTAGTAAAAATACCCCATTTTTGATAGTTCCCCAAGGGTCAGGCTTCCCTTAAAATTAAAGCATGGTCATCTTTTAGTTTGGATTCCACAGGGAGGCTTAATAGAATTTTAGGGAGCAGAGTTGGGGATGTTTGTGCCAACTGTAGGAAACTGCATCAACCACCTATTGTGTAACAAAACGTTCCCAACTCAGTGTCGTTAAACTTTTAATCTCACTGGCATATGTATCCAGCTGTGGTGGGCTAATGGGCCTCACAGGGTGGCTGCAGGTTGCAGGGTGGATCCAGGTTTACTCCAGATACCTTTCCTCTTCCTTGCATCGGTGCAAGCAAGCACATTGTTTTTGCTCTAACCATCTTTGCTAACCTCTCATTGGTCAAAGCCGATCACATGGCTGAGCCTCAAGGTAAAGGTCCTCCAGTAGTTGGAATTACAAAGTCAGGAGGGGTAAAGAATTGAGGTCAGTAAAATAAAGAACCACAGAGACTAGGAAGATTCTTAAAACATATAAGAAAAACAGCACAAAATCCTAAAAATTAAAGGCATGAAATTGACAAAGTTTAATTTTGCTTGGGAGGTTATCCCAGGAAAGCATAGTATAGACTCTGGGTAACTCAGGACCTACTTATTTGAAACCTGCCATGGAATGAAGTCAGAAATGCGGTTCTTAATAAAAGTCAGACATGACCTATCATCTCAGGTTCCTATTTGCCTCATACACCATTTTGCTAGGTTGCAAACATAAAGAAAACAAGGATCATTTCTGTCTTTTTTCCCCCCGACTTTCCCCCTACTTAATTCAGTGCTTGTCACATAATGGGTGTCCCACAGTTCTTTACTGAATGAATAAACATGAAATATGGAAGCTCTATTGCAGGGACATTTTAAGTTGTTTCCTTTTCCTGTGGCTTGTATTTAAAAATCTGGATAATTGGGCATTAGCAAGTTAGGGTTGAACTGGGATCTAGTATAAACACGAGTTCAAAATATGTCTCCCTTTTAGATCAGAGACCTCACAGTTTGTTGAGCATTAATCAAGAATTAACCCAGGAGAAAACTGTGTGGGGAAGGTGTGGTCTCAAACGGATTCAGAGAAGAGTTAAAAAGAAAAAAAAAAAAAATGGATAGCGAGCACTCTTCCAGATTGAAGAAACATCCAGGGACTTCCTTTTACAAACCAGATGGCAGCCTCCAGCTGGCTACCCTAGAGATACTGAAATTGGAAGACTCAGTATCCAAGCAGACACGCCCACCTGCAGGTCTGTAGGAGGCCTGGGATGCTATGGCTTGTAATTACCTCCCAACTGAGTCTTTGTGTGGTCACATAGCTGGCAGAGCTGAAGCTGCTGTAGCATTTTCTGTATTAATTTGAAATTGCCTTGGGCCATATTATTTTATGGATGTAAAGACATAATGCTGGTTAAATCAATATTTAGGCCCTGTAAAAAAAATGTTTCCCCCCTTGGATAAAATGATGTTGGTGGTGGGGCGGAGGTAAGGAAGTTGCAAAAAGACTTCTAACACTTTTAGTTACCATTGGCGGTGATATAACTTCACTTACCTTTTTGGGGAGCAAATTGATGATGATTATCAAAATCTTAAATGTGCATGAAATTTTGCACCAGCAGGGGTCTTTCCATGAGGGCCTCATGGGTCATGTTTTAACACAACATAAGCAGGTTGTGTTCATCAGCTTTTTTTCCACTGTGACAAGTACCTGACATAAGCAACTGAAAGGAGGAAAATTTATGTTGGTTCACAGTTTCAGAGGTGTCAGTTCATGGCCAGCTGGTGCCATTGCTTTGGATCTGATGTGAGGCAGAACATCATGGTGCAGGGCATGGCAGAGGAAACTGTCTGAACTCATGGCAGCCCACAAGTCTGGGGGCTAGAAAGAGGGGAGGGACAGGCTGGGGAAAAGATATAGTCCCCAGGAGCACATCTCTGGTGGCCTATTTTCTCCAACCATGCCCCACCTGCCTATAGTTTCCACCTTCTTCCAGAAGTCCATCAAATGGATTAATCCACTGATGAAGTTAGAACCTTTATTCCAATCACTTCCTGAAAGTTCCACTTCTGAACACTGCTGCATTGGGGATAAAGTCTTCAACACATGAGCTTTGGGGGGAAATTCCAGATCCAAGCCATAACGTCTGTCCACATCTTAAGAACAAAAGGAAGTTTTTATAATGTTTTAAGGCAAAAAGGGCTAGATGGTGAGATTGGTGGTTTGATTGGATTTCTAGTTCATAAAGGTAGCAAATGAGAGATAATTGTAGAAGTTTAGGTGAGATAAGGTGGAGGCTTGGACTGAAGTGGTGGTAACAAATGAAAAAGAGGGGTACATTTGAGTGAATTTGGGAACCAAATTTACCAGGACTTGGTATGTCAAGGAAGACAGCTCAGTTTTTATCTGGGTGGATGATGATTCTGTTCATTCATGGTTTTGCTTTTAGGCTGGGCAAGATTAAGCAGCCATTAATAACGATAAATCGATCTTTCAAATTATTCAGACATGGATAATATTACTGAGAATATCATATTATAACAGTATTTTATAATATGTTAACATCTATGTATCTATCTACCAATTTTTAAATGCTTTTGTGAAGTAGGCATCAAGCTAAATAACAGTGTTCATCTCTAGTGTATGGGTGGAATTATAGGGTACTTTTAGCTTCTCTTTTATGTATATAATTTTATTTCATTTAATTTCTCTTACAAACATGCTACAATTTAGAAATATTCCAGTGGCTGACTACAGGGAAGGCAGAAAGACTGAGGGCTGAGTATTTAAAGGTCAGTACTTCCAGGGACCTAAGGGAGGCTAAGAGAATGCAGACTGAAGACCACAGCCCAAGCCCAGAAGACAGAATCTATAAGGGCAGCCAGTGAAAACAAGTGCAGCTTTGGAAGAAATTCCAGATGCTTTTACCTGGGCTAAACAAATCCCTGGTATAAAGTGACAGTGTCCGGCCTGTATGATCCAGTGCAGTGCAGTGAGTATCGTGCAGATGTAGGGCTGCAGCAGTCAGTCTGCAGGAGGGTGGCCATGAATCTCTGGTGCGTGAAATGTTCAGAAAGGGGAATAAAACCTAGGCTGGCAGAAATGAAAACTTGAAAGGCTTCTGCAGGTTATTTTCCTGTTCTATTTCTCTGAACTTCTACCCATCCCCACATGGAGCCACAACCACAGAGACATCCCTACCCATCAGTAAGACCGATGCTTGTTTAAGGATGCCTGCAGTTAGCCCAAATGTGAGATGGTTTAATCCTCTAATTATAGATGACTCCAGTAGCAACAGGCGCTCTGAGCCCCCAGCCAGGATCACAAGAGACACAATCCTGGCTCCTTCAGGTAAATCCTGCGATTACCCAGCAGAGGAAAAGGGTGGGATCTGAAGGGTTCTTTATTGAACCCCACATGGGCACTGGCTCTCTGAAGCCTGTCTTCACAGGCCCCATGTGGCGCCCATCAGCTCAGTCTGTTCACCCTGACAACCAACTTGTGGTGCGAGTTGCAATTAATAACACTCTCGTTTTTGGCCCTGAGTATTTAATGCAGCAGGGCACGGTGTATCCTGTTGGCTTGAATGGAACGCCAGCACTTACCCAGCTGTGAGAATTTTTAAGAGTTACCTTTGTGCCTCAGTTTCCTCCACTGCAAAATAGATACTAATACCAGCACCTCCTTCATATGATTGCTGTGAATATGGAAGGAGTTGCTTCTGAGACACTTCCTCTTAGTGCCTGCAAAGAGGGAGCCCTCAATGAATGGTAATCACTTTTATTTGTTATACTTTGATTGGGGCTAGAAGTCCTCAGAGTAAAACAATTCCATACTAACTTTTTCCATACCAGTATTTGAACACGTGGTGAGAGTTCTCTAAGGTTTTTGGAAATGAGGAATATAAAGTGTTTCTTTGAGAATGAAACAAAAAGATAAATACATTATAGATCAACACAAGGTGACCTCAGAGTGATGGGACAGCATGCTCCCAGGCAAGCAGGGATGGACTCTAACTAATCATCCATCCATTCATTCATTCATTCATTTGTTTAATGACTTTTGAGTGCCTACTATGTCTTAGACATCAGGCTGGGTGTTAGATGTAAATTGGGCCCTGATCCTTGCCTTCATGGAGATTACCAACTAGCTGGGGAAATGGACCATAAGTGAGAATAAATGAATAGATACATTATCATAATGAGTTGATTATAAAGTGTTATAAAGAAGAATAGAGGGCACTGTTAGAGGGAGTGTGGCTGTATAGTATTCCACTGTATAATTATACCATACACTAGTTTACCATTCTATTGTTGATGGACACTGTTTTTTTAAATGATAATGAACAATGCTGCAATGAGCATTATTATTTGCATATTCTGGTGCACAGAGTCCATTGTGAGAAGCTGTAATTTTTTAGGAATTTGTCCACTTAATACCACTGTCAAGGTTTTTGGAACTGTGTTCCCTGGATATATGCAATAAAGGAGTACCTTTTCTGTGGAGAACTTAAGAACAATAATCAAACCAATGAAAATGGCAACAATTCCAAATAACTACCCTGGCTCAAATCTTTTGTTGGTTAATTTCTAAAACAATGGCTAAGATTTTTTTATTGCATTTTCATAATATATGTAAATTTTACATCTATAAAACATATACATATAGTAATATAAATAATAATAAATTATAAAATAAAAAATTAAGTACATGTAAACATAAACACATTCTTTAAAACATTCTCTTTTATGTGAAAGTTAAATGTTAAATTGTACAGTTAGCTCTTGACATATGGGCTTGGCTGCAACCTTCGTTTTGAAAGTAAATTGGTATTAGACCGGAATTATTAGTGCTTGCCTGCGTTGGTCTGATAATATCTCTCTAATATCTCTCACCCCTGATTACTACATGTTCCTGAGTTAAATAGTAGATTAGAATTGAACAAGAGCACATTAATTGGAAAAACAAAGGCATGAAGCTTGAATTACAAAACTTCTGACATTTTTGGTGACTATTTGGAGCTTTCAAACATCTGTAGAGGCATTTGAAAGTGACTAGAGTCGATCCCAGAGAAAGTAAAGCATGGACGGTGTTGCCATTTCTGGAAAGGATTGTGAGGTGCCATTTTTATAAATCCCAGCCAACCTTAACATTGTCTTTGGAACTTTTTGTATTGACTTGTTTCTTTGTTCCTTTAGATGAAAAATACTTCTGAAAATTAAAATAAATTTTAAAAAGTATTTTTTGCTCAACTCTGAGTGAAGATAGATCGACACATCTGGTTAGACTGTGAGCAGATCAACTGTGATGAAGTCATTAACAAATTTGCAGAGGTTCAGGCTCAAAAAAAGGAATTGTGATACTCGTATTCATTACTGTGACTGATCAATATGTAAGTACAGGTATTTTGCTGTTAAAAATACATTAACGCAATTGAAATGTATTAATCTACTGATTTCTTTCATCCCTTTAAAAATTTTTTTAAAAACACCTTTTTTTGATGTATTTGTGATGACTAGCACATCAAGGTTGATAAAAGACAAAGTGTTCAGAAAATGTTTTTTTCCACATTTTTATTATTTGATTATATGCTTATTCTTTTTTTAAAAAATAGTTTTTAAATTGTAGGTGAACACATACCTTTATTTTATTTATTTATTTTTATGCAGTGCTGAGGATTGAACCCTGTGCCTCCATGGGCTAGGCAGGCACTCTACCACTGAGCCACAGTCCCAGTCCCTATACATTTATTCTTGAAAATAATTTTGTTGAAAAGAAGAGGAGGGTGTTAAAAATGATTTTCTCTGGGTGTCAAATACACCATGCATGCCACTGTAACCATTTCATCTATATTTTCAAACATATAAGCATTAACCGCTTGTAACTTTCTCTTATGTGTTTAATGTCTTAAGCATCTTAACTGAATTATAGCATCATTACTTTGCTTGGTTATCTGTGCCATTTCTTGTCAATCCAAAGAATCAACTTTGGCTTTGTTTCCTCTCTCTTGTATGTTTGTCCTCTGTTTCATTGATTTCTGCTGTTCCTACTCCAAGTTTGCCCCCATTTTATTACCAACATTTGTAGACATTGCTTTTTTATGAATAGAAGCATTTTAAGGCTAATATTTCACACAGATTTCAGTGTATGGTGTATTTTTAATTTTTTTTAGTTGTAGGTGGACACAATACCTTTATTTTGTTTATTTATTTATTTTTATGTGGTGCTGAGGATCGAACCTAGTGCCTCACATGTGTGAGGCAAGTGTTCTACCACTGAGCCACAACCCCAGCCCCCAGTGTTTGGTATTTTAAAACTGTTATTTACCTCCAATTGTTTTAAAATTTCTATTTAAAATTTTTTTATGACATATGGTTATCATATACCTATCTTAATTTCCAAATATTTGAGAATTTAAAAATTATTGTTTTAGTGTTGTTGATGACTTAATTTCACTGTGGTTCAAGAACATACTGTGATCTCAGTCCTCTGGTCTATTTTCTTAAGTGTATATCTATATCTGCAAAAAATTATATATTCTGCAATTGTTGAGCATAGTATTCTTTGTATGTTCATTTCATTAATCCTGCTTTTTTTCAAGTCTTTTATGTATCACTGATTTTTTTATCAATGTATTTTATCAATCACTTAATGTTGAAATCTCCCTAAATGTGAATATTTATTTTTCATCTGTTATTTTAGTTTTTATATTATATATTAAGATATGCAATTAAATGCACATAGATTTAAAGTTATTTCATTTTATTCATTAATTGACTGTTTTTATTGTTTTGAAGTAATAGTTTTAAGTCTAGGAATTTTTTTCTCCTTAAATTCTATTTTGTCTGATATTAATATACCTGTATCATATTTCTTGTTATTAACATTTTATGCTATCTCTAACTTTCAGTTTTTCTATATATATTTATATATTATGCATTTTTTGAAAGCAGCATATAGTTAGATTTCATAGTTTTCTCACCTAATTTTTTCTTTAATTGAAGCATAATTGGCTTGTATTCATCATAATTACTGACATTTTATAATTTTTATTTTACGTATGTTCTATATCAATTTTATGTTTGTTCTTCCCTTTTTATTTTTTGCTATTTTTGTTCTATTCCCTTAATTTTGGCTATTTTTATATGTTCTATTTATATTCTTATAGAAGTTACTCTTGAAAATTATAAAATGAATGTTTAAATTATGAAAGAATGAAGCTAATAAATTTTATTCATGTTTTTAGAACACTGTTATAACTGACTAATATGTTATTTCTGTTGGGTAATAATGCCTATTTATTTTTAACCCTTTTAGACATAATTATTACTTCTTTGTACAATCAATATTCATTTACAATTTCCATATATTTTCATTCATTTTCACCTTCTTGTATCTTAGACCTTCAATTTGGGATCACGGCTCATAGAATGTTCTTTAGCATTTGAATCAGAGAGCTTGTACTAATGATGAACTTTTAAAGTATTTTTCTGAAATGTCTCTATCTTCTATCTTCAAAGTTTTTTTTTTGCTGGATATAGAATTGTAAGTTGCAATTTTTTCCTTCAGGAGTTTGAAAAGACATTCCATTGTCTATTAATTTCCATTGCTGATGTTCAGAAGTCAGTTGTCAGTTTAAGTGCCTGTAATCTCTCCATTTTCATTTATAGAATTTATCTAAGGATTGAATTTCTTTTATTTATCCTGCTTAAGATTCTCTGGGAGTTTTGAATTTGTGGATCATTGTCTTTAATTACTTCTGAAGATTCTTAGTCATTTTCTCTTCATAACTTATCCTCTGAACCCTACTCTTTCTTCTGTTCTGAGTTTTAAATTTTGGTTATTTTAATTTTTAACTTTAGAAGTTCTTACTTTGTTCTTTCTTAAATTTCCTATGACACTCTTTATAGTCTTCTCTTTCCAGTAGTTATTTCCAAGTTTTTCCTTTCTATTTTTAAACATGAATAACGATGGTGGGCGCAGTAGTTTAAAAAAATTATGTGAGATGACTGTAATATTTGCAGTGTGTGTATATCTATTTCTAGTGTTTGTAGTCTTTTATTTCTTCTATGTATTCATATTATCTTGCATTAATATATTCCTGTTAATTTCTGATTGCTTGGTGGTTATTGCTTTTCAAACATCATCTATGAAGGTTTCTTAAGGGCTAGAATAGTTGTACTCACCTACAGAGAGACTTTGTGTATGATGGCCTGTAGCAGACACTGTTGTCTCACTTAAATTCTCTTCAGTTTTTCTTGGTAGTTCTCTGTGTTTGTCCTCCAGCATTCTAAAAATGCTTTGCTGCTAATTGTTGGTACCTATAACATTCTTCAGAGGAATGTCCTTGGACTATTGGTTCTACCATGTCTATGAAATAGCTAGAAGTTTTGGGGAGTGCATCTGGTTAGAGATGCCTGTAGCCAAACACCTATTACTACAGGAATATCTGAGACTTTACATTCTCTCAGGGGAGCTTATAGAGAATGACTGATTGGTATAGGAGTACAAAAGTCCATTTCTGTTGCTTAGAGATGGGGGAACCATCATGTGAAATTTTACTGCAGGATCAGGCTGAAGCTGGGATTCACCTGAGTTTTCTCTCTAACTTGGATTCTTCCTTTTTCACATCACCTTTACATTTTAGTAGATCTTTAGAAAATTTCTTGCACTGAATCCTTTCTCAGGGTCTGCATGAAGAACCTGATTGCAGGTAAGCCTATCTATTTGTAGCTACACCCTAGTAGAGATGGCTTCTTTGATTTTATTTCCTCTTCTGATCTGCTTAGAAAGGCAGCTCTTTCCACCTTTCCCATTGGGCAGATCAAACTAGGTCTGATTTCTCTCTTTTCCCAGAAGGTGTATCTTTGTAGGATCATAAGTTAACAAGAAGAAGGCCTCAAGGAAGACTCTCTCCCTGGATTAATTTGGGATTCTGTCTCTTTCTGTCTCTGTATTTCTCTCTCCAGGCCCAAACATTGATCCAGAAGACAAGTATTTGTTATACCTGCAATTGCCTCTTCGATGCTCTGTAATGCTCTTAATATTGTTTGGTTACACCTTGAGTACGTTTCCCAGGGTCTCTTGCAGTAGGTGGGACCTCTGATGCATGGCTGGTGAAACATGGGCAGAATTGACAGATGCCTCATCCAAACCTGGCCCCTCAAAAACTTCTTTGTGATCCTTTGTGCATTTTATTTCCACATCCAGCTGGATGTGGATGACTCTGAGGCTCTAGGAGTGACAGGCACAATAGACAAAAGAAACTTTTCTAAATTACTATGTGGAATCAAATTACCTCCCCAATCCTCATTATGAGATGATGATGATGATGATGATGATTCTAGTTGTTAATGGACATTTATTTTATTTATTTTTATGTGGTGCTGAGAATCAAATCCAGTGCCTTACACATGCTAGGCAAACGCTCTACAACTGAGCCACAATTCCCAGCCCCATCATCATCATCATCAGATTATTATGGGAATAATAAATAAATATTCATTGCTGAAACCACTAGAAATTTAGGATATTTATTACAGCAATTACAAAATCCTGAATGATACACCTGAATATTTTTTGTCACTGGTGATTTTCCTTGTGTCACCTTTCTTAACTCTAACCTTCTGATTTATGAAACAATTTATTCATTCAACACATTTATTTATGTCAGCCACTATCATAGGCACTGGTGATACAGTAGTAAATGAAAAGTAGTTGCTTTTCTCATAGGACTTACAGTTTACATTTTTTTTTGTTATGGCAGAACCTTTCTTTCTTACTAACCTATGAACATTGAATAGATTTATCAACCAATGAAATGTAATCTTCCTTTTTTCTTTCTAACAGGTATTTTCTTCAATCTAGTACCATTTTCTCTTTTATTTTTAGCTATTTTAATTCTAATTTAACTTTAGCTTAATTTTTAAATTTTAGCTACTTTAAAAATTAGGCAGGATGGAGAATTTCAGAAGAATGAAACTATTTCCTCTGTTTTACTTCACTGAGGGTGCGTCTACTTCCAATGTATCTCGTTTGCCTCTTTATTATTCCTTTAGTTATGTGATGTCTCAATTTATTATTTTTCTTCTTCTTTTTTTGTCTTGACACAATTCCATAGGCTTTGATGTTTGAAGGTATCACTGCTTTGGATAATTATTTTATTTCCTTTAAATAGATTACTTCTAAAAGAGCAGTTTTAGGTTCACAGCAAAATGAGCTGGAATCACAGAGACATACACCCTCTGTCCCCACGTGTACACAGCCTCACCACGATTAGCATCCTGAACTGGTGTTATAATCGATAAACCTACATTTATCCATCATTATCTCCCAAAGTACTTAGTTTGCATTCAGGTTCATTCTCAGTGTTGTGCCTTCTATGGGTTTTGGTCATTATAAAATGACATGTATCTGCCTTTATTATAGGGTCATGCAGAATAATCTCAGTGCCCTTCAATAATTTTACAAACCCTCTGTGCTCTGCCTAATCATCTCTTCCTGCTCCTTAATCCTTGGTAACCATAATCTTTTTTTATGTGTCCATTGTTTTATCATTTCCAGACTGTCACATAGAGTCATACATGATGGGGCTTTTTCAGATTGGCTTTTTTTGTATTTAAGATTCCTCCGTGTTTTTCCATGTCTCTACCGCTCATTTCATTTTTTGCACTGAATAATAGTCTGTTGTCAGGATATTCAGCAGTTTGTCCATTCATCTGCCAAAAGACATCTTGGTTGTATTCAAGTTTTGGCAACTATGAGTAAAGCAGCTATAAACATCCACATGCAGGATTTTGTGTGGACACAAGTTTTTAACTCATTTGGGTAAATACCAAAGAGCACCGTAGCTGGATCACATGGGAGGAGTGTGCTTAGCTTTGTAAGAAACTGCTTATCTATCTTCCAGTGTAGCTGTACTGTTTTGTATTCTCAACAGCAATGAATTGGAGTCCCTATTATTCCACACCCTCACCAGTGATTGGTGATGTCAATGTTTTGGACTTTGGCCATTCTAATGTAGTAGTATCTACATTCTAACAAAGTGGTGTAGTGGTATCTCATAATTGCCTCCATTTGCCTTTCTCTCGTACTGTGTAATATGGGGCATTTTTTTTTCATATGCTTATTTGCTTGCTGTATATCTTTTTCAGTGAAGTGTCTGTTCAAGAATTTGGCCTATTTTTAAATCAGGTTGTTTGTGCTTAAGGATAAAGATAGTATGAAAGTAATCACGAAGAATTGTTCAGAGAGGCAAATATGAATGATCAGCCTAGTGATTTTTCTTTTCTTTTTCTTTTTTTTTTTTTAGTTGTAGTTGGACACAATGCCTTTATTTTGCTTATTTATTTTTTATTGCGGTGCTGAGGATCGAACCCAGGGCCTCGCCCATGCTAGGCGAGAGCGCTCTACCGCTGAGCCACAACCCCAGCGCCCAGTGATTTTTTTCTTTAAACGACACCAAACACCTTTCTTTCTCCTTGAGCAATGGGGGACACTGAATCCTGATGACATCATGAGCCCTGAATCAAGCTAAACTGAGGACTTTTCAGTAAAGTGGTCTCATGAAGTCCTCATGGAAAGCCAGCTTGGAAAGGTATGAGAGCACCTATCCCTTTCTAACTAGATTCTACTGTGTTACCTCTCGCTTAGGAGAACATGGAAAATGTGCAGGAGAAATAACCTGTGGGGGAAATTGCATGGTTGCAAGCCTACCCTCAGCCTCCCAGATGCATTATCTATGTCACATCAGGCAGTTACAGGCTTGGAAATTTATGAACCAGTGGTCAAATGCAACCAGGTCCTGGTTCTATTGCTCATTGCTTTCCCTCAAAGACCTCAGTCTCTTCTTCTGCAAAATAGAGATTCTTAACACTACAGAGCCAAGATCCTCACTCAGATTTGGGATTTGTGACCTCAGACTTAAACTCCAGTAGACAGACTTTATGCTTTGTCTCTAAGGTGCCTACTAGCTCTCAATATAATCAATAAAATGTTTTGACAATTTTTAGACAATATCAGAGTCCCACCCCCTACAACTTCCCTCCTCCCCCCATATAATGTTGAATATATTCTTTAAATAAAACTTCTTCAATTATTTTCTTTTAAGGTTTTATTAGTTTTTTTTTTTCCTGGTAAATTTTCTGTGGAGGAATTGAGTCTTTCTTAGGAAAAACCAGAGTGCTTGGGCAGAGTGAAAAGCAAGGAAGTGACACCGGCTTGATGTCTACACAGCACACATGCACACCAACGGGGAATTGAAATCACAATTTCAAATGGAAAAATGTTGGCTTTCTTTAAAGTCCAACATCTTGGCAAGAGCTCTGATGGCCGCTGTGTCCCTCTTTACCCTTCTTGTGATGGGCAGCCCAGGGTGTCGTCTCCTGTGAGAATAAAATCCAGGTTTTAGGAGAACCTTCTTAGTCTGGTACAAATGCAGCTCTAACCACTGCTGTGCCTGCCAAGGAGACAGGTGCATCACCTAACCTGGGCTGGGGTTTTGCTGCTCAGTTCTTTACCTAGCTGTGGTCAGTCCAGTCAACTCTAGGAAAGTGGACATCTTATTGGGAGTTCTACAACCTTCCAAAAGAGGGTGATCTTGGAAGAATCACTGTAATCTAGATTTTCCTCTTTTTCCTGAAGATCCTCCTTCTTAGTGATTATAAGACCTGGGGAGGGGGGAGGAGAAGAGGAAGGAGAGAGGGAGAGAGAGAGAGAATGAGAATGAATGGGTACACTCACTTAAGAAGAGGCTTGGACCATGGCTGATTTGAAATATTACTAACCTTGCATTTTCAAATTTGATGCACAACAACCAAGATGCTAATACTTTCCTTAGTTTAGAAAAAAAAATCCTTTCACCCATCTCTTCTAGCCGAAGATTAGGAGAGAGGCTTTAAGAAGATTTAAAAAAAAAAAAAAAAACTCAACTTCTGAGCAGCGGAAAAAATGGTTTGTGATTCAGGGGCTTCGGGCAATTCATCATGGAAATTGGGTTTCTTAGCAGACATCGTGTGAATCCTTTCGTCCCTGTCAACTTTTTAATACATTACATTGAGAATGTAAATCGTGTTGGTGAGGGGGAGCGAAGGAAAAAAGGGAGCAAGAGAAAAGAGAAAGCTTCCTCATTTTGGATTTAGAAGGGAGGAAGCATGAGGCTTGTAATTCATATTAACTAAATAATAAAAAAATCTGTATAAATATATGATATGCAGGTATATTCTGGGGAGGAAGTAGGAGAAGTGAGACAGTAAAATTGAAATCGTTTTATCCTTTTGAAGGGTCTTTAATGGGTGCTTCTTGTAATTTATTTTTATTTTTTAGTTTTTCTTCCTTTAGGTTTTTATTTTTTCGTTTGCTATAGAAATCAAATTATCCCTCTGTAACACCCCTCCCTTTCCTAAAAAAAAAGCAGAGGACAAAGGCTTGGGGCTAGGAATTCCACGATTAGGGAACAGAGAGGGAAGGTAATTAAATACTTCATTAACAGGGAATATTGGTGACCCAGCTGGAGTTTCTGCCCTACCTCTGTCAGGAGCAGGTGGAGCAATTGACTGGCTTCCTCACTATACAAGTTTTGCCCAGCTTCATTCATTGCCTGTATTAAAGGTGTTCCATGCCCTCTAATTCAGTGGTTCACAACACTCAGGGTTTTGAGGGATAAGATTAGTTGGTGCATTACTTGTTGGTGCCATGAGCAAAATCTCATAGTCATTTTGGCCCCCATATGGGTTGACCTCACCAAAGTTCACTGCAGAATTTCTTTTCTATTCTCCTTTCTAGTTTTTCTGGGTCTCTGGTCCTTTGGAGGAAGTTTCAATCTCAATCATTCCTTAATGCAAAGGTTCAGCTGCACTGATCCCCACCAGAGCCAAAACTGGGTGTTTCTTTGTCTCCCTTGACTCCTGAGTTCAGGCAATGCCTGTTCTCTAGTGGTTTCCTAAGACTGAGTGTATGGGTGAGAAAAAAATTGAGCTTGGTGTCTGATGTCTTTATTTTTCCCTTTTAATTTATTGGGGGGGGGGGTTAGTTATTTATAGAACTATAGGTTGCAAATCTTTTCTCCTTAGATTATTAACAACATTGCTTTACTGTTCTCTAGCCTTCAGTTTTGTTCTTGGAGAGTAGGTTGTTTCTTTGGATTTTTATTCCTTTGACTACAATATGTTTTTTTTTCTCCTTTTTCTCTCTCTTTGGGATATTTTAGGATGTTTTATTTTACCCAATACCCTAAAATATTATGATGAAGTATTCCTTCATTGTGCTGGATGCTCAGTGATTCTTTTTAATCTGGAAACTTAAGTTTTTTACTTGCATATTTTCTCTGAGAATATATTCTATTTTTATTCCATTGCATCTGGATATCCTGACTTAATTCTCTAATTTCCTCATTATTTCTCTCTTATTTTGAGTTCCTTATCTTTTGCTGTACTTTCTGGGTCCCTTTATTACAGATCTGGCAGTCTGGGCTCATTTTCTCCTAGATCACTACAGCTTGTTCCTGAGTTGCTGGTGGGTGAGGATGCTTGGGATTGGAGTCAAGGTGGGTCTCAGTTTCAGGGACTCTGCCGATGCTTTGAACACTGAGAGAGCATCCAGGAGGGACTTCTTGGAGCAACTAGGTGCCCCTAGTGATCTGGTCTCTTTTGGGTCTCTTTTGCTGCTTAGGAAGAATTGGTGTTAAGGCCCAGGATCACCTGGCAGAATGCATAGGGGTATGCTGAACAATTCTGCAGAGGTGATCTATTTCAGGGTTCATCTTCCCTCTCCTTGGTGAAATTTCTGCCCACCCCAACCCAGCCCAGAATGCAGTTGAATTAACAACAAATAAAGGCTAACACTGGAGATCTTTGTATTCTCTACAAATTGTTAAAAGTTTCACGTGAAAAACTTAAAAGTGATCACAGGAAGTTTTGGGGGCAAAGAACATTCTAAACTCTCCCCTTCCCTGAGACCTTAACTGGGAAAATGAATCGGGTAGGGAAGGAGTCCACGTAGGTGACAAAGAAGGGAAGAAGGGATTGTGGCAGCTCCCGGCAACAGCCAGAGTAGCATCTTGATTTCATAAGCCCCATTTCAGCATAAATTATCTCATTTTAGCTTGTCAATTTGGATAATCTTGGCCCCGGAATGGATTCAGGGGGTCTTAAATGATCTGGTTCGGCTCTTCACAGAGTCTGAATTTGCAGATAATTGCACGAGCTCTTTTGGCTGTGTAAACTTGTTATCAATTGCCTTTTTAAAAGTCAGCACTAAAATAATCATTCCCATGAGCAAAACCCATTACAAACCTTAAATTCAGGAGCATAAACACATTTCAGTGCTGGGGAACAAATGTGCGAGATTTCATCATTGCTCCATCTGCGAGAGCTTAAGAGGAGCGAGTGAGGCATTAGGAGGGTCCCCTGCATGGCAGCGCCTCAGGCCTGAGCTGGGAGTTGACAGGCTCAGCTAGGAATCAGACACCTTCAGGAGGCCTTGGACTGGGAGCCCTGGGCATCTCTCACATGTCCCATCCCGTGCAGCCTAGTGGGCAGAGATGCAGTGGCCTCGTGTGTCACCATGAGTTTGAGGCCAACCCTGTCCCCATCTCCTGCTTCAGCATTTCCCCAGGTCAAGTCCCCTGATGTGTGCCTTTCCCTCATCCTCTCTGACAAGGACCTCCCCACTGAAAAGTAGAACCTTAAGATCAGACGGAGGAAGCAATCGATGGGGTCATGGAACATGGTGGCCAAACAGGCTGGGGCCTGGGTTCCTGCTACTTGGACAGCTCCATTGTTCTGGGACCCAATTTCCCCATCCTTCCTCCAAAAAAAGGGTATCAATACCAATTCTGTGGGCTTTCAGAGTTGCCATAAAAATTAAACTTGAAAATTGAAATTATTTTATAAATAGAAAAATATGTAGAATATTTATAATATTAATGTCAATGTAAATCATCATCTCAAGGTAGGAAGGGGCCCCGTCTCAGACTAAAATTTGGTTTGTTGAGTTTTCAAGCTGCCCAGAAGATGTGTATCACAAACCCTTGAAGTCCCACCTGGTCTCATGCTAAAGTCTTTGTTCATTCTTTTTTGTTTTTTTTTTTTGCTTTGATCTTGCTGCTTATGGGCAATGGGTAATTTATGATATCCATTTAGGATAATACAATTTATAGAATTTAAAGACAGGCCATGTCCCTTGTCTTCATAATTTTTTTTTCCTGTGAGGGGACAATGTACCACTTTGTTCTCCATGTTTCCCCTTGAGCTGGAGCTCAGGTGGACCACCCCAGCCCCCTCTTCTGTTCTCAGCAATGGCTCTTCAGACAACTACCTTCAGAGTTCTTGGTGTTCATTTATTTTCCATCTTCCAAAATGCTCTCAGAATATGAGCTATTTCCCCAGGAGGGAATTCCCTCAACTCCCTGCCTGTCTGCCGAGGCCATGGGGTAGAACAGTGAAGAGGCCAGAGTGGTTGGAATGGAGAAGAAAAGGGGAGGACAGAGAAGTCAGGGCCTGATCAGAACACGTCACAGTGAGGACTGTGGCCACAACTTACTGTGATGGGATCCCTTGCAAGGTTTTGAGCGTGGAAAAGCAAAATTTTGATTTAAATTTCAGCAGCTTACACAGCTCACCTTGGCTGCTGTACTGAGAATGGAGGTAGAGAAACAGATCAGAAGAGGCAGATCTGCTAGGAGTCTGGTGTAACAATGTAAGTGAGCAATGGTGGTGGACCTCTCTCGTCCAACTGCTTGCTGTACATATTCCCTTGAGTATCCCACAGTTATTGAAACATCATCATATCTCCAATGGACTTTCCCTGGAACCACCTGTTTTGTTTTAGGAGCAACATTGTCCTCTGAGTTTCCTTAAGCCTGAGACCTGAACACATCCTTGATTCCTCCCTCTTCCCTGAATTCCTACAAGTAATTGCTCCTAATGTCAGCAAGAAGATCCTACTGGTACTTCCTGGTCTTCATTCAGTTCCACTACTCCTCTCTGTTCTGGCTATTGCTGTGAGTCTACTCAAGGACCATTGCAGGAGTCTCCATTCTCATTTTTTTTTTTGAGAGAGAGAGAGAGAGAGAGAGAGAGAGAGAGAGAGAGAGAGAGAGAGAGAGAGAATTTTAATATTTATTTTTTAGTTTTCGGCAGACACAACATCTTTGTTTGTATGTGGTGCTGAGGATCGAACCCTGGCCGTACGCATGCCAGGCGAGCACGCTACTGCTTGAGTCACATCCCCAGCCCCTTCCATTCTCATTTTATCACTTCTATTCTCTGCCTCCTCCTACTCCAATCCTTTCTCCAGGACCTCTCCTGAGTTAACTTAACCTAGCCCTAAGCGTAACTCTAACCCTAATCCTAACCCTAGCCCTAACCCTAAACCTAATGCTTGCCCTAGCCCTAACACTAGTTCAAACTCTAACACTTACCCTAAATATAACCCTAGCTTTAACCCTAACCCTAACCCTAGCCTAATCCTAACTGTAACCATAGCCCAAATCCTAGCTCTACTCTATCCATTACCCTAACCATACCCTAAACCTAATGCTAACCCTAGCCCTAACCCTAACCCTAACCCTAACCATAGCCCTAACTCTAACCTTAACCCTTGCCCTAACCCTAAACCTAACACTAACCCTAGGCCTAATCCTCAACCCTAGCCCTAATTCTAACCTTAACACTAGCCTTAACACTAGCACTAACCCTATCCATTACCCTGAACATAAGCCTAACCCAAATGCTAACCCTAGGCCTAACCTTAACCCTATTGCTAACACTAATCATATACATTACTCTAAACCTAACCTGAACCCTAGACCTAACCCTATCCATTACTCTAACCCTAACCCTAACCCTAACGCTGATTCGAGCCCTAACCCTAAACCTTAACCTAAATTAAACCTTAACCCGGACTCTAACCCTAATAGTACACCTAGCTCTCAACCTGACCCTTACCCTAAACCAAACCCTTAAACTAGACCTAGCCATAAACTAACCCTGTACATATGCCCTTGAGTATTCCACAGTAATAATAAAAAAAAATGATAAAAAACAATAATAAAAAACAATAATAAACAAAACCTGAACTTCTTTGGCTCACTCTGTCAAGTCCCACCTATGCCAAGGGACCCATTTTTGTACAGTCACATGTTCTCCCAACACAACCCTACTCTGAGAACCCCAGTGAAGAACATAGCATTTACAAAAGGTTTCCTGGAACAGGGGGAGAAGGTGGAATCCCATCCACCTGAGCAAATCTTCCTAAAGATCCCCATGAGCACTTTCCTGTCCCCACATCAGCAGGCTGGCTTAGATCTTCTTTAACCTCTTTTTGCAAACAAAACCTAATGACAAAAACCAGACCTCAACAGTTGCTCGTCTCCCACCTCCTGATTCCCCATCCCCAATTGCAGGGGGGCCATGTTTCTGGATATCATGGATATCATGAGTCTTATCAGGATACTTCTCTGATTAAAAAAAAAAAACCACCACAAATTAAAACCCATTAAAAACCTTTTAATGGTTTCCTTCTGCTTCTGGGGATAAGGACCCATCTTAGCTTCAGATCCTACTTGGCCTGGTCTGCCCTTTCTTCCTTCTCCCCACACACCAGAAGTACTGAAGTCCCCATGAACAAGTCCATTTCTCTGAGTCTATACTTTACATGCTGCTGATTTCCCCTCCCCCTTTGCTTGTTCTTCAGAACTTTACTCAGGTGTTCCCCCCACCTGCGAAGTCTCCTATCTGCTGGCTGGGTTAGGGCCTTGTAAGGTTGCCCTGAACCCGTGTGCTTGTGGATTGTCTTTGCTACTTCATGAACTGTGGGAGAAGAGAAGCAGCGTCACCCTGATTGTTGGGTCCTCTGTGCCTGGCACAGGATGGGCCATGGATGAGAATGAACCATTGAATGAATAAAGTCAGACAACAGACAGGTCACCCTTCTAGACCTTCAAACGAAACCCCTGTTCTA
The DNA here is from genome assembly GCF_048772815.1 of Callospermophilus lateralis. Lineage (NCBI taxonomy): Eukaryota > Metazoa > Chordata > Mammalia > Rodentia > Sciuridae > Callospermophilus > Callospermophilus lateralis. The sequence continues at coordinate 123,071,103 of NC_135314.1, read as the reverse complement.
AAAGCGTTTAAATGGTCTTGTGTTTTAAAAAGCCATCTATGTCACTATAAAAAGTGAAGCACAGTGTGTTCCAGGGACACCTTGTAAACTAGCTTGAAGCTGGAAGTGACTGATTTGTTGCTAATATTGACCACAAGAATGGAGCAGGGGGCTATGGCTGCTGGTCTCAGCTATGCCAAAGAACTTGGCGTGGTAATAGGTGAACCAGGAAGGCTTGGAGTCCTCTATTTTGATAGAAAGAAATAGTTCTAAAACACTGGCTTGTGATGGTGAGATAATTATGTGTTATGCTTTCCATGTCTTTGTCCACATAACAGAAAGCAAAACTAAGGGTCATCCTCCAGAAATTGTGGAAACTGTTTTGGCTTTTCTTCCCTATTATTTTGATCTCTCAGAATGCAGAAACATGTAAATTCTGGAAATATTATTGATCAAGAACAGATCAGGTCCCAGACATTTTTGGGTAAATGATCTCCATGTCCTTCCTATATGCTGTCAAACATGTGGACTTTTGAAAACTTAGGATGTGAATAATTGTGGGTCTCCCGAAGACCTCTCTATTCTGGAGAGGAAATTCTCGGCCTATTGTAATTCTTAATAGCCTCTCTGCAGATTTCTCTTCCCCTCCAAATTATTCATGCTTTCGTTTCCTCCTTACATCTTTCTTCTAGCCTTATCCTCACTCAGGTCCAGCTTCATCATTTGTGGGGGCCTGTGCAAAAATTATTAAGACATCAAGAGTGACCATAACAGAGCATTAAACCAAGGGTAGGGCCCTTCTGAGTGCAGGGCACTGCACGCCTCTGCAGGTTGCATGCCCACGAAGCTGGCTCTGCCCTCAATCATTTCACACATTTACTGAAAGAATTCTACAGGCCAGACTCTGTGCTCAACACTGGGGATCAAATAAGAACATGATAGGGTTTCAGTCTCTAATAATAGTAATAACAAGAAATACAGTGATGATAATGGCGATGAAGACAAAACCCAGCAAGCATGACTGAGCACTTATGGGCCAGGTCCTATTCTAAGTGCTTTTTATGAATCACATCATGCTTCTTTGCACTGTTTTAAGATGTAGGATCTGGCTCAGGGAGGCTCTCTCATGTATACCTCATCTTGGCAGTGGAATTGGTTCTTAAACCCAGGCTGGTCTCTTTTCTGAGCTCTTGGACATTGGTAAGTTCATATAACCTCTTGCCCTCTCTCAAACTAGTCCTCATCTCTGGTTGTCTGAGGTTCTCTAGAAAGTTCTGGATATTTTCCTTTAAGGCGTCTCATGTTCTTAAAGCCCACAAATACCCCTTCCTAACATTCTCTGTGGACCCACCTCTATTAGTCCACCCCTGAGATTGTGGCTTCCTTTGGGCCCCTCTGGATGGTGAGCCCAACTGCAGAAACATCTAGCTTGGTTGGCATTCATGCGATGCCTCTGCTACTACCCAGTATTCTATTTTTTGCCCTTTTTGTGGTTCTGGATACCTTCTAAGTGGTGGCTTTATTGAGGTGAGTTCCAGTAGAATGTCTACTGCCTTGCTCATGTCATTTGGGCCATCTCAAGCCATGTGCATGCTTTTCAACAACTTCTGTTCACCTTCAGGGATGGGTAGAGCCCAGCTGATGTATGTCTCCAGATTTCTGCCTTATGCTTTCTCTGGAATACCCTCCCACTCTCTTTCTTGAACACTTGCATACGTGAAGGATACATCCCTGTGAGATCACTTTTACATTTATACTGCAAAATCCCTGTTCAAATATTGGGATAAAATATTCCATGACAAGAGATACAGAGGCTTTATAAAAGACTTTCTGGAAGAGTTGATGTTAGAAACAGCTTAACATATGCAGGTTGCTTGGGTAGCAAAGAATGCAAATTTGAAATAATACCTATCCAGCAGCTACTGCTGGAAACACCTAACTAGAGGGAAGATGTCTCTAGGAGTGGAGAAGAAAGCTACTTTCATTGAAGAATAGGGTGAGTCATGGAATTTTCACACTTTAGTGGCATGATGATTTTTCTTCTTTCTCTGCTTCTGCCAAATGAAAGAAAGGGAAGGAGAGTGAGGGGGAACTGGAGAGGAGGTACTTTTTCATTCTTCTGATGGTTCTTTCTCATAGTTAAGGGAGAAGATTGGGATGCAGAGAAGTCCCCAGCAATTGTAGGACCTGGCTCAGTGGGGATTTTGACATATACCCTTCTGAATCCTCAGAGATTTTTCTGAGGCTTTGATGGGACTTGAGTCCATGAGAAAATATAAGGTGAATTAAAAGGGGGCTGTGACAATAGAGTCCCATGCTGTATAACAATGTATTGACTCACAATGGACTGCATATATGACAGTGGTCCAATAGACTCTGATGGAGCTGGGATATTCCTGTCACTTAGCAGAATCACAGCCCTGGGACAGTCCTTCCAGAGCTATTCCAGAAGACAGCATTATCCTCATAGAGATGACAACTGCATGTGTTATTTCCCCTGAAGATCTTCCACTGGGACAAGATGTGCAGGTGGAAGACAGTGATATTGGTGATCTTGATCCTGTGTGAGTGAGTCTGCTAATGTGTGTTTGTGTCTTAGATTTTAAGAAGTAATTTTAAGGAGTAATATAATTTTTAAATAGGCTGTACTATATAGCTTAGGTATGTAGTATGTTCTAAATCTAGATTTGTGTTAGTTCATTCAATGACGTTTGCACAATGATGGAATTGCCTAATGATGCATTTCTCACAATATATTCCCATTGTTAAGTGATGCAAGATTATATGTTCTCTGAAGACAGCGCCTTACTATTCCTTCCTTAGCTGGTTTCACCTGATGGCCCTGTGCTGCTCATACCCTGGGGTTGGCCAACCCCCAGGAAGGATGTAAGAACCATCAGGCTAGGAAAGGAATTCTCTTCATGATCTTGTTGGCCTATGCTATTTATGAATTTTGTCTGACTACCTGAGATTCTGACTTGCTCCTTGTTCTGGTCTCTGGGAACTGCTAGCCCCTCAGTGTGTGTTGGGCATCTCTGGATCTTTGATTCAAAGCCTGCTCTGACCTTTGGTCATTTTACCAATTATTTCCACCAAAGTGCCAAGGACCAGGCTCTGCTGTAGTCAGTAGCAAAGGTGAGCCAGAAATGCACTGGAAGACATTGAAATTTATTTTTATTTTTATTTATTTTTATTTTTAAAATATTTTTTAGTGTTGACAGACCATTATTTTATTCATTTATTTATATGCGGTGTTGAGAATTGAACCTAGTGCCTCACATATGTGAGGCAAGCCCTCTACCACTGAGCCACAACCCCAGCCCCAAGAATTGATTTTTAAAACATCTTCAACAGTAATTATTTAAGTCATCATTGTGTGCTATATTTAGTTGTTTAACTTAATATAGGTTGAGTATACCAAATCTGAAGATCCAAAGTCTGAAATCTCCAAAATCCAAAACTTTTTGGGTGCTGACATGATACCACATGTGGAAAATTCCATACCACGAAACTTTGTTTCAAACTCAAAATTATTAAAAATGCTGTATAAAATTAGCTTCAGGCTATATGTATATGTTGAACATGAAAAATAAATGAATTTCATGTTTAGACTTGGGTCTCATCCCCAATTATGTCAGTATGCATATGCAAATATTCCAAAATCTGAAAAAATTATGAAACCAGAAATGCTTCTGGTTGCAAGCATTCTGGATAAAGGATACTTGACAGGTATGTGTGATTACATCAAAGAGAAGAATGGAAAAATGGTTGTTGAGTTCTTATCTCCATAAGCTTTATGACAAAGGCACCCTTCAGAGCCCAAATCCAGGCTTTTGAGTAATTTCTTACGTGACCAACTTTGGAGATATCAATGACCCTAATCCCACTTTCTGCACAAGCTACTTGCTGCACACATGCCTAAACTATTGTTTTCCTCTCTTCTTGCCCTATTTTCAGTCTTTCCTATCCTGTTTACTCACAGTCCAGACTTCCTAAAATGCCATTTTTACCCCGTATGCTGCCATTTTGGTCTATGAGGTCAAGATGAGCTCTCCGGGCCGTGGTCAGATCTTGTGCTATGTGTCCAAACCAGTTATGTCTATTTCCTATATAGAAACACAGTCTTCAAGAGCTTCAGGAAACCTCATGAGATCACCAGGCCCTGCTGGTTGTCCTTGGGTATCTACGGGCTCCAAATCATTTTACAAAGAGTTGAGCAATGACCAGGGGTTGAGTGACTTGTTTGATGGGGCATAGTGAGGTTCTCTAAGAAGGGGTCTCCATGCTCACACATGGACAGTGCTCACACATGCACGTGGCTCCTCAGGTGGCTGCAATTTCCTGCAAACATTTTTCCTAAGTCAGTGCCTCTGGCGCAGGCTCTCAGCTGATGGCAGGAGTCCTGCTCATCCTGACTTTACCTCAAAGAGTTATGTACCCTGAATTTCCCAGATTTCTTCATCTGATCTATTGAATCCCTTTGAGCCCCAGCTGTGGTCTGGTCAGTTGACTTTACATACCATAACCTATAATCCCAGTGCTGTTGCCTACTTGCCTGGAGTATGACACGTACTTTGCAGTGTCAAACTCCTTTTTCCGAGTGTCCTTAGCTTTGGAATTCAGATCTGATAGGCCTAGTTCAGGATCTCTCCTGGGGTGTCTCCCTGACCAGATTAGGCCACACTGCTTTTCCTGTCTCCAAAACCTCTAGCAAATCAGTCTTTCTCATAAGATCAATGTTCTGGGTGTAGAGGGTTGGTGGGCAAAGGAAAGGGTCTGGGTTGGAGTTTGAATGACCCGGATTCAGATTCTGTCCCTAACATTTACTGTGTGGCCACAGATGTGTGGCTTCACTGTGACCAGTACATAATTATGGCACTGCTAACAAAAAGCTAATTACTGTAAGGATCCAATGAAATAACCTTTGTAAAGCAATCAGCAAGTGAACGGGCTCAGTAGCTGTTTGAAAAAACAAAACAGCCTGTGTCACAAATTACATCTGTGCTGATCTCCACTTGCTTTGTATGTCCAAAGCTTGTCCCCTCTCTAACTGGGAGTGCAAAGAAAATGTTATTCAATAGAATCCAGCCAAATGCTTCCCTCACTGTCGCCTTCCCTGTCTTGCCACATTAACAAACTTAATAAATTAACACACACTTAACAAAACACAAACGTTAACACTCATCCACCAGCGGAAAAAAAATGACTCCTTAATTACACACTGATGATTCTTCCTGCAAGGCACTGAGGGAGATGGGAAAAAGAGGGTATGATTCTCATCTTTGTAATAAAGAAACTGAGGCATCAATGAAGTCTATGCCCTTTAAATTGTCACATAAAAGTGTGGCAAACTGTTGGAGGATCACAGATCTTCTGGGGTCTGGGCCATGTCTGATCTTTTTAGTTTTGCTGCTGCGCTGCTTAACTTCTCTATCTGCCCGTCAGCTCTGCTTACCGTAATTCTCCCCTGAGAGGTCATCAGACCCTGTAGACCTCCTCTGCCCTACCCTGAGTCGGGAGCCTGCCATCTTGGTGGCTGGCTCTCTGACACTGACTCATTTGTGACTATACCCTTGGGCAGATTGCAGGGAGCTGAGTGGAAGGAGAAATGGAAGAGCTACAGTCCTACGTGTTAACCATGCCCTGATGAAGATGCTCAAGACACAGTCCCTTTTCTTGGTGGGTCTCCATTCCCTAATGCCACAGATCCATCCTTCTTCCTGTCTCCTATTCTTTGCCCTTCTGTCCCCATTTAGGGAGACATTTAATTATTTCTCAGCCCCCTTTTTTTTTTCTTGGCAATTACAAACAACATTGGGATCATTTTCCTTATAATTAGATGTTGTCTATATTTTAAATTATTTCCCTGGGAAAAATTTCCCCATTTTGGGTTCCCTTCCCGTTTGGAATGGGGCACGAGTCTGGGATAGGCTGGTTCAGCACATGGGGTCCTGTGGATGAAAGTATGTTGGGGACAAGATGTGGGCAGAACAGAACTGAGACCTATACCCAAGTGTGGCAAAATGATCTGCATTCTCCCTAAGTGACAGTGAGCCACACGCAGGGAAAATACCACTTCTGCTCTCCATACTTCCACACCATGGCTGTAGAAATTTAGGGCACCGTGGAAGAAGGGAAGGAAAAGAGGAAGGAGAGCTTATTAATCTTCTATTGTTGCTTGAACAAATTTTGCCTCAACGTTGTGACTTCAAACTTTGTGGCTTGTTCTCTTACAGTTCTGGAAGGCTAGAAGTCTAAGAGCAAGTCTTGGTCTTCAGGACAGAAGGCATTTCCTTGCCTTCTCCTGGGTGCATGCATTCCTGGCTCACAGTGCTTCTCTCCAACTTCTGGTTCTGTTCTTAGATCCTCTCTAACCTTGATCTTCCTGCCTTCCTTTAATAAGGACTTATGTGATTACACTTGTCCTATCCATATAGTGCAGAATAATCTCCCCATCAAAAGATTCTGATATGGGGCTGGTGTTGTGGCTCAGTGGTAGAGCGCTTGCTTTGCACACGTGAGACACTGGGTTTGATCCTCAGCACCACATAAAAATAAATAAAGACATTGGGTCCATCTATATCTAAAAATATTTTAAAAAGATTCTGATTTAAAGGTATCTTCAAAACCCCTTTTATTATATAAAGTAATATATTCATAGGTTCTGGGTATTAGGGCACCTGGGAGGCCATTATTCCATCTACCACAGCACTTTCTCTGGTCATTCAAAACTTTATGGCCATTCCACACTCAAAATATATGCATCCCATTCCAACCCCTACCCCAAAGTTCCAACCCGTTGCAGCATCTACTTGAAGTTTAACATCTCATCTAAACATTATCAGCTCAGAGGCCCCAAATCTTATTATCTAAACCATCTGTTATGGTTTAGATATGAGGTGTCCCCAAAAAGCTCACATGTGAGACAGTGCTAGAAAGTTTAGAGTTGAGATGATTGGGTTATGGGAGTTTTAATCTAATCAGTGTGGTAATCCCCTGACAGAGATTAACTGCGTGGGAACATAGGCAGGTAGAGTGTGGCTGGGGGAAGTGGGTCCCTTTGGGGTTTATTCTTTGTCCTTGTTGAGTGGAGCTGTCTCTCTTCTTCTTGGGGGTCATGTCCAGAACTGCTTTCCTTCACCACTTCCTGTTGCCATGATGTTCTGCCTCACCTTGAACCCCATAGAATGGAGTCAGCCTTCAATGGACTGAGACCCCTGAAACTGTGAGCCCCTGAATAAACTTTTCCTCTGTAAAATTGTTCTTGTCAGGTTCTTTGGTCACAGCAGTGAAAACGTTGACCAGAATACCATCTAAATCAGATATGGGACAGATATTGAATATGAACCATCCTGAGTCAAAATTCTTCTCCATCTGTGGGTTTATGAAGTGAAAAAAAAAAGATATTTGCACTAAACTGGGAGAAAATGGAACGATTAAAGGAGTCACCAGTCCCAAAGAATTTTTTAATATAGCCTAAGAAAACTCCAATATGTTTTAAAATTCTGGAATAATTGTCTGTGATTTATGCTCTGCCCCTTGGATCCATCCTCTACCCATTTAGCTCCACTCTCAGGGCCTAGAGTGTTGTCCTCTGAGTTATCCCAGATTTTCCTTGTTTTTGAACAGTTTTGTTGGTCTGCTTCTTAAGTAAGGATATTGGCATTTGAAAACCTTCTTTAATTTCATCTTCTCTCTGTTCCTTTCTGTTTAAGCTGGAAGTGTGTTTGCTGATATAACGTCCTCAAAACCTTGTGGGTCTCTTATGTACATTATAGCATTTCACTCCAGTCTCTATTCCTGGCTTTTGCTGAGATGGCTAAAGGGATCCATGATTCTCATATCTAATCCCTTCAAAAAGTCCTCTGTGTAATTGAAAGCTGTTTTCTTTTGTCCTTTCTGGGGCCTGAGAAAAGGTTGTTTAGCCACACTCTTGACTTTCCCTCCTCAGTATACTCCTGACAGTGAATATCCTAATTGCCTTTTGCAATCTGGATAGGCTGAAAACTTTCCAAATAATGAAGTCCTAGTTCCTTTTTAATATCTATATTTATTACTTACAAGTTCTTCTTCCACCTAACCATTAAGACACGATTCTGCTAAGCTTTGTGTCACTGTATGATGAGAATCCACTTTCCTCCCATTTCCAATATGACATTCTTCATTTCTTTCTAAGCTCTAACCAGCAGCACCTTTAGCATTACTATTCCTACCAACATTCTGTTTATGATCATTTGGTATTCTTTAAGAGGATGGTAGTCCCTACTACACCCCTCTCTTCCTTCTGAACCCCCGCTGGCAGAGTCCTTAGTATCCATGTTTCTACCAACTATTTCCTCAAGGAGATCTATGCTGTTTCTGTCACGCTCCTCAAAATTCTTCCACCAATTCCAAAGCTATCTCCACATTTTACATGTATTTGTTACAGCAGCACTGCACTCCCAGTTACCACAATATGCATTAGTTTCCGACGGCTGCTGTAACAAATTACCATAAGGTCAGTGGCTTAACGCAACACAAATTTATTCTTTTAGAGTTCTGAAGGTCAAAGTCTAAAATCAAGTTATTGATAGGGCTGTGCTCCTTATGGAAGCTTCAGGGGAGAATTCATTTCTAGTTTATGGAGCCCACCTGCAGAGGGAAAGCCTGAATTGGATGAATTTTTTCCCTCAAATAGTTGAGTTGTAATCAGAACTTACCGGTACTTGAATTGACAGGTGTAATTTTCCTCTATTGGAGAGGAAGTGGAGGCTCAGAAGCTAGGTTAAAATACAGATAGAAGAAAGCTCTACTGTTATATAACTGATTTTCTTGTTGTGACTTAAAAAAAATCTGCTACATGCATACTGCCAAATTGTCCTTTGGAAAGATTGTACTAATTGGTGTTTTCTGAAGTTGCTGAGTGCCCCTTTCCTTTGGATCCTTGCCAACAATAAGCACAAATGTTATTTTCTTTTTGGCAATTTGAAAATAGTACCTCATTGTTGCCATAATTGACATTTATTTAATTGTAAGTAAAGTTAAAAATATATTTAATAGGTACTTGAAGTGTTTTTATGTATTTTCCCATTATTTTCTTGTTTTTATAAAACTTTGCACGTGTCTTTGTTGTTTTCAGAAATTGCCAGTTTTCCTCTGAATTCTGTTCTCTTCCACATTCTTGGCAGTATGACTAAGCTAGAGCATGTAGGTGCCCAGGTATACCACATTTTCAACATTCCTTGAGGGATGGTGTGGCCACATGGTCAACTCCATTGGATGCACATGGGAGCAATATGTGCCACTTCCAGGCCTGGGCCACGAAACCTCCTTTGGAAGAGCAACCACGGCTACTTGGCAGCCATTTGTTGACAATTATTGCATGAGCAAGATTTAAGCTCCTGTTTTGTTTGAGCCAATTGAAGTTTACTTTACCATTACACACTGTTATAACACATGTGCAGGTTTATTTATTCTTAATCGAATTCTTGTCCCTCACTGAACTATGATCAGAGCTCTTGCTTTAGTTGTTTCTTTAGCCTCATGGCCCAAGGTAAGTTTTCAATAAACACAAATTGAAATGAATGAATGAACTGCATATTTATTTGAAAAGATTCTTGCTGATTCTCAGAGACATTGTTTATGCTCGGTACCAGGGAAAACAATGAAACCCTACAGATGAATTTCATGGTAACACCCAAACCAATTCCAAGGCATGTTTCCACTTATGAAACGCAATCCATTGTCTCACCTGATAAGTCAGAGACCAGAAGGTGCTGATTTTATAGCCTCCTGACCTCTCAGGTGATGAGGGAGAAAATGGCTCAGGACGATTGTTTTATTGTGGTGTGACCATTACCACTTCAAACTGAGTTCTTGTGAAACTTCAGGCCTCCTGCCTGGAGAAGAGTAATTTTTTCTATCCCACACTAGAAGTTAAATGGGCCCAGTCAGATCCAAAGAGCTTAACAAATCCTCTGCTTTGTCACAGTGAAGACCTTTGCCTAATGCAAGGTCTTATCCTGCAGATTGCTTGGGGCCAAAAGATAGCCTGGTTAATCTAAGCTGCTCCCACTTCCCTACAGTGTTCACTGAACTGGGCTTTTTGTCTGTGAATAAAATGGTCCAGATCTGGGTTGGGTTGCCATGGTAACTGTATCAGGAGCCCCCGGGCTCTCTATCTTCCTCTGCTGACAGCTCCTGTGCAATGAACACCCTGTGGGGCGTGGGTGCCTCAGTCCACAACCTCATGGAATCACCTTCCTGAGAAGGTACAGTTCATTATGAAAAAGTAAGTTTATATGGGGAAGGGGTTCTTGGCTACCCCTTCTGGTACATGGCTCTCTGGTCACATGTGGTTTGCCAAGATAATGATTATAGGAACTTTCATTAATTAACTCTCCAACAAAGATCCTTCTGGACCAGGGGACAGTGGCCTTGGACATCCTCATTTCCTTCAACCAGCCGCAGTCAAGGCTTTCTGAGTCTGGGACTTGTTATTTCTTAGTAGGTTTGGAATTCTAAGTCCAGCCACATGGAGACTAAGTCCTGCCTCTTGGACCCAAGAATAGCATCTCTGTAGCTGTCCCTAGGTGAGACATTTGACTTGGTTCCTTGACTCTTTCCAGGGTTCAACCTGCTGATTGCCAAAGTCACTCTGGAGGGCCCTCTGGGTCCTTGAAGAAGCCTTATTTTTCTGATGGATGGCCTGATCACAATGGGGGTCTCAGGACAAGGCTGCGGTATGTCATGGTTGTTTCCAGAGACCTGTTCCCTCGCTCAAACTCTGGGCTGTATGCAAAGGATAGCAAGTTAGCAATTTTTCTGCTTTCTACTGTCAAATGTGGTAAGAGGAACATTTCCTCCTGATTCTGCATGCTATCTGGAGGTCCAAATCAATGAGATTTTCTTGGGTTTTGCAGATGGTACATTGATTTTTATTCACTTATTAATTCATTCACTCCCTCAAAAGCTACTGATTGATTATGAGTATGGCACAATGCCAGTTCTGGGGGATGGGGCACATTAAGGAAATGTTATACAGACACCCTCAAGAGCTTAAAAAAATCTAGCTGCATAGATAGTTATATGCACATTAGACACTGGTGGCTATACGTTTTGCTATTAAGAAGGGAAGCATTTGAGCCAGACAACCTGGTTGATTGCCTTGCTCATTATTTATTAGTTGTGGACCCTGGGAAAGTTTCTTTACCTCGCTAAGCCTCAGTTTCCTCATATGAACATTTCTCTTCTGTGAATGATAATAAAAACTATGTCATAGAGTTGCGGGGAGGATTAAATGAGGTCATTCCTGTAAAGCATTTAGTATCGTGCCTGGCACATAGTAAAAATTCAAGTGTTAGCTGTTCTTATAGAAAAGATAGCCATGTGGGTTAGCAAGGGAGTAGAATGAAGAGCAAAGAATATAGCGGAATTCAGAGAGGGTTGAGATTGATGTGGTTACAGGAAATTGGGGAAGAAAGCTTCTGGAAGGTAGAAATTGAGTTGCTTCTTGGAATGGGCATAAGGTTGAGAAGTAAGAAGGTATGCGGAGAGCGGGTGAGGGTGGGAGCTCTGGGTAGGGGCCAGTGTACTTGCTATTTGAAATGTGGCAAAGCTGTTCATGATTGGCCCCCACCCTCACCCCTGCTCCCCAGGCCAATAGGGAGGCTTATACTTTAATTGGTTATGTCCGAGAGTCCCCCTCTAACCCTGTATTCAGCAAGTGTGGTGATTTATCGTTATGGACCAAATGTTCTAAAATGCCAGTTGCAGCCCTGGGAAGTCTAAATTTAGTATACGAGTCCTGGGTATTTAGAACTTCAAGTGAAAATTCTAGATTCTGAGATCAGGTTAAGACCATTTTGGCCCTTTAACTGCAGTTAACATTTTCCTTGAAAAATTCCAACCTTTAAAAAGCCTCTATTTGACAACTTGCTTGCCAATATTTATGTTCCACTCCATTAGCATCGCAAGGGCTGACTCTCCACTTTAAAAGATATGCATTTAGCTGCAAGAAATCATTGCTGTTTGCACATTTCACATGGTCACACACACACTCACAATCACACACACACAGACAGATAACAGGGCATGCCTCTGGAGGAGTGTGCACATGCACTTTTTCCTCTGGGAAAGGTGACCTGAGTAACATCTTCTCCATGTGTGACTTCATCTAACTTTATTTTCTTCAACAGTTTGTCTTTTTTTTTTCAGCTGTGAGCCTTATGGAGAGCCAAATGGCAATATATTATGTCTCTCTAATTGTTATTTTTGGGCTAATTGTTTTAAATGTATTTTGTTATAAGATACCCTGAAAGCATGCCACAGATTTTAGAGTTACGACTGATGGTATTGCCTTATACCTCAGAGATTTAGACATGGACTTTGAGAGTCACAAGAGAAAAAGAAAAGAATAAAAGCTTTGTTTTTAATCTAGGTCCATGGGTTGTTGATGAAAAAATCCACTTTATTATGATAAACCACCAAATATGAATTTGAGTTCTTCTTTTTCACTAGTTCAGAGCCTACCAGAAAACACACATTTAACTAGGTCAGCGATTCTTAATCCTTTGTAGAGGTATGTGTGAGTGGGTGGGGGAGACTGTAAGAATCTGATAAAAGCTATAGATGCCTTCTCCAGAAATTGGCATACAAACACTCTATGCCATTTATTCTGTTGCGTTGACCCATATCTATCACATAACCATAATGTTAGAACAATACTTAAAAGACTCATGATCCTCTTAATGTCAGTTCTTGAATGCAAAAATTAAGTCACTTCTCCTAAAGTCACCATGTGCAAATAAAAGCAAAACATAATTTAGTTAAAAAGTAACTTCCATAAGAAGAATTGCTGTTGTTTGGGTAGAACAAGAGTGTTTAGAGAGTGTTTATTTGACATGGCAAAGTAAACTAACATTTTCACATCAGATCAGTTGAGACGTTCCATTTTGGTGGTAACAAGGAGAACAAATTCTAATTTTCAATAGTACTTGGTAACAAAAGAGTTTTTACTCTTGACAGGTTTTAAGGGTTAGCTTATGCGAAGGGACATGGAAATTCTCTAAAACACTTTGAGTTGAATTCATATAATGCTATTTTCTTTGTTTTCAATTCAGTGATGTCAACAGTGCCAATATTTGAACCTTAAGTGTGGTCCTTGTCACGAGGGGAAAAATCAGGCATTTCAATTTTAAGCTCCTTAGACAGCAGGAACCTGTGCAGCAAAGTCTTTTTGTTCTTGGCTCTGGCCTCCAGGTGCCCTTCCTACAACAGTGCATAGGGCACAGCACCCCCCGCCCCACCCCCGCTGCCCCAACCCCAGTGGACCTGGTTAGAAGACATTAAAACTTTCCATCAGTTTCAAAAATGGGATCTACTGGATCTTGAGACAAAAACCTGGCTCATTTAGATGGTCCAAAATATCAACCAAGTCAGCCAAGTCAGGAATGCTCTTGTTTTTGTCAAATTAGTCTGGGAATAAGCTTGGCTAGTTACTTAAGGGATGTAAAGCTTTCTGCTTGAAGATACACAATTGCTTCAGAATTTGGACTTCAGAAAGCCAGTAAACTTCAGCTTTTATTTTTTGACAAATCCTGGTAAAACCTCATTCAAGGTCCTGACCTTGTTAAGTTGAAGTGGACCTATTGGAGAGTTGTTGTCTGTCTCATTCTTTAACAAAATAGCAAAGCAGGAGGCTTTGTGGAATAGCGATGTGCTCTATCTGTACCATGACACCAATATTTTTTCTTTCAAGGTTTTGCTTGGCCAAGACATTTTCATTATTTCTAAGGTATCTATCTGAGACTTCCAAAGGAGGCTCACTGAAGGGGCATGAGCACAGCAGAACTAGGCACTGGCTACGCTGAGAACTGTCAACACATTATTCAGTTGCAAACTGAGAGGAACTAATCAGGCACAAATACCCCAAGACCTTCCTTCAGCAGGAGAAAAGCAAGTGACTCTGGATAGGATGACACTTGTTGAGGGAGACACTGATGTATCATTTTTTTTCTCCTCTCAGATGACACATACACTTGGCTGCTTTAGGGAAAGCGGCTCCAAGTATGCCCAGTCCCAAGGCCGTAACTTGACTGTGACATAAGCATTGTTGTAGGATGCTCTAAATCCAGGCTGCTTAGTTGGTATAAATTTTTTCTTAGTTTTGATAAAATCCTACTTTTTCAAATTGATCTATCTTCTCATGAAAATGACCCATTTTGAGCCAGCATTCCACAATGGTCAGATGCCAGCTACTCCTTTGATCTTAATTTTTTATTTATATTATTTTATTTTTTATTTATGCTTCTGCTGGGTAAGACACTTGCACAAGAGGGACCATGTTTTTGGTGTCCATCACAATTGGGACAGTACCAAAGGAAACATGCTGTCTTCTACTTTGTTTTCTTTGATGTTTTCCAGTGTTAGGTGGCCCACACACTATAAATGGATGTCCATATTCAAAATGGTACTTATGCGTTAAAAACAACAAGTCACAGGAAAGCGCTTTGATGATGATAATTTTTGCTACCTGATAACATATAGCAACATCCTGTACTACTTGTACAGTAAGAATTCTTTTAGGACAAAATTTGACAGAGCCAAATTTTTCAGAGTCGATTTTCAAACTATATGACAACTTCCTTCCTTAGGACACTGACTCCTGAAATCAAAGACCTATGGACTCTTTTTTTAAATTAATTTTTTATTTATATATGACAATGGAATGTATTACAATTCTTATTACACATATAGAGCACAATTTTTCATATCTCTGGTGGAATACAAAGTATATTCACACCAATTCATGTCTTCATACATGTACTTTGGATAATGATGTCCATCACTTTCCCCTATCATTTCTAACCTCAGGCCCCCTTCCTTCCCCTCCCACCCCTCTGCCCTGTCTAGAGTTCATCTATTCCTCCCATGCTCCCCCCCTACCCCACTATGAGTCAGCCCCCTTATATCAGAGAGAACACTCAGCATTTTGTTTTTTGGAGATTGTCTAACTTCACTTAGCATTATTTTCTCTAACTCCATCCATTTACCTGCAAATGCCATGATTTTATTCTCTTTTATTGCTGAATAATAATCCATTGTGTATATATGCCACATTTTTTTTTTATCCATTAGAAAGAGTTGCTGAGAAAATTCTGAGACATCTGAAAGTAAAACATGCAGGAAATATATATTACATCCATTATTATTTGTTGATAAAATTCAGGAACTCCCAAATAGGCCTCCAAAGTCAGTTGATTGGCCTGTTTTTATTCATGTTCCTCCTAAAAATGCTCCCATGGAAATATGAGCATGTTCTAGGTTCTGCTGAATTTTTATCTGACTACTCTATCGGACTGGGAGCTTCTGGAGGGCAGGGACAATATTTTCTTCATACTATTGTGATTAATATTTTGCATGGTACCCGAACATTAGTGAGCTTCTATAATTTCTTGAGAGGCGAGTAGCCATCAAACACCCTCCAATTAACTATTTGTTAATAATAAGCTTTTATTATGAAATAATTTATTATTTCAGAATAACATGAAATAATACAATAATAATATAATAATTTATATATATAATTATTATATATAATTATATAATAATTATATAATAATACAACTAATTAATATAACTAATAATAATATAATTAATTATGATTAGTTTAGACTCTTCTAGGGATAGATCATTTCTAGTACTCGATACATCTGTTAGTTATAAACGCTGCTTGCCTTTGGCCTTTCGTCTTGGGTTAATTAGTCTTGCCACTTCTGACATACCAGGGTTTTCTAATAAGGGCCCTGATTCCTTAGAGCAGGAGTGACATGTGGTTTCTCATAAGGAGGTAGTTGTTAAATATGTAGGCATTTCTGCAAAACTTCCAGAGTTCATAGGGGGTGGGGCTTGATCATCAGTGTCTTTGCTACTGAGATGCTCATGGCCTGAGCCCTCATGGTTCCTGAAGGTGGTATCTCAGCTGTTCCTATGCCCCACTTAGTTGAGAGTATGCTGCAGAGAAACATCTCCTTCCTATGCAACCTATTCAGCTCTGCCTGGAGGTAGGACCAGTTTCTAATGCCAGAGGCATTAGAGGTAGGACCTGGCTGAGGCTCTGAGCAATACTCCAGCCACACTGTGGAGGCCTCTGTCCTCAAGGTCTTCAGGAAAGAGAGCAATCAGACAGACCAAAGTCTTCTCTCAGAGTCTGCTTTCTCCCTGGGTCTGACCATTGGGCCTATAAGGTTGTGATAGCATATTTCACCTGCTTATTACAGTTTATTTTCACCATTCAGTCAACAACTATCATGCTAAATCATCCTAAACAACCCCACAATTTAAAAAGTTGCCACTTTTATTTTCGAATTATCAGTGCAAATAATTTGGTATGTTTTTTTCTCCTCTCAGATGACACATACACTTAGCTGCTTTAGGGAAAACGGCTCCAAGTATGCCCAGTCCCAAGGCCGTAACTTTGACTGTGACATAAGCAAATTAGTTGCCACTTTTGTTTTTGAATTATCAATGCAAATAATTTGGTATGTTTAATATAGATTTAAAGAAATGGAAGACTAAAAGATGACCTAGATGAATCATGTAGAATTTTTAAAATTGAAAAGTCTAATACATGAAAATAATTCAATCAGTTGATTAAAAAACAAGTAGATATTTTGGAAGTGAGAAGTAGTGGACTGGGCTGGGCATGGTGATGTGATCACCTGTGATTCCAGTGACTCAGGAGGCTGAGGCAGGAGAATCATGAGTTGGAGCCCAGCCTCAGCAAATTAATGAGAAGGATGTGAGTTCCGGAGGCTGTGCTTAGGGGAGCACCCAGTCCCTGACCCCACTTCTAACAGGGGTTCTGTTCCCTCTTGCCACCCCAGGGGCAGCAGTTTCTTTCCCCTCGTCCCCTGGGGAAACTCACATAATCTTTTCAACGTGTTCTGGTTTTCAGAACAAAAGCTAGGAGAGTCTTCTGAGTCGACTGCCACCTTCTGTCATGCAACACAACACCTCTGAGAGAAGAGAACCCCCAAACTTGACATTTTTGGTGGCAGGGGGATGAGGAAAGATACAATGAGAACAAGCCACAGATTAATCAAGCAATAATTTTCCTGCCACACTCTTGCTGAATTTCCTTAATTGGGTATCAGATAATCCTGCAGGTCCTGGAGCTCACAAATCACCCAGTGTTGGGCACAGTCGGTGCATCCTCAGGGTTGGGACCCTTAGCAAGTGTCTGTCTTCTACAACTGAAACATGCTTGCATTAAACAATGGTAGGAAGTGTTTCCCTTCTATTTGAAATATTGCTAAGGAAAATAGAAAGCATCAGTGAGAAGGCGTCGGTTAACTGGTTAACTTCTCCCAAATGTAGCTCACTGAGTCCCATTTGATTTATTCTAATTTTAGTCATAAACAATTGACAGTATTCTGGTTAAGAATCCTCCATTCAAAATATATTTAACTGTTATGACTATTATTGCTTTTTTTTCTCGGGGTACCAGGAATTGAACTCAGGGGTGCTTAATCACTGAGCCACATTCCCAGTCCTATTTAAAATTTTTAAATTTTGAGACAGAATCTCATTATGTTGCTTGGGGGCTTGATAATTGCAGAGGCTGGCCTTGAACTTGTGATCCTCCTGCCTCAGCCTCCCTAGCTTCTGAGATTACAGATATGTTTCATCTTACCCAGGGACTATTCCATTTTTTTTTATAAAAGCAAGTCAAAAGGGGCTATTCAACTGGAAGAAGGGTAACTACTTTAAATACATTTATTACAGTTCTTTTAAGTATTTGAAAGAAAATATGTTGCTCTCTAATTTCTGTCAATTCCTGTGGGATGGCCTGTGTCAACCATTAGAAACTGGGTATTGCTAAGAAAAAGGACCACAGCCCATGGGGGAAAAATGTATTTCCTGGGATTATTGCTCCTTTGAGGGAGGGGGCAGGAGGGGTGCTCCCTTAAGAAAACTAAGAGAGAGCACAGGTGAGCTCTACCAAGAGGAGAAAGATCAGCTGGCTGCAGGAATGTCCATCACACCAGGGTCAGCCTCTCAACTCAGCCCTCCCGGCATTTCCCACCACCCCTATCAGACCATTGTGATTTCAGGGGAAACATTTTATGGAAATTGGAGTGATAGGTTTTAAACAATGCAAGTAAAACACTGATTTTCACTTCAAGCATGAAATGTAAAGTAACACAACCCCCAGCTGCCCCCGCCCCATCCCCAAGGAGAAGCAGCAACATTCAAAACCAAAATACCCATCCGGGGACTAGGGGACCCAGTGCTTTGCGAAATGTGTTTTTGCTGCTGCCACGTGGCGGCGCCACTTTAGCTGTCAAACTGGATCTCTGTAGGTCTCAGCATGTTTTGGTGATCCCTCTGTTAATAGGCACCTGAACTTCTGCGAGTGATTTTTGGTGGCTGTTGTCCTGTTAATTCAACATTCAGTTGTTATAATTTAACAAAGTCATCCAAGCATTCATTAGGCGATGATGTTTGTACAAGTGATGAAAAACATACCAGAAAAAAATCAATAACTTTGGAGTGGAAGTTAGAGGTGATAAAATACACCAAGGAAGCCCCAGCCACTGCCACGACACACTATTAATATAAGACAAGCCCTCAGCAAAATATTAGAGCTAATGCTAAGAAAATAAAAAGCAGCATTAGAGCACATTATTCTACAATGCTTGTGGATTTATGTGCCCCTAGAATGCATCCTCCATTTTACAGTTATTTCTAGGAGGAATTAGTCTTGAATTATAAGAGGGCTTCAAGAAGTCATCTCTGGCATAAGCCTGACAAGTCATTTTTATTTAAACTGTCCCTCCCTTTTCCTGTTGGAGGACTTCCCCAGGGAAGGGGCTGAGGCATCTTTATTTCTTATTCCACTCTCCAGACGGGTGCCTGAAATACTGCAGGGGCTTGGTCAAGGTTTGTGGAACAAATGGTAAATAACTAATTTATGGAGCATTTTATGCATAATCTTCATTTGTACTCATACGGTCCTAAGGAGAAAGCATTATTATCTATAGTGCAACATGTGGGAAAGTTAGGCTCTGAGAGTTTCCCTAATATAGCCCAAGGGTATTCACCTAGTGATTGGTGGACACTAATCTCTTAAATTGACTCTCATGCTAATGGAGGAGGAAAATGGTTGAAAGTGAAAACCATAGTTCACTTCGACAGCAGAAGTCATCTTTGGGTGATGTCAACCATCTTTTGGATAACTAAATAGGTATAGATGCTCTTTTCTGATCAGCTGATAAACCAAAAGTAGACCAAGGGAGAAGTCTACACAGTGATTCTCAAAGCGTGATCCCCAACTAGCAGCATGAGCAGAATTCAGTAGCTATTTAGCAAATGTTAGCATAATCTGAGGAAACAGTAGGTCTAGATAGTTCAGGACAAATTCCCATAGAGACCCAAATCTCCTAGATTTCACCCAGGAGCATCTTAGAAATACCACTTCTCAAGCTCCTTCCAAAACTGCTAAGCTAGACATTTTTGGGAGGGGCCAGCAATTTGTGTTTTAAAGCTCTCCAACTATTTCTGACACATTGGTGGGTTTGAGAGCCACTTGACTTAACACAACAGAAGGGGAAGAGCCATGTTTTAGCATGGAATTCTAGGAGGCAATCGGGAAGGAGAGACCAAGAAAGAGAAAATATTGAAGAGGGAGGTAGGCATCATGGAGACTCGGGTCTCTGTATGAGAATTTGTCGTAAAATATCTAGACCTACTATTTCCTCAGAGTAAGCTAACATTTGCTGATTATCTATTGCCTTCTGCATACTGTATGAGGTCTTTTATGTTATTTATTTCATTTGATATTCATTACAGCCATGTGAAGAAGTATTCTCTCTCTCCCCCCCCCTCTCTTTCTCTCTTTTTAGAGGGAGAAAATAGATGGGAGATTTAAGTGAACTCACTTGAAGTTGAACTGTTGAGAGTGGTGGATTAGAGTGGGGAATTCAGACCCTAGGCTGAGGTAATTTCTTATAAATGGCTCTTTAGCTGTCATATAGGTATTGGAGGGAGGGAGGGTAGGTGAATGTCAAGTGATAAAAACGAACTCGAATTTAAAACACTTTGAAAAGGATACATGTGCCTAGAAATGGTGAGGAGGAAAGTTAGAGGTTTAAAGGCAAGGTGCAAAAAAGAAGCAGAGAAATAGTTTTGGGTATGCACTCTACCATCTTGTTTTCCCTTTATGGTGCAATAGTGTATCTCATGGGCAGCCTACTCCAATATTGGGGATATGGCCAATAGATTTCATGTGTTTCCCTAGACAGTTGTGTTGAGAAGGATTCTGAGGCTCAATTCTGGCTTATTGCTAAAGAGTGCTGTGATCAGTCCAATCCAGGCGTGGGAGGCAGAGTAGGGATATAGTGTGCTTACGTGTCACTCTTGAATAGGACTGTCTTGCTTTGCAGGTATTCTTTGTCCAAACAAAATTCACTTGGAAATCTTTGTAGCCTTTTGGGGTCATTTTTTTTTTTTATTTTTTCCCCTTCATACATTGTCTATTGACATCAAGACAGACAAAAATGAGATTCATATGTTTCTTGGGGGGAAGGGTCACTTATTGTGAAGAAAGAAGAACCGCCCTCGTCTCCATGTTCCTTGGAATGGCCTCTCATGATTGCTGAGCTTCACAAAACAGCCTTCTCCCTGATGCTGAAGTCTGGCGCAGAGACTCTTTATTTCTTAAAGTACATGGACACTAATTTGTTTTTTGAGAATGTTTAAGAATCTTTCAAAATCCCTTACAGTAAACTGGAAATATCCTGGGGTGTTGCAAATTCAGAGTTGGGGATTATTGTGGAGAAGCTAAAGCTGTAACTGTGTCCATAACAACCAGTGGAAAGTGCTGTCTTGGTTGTTTTATCTGCCGACTAGCTGCTGCTGGTTATTTTTGCATCAGATAGAGAGAGTGGATCAACAGATAGCACATCTACAGACAGATGGTGCTTGTGTTTACATGACACCAAAATATTTGTCTTAAAGACAACATTTGGAACAGCAAAATTGAGCCTGACTGCTTTCATTTCCCTGATTTAACTGGTTAGCTCAGCCCCAGGCAGGCGGCCCGGAGTGGTAAGGAGAGCCTGGGCTTCAGATGCAGAGCTGGATTAGACTCGGTTTTGTTCCTTGTGAGCTCTGGGGCTTGGTGTTCTGATTTGGAAGATGGAATCAATGAGGTGTAATGATACCAATTTTCACCGTAAATACAAAAACCCATGTGTGAGGGCTCAGGAGACAAATGTCTATGAAGCCCCATCCTGCGTCCTAATAAATGCTAGTTCTCTTCTCTTCCTGCCTCCTCCTTCAGCAGAAGATGGGATGGGAAATGGGAACAGTGGCCACAGGAAGCGCCTTGGAGGAGGGGGTCATCCCTGGATGGCCTCAGCAAGTTAATCTGAGTCTCTGTCCCCCAAACAGAGAGCCTGGGCATCTGGTCCTGAGGTGGGATGGGGGAAATAGGTCAAGGTTTTAAGTCTACTCATCCAAGAAGGAAGACTGCCTTTCTTCTCATAGCCAAGAAAGGACAAAAAAGAAGGAGAATCAGATCGGGTGAATCAAGATGAAGACAGAAAGGATGGCAGATGTGACTTAGGGGAGGAAGAAAAATTGTAAGCCTCTGTGACTCCATTTTCTGTGCCGAGAGAAAAACAGCACGCTTTAGGTCCAGAAAGTCCAGAAAGAATGGGTATCTTTCTACAGGCTGAAGGGAAAGCACAAGCTGCAGAATTCAGAAAAAGGGAAATGATTAGGAGAGAAGCCATTTTTATGGTTCAAGACAGGGAGAATTTCAAGTGGAAGGCATAGCACTTGCTATTGGTCAGTGAGGAATGCAACCTCAGTCTCAAACTCATCAATGGCTTTTTGGGCAGTTATGATAGTTCTTGTGTGTGTGTGTGTGTGTGTGTGTGTGTGTGTGTGTGTGTGCGTGCGTGCGCAAATGGTGTGTGTGGGCATATATTAACCCTGCTTTAGTTTCTCAGGGCTACTGTCCCAAAGTACCTCAAACTAGATGGCTTAAAAACAACAAGAATTACTATCTCACTTTCTGAAGGCTGGAGGTCTGATGTTAAGGTGTTGGCAGAACCTACTCCCTCTGACACTTTGAGGTGGAATTCTTGCTTCTTTCTAGCTTCTGATGATTTGCCAGCAGTCTCCAGAAGTGATGTTCCTTGGCTTGTAGCCGCATTGGTCTCTGCATCTGTTGTCAGATGGCATTTTCTGTGGGTCTTTGTCCAAATTTTCTTTATTTTTAATCTAAAGATGTCAGTCCTATTACATTAGGATCAACCCTAATGGCCTCATTCTAACCTGATCTTATTTCCAAGTAAGTTCCCATTTAGAGATACCAGGCATTAGGATTTCTGAACATCTTGTTTTTTTTTAAACAGGGGCTACAATTTAGCACATAATCAATTTCTTATGGGAATCTATTGAAAACTATGGTCTCTCTCTGTAGAAACATGAACATGTGCACAGACTACAATTTGTGAATGATTTTAGGGAGTTTACAGAGCTTGGAAGCTTTTTGTGGACTCTCTCAGGGATTTGAGAGTCTCCAAGGGTGAGTCAGCAACATTAGCATCACCTGTTTTTTTTTTTTTTTCTCAGAAATGCAAAATCTGAGGTCCTAACCTATACCTGCTCCATCAGAATCTTCATTTTGGAGAGATGCCTCACAAGCACATTGAAGTTTGATAAACCCTGTTCTAGGGGCCTGTGGCCCCCAGGTGAAAAAATCACTCCTGTCTCTCTCTGTTTCTCTAGTTTCTAGCTGATTCATCTGTCCAATTCTTGTTTTCCACTGTTCAATGAATCTGTCTCCACCATAGTTAGGTCAGTGGTCTCTTTGTTCCATAGGGAGACCACACCCATCTTCCGCTAGAAAACAGACCGGAGGAGTTACCACGCAGATGTTGGGAGGAACTTTCAGAATTGAAGAAAGTCAATGGTTTAAAGTAATGTTATCTTCTAGAGGCAAACGACAGTCATGGAGACAGACCTAGGGAAAATGTGAGCTCTCCTTCAGGAGCTCTGAAAATACTTGGGGCTTAGGGTAGCCTAGAATTTGTGGATGGGTACTCTAGAATTTGTGGGCGGGTACCCCAGAATTTGTAGATAGGCATTCAGAATCATTGTCAGGTGAAGATAACAAGATCTACTTTTGTGTCACAAGCTGCTTGATCAGTAATCCCTACATCTTTCCTAAGCTTCCAGCATTACCCTGAGTTCCTAGGGCCTATGTGGCTGCCCAGAGCAATGCATGACTTTCTTTTTCTTTTGCAGGATTTGCCTTTTTTTCCATCCTGTCAGCAGCTAGGGACAATTTCTGGAAAAGAATGGAGACTTAGCCTTGATTTTCCTTCCAGACTTCCTCCTGGATTTCTGTAGGAGAATGTGTGAGAGCCCAATGAATACCAGGCCACTGCAGGTTGGCTGCCCAGAGGTTTTAGCCTGCCATATGTCAGCCCGGCAGGGAGGGGGCTGCAGGAGCAGCTGGACCAGGCTGGTCAGGGAGCTCCTGGGAGAGTGAAAACTTCTATTTCTCAGGCTGGTCCTGTTTCCTCTCAAGGAATTCAGGGTGGGAATGTGCTGGCTCTTTTTCCTCTGGGTGAATAGCTGAAGGGTTGTGCACCCCTAAAGAGGTGTGTTGGCTCTCAAAGATGTGGCATTGGGCTAATTTAGAGAAGCTGTGCTGAAAGTGGGTAAGACCTCTGAGCAGATAGGACCCCTCTCCTTCAGCGAGTGGCTGCTGAGTCATGGCAAAGTGGGTGGCCAGATGGCAAGGACAAAGACAGAGGATTATATATTCTCATGGACTTGAAATGAAATCTTCCAGGTGCATTTCATGTTAAAGAGGTGTGGAGCCAATTGAGGGACTTAACTAAAACAACTCCATTATATTTTCCTGAGATATAACAGAGTATGAAATGATCACATGGATCGTCTCTTCTTTTTGAAGCATACTTTATATAAGAATCTCAATGCTGAGAGGTTTCATTATGACAGATAATGGGGAAGTTCTTTAATGTCAGGATGAGGAATTCCTTGATTACAACTGCTTAATTTTTCTTTCTCATAAGTAGGTCACAAAAAGCATTCATGTGGGATGTTATAATACCATTTTATGGATGAAAATATTGAAGATATCTGAGGTTAGCTAACTTCACTCATGAATGAGGTCAGCTAACAAATAGGTAACAGATTCTTAAACTACTCATTAGGCATGTGGTTGGCTCTGGGAATACACATTTCCAGCATTTTAAAGTGTATAATCTAGGATAATTTACCGTCAGGTAGACATGAATCAGGGGTGCCCATCAGAATTCTCTGGGAGTCTTTATAAAGATGCAGTGTTCTGGGTTACCATCAAGACCTGAATTAGAGTCTCTAGGGGTCAGTTTGTGAAGGCATATATTTAAAGAAATTGCCTCGCTGACGTGGAGGTTCCCTGATTAGTATTATAGGTCCAGGGGGTGAGACCAAAAGGAGTTACATTTAGGGTGTGATAAGTGGTGAGTGCTACCCTGGGGATGAGGGAAGGGCCCCTCAGGAATACAAGCAGGGAGCCCACCCAGTGCTGAGGGGTCAGGAAGGGCTTCCTGGAGGCAAGGGCTTCAAGGCTGAGGAGTTAAGGTTGGATGGGGGCTGGGGTGGAGTAGTCTTAGGGAAGGGAGTCTCTTGGAAGAGGAAGCAGCCTGCATGGGTGTGTGGGCTCTCTCTCATCCAGCTAGGAGATCCACGGAACGGGGTAGAGGAGAGTGTGGCTGCGACGTGTCTAATCAAGACCTCCAGAGACTAAGCAGGAAGTGAGTCTGATTTTATTGTGCAGTTACCATGTGTATATACTCAGGCAGTAGCTAAGCAGATTACAGGCAGCCACCAATACAATTTCTGGCCAGCTGTCCTTGCAGTGACCATTCAAGGAGTGGGCTGTGGAGTAAGTGCAGGGACTGCAACATGTGACCTCACGCCCAGGGCTGTGCCTAGGAGGTGAGTGGCCTTCCGTTCACACGCCTAGCACGAGGGGAGTGGTCTGCCATTCAGATGCCCTGTATGCAGTACTCCATGCACTTATCCCCATAGGTTTGGAGATCAGACCGGTATGAAGATCAGGGAAGCTGCAACTGGTTCAAGAAACTTGGATTTTATGACTTGCAATGGCAATGGTGGCAGCTGAAGCTGTAGAGGCAACTTATCTCATGGCCCAGTGTACGCTCAAAGCCCAGTCAGTGATGTGACCAGGAGGAGCACCCAGGATTGACTTCAAACCTCACTTTATATTTCATCTCATGTGCCCTACCTCTTCATGGAGTAACACTCTCCCTAAAGAAAATAAATAGTAGGGTGAGATGTGGGATGACATAATTGTACTGGGTTGTATTATTCCAAGAGATGATGTGTGATTGGGAGCTCTGGACCCCTGGATTCAAACCCCAACTCACTGGGAGGCTTCACTGCCCATCTGCACTCATCCTGGTGGTGGTGTGAGGATTAAATGGAGCAGGACAGATGAAGCTCCCTGGAGCAGTGCCTGGTACCTGGAAAACCTTGATGCATGGTAATTACATTGCTATTACTACTAATTCTAGATTTTTCCTTGTGGCTAAAAGTTGGAGTTTTGGAAGCAAGATACCTTAATAGTACATATCTCATTAACTCCCCATGGAAACCTATGGAGCAGGAGGAAAGAAAAAAGATAATCTTAACTGCATTTCACTCTGGGGAGCCTTCTGCCGCCCTCCCCCTCCCTGGACCCATGAGGAACCTGTGAATACTGGGTCATACTTAGGAGCATCTTTCTTGCCATCATTTACTTTTCTGCCAGGCTGGGGCTCTCTGAGGACTTTTGGAGGCACTGGACTGGGTCTTATTAATTTTATATTGTTCTTAGCATCTACCCAAGTTTTACCACATTTTTTTTTAGTGACTACATGAATAATTAGACTTTTAAACAATTTTTTCCCAATTAAGATATTGTAGAAAAGAGAAGAGAGAATTAACCCAGCATTTCCAGTCTCATCCAATGCCTCATCTGTTTCTGAATAGGCAACTCAATTTGCTTACAAACTATTGCACTATTCCTTCTGTTTTAAGGACGTGCTCTCTTGGAGGCTGACTTGGAAGGCCTGGGCTGATTCCCCAACCTGTAATAAAGTGTATGTATAAAGATAGCAGTGTTGTTATACAATTTAATTAGTACATCACTCAGACATTTGGACCAATGCCTGGCTCTTTTTTTGCATGTTCATTTAGCTTTTAGTCTAACTCCCATGTGAAATAAACAAAAAGGCTAATTGCTTTTGGATTTTAGCACTGGGTGAAATACCTGGATTCATTATGTGAATCATATTTTATAGGTAGATTAAAGGTTCTATTGGTAAATGAAAAATTCCAAGATGACAGCTGTAATGCTTAAAGCAAGGCAATTGAAAGGTTTGGGCTCCCAAAGGCAGCATATGAATCCATCTGACATGTTCCTAGTTTTCATAGCAGCATAATATGTTTGCATACTGATGAGAACATTGTCTCAGGGTGGTAAGAGTTTATATCTCATCACTCTAAAACAGGGATGTGCTGGTAAATGTTGAAGAACCAGTCCTCTAGGAAGAAAGAAAAAAACCCCTGAATTGTAGTGTACACCAATTTCCATGGTGTAAAGATTCCCACTGGCTAATTTCAAGGACTTGGGAATAGGGGCACACAGTAGACCCTCATCACCCATTTGAGCTGGTTCTAATGCACCACTGCTTTCTTGCATGAAGTATAAGGTGGGGTTGGACCCAGGCTCAGAAAGTAGAGTGGTTTTTAGTAATTTCGGCAGATGTTAGGGGTAGGTGTAGGGTGTGTAGTGGTCTCTTTTCTGAATACTTGGGGGCCAGCAAAATGGAACATCCCCTTCCAGTTTCCTTGAGGACACAGCAGGCAGGTGAGAGAGATTTGCATCCATCTTGCATCTTCGAGTGTGCTGGAGGCAGTGTGGTGTGGGATTTATTTGTGACCTCTACTCTCAGACAGATTTTATTTACTGCTGCCTGAAATCCTCTATAATGGAGGATTGTCTGGGGGAATTGAGGGTATAACTGTTTTTAAAAAATAGTAGCTGGTTCTGGAAGCATTTGTCACAGTGCATATCTCTCATTAAGTGGCCCATCTTGTTATCTGTAAGTAGTGCCCAAAGTATGAGAGAAAATGGGACTTACCCTGGTCCAGTTCTCACTGCACTTCTGTATTCGAAGTGTTCCGTTGGTGTGGATGATGGGGGAAACTCAGGCCTAGGCCCTGCGTTTGGGGACTGGAAACCTACAGAAGGTCTCTTTGGAGCTTGATTTGGATTAATCACAACATCTGCCTTTTGCTTTCATTTCCTGTGCTAATCACTGTGGGATCATTATAGTCTGATCTGAATTTTGGTTCCAGTTGTCTGGCAGCAGATGTGCAGACAACCGGGGGCAACCAAGGATTTCTCTGGTGATCCTCCAGGCCTGGCAAGTCCTAGAAAGTTCAAGTCCTTCAGCCACAGAACCAGCACCATCATCTGGTAGCTCTCCTAACTAATGATGGTGACATATAACAAGGTGTGAAACTAGGGCCCTACCCAAAGTCTAAGAGGGAATAACAATAACACATATGAGTTTGTCCTATATCCTGTGCAAAGAAAGCTTGGTGCTGGGCAAGGGTCCAGTCCTGTACGTGGGCCAATAAACATGTGTAAACCAATTAAAAAGTTAGTTTTTAACTAAATACTTGGAGAGCTAGTAAGAGATAGGGAAGTGTTAGGATATTTGTTTGATAAGACTGGAACTTGTTCCTCTGGTTGGGGCTTGGTAAGCATCTCCAAATTAAGACAGTGGGAATGGGGAGAAGAGGGATGGGGGGTGTGGAGAGAAACTGAGAGAAAGAGGAAAATTTCCTTGCACAGGATATTAAATCCCAAAAATTATCATTTTTACCCTTTTTGGTCTCTGCTTGGCAGTTACAGCCAGATAGTTCCAACTGATTGAGAAAAATTAAATAAAATAACAAAGCTGTAGCTCTGTAACAAGGCCAAGAAAAAACAAAGACCTGAGATCTCCTCCTGGAATGATTCCTTCTCTTTGTTCTTCACTAAGCCTCTCTCTTCCCTTCCTTATCCACTCCTCCCCTCTGGTTTTTGCTGTTGCCATTTACCATGTGAGCTGCATTTTCAACCTTTATCACCAATCAAAGCCATTGGGAGTTTAGGAGGCATTCCTATCAACAGAGAGCCCCTGGCCAAGTTTTTGTTTTAACCTCTCAGGATCTACATTTTATAGCTATTGATTGAGCGGTCCATGCAATACAACAGCACAGTCATTTCCTAGTCGATTGGAAGAGAACTTGACATGTTACCTGGATCATTTCGCATGTCTTACCTTGGGGACATTAGCCCACTAGAGGACCCAGCCTTGATTGCAGTAGACGTGTGTGTATGCATGTGAACACATGTGCCGTTGGGTATGCCTGTATCATGCCGGCACACACAGATCTATGCTTGCAGGATCACTTTTCTCTCAGTGTAATCAAAAGAGAACTATTACAGCCACAAGATGTGTCTCAATCAGAGCCTGGCAAGACCTTTCACAATACTTTTTTTAAAACAGGTTGTTCCATAATCCTTTTTAGGTGGTTGTAAGGCAACTGACTGTATTCTTAAATGAATATTCTAAAATCTAGGGTTTCTCAGCTCAGATTTCTGCTTAGTCCACCAGGCTCTCTGGGGCTGGGTGGAGGAGGTGCTGATGGCTGGGCTGTCTCCAGGGTGCCTTCCTGGCTTTGACAGCGTGTGGAAACCCATTCTGGCTGGCAGCCAGCAGGATCCTCCATGGCCTTTGGGGTCCAGCAGCCTGGACTAGAATTATTGGACTAGAATTTTCCATAATTTAACATTGAATCCCAAGATGTTGGTCTTTCTTCCACCTGAGCCTCCATGTTGGGCCCTCTCTCCATCTCTCTCAAGGTCCAGATGGAGTGCATTTTTCCAAGTCATCTTGGCTCTCAGGTATCTGGAAGCCTTCCCTCAGCTTTCCACCACTTTGTAGATAGCAACTCAATGCCTTAGCAGGACAGTCGAGGTCTTCCTGGCCCTGGCATGTCTCCAACCTCACTCCTTTCTCCTTGTCCTGCATCACAGCCAGGCAGGGGTCTACAGGCTGTTGTGTCCCCAGCCTTCTGGATTTCCCTTCTCATCTGTCACAGTGCTCACTACAAAGCCCTTCTTGCCCCCATCTCAGGTGTATAGACTAACCCCCTTCTCTGTGTGAGCCGATTTCCACAGCAACTATGACTACTTAGCTTAATTAATTAACTAATTAAAATATAGGCATCTCTTTCTTTGAACTGTCAGCTCCCGTTGAGGGCTATGTCTTATTTACCTCACTATCTCCAAACACCTAGCACAATAACAGAACCAGAGAGGAGCTCTGAAAATATGTGTTGGATAAATGAATGGCACAGAGAAATAGCACGGCTGATAGTTCATGTTAGAAAGAAATAACCGTGATAATGTTCAATATCTTGACCAGGGTTTTCCTCTTACAGGCATGTGCATTTGTTAAAAATCATGGTACAAGTACACTTAAAATTCATGCAATCCGCTTTATGTAAATTTGACTCCGAAAAAAAGTCCTATAAATAAACCTTGAACTCTAGTTAATGATAAGCATGGATGAATGTTTAGGAGTAAAGGATACTGATGGCTGAGACTTACCTTGAAATGCACCAAAAAATAAGACAAATTGGTGAATGGATAGTGGGGCAGATAATTGTAGAATCTGGATGGTAGGTTAGGTAAGCGTATGCTACACAATTTTTTCAACATTTCAATATGTTCAAAAATGTTCATAATAAAATGTTGGAAATAAGAAAAAAAACACCAAAGGATGGACTTGTTGATTATAGGTAGGTAGTAAAACCCAGGGTTCAGTTCTGGAGCAATATTGCATGTAAAGATAAAAAAAATTCAACTCTTTACAGTCTAATCCACGTGGGTGGCTCTTGTTCTTTGTCTTCTCAGAGAATAAAGGACAGAGGAAAAGCTAAGACAGGATATTCAAAGTTCTGCATGGGAATTACAAAGGGGAAAGCTCAGATATTCCATGTGAAAAATTTACTAGAGGGAATGAATTCTCTCTCTCCCCTCAAAAACAGAGATAAAGAATCTGAAGACAACAAATGTTTTCTTTGGAAAAGGAATATGGTTTCTTTTATCATCATTTTCTCTTCCTTATGTTTTATTATTGGTAGAAAATACTATTATAAAAAATAAAGAGTACCCACATCCCCTCCCCTTAAAAACATGGAATGAATATATTTGGCTGTCTTGGACAGCAATATTTAGGGGAAAAAATTAGGTGGCAACAGAATGCATCCTTTCCATCCCTATAAACCTCCAGTAAGCACTCTTTCAGCTTCCAGTCAGTATTTAATCAGCATACCATAACTTTTATGGGGCTGAAATGAAATGCTTCTGAGACACTAAATTTCAAGTGTTGCTGTAAACTTTGGTCATCTGAGTTTGATTTACATATGATGGTCCCATCCACTGTGATGATGGGGATAATGATGATTGTTGGTGTTGATCATCTGGGGAAATACACACACGTAGACAAACACATGAGCACAGTCGCCATCCGCTTTGTGTCTTAGCATATTGCCTAGGAAGTAAACACAAAGATGAATCACAACTTTGATCTATTAAAAACAAGCATAATTTACATGAATTTCATGTAACATCAGTGTATCAGCAAGGCTCTATTTGAAAGCAATACATGAGCTTCCGTAATAAAGAAAATTGAATAATTCATGTAACTAAAAAGTCTAGGCATAGGGAACATCTGTCTCATCTAGTGGTTCCTGATGTCATGAGGGCCCTAACTTCATGGCTTTGCAATTCTCTGAGCTTTGACTTCACCCTCCAGCTGGTTTTCCATATGGTAGCAAAATGTCTGGAGGAATTTTAAACTTTCTATTTCTGGAGTAGGAGACAAGAGTCCTTGAGCCAGCAATGTCAACAAAAGTTCTGAGAGTTATTTTGATTGGGCTCCCTGAGGGTCATGTGACCCACCAGGTAACGAATCACTGTGGCTGAGTGGATGGACCGTGCTGACCTGTCTAGCCTAAGTCATGTGCTCTGTCCCTGGAGCCAGAGTTTATGGATCTTCACATGAAATGGTGGCAGGTAGAGAAGACAGAAGGACGCTGGAAGAGTCACTACAAATTCCAATCTACAAATCATCAACTTCCTTCTTAGGGTTTCACTGAAGTCAAGTTTCTATAACAAAACCAGATGATAAAGAGGAGGCATTATGTTCTCTTTCTATGTAAAAGAAACAATCAGATATGCTGAAGGTATAAAAAGACACAAGGATTTATTGGAGATAGCAATGATTTTTTCCCCCCTTCATTCAACAGACCGGCACTTTTTTTCTAAAAAAAAAAAATTCTTTTCTTCTTACCATAATATTGACATGTATCTATTTTATCTTTACTGGTTCATTTGACATTAACAGAGTCACAGGTCAATTCATATAAAAAGGAATAAGGACAGGAATGGGGAGGTAGCATACAAGAGGAAATAAGGGCTGGGGAGGTATCTCAGTGGAATAGCACTTGCCTAACATGCATGAGTCCCTGAGTTCAATCCCCAGGACCAGGTCGGGGAGAGGATTCAAACATATGTGGTTAGTTTGGGCTCTGACTTTAACTGTGGGTCTTCTATGAGCTTGAATTCTGTATTTGGCAGAGAAGGCCTTCCTTAGATTGTTATTATGCATAGTTGATCTATTATATCTTTTAAATGGATTTTAATGATGTCATCTTCTCCTGATAATTTTGCTGTGGATTGAACAAAAAGCAGAGTGATGTTGTAAAAAGATCTCTGGGCTAGAAAACCTCGGCTGACCCTGCCTGGATCACAGATGCTCAACCTCTCCCCCTTGAAGGGTGTTATTTCTTCTCTGTGACTGTGAGTTTCTCAGGGCAAGACACAGTCTAGAAAGTGAGAAGGAGAACTAAACCAATCAAGAGTTCTTGATTCTCAGAAGGGGTGGATACTCAGCAAAGAAACTTGGTGGTATAGATGGCCAATAAGTTGGATGTTCCTTTTGCTCTGTCAATATCTGACTGGCATCTGTGGTGAGGGGATTTGTGAGGTAAGGAGCTCCATGGCTGCTGATCAGCAGGATGAGGTGTCTGTCCTATCTATATGGACAAGGCTGGGAGGACACACCTTTGATCCCACCCCTCTCCTCTCTACTTACAATACATTTGTCCCAAGCAGGTTCACATCTTTCAGCCCAGGGTGAGTCCAGCATTGGCCCTTGGCAGTGTAATCACAGACCCAGAGAGCAGGGTAGGTGGAGGGTAGCTGGCTTAGGGCTGACCTGGTTCTTGGTATCTACTGGAGGAGGGCAAGATAAACTGGTTCCTCCAGGCACCTGTGGCTCTGAGGAATAATGGGGAGTAGCCATGGTGATATAAGAGAGAAATCATCCAGAAGGCCTTTCCCACTCTGTCCCTACTGAGAGTGGGGGTGGGGGGGGTACTTGGGGACTCAAATTAGGAACCCGGAGGCATGCTTTGGGCCATGGCTTTGAAGCAGCCAGGGCAATGATTGCAGAGGTGATAGTGATCTCCCAGAGGGGTAGGTGGCTCTCAGTTGGCATATCAGAGCTGGGGGGCACAGCAGCACTATGCCAAAATTCTTTCCCTGTTATTAATCTTGGGCACATGAGGTTGGACTCATTAAGGGAGCCAAGAGAATCTCTCATAACTGCTTTAATTTATCTCTGCTTAAATGAAGCTGACTCTGGGGTTGAAGGTGCCTGTGGAAGAGAGATTACGCCTCATGTTTCTGCATTCCAGAAGTGGGGGCTTGTACCACTGTGAGAATGTACAGGGATGTTTTGGGCTCTCACGGATGGATTACCAGCTCCACTCTCAGGAAGGACTGAAGAAGAGGTTCAAAGGGATGATCTAACATTGGAAGAGGAGGGTGAAGGTTTTCCTCTTCCCACAGAATATCTCTAATGGAATGACCTGCTTTTCAGATGCATTATATATTCACAAATGTTCTCTCTTGTTGAGCAGATTAGGAGTAATGGAATGAGGCTAAGTTAGAAAGTGGTAGGGGAGGTATATAATCTACAATTTCATCCAGCAGTAGAGCGGCAAGTTAAATGATTCTGGAATATAATCATATGCAATTTTCAGCTGCCATGGATCTTTTTGTAGGTATTTAATTTTCTCAGATTAAAAGTTTGTTGAGGCCAGGAGCTTGAATTCTGTATTTGGCAGAGAAGGCCTTCAATAAAACACTCTATTGTTTCCTTAGATTGTTATTATGCATAGTTGATCTATTATATCTTTTAAATGGATTTTAATGATGTCATCTTCTCCTGATAATTTTGTCTTAATATTAATTTTTACTAATGTTAAATTTTAAATCATGGTAAGCACTGGTTTTCCCTCAGAGAAGTAGATCAATAAGTTAATGTTATATTGTTATTTATCACTGTTCAATAAGAGGGAAAACAGGCCATCTTTTGTTTATAGATAGAAAGAAAAAAGCTGAAATCAAAAAGGTACAACCCATTGGTAATCAAACACATCAGGATTGAGGCATCTTTATAAAAATCAATCGTGCAGAATCATTTTCATAATAATCAGTTCCTTGATTCCTAAGTGGCCGGCACTTTATAGGCACTATCTTATTTAATACAGCTCTTTTTAGGACATTTTATAATCTCCATTTTTAAAGTGTAGAAATGAGTTTAGGCAGATTAATGGCTTGTCTTGAAATTCAGGTCTGGCTCTAAAACCCAGAGCTCTAGCTTGGATCTGTCCCCCAAAGCCCCATGTATTAAAAGTTTAAATTTCAGCCTGTGATGCTATTGAGAGGTGTTATGGTCTGGATATGAGATGTCGCCCAAAAGCTCATGTGTGAGACAATGCAAGAAAGTTTGCAGGTGCAATGATTGGGTGATGAGCCTTAACCTATTCAGTGCATTAATCCCCTACAAGGGTTAACTAGGTGGTAACTGTAGACAGGTAGCGTGTGGCTGGAGGAGACGGGTCCCTGGGGGTGTGCCTTTGGGGTACATATTTTGTTCTTGTAAGCAGAGCTCTCTCTCTCTCTGCTTCCTGGTGCCAGGGTCTTGGCTTCTTTCCTCTGCCACACTCTTATGACACATGTTCTCTGTCTCACCTCAAGCCTGGAGGAATGGAGCTGTCCTTCTATGGACTAGGACCTCTGAAACCATGAGTCCCCAAATAAACTTTTCCTCCTCTACTTGTTCTTGTCTTTTGGTCACAGCAGAGAAAACACTGAGTAAAACAGGGGGTGATGGAGGCTTTAAAAGATGGGTCCTAGTGAGACATCTTAGGTCATTGTGAATATGCTCTCAAAGGGGATAGCAGTACTCTACTTCCTTCTTCCTCCCTTGCACCCTGGCCTTGAGGTGAGTCATTTTTTTTTCTCTGCCACACTTTGCTGCCACGATATGCCAAAGCAATGGGACCAGCTGATCATGGACTAAAACCATGAGCCAAAATAAACCTTTTTTTCCCTGTAAGTTGATTATCTCAGGTATTTGCTTATAGTAATGGAAAGCCAACACACTTAGCCTCTTCATAGTATCACATCACTACTCCTTTATATCATAGGAGGTCATGTGAGAATGTTCATGTCAACCAGCATCAATGTTCAATCCCCTTGAATCCATCAGAACAGGCTTGACTTCACTGTGGGACACTGTGGTGGCTTAAAACAACTCAAGCCCCACTTCTCACTCATGACACATATCAATTCTATTTCATGTTGTCCTTATTCCAGGATCTAAACTGAGAGAACAGGGGAAAAAGGGTGAACACACAGTGGCTATAAAGTTTGCATCTGGAAGTGACATCACTGCCATTCAATTCATACTTCATTGGCACTGCACTTGGCTGC
Organism: Callospermophilus lateralis; assembly: GCF_048772815.1. Classification (NCBI taxonomy): domain Eukaryota; kingdom Metazoa; phylum Chordata; class Mammalia; order Rodentia; family Sciuridae; genus Callospermophilus; species Callospermophilus lateralis. The sequence continues at coordinate 123,036,140 of NC_135314.1, read as the reverse complement.
GTCAGATTCCACAGTGCTACGCAATCCCAATTCTACCATGCACCTAGAAGCAGAGCCCTGAGTAGTCCTCCCTCCCTCCCGAATGGCCTTCTGGATGAAAAATACGAACACAATCAAACTCCTTTACTTGTATTGTGACCTTGGGCAGTACATATAGCTGTATGGCTTTGGGCAAATTATCTAATAATTCCACATAATAACACCACGGGGTTGTTGTGAAGATTAAACGAGAAAAACCATCTTTCTCTTTTCTATGTGCACTTTTAAAAAACAGAATTGAGGACACACTGTATATATAATTTTACATTCTGCTTTTAAAGTTAATGTTATTTCATAAACATTTCCCCAAGTTATTATAAACTCCTTGTAGGGATCCTTATTATAGTAGAATAATATTATAGGACACATTCTAAAATAAGATATACATTTCTATATAAAAGGGCATTTTGCATTTGTAAGATGTTCCCAATTTTCAGTGACTCCTTATCATCCAAATAGGTGCCACTTCATTAAAGAAAGAAGTGGAAGCTCAGGCTGGAATTGCCCCCAACCGTTCCCTGGTGAGATGAATCAAACTTCCCACTGTGGACGACAGGTTCCGGCACACACTCGCTTCTCCATATAAAGGCTGGGGAGGACCTCTCTTAAAGAACGTGGGGTGCTCATTGCTGTTTTTTAGGTCAAGGAGAAAGCCCAAAGGTAGATTTTTAAAAATTGCATTCACCAAAAGAAATAGATACATTGAAACAGTTGCATAGGAAACTCTTGGTTACTAAGGTTTGGATATTAGTGACCTGGTAAGGAATGGAGACATTATAACCTTTCAACAAGTTCAGAGGATCAACAACATGAGAGAGGAAAATTAGTGCACCTCCCTTTTCTGGCCATGCCCTGGAAGCCCAGAACAGCTGGACCCTTAACAAAATATCACTTATTATTAATGCTCTTTTTTTTCTTTTTCTCTTTCTATATTTATTTTCCAGTATTAGGGATTAAACCTAGGGGTTGCTCTATCACTGAGGTACATCCCCAGTCCCCCCAGTAACACCCTTTTTGGAGACAGGTTTTAATTAAGTTGCCCAGGTTGGCCGCCAATTTGTGATCCTCCTGCCTCAGCCTCTCAAGTAGATAGGATTACAGGTGTGTGCCCCTGCATTCAACTTTCAAAGCTATTTTTTTTAAAAAACCAATTTTTCAGACTAATTGTCATGTTTTATCTCTGACACTGAAGGAATTTAAGAGGTAGAGGGGATGTAAATAATATTCACTTATTTATTCATTAGTTCATCCATGCACTTACTCTGTCTCAGAAGCATTTATTGACAGCTCCTAAGCTAAGACACAGTCTCTGGCTTCAAGACATTCACTGTCTATAGGTGACATACAAGCAACTGATATTTACTACAGCATGATCGAACTCATTACTGGGCACTGTGGGGACACAAAAATTACTCTACCTTGGTATAGTCAGAGAAGGATTCTAGAGAGGGGACATTTGAACTAAAACTTAAATACAAGCAGAGGTTGTGACCATTCCTTATGACAGGGCCCTGGACACTGTCAGCCTGGAGGTACCCCTGGCTTCCTGGCCACTGGTGGGGAGGAGATCCTACACCTGGGTTTAAGTAGGGTGAGTTGAGTAGAGCCCTTGACACAAGGTGGGGCTGGATGAGGAAGCAGGTGGTTCTAACTCTCAGACCCTATTGACATTGTGCATAGGGCCAATGGAGTTTACAAGGCCCTTCCAGAATGTTCGAAATATTCAACATGAAATCCAAACAAACCAACACAAATACTCAACTTGAAATCCAAACAAACCGACAAAAAATCCCTACCCAATCAAATTTAATGTATGCTTAATTTATACATTTCTTATATACTTATATAATTATTTGCAATTTGTACAAAACTATACATTTATACATAATTTATTTAGTTTATCATTATATTACTGAGTCAATTACACAAGCTGAGCAGAGCAATAAAACTGTGCTTCGGGTCCCAGCCTCTTCCTCCCCGTCTACCCTGAAAACCAGAAATAGCTGTTCCCTTGGAGGCTGGAGACCAGGGTCTGAGTACAGCTCTCCATTGGGAACTATGAGATTTTGGACAACTTTCTGATGTTTGAAGTCTCTGTTTTCTCTTTTGACCCGCAGGAATAATGCCAGCCACCCTGCCTGCTTTGTAGGTGGTTTTGAAGCAAACTGGATAACAGATGTTGATGCCCTTTGTACGGCACAAAGCCCTGCACAAACACAGGCCATCCTGCCTGGCTCCCACTCCAGCCCTGACTCTGCAAGCAGGTGGCTCTGCTCACCGCCGACCTCTGATGGATGCCCCACTTCCCAGTCGACAGTTTCATCTCCCCTAATGCGGAGGGAGCAACATTGGGGCTGGTTATTCTGGACTCAATCCTGACTGGCCAGGGAGAGCGGGTTGGTGCCATGGACCGGACACATGGGGCGATTCCCTTCACAAAGTGTTTCACATGCATCACTTACTGGGCCTCCCAAAGAGCAGATGAGGTTGGCTCATAATTATACATCTGTGAGCTCAGGAACCTCGACTCCAAGCCGGCCTTGCTGATTCCACACCTTTGCTGGGTCCTACAGGACCCCTTGGAGTCCACAAGAAGAAGAAAATATCCAGGGCCTAAGGACTGACAGATTTTTTTTTTTTCTTTTTGATGAAAGTATGGGAAGGGAGGGATTTTCATGGTAAGAAAGGGAAAGCTCAGCCTTTCTTTGTGGATGGGAAAGGGTCCTTGGGAAATGGGAAGAAGCAGAGCCCCAAACTAGAACTGGAGATGTTATCTTTAGCTGTGAGTGGGCAGGGAGCTGCTGGCCTTTGGGGTCAGACTTTCCTGGCTTCAGTCCATGGTGCTGTAGGAGTTTTGTCTTTGGGAAAGTCACTTAACTTCTTTTAACTTCAGTTTTTTTTTTTCCTTTTAGGTGTAGATGGCACAGCACCTTTATTTTATTTATTTATATTTATGTGGTGCTGAGGATCAAACCCAGTGCCTCACATATGCTAGGCAAGTGCTCTGCCACTGAGCTACAATCCCGGCCCCTTAGCTTCAGTTTTATTATCGACAAATAAAAATAAAAATAGTTTTGCTGTAAGAAATAAATGAGATAATACACGTCCAGCTGCTAGCCCCAGTTTCTGGCACATAATAAGTGCCAATAAAAAGTGATGATTACTCTTCATATTTTACCTGAACTGAGTCCCACAGAGATTCTAGGCCATAGACTAAATGTTTGTGGCTTCTCCAAATTCCTATGTTGAAGTGTCGATCCTCAGTGTGATGGCATCTGGAGGGGTGTGGCATGGGGAGGTGTTAAGTCCCAGTGGGACAATAGTGGCCTTATTGAAGAGACCCCAGAGATGCTTCACTTTCCCTTTCGATGTGAGGACACAGCAACAAGACCACCATCTAAGAACAAGATAGTGGACCCTTACCAGACACTGAGTGTGCCAGTACTTTGGACTTGGGCTTCCCAGACTCTAGAATTATGAGCAGTAAACTTCTGTTGTTTAAGTCACCCAATGTAAGGCATTTTTGTTACAGCGGCCTGAACAAACTAATACAGCTTGCCTAGGCCTCTGCCTAAAATAATAATATAGAAAGCAACCGAGCTGTGTGATGATTGTAGTCCTGGGATGCCACACATTTCTTACCCCCCAGTTCTTGTCTTGGCCATTTCTAAAAATTTTCTAAGAAGCAGTCTTTACATTTCCCCCCCTCCTGCTCTCTTTATTCCCTGCAACATAAAGTGTATGCACAGTGACTCTTCTCTCCATGGCCATAACTACCCTCACAGTCAAGGCTTTTGCCCCGTGGCAGGTTAACAGTGCAGGATTAAACACCTGGGTGTGAGCCTTTACCCTCATACTTACATTCTAGCTGTATGACTTTAGGCAAGTAACCTAACCTCTCTGTTTCCCAATTCCTCATGTATAAAGTAAGGAAAGAATACTTACAACATAGACCGGGGTTAGCTTTTACGAGTATACATACATACATGTGAGATGCTTAATACACTGCCTAACAAACCAATTGCTGATGCTAATAAGTATCATGATATATATCAGCTATTAGGTTTTCAACAGTTTATTGTTTGATTTTCCTGATCTTGGTCTCTTTCCACCACGATTTATTAAGCCACAGCTATTGGAATAATCTTCCAACACTTGCTTCTGCCCAGCATCCTCTTTCCTGAGGCTATAGAGTGGTGCCTACAGTGGCCTTGTAGGCATGAGAACAGACTGCTCACCGGCAAGCAGAGAGAGGCTCCCTCTGTTCTCCTATCCACCTTCTCATTCCCCCTCGCCCAGCCCCACCAACAGGCCTCCCACCGCTGCTCCTCTGACAGCCTGTACCACTGACTCAAAGGAAAAGCCTTCTCAGGGCTCCAGACTTGGTTCACTTTTCTTCCTCTTCCTCTCTCTTCAGGCAGGTGAGTTCAGCTAAGCCCATGGCTTCAATTGCTTTCCCATCCTACTCATGCCTCTTTCTGATATGACTTTTTTGTTGTTTCTGTGACCCCCATCTTTAGTTGTTCTTTTGAGTTAAACCTGGCTCCTTCTGTAGGATCCTCTTTTTTCGGGGGGTGTGCAGCGGTAGTGGGGATTGAACTTGGGGGCACTTGACCACTGGGCAACATCCCCAGCCCTATTTTATATTTTATTTAGAGGCAGGGTCTCACTGAGTTGCTTAGTGCCCTGCTTTTGCTGAGGCTGGCTTTGAACTCGAGATCCTCCTGCCTCAGCCTCCTGAGCTGCTGGGATTACATGTGTGTGCCAACATGCCTGGCTAGGATTCTCTTTTAAAATGCAAGTGGCCATGGCAGTCACAACCCACCAGGTCACTAAGTGCCCTGGGAGGGAGAACAGCAGAAGCTGCTACCTCACTTGTAGATAGTCATGTTCTTGGGCACTGGGGGTCTCCAAGGGAAAAGGCAGTAAAGAGTGGGCCTGGGAGGGGAAATATAGAGAAAGGGATGGTCTTATTAGGAATGATTGGAGCTGGGCACAGGTAAGCAACAGATAGAGAAGGAAACTAAAAAAGCCATTATCTATCAAGGATGAAGGTGACATACTGTCAAACCTGTTAGATGAAAAAGTCACTTTAGGTGTTCACGTGATCTCAGGTTTAAATCAATGGGCACAGCTAGACAGACAAACTCTAGAAGCTTTACAGGAGAGACCCTCTGTCAAACACTGGGAAAAATCCCCTAAAACTCTATAGGTCTCATTCCTACTGGTTTGTCCTCAAGAAATATGGAGAGATATGGTCAAAGATTTATAAGCAGGAGTATTCTTCATGGTATTATATATTAGTTAAAAAGTGTGAAGATATTCTAAATGTTGAAGAGTAAGAAACTTTCAATGAAATATTAAACAGATTGTCCCATCACTGAAGTATTTTGCATTCATTAAAATATTTTAAAGAATATTTAATGACACAGTGGCATAATATGAAGCAAAAAATTAGG